>NC_134462.1:65770821-66412821 GCF_047948215.1 Lycorma delicatula
TCTGGACTGGCGACAGAAGAATAGGACGAGGGTATAATGAAACTGGTGTATTGCTACGATAAATGTCTTAATTCATGTGGCGACTATATAGAGAAATAGTATAAGGTATGAAAATTAAGAGAAATAAAAGAATATTTATAAAGTTTTCAGGATAATTTTTTGTACAATGAAACGGTGTTTACTTTAGAGATAACCTCACGTGTATACACACACACGTACGTATACACACAACGTATACACACAAACATACACACACACACACACACACACAAACATATATATATATATTATTTTCTCTTTAACACATTGTACAACGAACATCAATACTCTTAGAGAACGAAACTAAAAAATATCTTTCTTATATCTAAGATATTTTATATCTATTTGGTCATAAGAAAGACCCTGGTTTTACTTATGATTTTATATTCGGTTTCTCCTGAAAAAATATATAAAGCAATGCTTAATGAATTTATATCGTTAAGTATAAAGGGTATTTCTAAATAGTTATGTAAAACTAACCTTTAATAATGAAAAAAGTAAATAGGTTACACAATTTTTTGATACATCACTGAATACAGTATATCTTCAAGTTTCAATCCGGCCTAACAACGTTAGTTCCTGACGTTCTCACTAGGTGGCAAGCGCGAATGAGTAATTCCAACAGTCATCATGGAGTCGTGCACCGGTGCAGAGCGTGCTCAGTGTTATTTATGGTTTCGTGAATCCAGACCGGCTACATCAGTTCGAAAACAATTCATGAGTAAATATTGCAAGCAACGACCTCAAAGAAAGACTGTTATTGCATGGCAATATCGTTTCAGTGAAACAGGTTGTGTATATCACATAGGACGCTAGGTCAGGGTGGACCTTTAGTTTCTGAATCGGTAATCGAATAGTGCGGCAGATATTCATTCATAGTCCCGGTAAATCGACGGAACGCGCCAGCTTAGAATTGAATATTCCTAGGGTTACAGTATGGAAGGTATTGCGTAAACGCTGTCATTTAGTCCACCGGGCTGGTCTAGTGGTTAACTCGTCATCCCAAATCAGCTGATTTCGACGTCGAGAGTTCTAAGGTTTGAAATTCTAGTAAAAACAGTTACTTTTATACGGATTTGGATACTAGATCGTGGACACAGGTTTTCTTTGGTGGTTGGGCTTCAATTAACCACACATCTCAGGAATGGACGATCTGAGATTGTACGAGACTATACTTCATTTACATTCATGCATATCATCCTCAGAAGTAATTAATACCTTACGGTGGTTCCGGAAGCTAAATAGAAAAAGAAAGAGTGTCATTTAAACCCTACGAATTATAATTGATATAAGCTTTGAGTGAAGGTGATAAAAAAAAACAAACTGAGGTTTAAGTAAACATCTTAAACAAAATTGAGACTGAAGATAATTATGTTAATAAAACTGTGGTGTTCACTAACGAACCAACCTTCTACACCACCGGTAAAGTGAGTCGACATATTCGGAAACGGGGTAAGCGGAATCCACGTCACACAACCGAACTTGTACGGGACTCGCCTAAGATAAATGTTTTTTAGGTTGTAAGCTGTCACAAAATTTACGAGCCTTTCTTTTTTGCAGTGTTAACTGTAACTGACATATCGTACTTGGACATTATCTAATGCCACAATTACAACAGTATATGGGCACAGTATTTATTTTTCAGTAAGATGATGCGCCACCACATTATCATCGTTCAGTCGTCGCCTATCTCAATGACAGAATTTGACGTGATAGAAAAATTGCCTGGCCACCAAGATCGCCTGATTTAACTTCAATGGGAAGGACTTCTGTGTACGGAGTTACGTTAAAGTCAAAGAGTTTGTTCTTCCGCTCCCAAGAAAAGTCAACGAGCTGCAGCACCGGATAACAGAAACAGAAAAATATTCATGGGATTTGGCAGGAAACTGATTACAGATGGACCATCTTTCTTTCTTTTTCCTGTTTAGCCTCCGGTAACTACCGTTTAGATAATTCTTCAGAGGATGATATGTATGAGTGTAAATGAAGTGTAGTCTTGCACATTCTCAGTTCGACCATTCCTGAGATGTGTGGTTAATTGAAACCCAACCACCAAAGAACACCGGTATCCACGATCTAGTATTCAAATCCGTGTAAAAATAACTGGCTTTACTAGGACTTGAAAGCTGTAACTTTCGACTTCCAAATCAGCTGATTTGGGAACACGCGTTAACCACTAGACTAACCCGGTGGGTTACAGATGGAACATCTGCCGTATAAAAAGGTATATTGAACATCTGTAAATAAAACTTGAAGATATACTGTACTCAGTTTTATACCACACATTTCTGTAAGTTATTTAATTTTTTTCATTATTAAAGATTACTCTTTTATAAATATTTACAAATACCCTATTAGGTCCATAAACGAACGGTAGTAGGTGAACTTGACAAAAAAAAAACTCATTTCCGAAAAATTCAACCGTATCAAAGGACAATTGATATTCAAACGTACAAAAGAGCCTTTCCATCTCAGAGATTAGACACAATAAAAATGATTATTTTCAGAAAAAGCAAAATCAGGCTGATGTCTCTTATACAATACGTGCTTTACACGGATCACAAGAAAAGTAAATCTTTAAAAAAAAATACATATTCAGAGCCTGAAATCGGTAGACAAAATTGTCAACAGTATCGATAAAAAATAAAATTGCAAATTCAAGTGAATTATTTATCTGATCGAAAGAAAAATTATAAAAAAGTGGCAATCTTTCCAATCGACCGGAAAATAAGAAAAGTAGGAAAGATGTAAATTTGTGTGGCTTCGTCATCTAAGTAAACATTAATTTGTCAATGACAGTAGTCCGTTCAAACAAAGAGAAAAAATAAGAAAAGAATATTCCCTTCCAACTCGGTAACTTTTTATTTCTCTTTCTTCCTTTTTAGATTCCTGACGAAATGGCTGGCCCGGCTAAATTTATGAGGGATGATAGAAATACGAAGTTCTTTCTACTGATAAGACCCTGTAAAAATATATATATATTTTTTTTTTTGAGAGAAAGAAAGAATAAAGAAGCGAGTGAAAGACAGAAAATAGGAAACTAGAAAAAATAGAGAAAGATATATACAGAGAAGACAGTATATTTATACTTGACTGCAAGAAGAAGAGGTTTTGGGATTCCCCCGAGTATACTGCCAAAATTGTACTCTCTCTTTCTAACTTACCTACACCTATCTCTTTCACATAGAACTGATATGCGTGTATGCGTGAGCTAAGAAACGCGCACACTCGGTCGGTTCTCTTCCTCAGTTATATAATCTGACCGTTTTGGCCTTGGCCGGGACAGTAAAAATATATAGATAACATAACACCGATAACTGTCTTGAGTTATCGGTTTAAAGGAACTTCATGAATTATTAATTTTAGAAACATAAAATTTACTGAGATAATAAGCTTTATAGACCGTGTAACATCTAAATTTAAATTCGATATTATGCCGCCTTAATCCACTTAAAAATCATTTCAGTTTATATATCTAAAAATTTTTAAATTAAAATCATTACGTAAAACAAATGATACTTGAAATAAAAATGTAGGTGGATTTCAAAATGATAAATAAAAATAAGATTGCCTGAAGCGAATTTTTTTTTTAATTAACAGTAAATAATTCAATAAATAAAAATAATAATAAATGTAATAAAAAAGAGATCTTTACAACTAATTAACAATATATATATATATATATATATATATATATATATATTTCTTTTTATATAAAAAAAAATTCATTAAAAAATAAAAAGAATAAAAATCATTTGAAAAATCCCCTTTTTAGGACACCCTCCTATCATTAAGATTAACTTTATAACAGATAGAAAAAATCCTACAAGGGTTTTAAAACTGTATCGTTTGAAAAAAATAGTTACAATGCTATAGACGCTGGGAATGAGTTTTTTTTATTATTATCATTTTCAGAGAGAGTTGTCACACTATCACACAACTCGTATCACTCACTGCTAATGCTAAAGGCGTTTCTAAAGCAACAACTGTTGTCAGGGAGACGTTAAAAATAAGAAAGAAAAAAAACGAAAATAAGGCAAAAAATAAAAGAAAATAAAACAAAGGACTGACATCAAATGTTTCACCGTGGATCATTAAAAATCAAGATAAGATGAAAAAATGAAATAAATTTTACAAAAAACTTACAATAATAAGAAAACGGATAACAAAATGGTTTTTATCAACTTTCATTCATTAAAGTTTCAATCAAAGCCTCTATTATTCGATAAATAATATTATTCAAATTTGTAAATTAAAATATGGGTATTTTGTATAAGAACTTATTGCGCTGAAAGTGTAAAAATAAATTTATTTTATTTTACGTCAATATCTTATGGAAATTAAACCTACATAAAAGAACATGTTTTACTTGTCAAGAGAATAAAACATTAAAAAAATATTGAAAAAAACAAACAGAATAAATATAAAATCCAACAAAAGACGTTAAACACCAAAGACAATCACCTCGATCATTTCATATACAGGATTATTTATCTTTCCGATTACCAACTTGAATAACTCCCGTTTAATAACACTCAGATACATGAAAATAACATCAATGAAAAGGGAAAATCAAAACCTTTTGTATTACATTTGATTCGTAATATCACCTCACATGTAATTAATGTAAGCTCCATTTGTCACACGACACACATCGAGCCTGTAGTCCAATTCCTTCATACAGGTTGTAACATTGGACTATCCATTAATTCGATGGTCTCTACGATGCCAACACGCAGATCCTGGATGGTAGGCGGGCGATACCCGTATTGTTTGATAAACCCCAAAGAAAAAGTCACAGGATGAAAGGTCAGGGAACGTGAAGACTAACGGAAACGTTCACTATCGTCACGGCTAGCCCGCCCAATCTATCTCTGGTAGTTACCTGTTCAATTCACAATCTTCTACACAGTTGGTTGCGGGATTTCTAATTTTCTGCTGTCTGATATGGTGGATTTCTATGAACTTTATATGAAGCTCAATTTCTCTTACGTTCCGCAGTTGCCTCGCTTATTGGTGAACGGTCGGTTGACTTTTTCTTACAAATGTATTCCCTTGGTTTAAAGTCAGAACACCATTTACGGATACTGGGCCCACTGGGTGCATCTCCACCAAATTTCCTTCTAAAATTACATTGCATAGTGATAACAGACTGGCAGATATGAAAATCCAGCATACAAAAAGCCTTCTTGTCTTTGTTGGCAGCCATTTTCTCCACGAAAACTGTACCAATCACTGATAATTCTTTTGAATTTTCCTTTCCACTGATGCTACTTTGATGTATCTGTATGTTAATAAACGTAAGTTATTGAAGTTTGTAATTGAAAAGATCATTTTTTAATAACCCTGTGTGTGTGTGTGTGTGTGTGTGTGTGTGTATACACACACTCAGTAAAATCTCCTTATTCGCAGGGTTTAGAGACCATAAAAATGCCGCGAATATAGAATGGAACTTATCTCATTTAAGGAAGAATGGTTAGGTTCTATGTAAAATGAAAAAAAAAAATCATGAGTACTTACTGAGGACGATGTTATTGATGAAATACAGACGGCAACATTAATTATAAGCACTGATTTAGTACAGTATATAGATACACTACACAAAAAATATTTAACAAAATACATTTCAAAACAAAACCATTTCCTAATTTACTCGTAAGCATTTACCGAACTGTTTCGTGTAAAAATTCACAACAGTGCTTACTGTATTAGAAACGGTATTACTTGTTCAAATCGTACTCTGTAATCGCCTTAAAAAGTAAAGAAAACCGCACTACAGTACTACGTACACTAAAACTAAAAATTACTGTAAGGGAATTTTACAAAACCAACCTACAGTATTTTGGATTGCATTTACAAAAATCTGTAATTTTTCCTTGTCGCTCTTGTTTTAAATCCGTGTGAAGTTCTGTGTATTCTCGCACAGCATCTTCAATTTTACACTTAAAAGATTAAGCTTCTATTCAAAGACGGATCAGCATCTATAAAAAACTGCATAAGTTCATGGGATAGTCTAATGCCTTCGGTAAGCGTTTTGACATTTAACTGTTTTCCAGGGATCGTATCTTCTACCTCTTCCAAGTTCAGACTCTACCTGTCACATTAAATCTTTTAATATTTCTATTTTTTAATGTTATTACATAATGTAATGTACGCGAATACGCAAAATTTTAGCCGCGAATATAGAAAAGACATCGCAAAATATTGCACCGCGAATAACGAATCGTGAATACGAGAAGCGCGAATAAGTAGATTTCACTGTATATTTATACATCGTACTTATATGAATAGAGAAATTACGTAAAAACAGATATGGGTCTTTAGCAAACAACCCCCTTACAGCTTGATGGTACCGAAAGACTTAGAACATATTAAACGTTGGATTGATTTAACCAAAAGGTGTGCTAGAAAGAGACATTTCGATGCCTGGCAGGAATAAAGCAATTTAATACAAAAAAAGAATAAAACGTTCTTCGTCGCTGTCTTTTGTAATCATTTTGATGTTCAATAAAAAAATGCCACAACACATTTCGGCTAGTGGTCCAAAAATATAATAAAACTACAATACCCTCACTATATGGTTAAGGAACATAGCTTACGGAACTGTAAACCCCGAATCGAATTAAGAATGCTGCACTAGACAACCATGAACTTTGAGGATATCCTGCACATCAATAAATCGTAGAATATAGAAATTAAAAAATGCTGGGTACAGTCTCGTACGATACTACTGAGATTTTTTAAAGGCTACTAATCTTAAACGTTAAGGTAAAAAAAAAAAACCCCATTTATTACGATTAGTAAATGGATAATGAAACATCTCCTATTAAATTATCTAACGGTATGGGTCTACGAAGAACATTTATAGTTGAAATTCAATGAAAGGACAGTAAAAATCTCCGTAGATTAAAGAACACACAAATTAAACGAGTAATAGAATTGCATCGAAGCAATCATTTTTAATACAAACCAATTTTTTGGCATTTCCTTGCTTGTTTGATACATACTCTGATTTTGCGTAGTTTTATCTTAGAATACCAAAATTTTGTTTCCTCATCATTTTAGTTAAACCCAACCATGAACCTAACAATACAGCCTTCAAATGTACTATTCCATGTTAAATGCACAACTCTAGCAAGATAAATTTATCACCACATAAACAAAATTATATTATTACGTTATACCGTTCCTGAATGCAAAAAAAAACATAGTTAAGTAATTAATTACAAATAATAAATACAATTATTCAATTATAATGTAGTTTTAAAAGAAGCTTATTAAAAAAGCTAGATAACAGAATTCTTTTATTTAATTAAACTGTGTTTACATAGTGGAATTAAATAAAAGAATTTAAGAACATTGTCGGCATGATGCAGAACTCGTTTATCTTCAAATACATTAGCCTTAAAATGTCACAGCAATTTTTTTTTTAACACAATTAAATTTATTTAATAAAACAATTATTATTTTCGAATTAAATAAACAGTAATTGAATTTTTCTGAATATAATCGGACTAATTACACTGGATAATTTACTTCTTTATTTAATATAACGAATTGCAGATACGTAAACAAATAATTTACGTATCAAGATCTAGTCAGAAATATTATTTATATACAATTATTAAAGAATCATTGTAATAACAAAGAAAAGAAAATATATGTATCATCGTTTTTTAAAATTATCTATAACTAAAATTGTAATTAATATCATTTTAATTCGCTTTACAAAAATGCCTATTGGCAGCATAGAATTACGAATTAAACGAAACGATAATATTTTATTTAAAATATTCCACCGATATAAAATATATATGTGTATATTTAAAATACAAATACAGAATACAAGAACCTTCAATTAAAAATCTGTATAAAAAAATTATAAATTCCGTTTAGCCTCACTACCGTTAAAAGCGTTACTAGAAAAGAACCTTTAAATATAAATCTGAATGGTAGATGTATACGCTTGGGTACACCGACGTTTGTTTAAAATTCAAGAAAACCTGGACCGATCAGAATGATTCTTTTAATGAAGTACACTACACTTGAAGGGTTTTAAACAAAAATATATCCATTTAACTTAATTTTTGGGTAAACAGCCAACCTTGTTATATTGATAGCGTCATTTCTTTGCCACTTAGTAATATTTTGAGTCGCTGACTAAATCAAGTTCTTGTTTTCTATATAACTTCTCGAGTGAAATTTAGAAAAAAAAACAAGAGAAAAATATTAAAAATTAAAAATCACGACTGTTGACAAACACTACTGTTTATATAGGATAATTAAAGAACGTGCGGATGACAATTTTTTATATAGTATAATTTTTTTTTCAAATTTTTAAAATTTATTTAAACAATATAACCCTCTAATACTCCCGGTAACGTAAGGATTCCAACGCGGGATCATACATCTAAATCGGTTCAGCCGTTGAGATGCTACGGTGAAACAAACATACCTACATATACCCGAAATACATTACACTTCTTTTTGACCAGTCTTATAATAATAATAATGCAGATTTAAATTTTATGATTATGAATTATATATTTGTAAGAATTTCTATTAATATGAACTATCGTGCGACACGATCGAAGAACATCATTTATTTATACGGTATAAAAATAATTATTGTTATAATTTACTGAATTACGTCTTTTTTGTCGTCACTAAATCTACGGATATAGTTTTAACTAATAATAAGCTTTCACATTAACTTCTAGTAACAAAGGCCGTAGCTCTGTAAACAAGTACATTCGTATACTATGCAACGTTAAATAAAATCCATTTCTGAGCATATCAGTTAATTTTTGTTCTGGTTAGTTTTATCATGATTTTGTATTATACTAGCAAATACCCCGTTTGAATTTTGAAGATCGGAAGATTGGTTGTGAAGATACAACATTTCCGAATGACCTTGATCTGTTAGTAGGAGAATGTACCTGATGCATGCAAAAGCTAGTCTTCAACCTACTAACCTCGTTTGAATTTTTAAAATCGGACGATTGTTTCCACAGATAAGAGAATCCCAATGAACCTCCATAAAACGCACTCCAGAGGCACCTCGTTTGTTAGTAGTTGATGGTGATGATTGGTCTAGCCTCCCACGAGGTGCTAGTATACCTCTCCATCTTTTTTCTTTTTCCTGTTTAGCCTCCGGTAACTACCGTTTAGATAATACTTTAGAGGATGAATGAGGATGATATGTATGAGTGTGAATGAAGTGTAGTCTTGTACACTCTCAGTTCGACCATACCTGAGATGTGTGGTTAATTGAAACCCAACCACCAAAGAACACCGGTATCCACGATCTAGTATTCAAGTTCGTTTAAAAATAGCTGGTTTTACTAGGACTTGAACGCTGGAACTCTCGACTTCCAAATCAGCTGATTTGGGATGACGCGTTCACCACTAGACCAACCCGGTGGGTTACCTCTTCATCTAGCCTCACACGCAGTTCCCAAGGGAAGCCCATTTTTATTAAACAGAAATTTATTTAATATAATAATATTTTATTTAACGTAAATTTAACTCTATTATTTTTGTAATATTATTCATTCGATTGATTTGAATCAATCAGTTCAAACCCAGCTAACACAGTGATATAGAGCCTCACAATTCATAGTTCATTTAAGTCTTTGCTTCAACCGGCAAATCTGCACTCTCTCTCTTCTGTTTAGCCTCCGGAACCACCGTAAGGTGAATTACTTCAGAGAATGATATGTATGAATGTAAATGAAGTGCAGTCTTGTACAGTCTCAGGTCGACCACTTGTGAGATGTATGATTAATTGAAACCCAACCACCAAAGAACACCGGTATCCACTACTACATATATACATATTTATATAGCCTATGATACTCCCGATAATGTAAGGATTCCAATGCAGATTCATACATCTAAATCAGTTCAGCCGTTACCGGAGCTGCTTCAGTGGAACATACATACATACACCCTAAATGCGTTACAGTCCTTTTTTTGGCAGTCGAGTAAAAAAAAAACAGTATTTCACTTTTTTATCGGCTGAACTGTTTTTAAGATATCACCTAATAATAATACAAAATTATATTTTATTACAATCTTTTTTACAATGCGATTGTAATTGTAGTTGCGATTTAAGTAATTTTTCATACGAAGCGTTTTTAATGTACTGCATCCGTAAACATTAATTAAATTAAAGATACTCTTGTAAATAATAAAAAGATCCATTTTAATTAATATTATTTTTGCGTTACGTTAAAATAACGAAATACAAAGATTTTTTGCTTCAATGATTTTGTTTACATTTTAAGAAACTATTTTAATGTTTATACAAAACTGTTTTGCTATTCATCAATGAAATATTTACCAACGGACTATCCTATGTTAACCTACTACGTCTTATGATTTTTTTTAAACATTTATACACTCATGGTGCACTTCACGAAAGAAAATAACGGTTCGCTTTTGGTAACTTTTTTTATATTTTACGCGCTTTTGAAATATGTTACCACAAATTTCAAGCCGATAAAAATTAAAACAAATAGGATTTTATATAACTTTCGTAGAAACTGATACATAAAACATGGGGAGGGGTGGAGTTGTTTCACCTAATATTTTTTGGGATTCAAAAATGAGAATGAATTTTTAGTAAAAAATTTCAGAGAAAAACAATTAAAAAAGTTTTGTAAGAAATATATTTTTTTTGTTTGAGATTTTCTTCTAAATAAGATTTGATACGCAGAGAAATATTTGTTTATTAAAGCTAGAATTACGTTTGAATGGTATTTCTATTGCTTACAGAAAAAATTTTTAAATCTGGTAATCTATTTTTGAGATTTAAGCCACATATTGAAATCGTGTACATTTGGAAGTAAAAACTGTTTCAAAAAAAAAAAGGTGATAATCACACCGTAGAAACAATTTATAAATGAATGAGTACCGTTAAACAATAACTTCAATCTAACTTCGCTCACTCAACAAAGTAACAACTATCTTCCAAGGTAACATTATACATAAATAATCATCCTTTGAACTACAAGAGAATGAATTCATTAAATGGAATTCGGGTAACCGTATCTGGCATTATTGCATTCCTATTGTGTTCTACGTAAACCATTAACAGTACAATATTGTATAATGCTATGTCTAAACATGAATTATATATCAACCGAAGGAAACAATCGTGTCACAGTACTTCAAACATACAAACAGAATTGAATTAATTAAGCTAAAATGCATCTAAATAAAAAAAAAAACTGACAACAAAGTTGTAATAATTTCCTGTCACTGGTTATTCATTATTTTACAATAGAAAAATGATAATATATGAAAACAAAACAAAAAAAATCAAAATTGATATTTTTAAACTTTGAATTTTGATCGGCTCTAATAATGCCCCAGAAGGCTACGTTTTTTTTTTTTAATCACATGCACTACCATGCCTTGGAAGACATAAAAAAATACTCGGTTAAGAAAAGCAATAAATAAAGATAGCTTATTTCGATTTAGGGAAAGGGGGAAATTTTGAGGGATTTTTTTTTTTAGAAATTGTAATTTAAGTGTCCACACATTTACTGAGCTTAATATAAAATGCGGCTATGTTTGTAAAATTTTGAGAAAATTGACCCCAAAATATTATCAACAAATTGTCCGTACAAACGGGTCTGTAAAAAATTTCATAAAAACGATTTATCCAGTCAAAAGCTATTAAGCTTCAAATACGTACATATATATGTACGAACAAAAACCCTCCTCCTTTTTTTTCTTTTATTTAGAGCCCGTGGGCCTGGAAAGGCGAGAAATATAACACTCCATATTTTGACTGATTTTTATGGTTTCCTTCATGTAACATAGTTCTGGTGTTATGATGCCAAGACAGTAAATAAGAAACTATTTTTTCTAAAAATAGTATAAGAGTTTACTAGTTGGAAAAACAAAGATAATTATAATTAAAAATATATTAATATTGAAGAATTAATGAATTACATTAAAGAATACATAATAATTGAAGAACATAAAAAAGAAACCGTAATAAGAGAGTCTGATAAGGATGTTCCCTATCCCAGTTACTAGCCGAGAGTAAAAAAGATTTAGAAAGAACAATGAACGGCATGGATGAAGTCCTACGAGAGAACTACCGCATAAAAATAAACAAGAACAAAACGAAATTAATGAAATGTAGTAGAAATAACGAAGATGGACCACTGAATGTGAAAATAGGAGGAGAAAACATTATGGAGGTAGAAGAATTTTGTTATTTGGGAAGTAGAACTAAAGATGAACGAAGTAGGAACGGTATAAAATGCCGAATAGCTCAGGTGAAACAAGCATTCATTCAGAAATATAATTTTTTTACATCAAAAATTAATTTAAACGTCAGGAAAAGTATATGTTTGGAGCGTCGCTTAATATGGAAGTGAAACTTGGACGATCGGAGTAACTGAGAAGAAAAGATCAGAAGCTTTTGAAATGTAGTGTCATAGAAGAATGTTAAAAATGAGATGGGTGGATAACGTGACAAATGAAGAGTGGCAAATCGATGAAGAAAGAAGCATTTAGAAAAATATAATTAAAAAAAGAGAAACTTATAGGCCACATATTAAGGCATCCTGGAATAGTCGCTTTAATATTGGAGGGACAGGTAGAAGGAAAAAATTGTGCAGGCAGGGAACGTTTTGAATATGTAAAACAAATAAATTTTTAGGGATGTAGGATGTAGGGGGTATACCGAAATGAAACGACTAGCACTAGATAGGGAATCTTGGAGAGCTGCATCTTACTAGTCAAATGACTGAAGACAAATAAAAAAATATTATTATTAATTTTATTTATCAATTACATATATATATATATATATATATATATATATATATATATAATTAGAGTGACAAACATTTTAGAAAAATTTATAATTTATATAAGAATCAGCAACCATAAAAAAATGTTGAAGAAAATTAAACGCAAATAATAGTATAGAAGCTGTAGCAAGATAAATAATATGTCAAAGGGCCTCCTTTGCTTTATAAATCTGAGTAAAAATTAAGAATTCACGAAGAAAATATAAAAACAAATATTGAAATTTGTTGATAATATTATTTTAATTAAAACTAGAAATGAATCAGAAGAAATTGTATGAATTCATTACTGAGAAGAGAAAAGCAAACTGCAACTGAATAAGGGTAAAAAAAAAAAGAAGTAAAATGCTATAAGAAAGAAAATTAAAAAAAAATTTTCTAGATAATTATAATTAGTTAAATAAACAATATAAATATAAACAATTATAAATTAAAGAAATAAACAAAATATCAAAAATAAATTTGTACAAGGCAGGAGAACTTTTTTGAAGAGAAGAAATCAAAATATACATTTAGAAATAAGAAAATCATTTAAAAATATTTGTACAGAATGTAACGCTTTATATCAGCGAAACTTTGGCAATTAGGAACCCACTAGTAAAAAGAAGTAAATTCGTTGAGAAAATACTCGTAATACTAAATTCTTTTTTTGTTATTTTAATTTTATTTATCTTTCTCTAAACTGTTTCTTCATTTATATAGATATAGCATACAGTAAATGGTCATTATATATATTTTGATTTATTACTTAATTTTTACAAGATCATTTCAGATTGTACAAAGTAAACAAAGACATGATTTTTATCAAGCAGACGTTGCATTGTTAATCACCTGAATTTTATTTCCAGGCTGAAAAAGTACGAGAAAGGACGATACTTTCATTGGCATTTTTACTACATCTAAAAGACCTTTAAACCAACAAGTATCTAATTATAAATTAAAAAATTCTCTACATGTATATTTTATTATTATGTTGAAGTATTTAAAAGTAGTACTAATTAAATATATCTGAATTTGATGCATATTCGTTTAAAGAGTTTTGAAGCATGTACTTAAATCTTTTTCAAATTAATGTTTTTTAAAACTATTTAGGCTGTACCAGTTTTATTTATAAAACTTATTAACTTACGTATTGTTCCACTATTAATTCTTATTATTTTTTTTAATTTTTCTGTTTTTGAAGCTTGTATATGAGAATATGGAAATGGAACTTTGTAGCTTATGAAAATCCCATGCCTGACCAGGATTCGACCTGGGATCTCCGGATGAAAGACCGAGACATTACCACTTCACCATGGAAATTAATTATTATTATTATTACTTCTATTATTTTTACTATTACTTTTACGAAAAAGCCCTAAATTAAGTTTTCAAAATACGGGTGAAGAAGAAGACTTGAAACAGAGGTAAGGGTTAAAAGAAGCACATAACAGAAAAGAATGGGTGAGAAAAAATTAAAAAAAGGAAACGTAAATATGACATGGAATAAGATGAAAAAGATTAATTTTATGGATCAATATAAGTTATGATCACTTCCCTTGTTTATTATTATTATTATTTTGATGATGTTCTGTAGAAGATTTACACAAACAATCTCCTTGATTCATCTAGGAAAATACTCAAGCAATCCCTTTATGTTGCCCGTGGGTTAGTAGTACTTATAATAGTTAGTAGTACTTACTTGTAATCTATATAACATATAACAATTTGTAGATTGTCCAAGCCGAATTGGCACAGATCTGATGAACAGCATAGCTGTATATCTTGCTGCTTAACAAGCACGGGTTTATAATACTACTCTATTAAAGATACGGTACGACTATTGTTTATTCCAATCAATGAACAAATTCACGTCTTATATTTATTAGTTACTTATTTAATCCTGAGTTTATATATTATTAAATTAATAATTTATTTCTTTATTAGATACTGAAATGGATATGTTATGCAATATTATGCAGACTAATATAGGCTGTTACTGATTATTGTTTAGCCCTAAATGTATTTATTTATAGTTTTATAACTGTATAAAATATCTAAGGAAACACGTACAGGATTGATGTCTACTGTTTATGCTACGCTCTTCACCCTTTGTTCTGGGAGGTATGGCCTAAAGAGTGGGGTGCACACGCATATGAAAAAATTGGAAAAACATCCAATTTTTAATTTTAAGCTATAACTTTCACATACATATCACCATCAAAGCTTGTTGTCAAATACATTCTGAGATACCGTCCTAAAATTATTTTTTACCTTTTAGTGCGTTTAATTTAAGAGTGGTGTTTTAACATTTTTTTTTTTTAGTGCATTTAAATAAGAGAGATTTATAAAAAGGTTTTTTTTATATCTTTCATTTTCTACTTTTTAGTCTTCATAAGTTTATATTTTACAGCTGCGCTAGCGCACACGTTTGAGAGTTTAGCGAAAGATCGGATCAATACGTTTTACGGTTGGTGAGTGCTATCAAAACATAGGGCTAAACAATTTAACTTCCGAATAACCAAGATCCGGTCGATCAAGAGTGCACCCGATGTTTTAAACAGTTAGCGCTCGACCTGCTGATACATACCCAGTTTGAATCGTGAAAATTGGACGAGCGACTGCCGAGATATTACTGTGGCACCCCATCGCACCCCCCCCACCCCGAATTTCAGAACGGCGCCCCGGGGGCACTTGAAAATATTATCATCATCCGAGTACCACTAGAAGCGGATGGAATTTTCGTCCACGAGGGTCGAAAACATATTTCAGAGCGCTAGGACCAACCGTTTTCGCGATATTTGCGATTATTGTCCAAAAATTGGGATTCGGTTAAAAAATACTAAATTATCCCAAAATTTCGGTCGAGAATTTTAGATCCAAACTTACCGAAACAGGTTAGGTTAAGAAAATATGTATGTAAACGAGGTCGTATAAGTTCAAGGGGAGTTTTTTCACTTAACTTAGCAACTTAGGCGCATCTTAAGGTATTGAAAATGTTGTCATCAGGAACAAACCTGTATGCATAATTTCAGAGCGAATGGATAAGCGGAAGTGCTTCAAAATTCGACTGAAAAGTTCCGTACCATGAATCTCACATAAATGGTCCAAGAGTGAGTTAATATATTGTATGAGTTTGCGCGCGCGCCTTTATATATATATATATATATATATATATATATATATATATGCCGTAAAATTTATTATACCGTATATAGATTGTCTTCCACAAGTAGCATATTATACCCCTGCGCTAGCTAGGGAACCATCGCCTAGATCAGATCTGTGCCAATTCGGCTTGGACAAGCTGTACTAATATGAATAAAGCTATAATATTCATTGGGATTTACATCTAAGTTAATTTTTTATCTTTTTTTTTTCTTTTCAATGGATGCATTGATGACCCTCCCACACGAAAACAATCTGTAACTGAATATAATAACAGTAAACGTAATATACAAATTATGTCAGTATTATCATCACTGGATTCTATAACTTGTTCAATCTATGATCCGCATGTTTCCAACACATTCAGTTTTCATGCAAGGTTTTTTAGCAATCAGAAGATCTTTCTTCGTACACATATTAACACAGGTGGATAAACGAACGAATGAAAAATTAAACAGAGAGATAAATAAAAGAAAAAATGTTGTTAAGATAATAATTACTGTTATCTTTTCTGCTAAGATCACTAAAGTTTCTATGTTTAGTACTGCCTACTTTTCTTAGTTTCATTTTTTTTTTATCACTTATTGACTCGTTTCGAAACTACTCCATTGTCAAAACTTATTGTACTGGTATTTTGAAATACTCGTATCTGTTAATCTTTACATAGCGTTTAGTCAACGCCCTTCCCTATATCTGACATCTGGCCTTCTTGTTTATTTGTTATTAATGGTTAATTTCAAACAATTTTAAACAAGAAGAAGCCCAGATATGGCGTGACGTCAAATATATTG
Source organism: Lycorma delicatula (assembly GCF_047948215.1). NCBI lineage: Eukaryota > Metazoa > Arthropoda > Insecta > Hemiptera > Fulgoridae > Lycorma > Lycorma delicatula. The sequence goes on from NC_134462.1 coordinate 65,787,632, forward strand.
AGGAGCGTTGACTAAACGCTACAGAAAGATTAACAGATATTTAAAAATACCAGTACAAAAGTTTTAACAATGCAGTGGTTTCGAAACGCGTCAACAAGTGATAAAAAAAATGATTCTACGAAAGGTAAGCAGTACTACACATAGAAAAAAATAAGCGAATATAGATAAATGCAAAGCAAGAATACCACCAACAGTAACAGCATTAAAACAACAGTAACAATGGAAAAGAATCAAGTAAATGCACAAGGTAAAAAAGAACCGGGAGTATCTTCAACGACCATCACTGACGTCCAGCACATGAACCCTTTTCAATCGTCTAATATTATCACCGTTGTCTAGCAGATTCAAAAAAAGGGAATTTATATGTGTATTAACCCAATTGATTCTCAAACTTTTACGCCCACCGCTCACTCTGAGAATAGACATTTTCTATAGCGCCCCCAAAACTTTTAAATTTACCATCTGTTAAAAATAATAGTGGCAGTTGCTGTTTTTAAGATGCGTTCTGAAAACAGCAATTGCAATTATTATTTTTAAACATGGCATATACTATTTCTGGGTTGAAACTTTCATTTTAAATGAGCGCAATTGCTCACTGATTTTGTTTTTTTTTAATTTGATGATTTTTGAAATCTGAAGTATCTGTAAACAAGTAGAGTATTCAAGCTTTAATTTTTTTAAATTATTTTCTCTAAGCCTCTTGGTTGTAAAGTTAAATTAGTTTGAATAAAATAATTTTTCATCATAAAATATAAGTATCCCTTTAATTTTTTGTACTAGTGTAGTAGATATTCAATTTTAGTTTGAAATATCAGGTAAACATAATTTTTGCCTTTTTTTTAATCAGGCATCGCCTTCCTAGACCGCCTGAACGTCCCTATCAATTTTATTTGGGCCTTCTACCGCCCCCCTGAAGGCCTCCAGCGTTTACAGGGGGGCGTTATCGACCACTCTGAGAACAAACGATTCAGCCTAACCATGTATTTTGAAGTGAAACGGTCAATCTCATCCCAAACATACGGGATCCCCAGATATTCGTGTATTTCAGAATTTATGACGAACCAAGGCGGTCGAGTCATTTTCCTCAGTATCGTATTCTGTGACCTTTAGATCACTTTAATACTGTTGTTGTCCCTCAGAGAATTTCATACATCCAAATTGGTATAATCAAAGTTAAATGAAAAACAAATTTTGAATTTAAAATAATTATAATAAAAACAAAATACATATCCTACCCTACTAAAGAGCATTTGTATGCGGGTCTATATGTATGTCGGTCCGGACACACAGCTTAGCATCGGACTGTATCGATCACTAGCGGAAATCTCGATTCGTTAGTACATGTCTCGCGGTGATCATATCAAATGTATACTTGTTATAATATTATATACCGATATATCGCATATATATCGATATAAATATATGCGAAATATATATCTATATAAATAAAAATGTAACTGTACGTTTGTTCAAAATCTTAAATCTCCAAAAGTTCTTCACAGACTGCTTTGAAATTTTGACACAATGTTGTATTCGATTACGCGCGTGTTTTTATATACCTATTATTTATATGCCTAATATGTCACATCTGTGACAGGTAAAAAATGCTTTTTTTGAAAAACAGCGCTACCTGTTGGTATCTAAAAGCAACACACGCTATACTAAATATTTTACGATTCCATTTTAATGTGTCCGCTGTAGACTAAAAAACTTCTCTTACGCGCAGAAAAAAAGGAAAAATTGGAAAAGGTAAAAGGAAAGAAGGGGAGAAAGAAAAAATAAAAGGGGGAAACGGGGGAAAAGGATGAAAAATAAAAGGAAAAAAGTAATAAATGAAAGAGTAATGGGGAACGAAAGGGGGGGGGAAGAAAATAGAACATGGGAAAAAGGGAATATGTTAAAAATAAAAATGGGAAAAGGAAGATGGAGAAAAGGAAAGGGGAAAAGGGTAAAACGGAAAGGTTAAATTTTTGAAGTTCCGTAATGTTTATTTTGTTAATGTTTTATCAAACTTTCAAATGTGTTCATTTAATCTATATACATACTCAAATCTAGTAATAGCAAAGCATTGCCGGTTTGCTAGTTAATAATACATTTTTTTATCTATGTGATTGTTTATCTTCATAAAATAATGAGCTATAACCAAAACATAGATACCGGAATGTACAGATCCACTAGCGGAAAATCCCGATTCGTTAGTATCAATTTCTAGGGTTAAATTTCTGATTCAACTTTCGTTTTATCAATTTTTATAATTAAAAAAAAAAATTTTTTTACACAAGATGTAATAAATTTCGGACACCTAATACGCCTCTCCGAGACGCCGCCCGCCAGGAGGGCCCAGCTGCGGAGGGCGTGCCTACGACACGCCTCTGCAGCTACTACTATTATATGTTTATAAGAATATTTTAAAATCATTATTAGATAAAATAATATCACATATATTGTTAAATAATTATAATAATAATTCAATGGCATAAATTTTTAATTTATGCCAAATATTTAGAGGATTGTTGGTTACAGAAAATAGGGTACTTATGTATTAACGCCACCGCAGCTACAGTTTTATTTAAAATTGAGTATTATTTATGTTATTGAGTCTCTTTATTAATTTTAATAAATGGTTAGTTATATTTATTTATTTTATAAATATAATTTAACCCAACTTAACATACGCTCGCTAACCTTGACTAATTAACACTGTAAATTTTTGAGTATTTATTTAATAAATTCAGTAATTGTTGCAATTATTTATTATTTAAATAACAACAATAAAATAAATACTCAATTTTAAATAAAGCTGTAGCTGCGGTGGCGTTAATACGTAATTACCGAAAATAGTTTTCAATGTTGTGATTTTATTAACTCTTTAAGAATCAACATAATCATCCAACCAAAATTTGCTTTGCAATTTTTTAAATCTATATAATTGAACAAAAGTGGCGATTTCAATCTAAATTTTCTGTTAAGTTAAATGTAAATAATATCTAATTTAAAAAAAAGTACGCATACTGGATAGCTAAATGTAAAGGATTTCATGTAATACTGGATTATTAACGTTAAAATTAAATTATACGTAAATTTCACGTGAATACCCAAGGAAAAACAAATTATACGGCGCTGAATATTACAATAAACTAAACAGAATCTATATATTAATTAGTAGTTGTAAATCGTACCAAAGCGTAAATAAATAAATAAAACAACTATTCCCAGTAGCAACTGTAACAATTCTACCGACTGTAACAAATTGCTACGAGAACCTACTTACTGCAACCAATATAAAAGTAAATAACACATTAAATTATAAATACCATCAACAAATTATTTTAAACAAAATGTTATAATTGATTGATTTTTAAATAAAAATCAAAGAAAAGAATTGTTTAACAGAAATGTTTTTAGATATTTCTATAATGATATTTAGATATTTAATCTTATTTTGTTGTTATCTAAAACTTAGAAAAATTACCAAAAAAAAGATAAAATACAAATATTTTATAAACATACTATAACCGAAATTAATTCGTTTAAAACTAATCTATGCATTATAACACATTTAAGACATGACAGTTGTTAAATGTAAAAAAAAGAAAAAATACCGGATAACTTTTAATATATTTTTCAAACAGGTGTCTTTGACAGTATGAAGATGCATAACCTGTATTACATAGCACCATTTAAAGTAATGATGTAAAGTCCGGATTTATAACTAACTAGCCGACCCGGCAATGGTTGCCTATTGCTAAATTTGAGTAAGTATATATAGATTAAATGAACACAATTGAAAAAACATTAACAAAATGAACATTACGGATTCACAAAATTTAACCTTTCCCCCTTTCCTTTTTTCTCTTTTACCCTTCCCATTTCCTTTTCCCCCATTTTTCCCTTTTTCCATTTCTTCTTTCTTCCCTTTTACCTTTGTCGATTTTTCCCTTTCCCCCTTTTCCCCGCACGCAAATCGCTCCAGTACTTTTTTAGTCTATAGCGGACACATATATCGGAAACACAGAAATGTAATCGTAAAATATTTAGTACACCATGTGTTGCTTTTATGTCCAACAGATACCGCTGTTTTTCACAAAAAGTATGTTTTTACCTGTCACAGGTGTGACATCTTAGGTATATAAATACTAGGTATATAAACACGCGCGTAATCGAATGCAACGTTGTCAAAATTTCAAAGCAATCGGTGAAGAACTTTCGGAGATTTAAGATTTTGAACAATCGAACATTTACATTTTTATTTATATAGATTATAAGTGGGAAGTAATTTTAATATTTTAAATATTACACTACTGTTATATTTACATAGAATGATTTTTCAAATATCTACGTTGTTCATAATTTCATAGAAATATAAACATGCAGTTCTTTCGATAGTTTAATAATGATTAGGATACAAATTTATCTAATATTTTAGCAGCACATTTGAGTAATTCGAACTTGACTCCGCTCCATAATGTATATCTTAAATTAACAGTCCAAAAACTTATTCTTAAACAATTCGTCTAGTCATTTTATTCAACTGCGGGAGATCCTTTTCTACGACTAAAACACTTCCAAATACTTTATTCTCATAAGACTTCTACACAATACTAGATTTAATCGAACGGACAGGCCAACCGTTCAACAATACAATTCAAAATTGTATTGTGTGTAGGACTGTACAACCGAATTAGTTATCTCTAAGTTAGGGCGGTAGATAGGAACAAACCGTCTAATTTGAATAAGTTTAGGGTTGCCCACCGTTTCTCACTATTGTTGTATAAGTTGCCGGACCGACCGATTTTACACTGAATTGAAATGTTACTGTATTCATGTCATGCGTGAAATTTTTTTTACAATTTTTAAGTAAACATTTAACACTTTTAATTTGTTACTTTAGATACTGTTAACTTAAAAAAATTAAAATGGCGTCGGAAAAATGATGAAATGAATGCGATAACGACATTAATATCAATTACACATCGGTGATAATTAATCGATCTTCGGCGGTTATAGCTTTCCTTAATATTGTAATTTTGTTTTTCAATAAACGGTCGCACCATATATAACTCCCTGAAACTCACACATAATCCATTCATTCAGGTGATCTAAAATCGTTCGTAATAAATTTACGATTGAATGTCTTCCCATTTAACCCCTTCTTTGCACAAACTTTACGTTTCTTCCTAGTGACAGAAGTGAAATTTAAAATGGTTATGTAAATCTAACCTGTTGCAATTTAGAGAGAGACGGAGATATAGCGGAAGTTTACTCATACGTTTCGTTAACAGTGGAGAATTTTATTAAACGTATTTCGGTGTTACATCCAATAAGTCAGGACCCGCATATCGGTTCGTCGGATCGAGTAATCAGGTAATTTATACCCGCCTTTATTAATATAATCGTAAAAACGTTTGACCTATTTCGCTCAGTGCCTGAAGAACGTTACAGCAATAAAAATAAACTTAACCGCTTATATTTTAAGGTTGAAATTTCACAAGTTTAATATAAAAAAAAAAATCTAAATGATAATATAAAATATAACATGAATAATATTATATGATGATATAATATATGATATATTTCGTGACCGATCGGACCTTGAAAAAAAAATAAACCTCGTACGTGCTAAATGGTCCCAAAGAAGACCTACATCAAAAACTGGCTAGAAATTGGATATAGTTTTTCATTACTAATTTTCGATAAATAATCAAATGTGTTTATAAAGCGTGTTATTAGAAAACATTTATACATAAAAAATAAAACTTAAAAAATGATGCCACCCTATATATAAACTGATTATAACTGAATTGGTTAAATATTGCATCACAATAGCAAATATTCTCTACCCCCTCCTATGAAAATTAATGACAAAGAAAAGTATGATATTCTAATTCTAAAAACTAAAGTATGATTCATATCCGTTCATTAAAAGCAGACTTCTTACAATACATTAATACTTTTATTCGTGAATAAATCGGAAAATCGCTTTCACTTATACTTTATAATTAGAAAAATATTATTACGATTTCAGGTAGAATTCTTTATAAAAATAAATATTGTTAGTTACGATAAGACTTTGTCATTCATAACAAAAAAAAAAAAACCGTATAATCTTCCGATTACGCAGCTTAGTCTAACGCAGTAACTTAGCAATACGCTTTTTGAAAAAGATATACTTTAAAGATATAAACCTCCTACTACTAAAATAATTACATTTCGAATGTCAGAAAATATTTACCCGAGGACTATAGATTAATAAATATATTTCAAAAACTTAACAAAGTAATTTTATTAAAATTATATCGTATGAGGTCGTTAAGATTTTCTTGATTCAGTAAATGAGGCTCAGATGAACTGCTTTGTTCAAAAGTTTTAACACTAGAATCTGTTTCTTTTTCTTCCTTACTTCCATCAGACTCTGAGCTCACTTCATCTAATGTCACATGTTGTGGAGGCTTTGGTATGGGAAATTCTTCGCAGTGTGGAACTGGTCTCATGGTAGATAGCATGTTAAAGTATACCACTGTATATTTTGATTTTGACGTAATCCCTTGAATGTTTGTTAAGCAGAAATAACAGTCAAAAGAGTGATCTTTGGGATTCCTCCAAATCATACAAATAGAAAATAGCATGTAACGTACGCCATTTTTCCATGCAGTGAGAAGCCTAGAACACGATAAACAACATATATATGGAGCCCAGGTCCTTGTTTGTTCCCCCGACTTTACACCCAAAATAAAGTTCATAATACTTTTTTACTTATGGAGAAAATTTTGGCCTTTGGGATTTGAGCGTCACTTCACCACATACATAAAAATTGTTAGGATGATTTAAACAAACTCTAGGCTTTTTGTAACTGACGACTAATTGAAAGAAATAAGGTTGTAAATATGTAATACACAATAATTCAGACACGCAAAACATTCACAATGACGTGTTTACTTACTTTCTCCTGTTTAGCCTCCGGGAATTACCGTTCAGGTATTTCTTCAGACATGAATGAGGATGGTGTGAGTGTAAATGAAGTGTAGTCTTGTTAAGTCTCAGTTCGACTATTCCTGAGATGTGTGTGATTAATTGAAAACCCAACCCATTAGATTTTTCATCTAATAATTGTTTTACTTCGTTCGTGAAACTCCATCGATAGTACATTTCAATTCGTTTCGCCAATGAGAAGTTATCAAGAATTGTAAGAAATTCATCGTTTAAAAATTCCAGATAACTTTTCCCCGTGACATGTTGTTCCTGTAAGAAAGGACAAATTAATTGGTAGTCGATCATGATTAATAGCAAATGTTTACGGAAGATCGTTGCTGAAAATTTGTTTCGAATACAAAATCTGGGTTTTCTTCAGGCCACCTATGTGAATTCCGTGTGTTGTTTATGCTATTACGGGTAAAAGTAGCTTCATCCGAAAATACTATGAACATAATTAAATGGTAATTATTGTTATCCAGTTGAACAAACTGCAGTCGTCTGGTATTGTCATGAAGCTGGGACTTTTTGAACATGATAAGGGAATGTTGAGTCTGTAGAAATTCTTTGCGTGCTCGTTGGACTGGGCTGTAGTACAACCTGAAGAATGTTTTTCCTTTCACATCACCATGTACCGATTGACGTTCAGATGAAACAAGGGCTCCGGAGAGTGTACCATTCAAACCGTACAATACTTTACGGTTTGAAGTTACTAGTCGTCCAGGATACCGACATCGGTATTCTACCACCGCAGCTGGAACCCTTTCATCGCAAAAGTCGTACACAAAAGCATATCAGCATGAAGGTAGGGCTACATGAACGAAGAGTCGCGGGATTTTTCAAAAGAGACAATTTTAAAACGGAAAGTCTCACTTTTTTAAATTCAAATTCAATTGGAAAAATTTAGGTACAGTTAAGAATACAAAAAACAAAAAAAAAAACACTTTATAACATGATTCAGAAAAATAAAGGCTATAAAAATTATATTAAAAAAAAACAAACTAAACCGCCTAAATTTTATTACAACAGTAAGTAGTATTCAAATTAGTTTCGAAGGAAAACAGCTGTCATCAACAGTCATCCTAATTTTTCAAAGCTCTAAATTTACTGTACTAAAAACAGCTGTTTTTAATTTTTACAAATTCATAATACCTTTCTGTTAAGTTTTGTTTTTAAAATTGAAAGTCGATGATTTTTTGTCTTTCATAAACTTCATTATATAAATTTTCTACAAGATTTGATAATAAAATTTATGCGTTGATTAGTGATTTAATAAAGTTATTGTACTTCAAACTTAAAAAAAAACGTGTTTTTCGTCACCAATTTTTTTGTTTTACGTTGGAGATCACGAAAATTAAGAGAGAAAAATTTTTTTAAGGTTATTGACTGAAAAATCGAATTCTGAATTGAATTCGATTTTTCAGGTCAATAAACATAAAATACCAACAAGTTTAACATTAACATAACGCCTTAAAAATTTCGGTATGACCTCATTTCACCAGGAGAGCTGAAATCCTGGCGATATATTTCGCTAGCCGTAACTCGATAACAGTGTTTTCGGACATATGTTTGTATGAAAGTTTTTCTTATTTCAAGCCCTAGAATAGGTTCCCAAATTATCTCCCTTTCCTCCTGAATCACTCTGTATAATGAAAATAAAAGAAAAAAAATTGGCAACGGATTTGATTTAAAACTTTTCTTTTGTTATTTTATTTTACCTGGAATAAAGCCATAGTAACAATTTAAGTTATATTAAGAGGAGTAAATAAAACGTACAAACTTGAATGTAATCGTATTTTAACATAACCTATAATAACAAGGGTATACTTAGCTGGCACGCAATACAAGGTGAATAATAGATGAAGGTTAAAGATTAATAAAAACAAAGATAAAAAATATATATTAAAACCCTTATTCTAATACTCCATTTATTTTCACAATCAGAGGGTTTCTTTTCAAACATATATGCCTTATATACACCCTAAAATTAATAAATAAAATCTAACACAATATAAATATTTTTTAAAAAGTCGCACATCACAATGCTAATGTTCTCAAATTTCCTTCAGAAACAAATCGTTAAAATATATAAATGAAAGATATTTCTTGTAAGTTGAAATGGGAAGATAAAATTATTTATTTTCCCATTCGGAAAAATTGATAGGATCGAAATAGTATGACAACCACCCCTACTTCTTTCACTTATACACAAAGGATTTACAATGTAATGGAACTTCAGTGTATACAGTAAAAGTGATAAGATGCTTTCATAGTATTTAGAAAATACAGTAATCGTGAAATTGAAACAGTTTTTTGTTTTAAAAATTAAAACTATAATTTTATTTAGAACTAGCAGACCCGGCAATGCTTCGCTCTTGCTAGATTTGAGTGTATATACTCGCAGAGATTAAATGATCACAATTAAAAGTTTGATAAATCATTAAAACTGAACATTACGGAACTTCACCAAATTTAAACTTTCATTTATCCCTTTTTCCTATTTCTTTCTCCTTTTCCGCTTCCCTCTTTTTACTATTTCCTTTTTCCATTGTTTCCCCTTTTCATTTCTCCCTTTCAATTTTCCCTATTACCCTTTATCATTTTACTTGTTTTTCTTTTTTCCCTTTTTCCCCGCGCGTAAATCGGTCCAGTAGTTTTTTAGTCTATAGCGGACGCACATACAAACATTATCTTTATTATATATAATAGAAGAAGAAAGCCTGTGAAAGTCTGTATATTTGTTTCGTAAACATCTCGACTCCGACTATCAAAAGAATCTTCTAGATAATTATTAATTTGTAACTTTAGGAAAACCGTAATATATTGCTGTTTATTTTAGTGCAAATCACTTAAAACTTGAATATAACAGAATCGACAAGTGTGTCTGTATGTTAACTCCTTTAAATCTCATTCGGATTGTTAATTTTTGTACAAAACATTACATCATCAATATTTAAGGCAATTTTAAAGATAATAATAAAAATAAAATTACTCCATACAGTAGGCTACTCTTTTGCCAGTTCAAGGTTTATTTTTTTTATAATTCGAAATACTTTCCTGTAATACAATGATTTATTAACATTATTATTGTATAGTTTAATAAGACATATAATTATGAATAAATATACGTAATTAAAAAGATAGCCTATAAGATAGGTCAAAGTTGTCCCAGAATGCCCTTTTTTATGTTACTCAAAACCTACTTAAATGAATTTATTCCTGTTTTTAAACAAGAAATAGTAACGTAAATAATCATGCCGTGAAAACAAAGACATACCAAAAAACTTATATACATATAAGCCTTAAATGAAATAAAAAAACAACAAAGCAAGCGGAGAAGACCAGCTTTTCGCAGAACTCTGGAAACACTCATCAGTTTATTCAGTCAAAACTTCCCTACATTTATGCCTCGTGAAAATATGGAACGAAGAAAAACTTCCAGAACACTGGATCACAGCCGTCATTAATCCATTACATAAAAGGGGATAAAACTAAACCGGAAAACTACAGAGGCATATCTCTCCTGGAATGCACATACAAAATCCTGTCGAGAATCATATACAACCGATGCAAAGACCAACTTGAACTGGAACTTGGAGAATACCAAGGTGGATTTAGGCCATGGAGAGGCTGCCCGGAGCAAATAATATCCCTAACACTTATGATGGGACTTATATAAAGGACGGAAAAAACAACTAATAATCACCTTCGTCGACTTTAAAAGGGCCTATGATTGTATACACCGACCACCCATGCTGATTATTCTGAGAAACCTGGGCCTTCACCCTAAACTCGTAAACATGATAAAATTGACTTTAACCAATACCCAGTCCAGAGTGAAATTCAGAGGTGAACTCTCTCAACCCTTCTACATAAAAACTGGATTGTGGCAAGGAGACGGCCTCTCACCTCTCCTAAATCGGCCTATCACACTAAATTGCCTAGGATTTGCAGATGACCTCGCTCTTTTAGCAAATAATATTCAAGAAGCCAAAACACAAATCATGAGCCTTCAAAACCTAGCACAAAAGATACGGCTTCATATCTCTTTCAAAAAAACTGAACTAATGGCCATAGATCCTCTGGTAATGGAGCACATTACGGTAAACAATCAGTAAATTAAAATAGTAAAACAATTTAAATATCTAGAGAAAATAATAACTTATAATTTAAATGAAAAAGTGACATGGCAAAGCAGGACAAATAAAATGATTAAATCCCAAAAATTAACTTGGTCAACATATAACAAAAAATGCCTTTCTGCTAAAACAAAACTTAAACATTATAAAACTGTAGTTCAGCCAGAAGTCACCTAAGGAAGCGATACCCTTTTCAAAATCACTCAGAAAAACCGAACTGATAAAATTATGAAAATAGAGAGGAGAATTGTCAGAACGTGTATCAATAAAAATGGTGGATTGTGCCAAATGAGGTGGTGTATCGAGAAATAGCTGTGTATCGAGCCTGTTACTGATACTATGCGGAAAAAAAAGAATCTCTTTCTTTGGTCATCTCATAAGGACACCGGAAACAAGACTGTCACGAAATATCATTGAAAAGCTCTGGTTCCAAAAGGTAGAAGTAGGATGGATCAAAGAAATTAGAGAAGATATGAAAGAATTGGGAATTTCCCTGACTGACCTACAGAATAAAACTGGAATAATTACAAAGCTAAAAGACAAAAGCATTAGATTTAAACAAAAGACAGACAAACGACAAAATACAACGAAGAGGGTGTTTACGGATGAAGAAAAGGAAGCAAGATCTGAACGGATGAAGAAATACTGGGCAGCTCGGAAGAGTAAAATAACACGCTTTTCTCAGAAAAGATCCAACTAAAATTGACTTAAGTGGTCCCCAGTTGGCCGTAAAAGCATAATAATAATAATAATAATAATAATATAATATCTATATATATATATATATATATATACGACCCAGGTTTAAACGTATAGCTCGTATAAGGTTCAATCACGGTTAAGCGATAATGTTAGATTTAGAAGAGAATTATAATTCCTAATTGATCAACAAAACCTAAATTACACTGTAATTTTGTAATTAAGAAACTAAAAGAGAAATTCATATAGTAATATTTTTTTTATTATCTTTGAAGAAAACTCTGTGTAGAATAGAACATCCAAAATAACAAATATTAGAATGTCAAGACAACTTTTACACCGATTTCAGATTTGTATTACTTAATAGAATAAACATTACCCATTTGGACAAATATCTATATATATAAAAATGAATGTTTGTTTGTATGTATGTCTCTTATGCCTTCCTAAACCGTTCATCCGATAGAGATGAAACTTTGGGGAATGGTTGGAAGCATGCCAGGGAAGGTTTCTGAGTTAGTTTGGACCCGCTAGGTGGCACTGGGGAGATATTTCGAAAAATTTAATTACATTACTGTCTAAGAAAGTCGATATTGACATGACAACGGTCGATATAGACAATGACAATACATTAGACGATATTTCTCAATATATACGTCTACATTAAATTTAGTAAAAGAAGTTTAGTTTATACATATATTTTTTATGATTTTAATTTTTTATGTATTATTTTTTTTTTGTTTTTATTTTTTTTTTTATAAGTTTAATGAATACAGAAGAGCCCGGTGCAGAGCCCCCTGATTAAACGGGAACGGCAAGTAAGCGAGCCTGGACTGGCTCAACATTCCTGATCGCGACGGAAAACGCAAGTAACCGTATAGCGCGGGCGAAGCCGCGACGGGTCTACTAGTTAATCATAAAAAAGGAAAATCTAAATAATTACATTTTGTAAAAAAAAATGATCCTATAACTTATTTTTGTTGCAGTCTATGAATAAATTATATATACTCACAAAAAAAAACAAAATTACAATTCCCGGTAAAACATTAATTTATTCTGTAATTATATTACTCGAGTGTAGGAGAGATTTAAAAAAAAAATCATAGAATTATTATTATATCATAGGCTGCTATAACATTTTCACAAGTGGTGTAATAAAAACTTTACGAATACAGAAGCAAAAATCCTAGAACTATTACTAACTGGGTACGACGTTCACTACAATAACGTGGAAAGAATATACGCATTGCCACAAAAATAAGCGATGATACAGATAGAACTCGCGTGCTGGCGCCTATCAGTACAGACGCATCCTTTTAAGCGTTCAACATTCAAACGTTTCCCTTTAGCGAACAAATATAACATACTCATCACAACGTATCATATAAAAAGAACACGCAAAACAAGCAACAACAACAAGAACATATCATAAAGTCGTATAAGAAGAGTATTTTGCAACCCGCAAAACCGCAGATAAATTACAGAATATATTCACCGGCTTTCATTCTAGTTAATGTTCCAAGAAAACATTAACTAAAGATTATAACTTCAATTAATTCTCGACTACGAAACACTCCCATAATAACAATTAAACCAGTTTTGTTTAATGAGAATTACAGATAGATGTATCACATTCACATAATGAACATGAGAAGCATTCATCCGGAATAAAATTCATCTGATATCTGATACAAATTGCCTACAAGTAACATAATAAATAAGCCAACACTAACACACAGAGAATAAAAAACTGCTTTACTAACTAAAAAAAAGTACAACTTAATTCAAATTTAAATGAAAAAACTTTAAAAAAAGCAAGCATAAAATTAATATTTTTTAAAGAGTTCATACGGAATTAACAAGAAAGTGAATCAGTTTTAAACAACAGATAAATAAAAAACTATTGACATATTGGAAAATGGTTTCAGTTAAAAACGGATGTGAAAATATACGATTCATTAAATGTAACAGAAATACTATATTTTTTTATAATTCCCCTTTATATAATTTCCCTTTCACTGAGTGACACCAAACCTCCGTTAACCTATCACAGTTATCAATGGCCAACAGGCCCCTTTAAGCCTTCGTTTTTCTGAGCAGGCTGGGCCCCACCTCTTCTTCTAGGGGGGAGCTAATAGTTGTAGAAAGTACACTGGTCTCTTCCGGCTCCACTATAGGCGCTTGTACAATAGCTCTCTTGGCCGAAGCCTCAGCCAGCTTCATCCTTTCGTCGCAGGATATAGGGAATCCTCTTAGCCGGCTCATCACCATTCCGGCCTTACCATGATATCCCCCTGGCTCCAAAGGAGCCTACCCCGACGCTCTGCAGGAGGCACTCAGAGTCGGTTATACTACGATCCGCCTTGCGGATACTCACCTCGAGGCTTGACGAACAACTACGCCTGGCGCACCGAGGTAAGTTATCCAATTTTACGCCAATTTTTTATCCAATTTTATACGCCTTATCCTTCTTTTCCTAGGCATGTCACACACAAAGAAAAAGAAACTCCAAAACTGAAGATAACTAAATATTATCGAACATCTTGCAAACTTAATGTAACTTGTTTACCTTAGCGACGCAAGGTTACTACCAAAAAACACTTCTTAAATTGTAATTAAAAACTAAAAACGTCAAAAGAATACAAAAAAAATAATATCAGAACTATTAAACTAACAAAAAACGGAACAAGAAACTCTAACAAAAAATAACGCAAAGACGGACCGGAAAAAATGCACCATGTGTTACTCGATCGTGACGTAGGAATACTATATCTAAATTATTAAAGTAACATCTATAATAGTATCATTTGCTTAGAAAGCTCAGTTGATGCGCAAGATGGGGATGGATGGATTGTTGGACCGGCGACTGGCTTCTTGCTCCATACGACATCCTGTGGCGGTTTATTATCTCCTCCACTGTAATATTAACAGTACTAACACTACTTCAGCGCATCTATATGTTTACGCTTTCTTACGTTTGACACGATAATTGTTACTCGTTACTATTATTTCATTCGGTTATCCGGTCATCCTTTATTTTTCCGAAATTTACTTATATCTCCGGAACGGTACGACCAATTTTAAAAATTCAAAACCGTATTTGCTAGCAGTACAAGCAATTATGCGTTATGTATATTCGTATATATATATATATTTAAAATTACTTTCGGCACACCGGAAGGCGGAGATATATAACCGGTAAGTATGGGATAAAAAAGATTTCCACCTTAAAGTAAAGAAAAACTTCAAATTTACTCCATACGACAATGGTAGCATTTGAAAAAGTATCACATGTTTAGCATACGACAGGCCCCAGCTCTACTTACAATTCCAGCAATACTTTGGTCATCCCTTGCCGTAAGGGTTGGTCAGATCAAAGGTTGTTACCAACAAAAGTTTTAGGTAATGTAATGTTTAGAGCACTAACGTCTACTTTAAACCGATTTGATAATGTGCTTATGAAGGGGAGGTATGATTTTTTTGTTTTCAAAAACCCATTTTTTTCCACCCTCTGAGCTAATGATTGATGATATCAAAAAACCTTACTTATATAAGTTTTAGGTCTTTATCCAAAGAATAGTAGGAACTTTAAACAAATTCGATATTTTACTTAATAAAAACGTTATACCAATTTTTTTTTTTGCAAAACAGCAACATTTCCACCCCCATGGTCCGATTTTGCCCATTAACGAACTCGACCGAGATTTTGGGTAGTTATATTTTATGTATCAATTTGAAAGTGATTGGCAGAAAATTACGGCAGTTATCGTGTCCACAAGAAAATGAAATATATATATATATATAAACTTTTCAACTGACGGTCGTGTTGGGGTCTGGGAGATGTGAAACGCGAAGATATGTCGAAATTTTCCGGAAGTCGAATCATAGTACCCGTTACAACAGGTAGCTTTCTTATGAAATCTACCTAAAAGGTGTTGGTTTTATTGAAATGGAAGATTTAGGACTCCATAGGTATACAAAAAAAATCTAATTCGGCAAAAGGTTTCAATTTATTGTTTTTATGTTTCTTTTTTCGATACGACTGCTCATGCGGCAGTAAACCGAACATTTCTATTGCACAAATCCGGCTGGCTATACAACATTTCTTTATTAAATAGCCAAAATATTATTTTTATAAATTATTTATCGATATGCCAAATAAAAACCACATGTTGTCGATCGTTATTTAGAGTTATCGCTTATCAAAGATTTAAAAAAATATGTATTTTTACACGATTACGATAAATAAGTCAGTTTTAAAAAACTGAATCTCCTTTTACGCCCCGAAGAGCTAAGCGAAGCGATAAATGCGAAGCATAAATTGTAGATCCATAAATGGAGCTGGGGCTACAAAATCAATACAATAATTTTATCGCGACAAAATGCTAATTTTCTTTAAATATTTCAGTAAAATAGTTAATATCCTCACAAACATGAGGATACGAACGTGTCGAGGGTCCAGCAGGCACAGCCCTCTGGCTATACGGTCGGGCGAGCGAAGCGAGCTCTGAACGACTAGTATAAATATATATACGAGTATAAAATATAATATTCAACGATTAACCGATTGATAATCACATCATGATTGTCAAAATTTAACATAAAATAATTACAATCACGAAGAAAATACGTGAGAATATTATATGTTAATAGTAGCATCTCCTAAACAATAAATCCAACGGTTGAATAGGAGCACGTACTCCAAAAGTATTATGACTAAACCGACTAACATATGTGACCATAGTGGCGTAGTGACCTATATTACAAAAAAAGTATGCACTTACCATAAACAGATATCGTCACCGAACATGCTGAATACCAGTTACATTAAAATTACGGAACCCATACGTAACTAATTAAATAATAATAATAATTTAATCTTTTAATTAAAACGTCAATAAATAGAATGAATAAATTCATAATATCAGCAATTATTTAATTTATACTTAAAATATGTTAACGAATAAATAAATTAAAAAAATAAAAGTCCTTTACAAGGTCAATATTATTACACAATATTAAAATCTGCCAATAATATTAAAATCCCTACATTAAAAGGAAAATAAATCAAATTACATAAAATGTAAATAGTATTCGGCTTTTTTTTCCTGAAAAATAGCAATAAACATCCCTTTAAAATTAAAATCCTTTAAAAATTAAAATCAAACATTATTACTTTAAAGATTAAAAAATAAAATTATAATCTATCGAATAGTAATGAAGAAAATCACGTACAAAAAGCAATTCATTTGTTACTGTTCTGGTAACCTTTGGCTGACGAGTTACTGACAACTGCTTCTACCAGTCGATGTGCGTTACCATAGCAACTACCACTATCTATTCTATCCTCTTCAACCATTCATTAAAAATACTTTAGTACAACATCTTGTGACAAATACTACCGAATAATAACTGTAGTCTTACTGACCCAGCCCGAGCTCTATCTTGTAAGAATTCATTGTGTCAATTATATAACGGAAGAGTGCACTTATATTAATAATATTTTACCAGAGCAATCTTTATAATGATACTGATAGTCACAGCTAACAGATCGAATTGCACTTCTGTATATACTGGTAATAAAGAGATAAATAATTTTTTAGTATAAATTGCGCTAATGTTGCCAATAATGGGTATAAGTGACGAGCTTTTATATATTTCCCCCACCCCTGTTTAGCCTCCGGGAATCATCATCAGGTATTACTTCAGAGGATGAATGAGGATGATTTGTATGACTGTAAGTGAAGTGCAGTCTTGTACATTCTCAGGTCGACCGTTTCTGAGATGTGTGGTTAATTGAAACCCAAACACCAAAGAGGCCCTCTGTGTGCTCTCGGGAATATTACCGATTGACCTTATCGCCAGATATAGAACTGACAGGTTTTTCGGGAGAGCAGAAAATGAAGTCAGGGAAAACATAAATAGAATCTGGCAGGAGAGATGGGCGGAGGCTGGAGTGGCTGGACAAGAACTTAATTCCAGAATTAATAGGATGGATTAACAGGTGGCATGGAGAGACTGACTACTGGATCACCCAGTTCCTGACGGGACATGGGTGTTTCAATGGTTATCTCCATAAGGTGGGAAAAAGGAATGAACCCACGTGCATGTACTGCGAACAGGACGATGATTCCGAGCATACGTTTTTAGTATGTAATAAATGAATAAGGCTAAGACACGACGCGGGTATTCATGGAAAAACGCCGAAGGAGACCATGGATTTCATGCTCAGCAGTAAGGAGAACTAGAGGAAGGTCGCTGATTATATAAAGACAGTACTAAAACAGAAGAATGAAGATGAAAAAAGTATGGGTTTCTAGTATGTTAGGTTGGGTGGACAGCCTCAGCGGTGAGAACCAGCATGATTAGGTGTGCTGGTTTCAATGATTCGCTGAAGATTCCTTGGGGTGTGCTGTAGGGACAAGAGTGTATTATAAGAGATCCGGGAGCCACATCACGACTTGCAGGTATGATGTGGTTCCATAGAGGACATAATCGAGAATAAAAAATCTCAAAAGAGCCACCGGTAGGCCTGACCTGCCATGCCGGTATATAGCCGTTAGGCGGGGAAGGCCTATTAGAGTAACGGACACTCCCCTGGGTGGCGTAATACCATCAAGTCGGTCCGGCCTAGGGTAGTAGACACAAAAAAAAAACCACCAAAGAACACCGGTATCCACGATCTACTATTCAAATCCGTACTTACTAGGATTTGAAAGTTGGAATTTTCGACTTCGAAATCAGCTGATTTGCGAAGACGTGTTCAACACTAGACCAACCCGATGGGTGGGCTTTTATATCTAGCTCATCCTATTTACACCATATCTACTCAATGCTACTCTAGCAATATTTGCTATCGCGAGAAGACATTTTGATGAAAGAAACGTCTTGAAGAGAATATCACTATGACGGTAATACGTCTCCTATGGTAAGGGTGATTTTCGCAGTAACTCGGTTTCGATGACATCAAAGATTACTGTGGATGGAAACGACTGAATAGCTGGCTGATCTTTAAATCTTAGTCGTTTTTAGCTTCTTTTATGATAGAAGACAGGAAACTAGAGCACAGGATCTATACAGTCTCAAACAGGATTTATTGGTAGAGTGAAAGGTTCTTATCTCAATATAAGATTTTTAATGTGTAGATCCTACTGTGTAGATTAAAAAGAAATATGATTTGAGTTTGGAGAAAATTACGTCCAATTCGTCGCTATATCCGTTATCATGAATACAAATAAGAAATATTGATCAGTAGTTAATTCATAAAAAATGATTCCGAAAATACGGGGTCACAATCAACAGTAGTATAAAATGACGAAAGAAAATATTTGTCATTATATCTTACAAACAACTGACGGTAAAAAAATGAGGTGTTTTAACATCAACTTTGTAATTTTCTGCAATACGAGATACTTTTGACAGGTAATTTTACCTAACTCCTAGATTTAAAAGAACAAAATTTATCTGTACAGTTCAAAGCAAAAAAGGAACAAGGTTTGGTATGATATAAAACCCTTTGTTTTATATTAACTGGTTATTAAATTATAATTCTTTTAAGACAACCTACTTCTTTAGCGATGACTACAAAAACAACAGCCACATTATTCTTTGGCTGGAGTAGCAGGAAAATGATCTTGCATGAAAAATTTATATACCTGTATTCGGTTAAAGCTAGTAAAAATTAAATAATGACTCTTTCAAAACTAATTATATAATTATATATTCTAGTGTACTTAAAACAGTTTCTAAAAACTTAAAACTTGTTTTTGGACATATATTTTTAATATTTTAGTTACAACTTTGTTATTTTTTTGGCTTTTACGGTAAAATAAGATAATAAGTTTGACAGAACCCATTAAAACCGTCCTAGAACTATAAACCAATAACTCTAAATAATAAATCATGTTTAAAAGTAACAGGCAAAGTTACAAAAAAGTATAAAATAACTACTAAAAAGTTGTTAAAAAATGAAAACTTGATCAGTACTTTGTTTTAAACTAGAAAAAAACTGCTAATGGGAAAAAACGCATGGGGTTATCATTTAGCACAAAACTACAAATATCTTGAACCATGAAATTTAGCGTAAAAAGTATGCTCTACCGTTTAATTATCTATCCTGATGCAAATCCTTCTAATCATATCGGTAGCCATTTTGTTTTTAATTTCCAAATAAATTTTTAAGTTTCCGATAGGTCCAATTTCTTTTAGACTGTGTACAACTTTTTATTGGTTTCTGTTCTTACATCATTGCAATATCTTATGAATTTTCTAGTACTATTTTAATTAAAATGTCCTCTATATATCCTAACAGCTGGATTACTATTCTGAATTTTTCTGATTAAAGCTTTAGCTACGTTCATTTTTCTTGTTAATTTAGAATTATTTATTTATTGCCAATTGGAAATTACATGTACAATTTTATTCAATATATTTATCACTGACGCTGCTAGCAAAAGAAAGCTTGAGCGTTAGCTGTGAGTTGCATTTCATCATAATAGGATGATTAAAAAATACATAATTAAATACGTAATAAAAAATACAGTATTTACCTAAAAAAAATTCGTGATTTTTGTAACATCTATATATGTAAAAATGAATGTTTGTCTGTCTGTATGTCTCTTATGCCTTCCTATATCATTCATCCGATTGCGATAAAACTTTGATGAGTTGTGCGCACGCTCGCGAAGGTTTCTGAATTTGTTTGGACACGCTAGGTGGCGCTGGCGTCGAGATATTTCGAAAAATTGTATTTATGGTCCGAATTGCCTCATATTCAGAATATGAATATTAGTTACGTGAAAAGAAATATTTTTGCAAAAATTATACCCGCTAGGTGGGGCCGGTGTCCAGATATTTCTGAAACAAGTATACAAACAGACTATTTTATTCTATATATATATATAAAAGGCATGTTCGTATGTGTGTTCGCTAAAGACCAAAAAACTAATGGACCGATTTACGCGCGGGCAAAAATGAAAAAGGGGAAAATGGAAAACGGGGAAAAGGTGGTAAAAGAAAAGGGGAAAACGGGAAACGGTAAAAAGATGACTGGGAGAGGGGTGAGGGAAAGGGCGAAAGGGAGAAGTTGTAAAGGGAAAAGGGGAAGGAGAATATGTGAAAGGTAAAATTTGTGAAGTTCCGAAATGTTCAGTTTTTTATTTTTTTTTATCAAATTTTCAATTATGTTCATTTAAACTCTCTCTCTCTATAAATATATATACACACTCAAATCTAGCAATAGCGAAGCATTGCCGGGTCTGCTAGTGATGCATAAAAACACAAAATAAAAAATTAAGTTAAATAAAACAGACTTAAAAGAAAAAATGCATAGAACTAAAATGTAAAATTATTTAAATTTACATTGAAATCAAATAAACTAAATAAATTCATGATATAAAAAGTGAGAAAATAAATAATTCCATAATCGAGAAATAAAAAAAAAATACATTATAAGATAACGTATGATAAGACTACAAGAAATACACATATTCATAAGATAAGACAACTCAATACTATTATGAATTTATACTGCCTTAACATTCACTTAAACATTCATAGTTTTATATATGTAGATTTTTTAATGTTAAGTTGTATATTCATTTATTTTGTTGTGTTATTTATTATTAAAATATGTTAAATTTATTGTTATGGATTATTTTTATCTTTCAATTTGGTAATTTAAAATATACATTGTGTTTCACCTATTTATCTATTTCTTTGATTAGATTCCTGTTTATTATTTGGACGTTAAAATGATTGGGAAATTTGTTAGAAAATAGACGAGTAATAAAAAAATTGATTTTTTCAGACAGTTAATTTTGAAAAAGAATGTGATGTAAGTATTTGTTCCCGCTGAACGAGTATTGTACGATGAATTTTTAAATTCAAAATCATTTATATCTTTGTTTATTTGTAGTATTACTTTCTTGACATATATGTTTCTCAAAGTAGGTACTTTAAATTCTTCAAATAAGCGTGTACCGGGATATAACCTTGGTCTACCTAGAGCTGCTCTAATTAAATATTTCTGGAGCATAAATATTTTAATAAGCTGGGTGTCATATGTTTCTCCCCATACCTCGATTCCATATTGAAAAAGTGAATGAGCATATGCAAAATATATAATTCTTATTATTTCACGATATTTAATTTTATTTATTTTGAAAAAAGTATGAACACCGTATTTTAGTCTCGATGTTAAATACTGTATGTGGACATCCGCTTCATAAGACCGTCCAATATTATTCAGAAATATTTTATCGACTTGACTTCGTCTATTAATTGATAACGGCGGTTACTGTTTATCGATTCGCTATTATTTACTGAACATGTATGTAGTTTTGGCTGAAATTCAGGATGGGATTTGCCGGTTTCAGTAGGCGAAAATGACATAAATTTCGTCGTCTTATTTGGGTTCAGAGTAAGAATATGGCTTTCAAACATAGATTTTACCATAAGTAATCCACGGATAGCGCTCTTATATACTTCATCCCACATCTCGCACGAAAAACCAAAGTTGTGTTATCAGCGAGCGATACTATGGTAGCGTTAGAAAGGTTTAGTTTTAAAAGATCGTTGACGTATATTAAAAAACGTATTGGCAACAGAACCGTACCTTGTGTTAGTCCGAAGTTAGAGGATTTTCTGTGATCACTGACATTATTTAAAGTCAGAATTTGAGTTCTACTGTTAAGGTAGTTTTCAAACCATTCTTTTACTGGTCCTCGTAAACAGCAGTACGAGGACCAGTAAAAGGTTTATGTATTAAAATTCTTCAAGTAATCTTCATTATCTTAGATAGCCAATTTTAAAATGCCTTCCGCCTTTCTTTAACCCTTTTCCTTTACGTCCTTATTTCACCAAGCGTTACAGAAATCAGTATGAACGTAACCCTAACCAAATAAGACTCATCATATAAGGTTTCTTCCAATGTAATGCTTTCGTAAACATAATAGTTCTGGTTTCATTTTTCCTACCATTTTTTTTTTTGCAATCGTACATACGACACTTTCTAAGTAATTAAATATTTTATTTGATTAAGTATTCCTTTTGGGTTGAAGTTAATCGGCTTACTGTCGGCATTCATGTCATAATCTCTTCTAATATTGAAATAATTACGCAATTATGGCTTTTAACTTCGATGGAAAACGATCATGAATCTTGAACATCATTGACAAATCAAACTGTAGATGTTACTGAAATAGAGCGGAATCATGTCATAAATCACCGTACAGTTTGAGATATTATTGAAAATGCTGATACCACTATATAGAAGTTCTTCAACTGCTTGAGATGGAATTCGCCTCAAAATACAAGACTTTTGGGTGTCGGGTAACTGATATCATCATAATGCCCATTCCTTTAAATTTTCCAAAATTAAACAAGCGATTCGAAGGTTAAGTACTACACATTCCAGACATTTTTCATAGTAAATTTTAACTATTCCGAACACAGAAATGCTCTTAATAGATCATAATTTAACAAGAGAGGATGTTACAAAAAATGACTCGACAAAGCTGAATGTTATTCCTAAGCCAAAAGGCTTGCAGAAACTTTTTGAGGAAAGAGAAGAGTACAGTGTGTACAATGAAAATAAAAGCTCGTGTTAAAGAAGGTCGAGACTGCATTACTACCGAACCTGAAAACATTATAACCCATCTATTATGACAACAATAATAATAATAATAATTATTGTAATTTTATTTACACATGTTTAATTTATTACCGTTTTCATGTTTTAATAGTTATAATTCATTATTACGTAATTAGTATTAATAATTTTTTTAAAAATGCAAAAATAAGAATTTTAATTTAGGTGTATTTTTTTAAATAAATAAAAATCTAACCAGTGCTGGAATATATACTGTATCCGTAATTACACTTAATTAGAAATATAATTATTATTGTACAATTTTTTTTTTTTGTACAATATTTAAAACTTTTTATGATTTCGAATTTTCAAATTCTTTTTTTTGTACGATTGTTTTCACAGTTATTATTGTTATTAACACTTATTTAAAATTTGCATTATTAATCCATTTCCTGAGAAAGTTCACTACCTTATCTCTCTTCATCAGAACAGTCACTTTCACTATCACTGTTAGATATATGAAACGTTTACCGTCATTTCGTCGATGAGCGGTTCCATTTTCTTAAACTCGGTTTAAGTTTTATTTACATGTTCGCAATTTATATCCTTATTCATTTCATTCATTTTTTCCTCAGCTAATTTTTTTTAATATCTGACATTACAAAAGTTTTGTTGTTACCACTAACATATCTTTTCAGAGCCGACCACAGCATCTCAATCGGGATGGTACGGGTGGAAGTATCAGAACCAGATGCCCATGTTTTTTTAATAGTTCATCGAAATGGTACTTTATTTTTTAATTTCTATATGAGATTGTGGTTTTAACATTGCTTTACTAAACGGAAAATTCTTCTTTTGTAACCAATTAATCATGCCACTTTTCCTATCATTTCAAATCGGAGACTTCCCTAAAAGTGAACTGTAGTATGGTGCATTATCGAAAAACAACCACTGACTAAAAGGGAAGACCAGGAAAATTCTTCAGATGCCCACTTCATGAAATTGTTGTTGACACTACCGTGACAGTCACCTCTTTTTGAACTCGTTTTCTAAGTTAACAATCGCGTTCAGAATAAACCTCATTTAGAAGAAAATAATCGGTTCTATTTTTTTCGATACACCATTAATGCAGAACGATATCAGGATATTTTATTTCAGTTCATCGCACTCTTGGAAGAGGAAGACAGACACTGCTGGCTACAACATGACGGTGCGACATCGCACTACGCAGGTTCAACTACTGATTTCGTCGAGGAATTCTTTGGTAATTGTGTTATCGGTCGAGGCTTGTGGCCACCAAGATTTCCAGATTTGACTGCGGCGGATTTTTTTCTATGGGGTTACCTCAAAGAAAAAGCCTGCAGCAACAAACCACGAACACTTGAACGATTGAAAGTCAATATTGAACAAGCTGTATTAAATATCCGGCCACAAACTTTGAAAAAAGTTGCAAGAAACGCTGTAAAAAGAATTGAAGCTTGTATTCAAGAAGATGGCGGCCACTTCCAACATTTACTCTAAATGTAAGGTAATGGATGGTAATAATAAAAATTACATTTACATTTACACATGCCTTTTTATTATTTCAATACCTACCAATATAAGGTTGGGTTGCGTTTTATATGTGACACTCTGTATAATGCCGTGCACAGCGACTGTCTTTCTCGTGTAATAAAAGTTATAACAGAATAATAGCAAAGTTATGTTAGATTTTAAAGCCATAAAGTACACCTCAGTAAATTCATCACCCTGATAAAAACAAAACTCGCCCTACTCAAATTTAAGTTATAAAAAGAAATTTTCAAATTTGATTACGAAAATGGATTTTAAATGGAACTGTTCACCACGATAAACAAGATGAACACCAAAATCCGAAACAAAAGTATCTGTTCAGGTAAGAACACTTTACGACAAATTACCAAAGATAAACAATTTTAATTAATAATTTTAACCAATAAAATAAACTGACCGGAAGAAAAACAAGAAATGATTACATTAACTTATGTTTCATATAATGTAAATATTTACATAACAAAATATGGAAAATATTTCGAGCATAACAAAAAGAAATTAATTTTACATGAATTTTAAACACGGAATGTTTATGTTTAGTAGGATTAAGCCATAATAAAATCTTTTTTTTAAAAATATAACTTCTCATACACAATTTACTGTAATAGATCTCAAGAATGGTTACATTATAAAGAAAAAATCACATAAACCGTTATCCATATAAATTGTATTAAAAGTGATTAAAAAATTATCATTATATAAATTAACGGGAATAGGAAAATATTTGTTACATTACTCTCACTATTGTTATTATTACTATTATTTTTTACACATCCAACGCAAAGTATGGTTAGTATTATTTATACTTCTACAATAAAAAAAATATTAAAACAGTTTGAAAAAGAAATGAGTTTATTCGCATGTACAAATATAATAAAAAAAGACATTTTTTTTTTAATAAAATACTTATAGCCCATAAAACAAAATCGTTTCAATTCATTAAATATAATATTATAATAACAACAAGCAATTATCATAACAAGTTGTGTTCATATTTCATGAAATAGGCAATATTTAAATATTTTATTAATTTAACTGACAGAAAATATATTATTATTTTTTAAGGGCATCTCTTCACATAAACGCAACGAAATATTAATAAATTATAAAAAAAAAAGCTATAAAACTCAACCTTTAATAAAATATTATGAAATGATACGTAACTTGGAAATTATTTTTTATAATGTCTTTCTTTCTTTCTTATATCATTTAAAGCCGCTTTTGTTTTCTAGATTACTTTCGTCCTAAAAAATCAAAGGTAATTTTGAAAAAAAAATTCTTTGTGATAATTACCAAGGAATAAAACATCAATGATACAAATCCGTAGCGAACATAATCTTTAGCTGAAAAATTACAAATTACAAAATAAATCGAACCCAAGATTTCCAAAGAGGAGTCAGCAATCTGAACTATATCCTAAAAAGAAAGATCGTAAATTAAGATTACACAGTTAAAATTTTACTTTCCCGTCTAGCGCTATAGGTGTAGAAGGCAAAATATGGTAATCGGTCCAATTTGGGCATATGCAGTTTTCACCGGATCTTGTTTTGACACCCAAGGAACCCAAAAAAAGCCGGATGGAAATATTCCGGATGTACGTGTGTATGTTCCTTGTTAGATGTCGCACCCTAAATCGCCTTACATCTCTAGAACTGCTCGACCGATTTTGACCAAACTTGGTCAGATTAGTTCTATATATGGAGCATTGATACCATTAATTTTCAACTTAAAAGCTCAAGGGGATAAGGTTGTAGACCAAGGTCACCCACAGTACCTCGATATTTCGCTTAATTAAGGTCTTATTTTTTCTTAGGTACATTTGTTAAGAATTAGAAAATAATACTTCCAAAATATAGTTTGCAAAATCGCATCCCCACCCCAAAAATTGCTCAAAATAAAAGAGCGATTAAGTGGGTATAGTTGTCATTAATACCTCTCATCACCACGAGATGCGCTACTCTGGCAGTGACGTACAGCTGCTGTAGTCGAGTACTATGTTGTAACGTCACAGGTGGGCGGTAAAATTACATAAATTAATAATATTTAAAGTAAATAAATTAACAATTAATATAATCTGCCTTACCAGCATTTTAATATGTACTCTAGATTTTTCGGCTTACTTGGAAGCCATCACCAAGAGTTAAAATTAATACATTTAAAGTCAAAAGTTTAAAAAATCATAGTTAAAATTTTAAAATTGTAAAAACAGTCGTAACTGCCCCGGTCCTACTAGTATATTAATGACCGGTAGTATACTATTTGAGTATACTAGTAGGGACATTCAGGGACCGGGACACTCATGACTGTATTTAAAATTGTAATATCAGCGGTGCCATGTTTGAGAAATTAATATTTAGAGTGTAAAAAGTATTTAAAAAGGCCACTAATACCGCCGCACCCGCGAGTATGAAATACGATATGCGTGCGCACTTCAGTTAGATTCATTGAATTAAATAAACAGAAAATATTATATTTAAATGAAATGATAAATGTTTCAAATTAAGTTGTGTGTGTAAGGCGTGCATCAGAAAAAAGCCGCGTGGCGGGAAAGTCATACAACTGTTAATTTTAAATCAATTAACTGTTAACTTTAATTTAACTGTCAGCTTTTTTTTTTTTTTAATGGTAAAATAAATCCGAGAATCGACTAAATTGAATGCATTTTAGATTATTTACAATCGCTCGGACCGAACCAAATTTAGTTTGTTGACAGCTTGTAATGAATAAATTTTTTTTAAATTTATTTATTAAATCCATAAAGATAACATAGATCTTTTGTCTATTAGATTGTGACAACTACTACGGTGGTAAGTGAAAAACAAGTACCGCAAATTAAATTTATAATAGATAAAATATATTAAATAGCAATAAATATCCCGATTCAAATATTAAATTCGATATAATAATATTAATCAAATTTTGAAAGGAAAAATATTTTTAAAACAAAAAGGTTTTTAATTTTTTTTATTTTAAGTGTAGAGAACAGGATTTTTATTTACAGCAACGAAAATGGACTAAGTCAATCATAATAAAATAACTAAATTTTATTTCTGAATAAAAGATAATTACAACAAATATGTAATCAAATTATTTACACATGACCAAAAACTGGTCGTCTGTTAGATTGTGTTCTAGTAATTATTATTTTTATTAATTACTAATAATAACTACTGCTAATTAAAATAATTTCTATTAATTATTCTACTACGAACAAAACAAAGATAATGGTATCAAAAATAATCGCAAAGTAAAATAACCTAATTCCCAGCAATATCGAAAATCCAACTCCTATTAACGACTAGGTAACTAGAAATAAAACAATAAATAGTAGCCTAATACTGTGTACAAGATTTCCATGAATTTCTATCCAATCACTGAATATAAATTATTATCAATTTAGCTTGTGTTTATAGACCTTACATAGAAATTATGAATTTCAATGACAGGAACTCGCGATAAATACACCATCTTAAATATAAGCACACTAGCAAACGCACGAAACACGTCACATATACTTTTTTCTTTTTCACATTTTTAACCTTCGGGCCACACCGTTAGGTATAGCTTCAGAGGATGAAATGGATGATTTGTAGCGTGTGAAAATGCCATCCATGCCTGACTGGGATTCGAACCAGAGATCTCCCGATGAAAGGCCGAGAAGCTACCACTCGCGCAACGGAGGTCGGTAAAACACATACTTACGTTTACATCGGCACACTTCCCCCCCCCCCCCAATCGCTGCCTATTGTCATTTTCCATTTAATATTTAAAAATTTGGTTCCTATGTATTAAATTCTACAAATAAAGACACACACAATAATATCCCATCAGTCTTTCCCATTAAGTAGGGTAATTATCTGTTCCTCCGTTAAGACACTATTTTAACAATTCTTATATCCACTAATATCAAGCATCTTATGATAAAATGCGATATGTCTTCTTTCGTCATCTAAATATGACGTGCATAGCCAATACCCATAATTCCTACCCGGACTCTTATTTAATCACCGTAGTGCACCTCGCGTTCTACATATCGCTTACATTTCGCTCCTGTTAAATTTACCAGTAAAATAATTACAATCCCTGAGTACAACAACCAGACGATTGTAAATATTATGAAATGATCTTCCGCACTTGCCATTCATTTCCCTCGTAAATCCCTCTTCACATACCCACTCACAAAATTTAGCTGTACATTCTAGTCAATCGCGCCTTCTACACCTTCGCTAAACTCACAGCCATACCTTTCCGCCATTGACTTCCAACCCCTATACATCCCCATATTGTATTCGATAATTTTAATAGCAAGTTTACGCGGCCAACAATCTTCTTTTAAGTTTAATATCTTTATAATATATTTAAAATTCATACTAAAATGAAAATGGAATAAATTAATCTTGCCAGTTTCCAAGTATATTACATAATTAGGGATGGCCTAAGGAAAACAAAATAACTTTTTAATAAAAACGACCTCTTAACTCATCGTTCATATAAAAACCCCGAACTTTTCCCCCATATGTTATCACCATCCTTGTTATCGCTTCAATAACGTCCCGCTTGCTTTTCACGGGAAATTCATTATTAGCCAAAAAAAAAACAACTATTTCCATATATTATTCAAACCAAATGTGGCTACTGATACCCTTCTTTTGTGTGCTATCTAAAAGACAGCAAAAACATGAAAGTAACGCCCAACCAAATATTTTTACTTACTGACAGCCTCGATTTGGTCTTTTCCCCCAAAACCATCTTTCATATCTCGTTAGCAGATCCGCTATCCTAAAACCATAATCATTTTTTTCAAATTTTAAGATCATTGATGAACAACGAGAACAAAGCGGGTGACAACAAGCATCCCTGTTTTAAGTTGCTAAATCTATTAAAGCCGTAAGTACATCACACAACTGCACGCGTATTTTTATATAAATCTTCAATAACCCTACAAAACTTGTAAGACAAACCAGTTAATTTATACAAAAACAAAAGAGGCCTTAAAATCGACAAAATACCTTAACACCCCTAATTCTAGGTTTAAAATTAATTAAAGTATGCGGATTAAAAATACTGTCTACAGTACAAGGTGTCCCAAAAGTCCTGCACCATAAAGATTTTACTAATTTTACTCCGTTTTCTAGTTGCAGGACTGAAAGATGTTGACCACTGAAAAGCGGGTACAGATTATCCTCCTTTGTGGAAGAGAAGGATTCTGTAAATGAATTTAATGTGAGGGATCCTTAACGGTAGCCAGTGTCGCACAAAACGGTTGGCAGACTGCTAGCAAAGTTCAAGGCTACAAGTAGTGGTGCCGATGCTAAAAGATCTGGACGTCCGAGCACTACAGAAGAGGTAGTGGAAGGGATTTCAGCAAAGGCATCTTCAAGTCCGAAAAAATCAATTCGTCGAATAAGCTTGGAAATGGGCTTTTCTCGGTCAATAGTATAAAGGATCTTACACAAAAACAAGAATCACCCGTACAAGTTACAAGTGTTACACCACATGTCAGAAGACGATCCTTATCGCTGTATGGAAATGTGCTATTGGTTACTGACCTAATTGGAGGAGGACCCAGAATTTTTATCTAAAGTTATTTTCTCTGACGAAGCCCGGACCATATTTTCTTTTGCTTTCTGCAAAACTACGTTTAATTCTACTCCATCAGTTGGAGAATCCAAAGTTTCTTTCATCTTAGATAGTAACGCATATGCAACTGAAGCTGTCCCTTTTCCTATGTATAGGAAACCACGGAAATTCTGTTCCCATTCACTTGCTTAGTTTCCCCCCGTACATTTAAATCCGCTCTTTTGAAATATTTTAACCGTTTCCAAAAAGTTTTTTGAATCCCAATGCGAAAGAAATTTTTCTCTTACTCCTCTAAAAAAAATGGATTTCTTTTTATTACATAGATTAAGATAAATTCTTTCTTTCTTTCTTCCTAATAAATAAGACGCGATCGTTCAGTATTAACATGTCTATATAAATGTAAACATACAAAACATTTTTTCCTTGCTTTAAAGCACTCCCAGTCGAACGATTTCTGCTTCCTGGGTTCTTTAATATTTCCCCTAATTAACATATTTCCCCCAGTTGCCTCATAAATCAAACCCAACATTTTCCCCCATCCTGATCCCCATCAGAATTTTCACTTTTCGACATCCCCGCAGGCAAACTCGCGCTCTAAGTCAAATTTTCCAACGCATCCTTGTACCTTACTGTATCAACCGCAAACCACCTCAGCTTCGGTATCAGAGACAACAAACAATTTTCGTTTATTAGACCATGTCATTGTATCCTCACCACAATGGACAAGTAATCCGAGAAATCCGTGGAAAAAACTTGAAAATCGTTAACTATACTACAACCGAACTTCCCATATCTACAATAAAAGTCCATTCACCCCTCTTATCGCTTCCTGTTATCCATTCCCTGTTACCCATTCATCACGCACATCTGTGCGTGATGAATGGGATAAACCTCTCACATAATTCAATTACTTTATGCACCCAGTATTAACCACCTTATCGTTCGAACAACTGTAACCAATTACGTTCCATTCACTCTCCATTATTTCAAATGGCAGTACCCGTCGATCCCCTATTCTTTTATTGAAATCCCCTAACAGAACAACGTAACAGTTTTCGCCAATATTTCTTAAAGCTTATAATCATCTAAAAACATCCTCTCACATCTCACTACTGCTTACGTAAACCGTACTACATAAATACAGATGCATTATCCCATCTACTGTCATAACTTTTCCCCTCTTCCGCTAACAAAAAAAATATAATTTAAATCTCGCAAATTAGATTTATAAGCTAGCATAATTCCACCTTTGGCCCTTTCGTAACACGAACTTCTAACCGCTGGAACCCGTACAATTTTATACACCTAAAACAAATTTTCATATCGTCCAGTTTTCTCATTCAAACATTCAATATCATACTTTTTTTATAAAAGACAGGAATAATACAACCACTGCTGAGTGCCAAAACCTTATACCCTCTTATTGTAACGTTTACATATTAAATGTTATACACTCTTTAGCACTTTATCCCTCTCTCATTCCTGACAGATAATTTGAAACTATTTAACAATCCCCGGTTTGCCCATTAACTTTTTTAACAATTTCCGCAAAGTTATAATTGAACATCTCATTTAATTTTACCACGGCGTCCTGTAATCCGCATATCAACCGTCCCACCTTCGTCTAAGTAAATGTTTAACCCTCCACAATTAGTTGATCCACGTTAATAACCATGTTCTTATTGCCCATCGCCTTAATAATTTCCCTTCGAATGGCAAAAAACTTTCCCTCTTTTTTTCTAGTTTCCAAACAAAATTCCTTGTGTATGATCATGCCAGTTCCTAGTAACCTCCTTGTGTTTTTCGACATGCATTCGATATCGCTACCGAATGGCAAATGTGAGGCATTTTTTTACAAAGTATATGCGCCCGATTAACAACTACTTACCGATTTATTTGTAACATATTTCTACAAAACTCCCTCAAATCAAACGACAGTCTTCGTCAGATTTAAATTTCAGCCATTTAAAAAATAAATTATTACGGAGTATCCGGTCTTCGTAATGTCCAGCCGACTCAAAATTTTGGCGTATCCCTCCTTTAAAATGCCATAAGATCGCGAATTGCAACCAGCCGATAAAGTAAAAATATTTTCTTTTGTTGCCAGCTTGGCCAAGTTTTCTTCGATATTGCTTCTATGCCTTGAAGGAGATCCTGGCTTTCAGATCCAGAGATTCGTTTTGCTGCCTGGTCTTCCCGTTAGGTGAATTAAATGCGCGATCTCGTATATTCCCTCCTCGAAACTGCGGCATATAAAACTTACCCATAAATTAAATATACCGTTGAAAGGAAGCTCTGACAACTCGAAACATAATAAAAATGTTTAAAATAATATAAAAATCAGAATTATTAAAAACAATAATGATTTAAAAAATGTTTAAAATTTAATAAAATACACAGAAATTATAATTAACTAAATGCAGAGCACAGCCAACTATAATAACACGTGTAGCAACAGGCCGAATAGGAGTCAATATACGGAATAGATATAGAAAAAATAATCTTATTTAAAAGTTAGACTTTTATCTTATGGACCCTCAAAAAATTAACATTTGTCAAGAACTGAAGACTATATTTTTCCATGATGATAATAATGTTTACTCCTATAAGTAAAAGGAATAAAAGTAGAAAAAACTTATTATTAGGATAAACTCCGCCTATCTCCATGGCGGAGTTTCTGCTTTTTATCCAGAGAGTTCTGGATTCAAAACTTGAACTGACGGCTTTTTTCATCATTTACAAAATTATCTAAGATGTAGAATATATAGTTGGGCGTCAGCCTGTTGTTTCTTGAGTAAATGAATTAATGAAAATTACAAAGTTTTAGATCGGTAACATAAACAGCCAAACATGAGAGGTGTTGAAAAGTAATAAAACCATCAAATTATTAAAAAAAAAGTCAAATTAAAATAAATCTTTACTAAAATATTTTAACAAATTTATAAGAAGAGTAATTCCTGCTTCAAACAAAAATCAAATGTTTTCTAGTGGCAAGATTCTCTATCCGAGAAATATATATATATATATATATATAGCTTCCATAATACTAATACATTTTAAAAATAAATATTGAACGTTTTTTCCCCAAATTACACAACTCCAAACTCTCTCACGTGTAAACAACGAACAATTTACGTTATTCCTGAAAATTAGAATTTAAACATTTTTGTAAAACAAATAATGAAAGCTCATTTAATTTAACTTATAACTTCATGTTTGCGTTTTTCAAACCAAATGTCAAACTACTCTAGGGAATTTCCGATCATTTAATTTAATTTATTTTATAATTTTTTATTCCTATTTATAATTTCATGATTGTTTTACTAAATCATACAAATACTTTTCTATTACATTTCCAAGCAGATTATTAATACAGAAACCTACACAATATACCCATTATATATAATTGGAAACCACTTTTCAAGTATTTTTATACCGGGCTTCATGATTTTATAAATACGTTTTTGTAACACGATTACTATCACCGATATGATGAAGAGAAATCGCTTGATATTTATTTTATGAAAATAGAAACAGCTCTGGATCACCAAAACATATACCCTCCTTCTGATGACGTATTTAAAAAAAAAAATTAAATAAATAAACTAAGTCAACGAATAATTTATTATTATTATTATTAATCATAATAATAATAGATAAAATTAAAAAATTTATGATATAATCAAAAATGTCAAACTAAAATCAATTAATTTTGATCAGCTGTAATTGAATGAACTGAACCAATTAACCGTTTTAATTGAATAAAATACACAGCATTGCTCCCTCACTAAACAATATCAAAAATGAAACTGGCGGCAACCTATATAACGGAGACTAAGTAAATTTAAGTAACAGTATTAGGTTACTGACCTCATGACGTCGGTAAAATTCATTCGTATAACTCCAGAAAACTTATTTTAGGTTATCATGCAATGCAAGTACACGCTGCATCTGAGAATGGTCTAAATATGTAATAAGCTCTCTATGTGAAAAAAAATTTCGTACAATTCTCTAAAGAAATATAAAACTATTTTTAAAATAAATTTAATTTTTTATAAAAAATTATAGATTAAAAAAATGATTACAACAATAATATGTACGTTATTAATCATTATTATAATACAAAGAGAGCTGACTGCGATCTTGCTGAAATTTCCTGATATTTAGTTTCAACCTTATTAAATTTACCTTAAATATAAATGACCTTATGTATTTTATATATATATATATATATATTTATTTATTTATTTATTGAATTTTTAATTAAGCCTTAAAACGAAGATATATATATATGGTGAAATCATCAGATACAACAGATTTACTAAGTTACAACAGCATTTCTTCAACGAAAGGCTTGTAAAGTTATATAACTAACTTACTTATATAACTTGATAAGTATCGATTGAAAGTTAACATTTTAAAAACAAAGAACAAGTTTTAACATCAATTAAATTTACCTAAATACTATATGCCTAAATGAGCTTTAAGCGGCCCACAGACGTACGGAAAATCTTCTGAGAAATAAATGCACAGATCAAGGCTTAAGGATTTCTAGATCGGGTCTAAGTTTTTTATCGCCCACACACACACGCTCAGGAAAATCACTTAAGAGCGGCTCTAGTCAGTTTAGTTAATCATGGCTTCATCAGATGACAGATGATGATGTACTGGCTGTTTTCGGATGTTTATAAACAACAAATTGTTATACAACTCGCATGAAGAAGCCTAGTAGAACTGAAGATTTTTTTCAAGAAAAAATCTTTTTCGAAAAAAAGAGATGCGTATTATTCAAGTGAGTACTTAAAGATTATCATAAATACTTGAAGATAGATGAAGAAACTTATTTAAATCTTCATAATACTAACTTTATTAATAGGTTACACCGATTGTGAAGAAAAAAGATCTTATCGTACGAGCAGCGACATCATTTCACGAGAGGATCACTACGGCATTACGTTTTTGGAAACTGGAAAAAGTTTTTTGTCCTTCCTAAACGCACTTCCCAAGTTATTAGTTTTTTTAATCATACTTTTTTTTTCAAAACCTCGCTCAATGATCTTTATTTTTTCAATTAATCGTGTGTAGGCGGCACTTTTGGTCCTATCGTAATATGCATTGCTTTTCATAAGCCAAAGTCAAAGCTAGGACTCATAAATTTCGATAAAATCTTCTTAATTGTGGAATTTTGAATAAAACAGTTTTTGAAACAGAGATCGGACTGACAACGGGACGGGTAAAATAGCACACACGCTCGGGTAGGCCTGCTCATTATTATTAAGTGGTTTTTCGCTCGTAATCATAGTCCTAAACAGTCCACCAGAACTATAGAGTTTCTCCTCGAGCACGTTTCGCATTGAGAATATTTAATTCTCGAGGCCTACCTTTTGCGGTTATTCCAAAGAGGATTTCCCATGCGTCTGTGTGCCTCTTTAAATATACTTGTAGTTCTAGATAATGTGAAGTTTTGTGGAAGTAGGAATGTACAAGTGTTCAAATTCTAATAAAGGAAGTTACTTTTATACGGATTTGAATACTAGATCGTGGATACCGGTGTTCTTTGTTGGTTGAGTTTCAATTAACCACACATCTCAGAAATGGTCGACCTGAAACGTATAAGACTATGACTACACTTCACTTACACTTACACGTATCATCCTCATTCATTCTCTGAAGTAATACCTGTGATTTCTGGAGGCTAAACAGAAAAAAAGGAAATCCGCTTACGTTTAACTTTACGAATCGTTAATAAATTACAAACTTTTAAATCATTTATCGTTGTAAAGGCTGTGCTATTTCAGGCAGTTTGAAGGTAGGAGTGTGCCTAATAAATAAACAGACGCGACCTTAACTAACCAATCTAGGCTCATAATACCTACTAATCAACGCACTAAAATTGAAGTAAAAACGTCAAGAGGATTTTCCTTTGGTACAGTTGAGATTTCATTAGGATTATCTCATTAAAATACAAGTATATGTTGGTCAATTCAATTTTAATACTGTTAAATCCGCATCGAAATATTGTTGCGGGATAATAGTTTCCTCAAAGACTTTTTAAGTCCTTATCAGATTATTTGTACTTTATTTAATTACTGAATTCATCTAAATTTAAATCTATATATTCCTTATAAGTCCAATAATATAGGCATTTGAATTCTATGTTTAGATCCAAAACAATATTATCAACTGTTCGACTGATGTGTGTGTACGTAAATTAAATAAATATAAATTTTAACAAAATTTTTTAATAACTTACGAAGATATTGAAAGTATACAGCCGATACACAAAACAGCATACATACCTGAAACATAGAAAAAAGATTAAAGTAAATTATATAAGTTATCAGATAGTATTACAAGGTAATACCAGCTGATAGATCATCAAACAAGATAATTAGTCAGATTATGATGCACACTGGAATAATTAGTTAAATCTAGAATTGATGACCCCAGAGGGTTTGTTATCGTAGTAGCTTTATTATATGAGATGTTTATCAGCATAGAAATGGCTCGGTTGTTCTTAATCGTTATTAAATTGTATATTTTTTTAAATTAATGAATTATCTTTTTAATAATAATTATGCAACGTAAAATATTAAAAGGTAAACTTATTTTTTTCTTTTGTTATACGTGCAAATTTCAAATTGCCGTTCTCCGTGGAGTGGTAGCGTCTCAGCCTTTCATCCATAGGTCCCGGATTCGAATCCCGGTCACGCATGATATTTTTCATATCCTATATACAAGTTTAAAGCTTACGTAGCGATAGGAAATACGGGCTAGTAGGCGCAGGAATAAGTTG
Organism: Lycorma delicatula; assembly: GCF_047948215.1. NCBI lineage: Eukaryota > Metazoa > Arthropoda > Insecta > Hemiptera > Fulgoridae > Lycorma > Lycorma delicatula. The sequence continues at coordinate 65,824,977 of NC_134462.1, forward strand.
GCGCATGTGTAACTTTAGTAATAACTTTAGTTTGTGTAAAAGTAATAACTTTAGTTTCAGGCAGTTGCAATGCTGATGTAAGCAACTATCGTTCAACTAGATGTAGTCTTTGTTTTATTGTAATTATAGTAGTCTCCTTTGAGTTGCATGCGTTTTAGAATAATTTACTGAATTTTTACAAAGGTAAATAAATTTTTGTTTTTCCATTTATTATCTTTTTATAGTTATAAGCGAAATTTTAACAAATTTATTAATGTACAGTTCAATTGTCCTGTTTAAAGCTTGAAAACGGTGTACTACTGACATTATTTGTGCAAAGTTAACACGAACTGTAACACCATAACTTTTAATGATGCAGTTGGGGGATAGTGAACAGTAAACATTTATATATCTACCACGTTATTTTCGACATTTAAATACAACCTTAAAATGCACATAATACATAGATTTATGTTATAAACACGCACATTCGTTAAAAAAAAAAAAAAAATACTCGTACATTGTACAAACGGAAAAATTATGCATGAATAAAAATATACAAACTATAAAAATCTCTGTCTACAATTAAAAAAATAAGAGTAATGGACAAATAATTGAACAGATTGTCAATGTATGAATTTAAATATGAACTAAAAACATTATTATATTTACTTCGAATTACCAAAGGTCTAAATATAAATTTAAAAAAAGAAAACTAAAATAAGAAGCTAAAAACCAAAAGTGGGAAAACTTCGCCTGATGTTATGTTACGAGCTGCAAGAATAGTGAATGAAGCTAGAAAAGAAATCCATCGATTTCAGTTACCGGAGACACTGTTCCCTCGGGTTAACTTTAAGCATCATTTTGTTTCAACCGGTCTACCTGGAAGTCCAGGAGGTGATAATCCATCAGGCTGGATGACAACCAAAATATAATTATTTAAAACATCTTGCTAAACATACACAATGTTCCAAGGATCATCCAGTAATTTTTTCCTTCTGATGGGAATAACCACGATTCCCATTTGCCAGTAGAAGGTTTGGATTTCTGTAAAGAGAATGGAATTACAGTTTTGTCATTTCTACCTCATTGTTCGCATGGGTTACGGCCGCTGGACAAAAACATTGATAGGCCGTTAAAGAAATATGTAAATAGTACTTGTGATCCATGGATGGTGAACAATGCAAGTCGCACAACGACTATCTCGATATTCCGGGAGTCGTTAGAACATTATCTTTACCTGCTTGTCCGTCTAACATTATATACGGGGGTCTGTCCCTTCAGCTGTGATATCTTCCAAGACGGCGATTTTATGCCAAGCGACGTCACTGACAGACCTAATCCTTGAAATTCTGATCCTGAAACTATTCCCGATGTCAACGCAAATGAAAAAGTGGAAGTAACAAAAGTCACTGATCAATAAAAAAATCCATCAGCATCCTCTCAAGAGTTTTTTGGATAATTCAGTTATCGGCCCATGTAATCGACCTCATATTTTATTCACACCAGAAGATATTTGACCTCATCCTAAAGTTGGTCCTCGTTCAAGAAAAAGCCATAAACGAAAGAAGTCAACAGCTGTATTAACGGAAACTCCATTGATAAACGATCTTCAAGCTGAACCAAATGCTGCGGAAATGCGACCTTTAAAAAAAATATATATTCTACCATCAAAGAAGACGAAAGGCAAAAGCGTAACCCGAAAAAAAAACAATACAAAATCGATTCTGAATCAGAAAACAAGTAATCTACTGCATGTTATCATTATAATCCAGTAAATTGAAGGAGTCATGGATTCAGTGCACCGATTGCCATTTATGGGCACATGAAAAAAATGCCGGTGGCCCAGACAAATTTTTCCGTTGCCAGAATTGTTATTTTTTGATGACATATGAGCCCTTAATTCTTTCTTTTAGAATTTTTATATTTAAAATTTAGACTTGATAACTTTGATTTAATTTTTTATACAATTTTTACCCTTTATTTTGGTTTCATTCGATATAAAAAAAATTACGTAAAAATATTTTATCAAAAGTTTTGACTATTTGTTGATCTTTTTAAATGATTTCACAGTTATATAAATATTTATATTTAGTGAACGCATATATGTTTGAATTAACCTTAATTTGCCTATTAAGAACAATACGCCAACTAACCCCGTACGTAGAGTACGTTGACACAGCTGAAATACTTTTAAAAATTGCTCATAACTGCTGTTACAGTTCACATTAAGTTCATTTAACATTTTTTTGGTAATAACTAAAAACCTATTGCATCACGTGATAGCTGATAAATTAAATTAAACGTTTTTAATCAATCCTTCTTCTTTGATGATATATCCCAATCAGTAAAGCTTTCCTGTTTTGATTGAGCTTCTATTCTCGTTCTTTCTTCTTATTACTTCATTCTTCCCTTAATCTCCGTCCATTTTATCTTGTCTTTTGTATTTTTATCTTTCAGGCTCAAATGCCTTCAATATTTCCTAATTTCTTCCTTTTTTTTACTTTCTATGTTTCACCTCCGTACACAATTACACTTCAAATGTACGAATAACATTTCATAAAACGCTTCAAGTCTAACTCCATTTTACTACAAAATCACTGTTACTGTTAAATACCTCCTTAGCCATTGATATTCTTATTTTTATTTCTTTTTCATTTACCGATATTCTGTTTACATGATACTTAATTATTTATACTGTTTGCGATCTGTAGGGAGAAATATTGAAATTACCACCATTCTTGCGTTCCAATGATAAGTGGTGGCAATCAATGGATAGGTTTCTTATTTAACTCCATTTTCCAAGTACATAAATGAAGAGCTGATTTTTTATTTTTTTATATTGCCTGCATAAAAAATATTTTGATGCATCATCCAAAAATTCCTTCAGCATTAACTAAAATCATTAGGATGTTTTCTTTTTTTTGTTTTTCTTCTATAATTTTTTTTTTCAAATTATATATGTTTAAAATAAAATACGAAATAAAACATCCATTTGTAATCAATTTTAAATAATAGAGGTAAAAACATTATCGAATTATAAAGATATGTTTCTTAAATGATATAAGGCTATATGAAATGAGACATACGTTAAGTATGTCATCTCAAAAATGATGGCTATTCTAAAGAATAACAAGCACTTCATAACAGGATTACTAGTGTCGGGGAGGGACGAACAATGACGTAGTTTCCGTTGCCTACTTCAATGAGCTAAATATACTGTTGTGTATCAGCTTTCTAAGCCCACTAAACGATAGTACCATTATCGTAGAAGCTAAACCTTCACTTTATTCACCACAAGGATTACCCTTCTACCTGAGATAGTTTACACGAGACAGCGGCAAGAAAAACCGGGCCGGAAAATGAAAATAAACAATTGATATATATATATCCCCCTTTCTACAACAATACAAAGCATTATATATACATAGTTTTAACTCATCACGGTAAATTCTAGAAATATTTAGATACAATTCTTTTAATTAAATACAGTATTTTAAAACCCAGCCTTAATTTTGTGTTCGAAAATAAATATTATTAAATGTAAATCTACAAAAGGAAACTACAAAATTATTTTTTTATTACTAAAAAAAATTCATTAAAATCATCAAGATATGTTGGGTCAGCTAATATACGCGAAATCGATAAAACTATTTGTCAGAAAGTGAAAAAATTCAATCAACTAATGACATCATCCGCAGCTGGGGATAAAGTTTTTAATTTCGAAACCTATTCAAATAAAGAATTTGAAATAATTATGTACGATGTGTAAGAAAATGTAATAAAAATTTGTTTACACGCAGAGAAATAAACATATTATATACATCTGATAAAATTATTTTCTTGAAAAGACACTTAAAATAATGAATGTTAATTCATTAATCGAACAAATATTAATAATAACAAACGCAGAAGCAAAGGATTTAATGTATCGTTACGCTGTAAGTTATTTAATATACTGTACCAGACATTGTTTATATGCAAATATTGTAATTTATAAACAAATACTAACAGTTGTAGTTAAAATTTATACATCATAAAATTATACGTAGTTGATAATCATAATTTAAAATACTGATACGAATTAATAAAACTGGAATGAAATTATAGATCTTAGAGCGAAAAACTTGAAAGATTTACGATAAAATAAAACCTTAAAGAACTAAACGGTTGAAAAATTGTTATACATTTTCCTCAATACCTCCTTTCTTAGTTCATCCGTTATCGAATGTTGCCAAGAATACGGACAATTACAACTTTATTTACAGCTGATCGGATTAAAGAGACCGTTGATCCGAAAAACGACTCCCTCAAATTATTCAACCGTGAAATTATGCGTCAACTTGTATCATAGTTTCCCATGATTTTCCCGTGAAATAGGAAACGTAAAAACCGGATAATTTATCGTATGTGCAAAACATTCCAGGTTTTTCCTTTTAACAATTTTTAAATCTACCCATGTAGTTGTTTCTTAGCCTTTTATTATTTTTTTTAATAATAACATTACATCATTGTATAGATTAATGAAAAAAATTGATTGCTTAAATTAATAGACCGCGCGACTAAAAATGTGTTTATCCAACATTTGCGAAGAAGAGAAAGAAAAATAACTACGTCTAGCATTATCGTAGTTCTGCAGCTATGCTGTCAGAAAGAAGTATGGTAACCAGTCAAAAAACGGGGTATGGGCTTCTTTCGAATTTCTCGATTGTCATTACTTAGCGACCAAAAAAAAAGAAGGGGTCAAATTTTGTACTACGTACGTATTTTGACGTGTTTGAAACTTAATAACTTTTGATTTGATAAACCGATTTTGATTACAATTTGAACACAGCCTCGTATATATGGGGGAATTTATCTGTAAAATTTTGGGTCAATATCTCCAGCGGGTAAAGGAATTTTGGGAGTAAATTTTCTCAAATTTTTATATACGTAACACCACTTTATATAAAGTGTTGTTAAAAAAAAAAAACAAAAACTATAGGACAATATTGAGGGTGTGCGAGCCGATCAAAATTTAAAGAGATTTTTTAAAATTTTTCAATAAATTTTTTAATAACATTAAAAAACTTTTAGTAATCATATTAACAATAAAATTTCATCATAATTCATCACTCCCCGTCGCCAAAAAAGAAATTTCAGGCAACTTTTTATTGAGTATACAATTTTAATGAAACTTTTTTCCAGTTTGTTCCGATTAACAAAGTAAACGTAGAAAAATCAAGAAATTTTCTTAGAAGGTAAATTTGGAGTTGGACAGCGGAAAAAATTCAATTTTTTTTTTGTATTTTTGAAACAATTTTTGGTTTATTTAAACACTATTATGCAATACTTCCCCCCCCCCTAAAATATATATATATATATATTAGGTAACTTCACGTAATTATATAGGATTAAATAACCGATGCCAGGAAAGTATTATAACTTTCTTTTTCTTAATTAATTTGGAATTTCTTTTTGAATTTCACATTATGCTACCGGTTCTGTAACCTAAAGTGTAATAAATTTTGGTTGCAAGGTAATCAAATGATACTAATTTGAGTTATACGTATTATAAAAAATATTATTTTAACTTTACCATATATATATGTATACACACAAAACAAGTAACCAATATAATACAATAATCTTTTAAAATTATCTTAATTAACTTATGTTATCAGAACTGACTATACGTCGAATCGACTGTTTAAAAACACTAAAAATATTTTAATCATATAAAATATTTAAAAAATTTAAATTCATGAGAGAAATCTTAAAAAAAAAACATATAGGTCAACAATATTTATCAGGACGACTTTTTATAATTATAATAATATTAATAGTTAGTTATACGATAAAGATTTGTAATTAATAATATTCTACATAAATTTATTTTATTAAAAATAAAGAGAGGACTACAAAAAATGCTATCACGTAAATAAAAGCAATAAGCATAAACCCAAAGGCAAGAAAAGTCATATTTATATAATTGAAAAAGAAAATCGACACTGGAGATTTTACAGAGAAACGACAGGAAGAAATTACTAACGAGGCTTTCCGAAATAAGAAATAAACCAAATAATTAACGAAAAATATAATAAACTTTCAGAACTTGTTTTACTGGTGAAAATAAAGAAGAAACTTCATATAAACGTTCGGAAACGTTTCGTAGCAAGTGACGGCTGGCGAGACATTTCGGTCTGATTTCTACGCCTTCGGTAAAATTAAGCCAGATTTTTATTCTTAGGATCAAAATTAGAGAAAAAATTTAGTCATTTTATAAGAAATCAGACCAAAATAATTGAAAAAATACAAAAACTACATTTTTAATAGTTTTAATTTGAGATAAAAACAAAATATTGGGATCGAAAAAACAAACTATTTTATGTTTGATGTAGAATAACTTAATTGAATGTGTAATAAACACGTAAAGGTTTTAAACATAACATGTTTAAAAAATATAATTTTATTATGAGTAAAATTTTACAAATAAGATACATAGAAACTAAACGCAAAAAGGAAAAATTTAGAAGTTTATTAAAGACAAAACAGATTAAAATATAGCATATATTAACTAGGTACTAAACGAAACAAAATTTTCAGGATTTACAAATAAATAGATAAAATTAAATAACAAATCAATAAAACAATTTATTACACATCTTTGAAGTTAATTAGAAATTAATTTTATCAAAATGTGTTTTAGTTTATTTCTTAAGCTGACAATACTAAAAGCTAATTGCAACAATTAAAAGTTTTTGTTATTAAATATTATTAAAATGTACAAATTCACCTTACCAGCAATTGATTTTGAACTGCTCTAAATCTTTCAGTCCTTAGACCATCGTCAGGAGATTAAAATATCATTATAAAAAAAAGGTAAATAATTAAGATATTAAACAGTCATGACTGATTGCTGGTTATCATTATACTAACTTGAACTTTCAGTATACTGATAACCAGCCAGATAATTATTATACAGATAAATAATTTATTTATTAAACATTTAAAAAAATAATGGCTCAATATTTTATTTTTTTAACTTTGTTTTATGATATATATTTTAATTTCCTGACGTTGATCTGAGAACTGAAAGATCTAGAGAAGTTCAAAATTAATTGCTAGTAAGGTAGATTTGTACTTTTTAATAATATTTAATAGTTTATTAATATATCAGGGGTAACTATGTTTGAGAAAATTAAGTTTTAGATATTGCATTTAGATAAACATACTACGAAATCATTAGAACTTCCTTAATAAAATTACAAAGCCGTCGAAATCGGTCCATTTGGAGAAATATAAATTCTGAAAGTACAGTAGAAAATATATACACTAATCGAACAAAAAAATCTCCCAACCAACAGTTAACAGAACGTAAATTTATTGCATCAAGTTAAATGATTAAATTACGTTAAATGTTTGTAATTAAATTTAAGTTATCTAACAATAATAAGATTTTGGTTGTAAGTTTATATGCCTATGTACATGGGACCGAAATATTCAACCTCAAGTTATCCACATGTAATTATTAGTTTATAGGAAAGTTCAATATCCAATAAGAAAGTTGAACGACGATAAACATCTACCACGAACAAGAACACCAATCTGAAGGAGGAAAAGGACTAAGAGCAAGGGAAAACTGAAATTACAGAGAGAAAGTAAGACAGAGAGAGACACCAACCGATTCCTGTTAAAATATGTTAGAGGACGTAGAAAGTAAAATTATTAAATGAGATAGGGAGAGATTTATCAAGACAAAACCCACCGAAGCTTCAACAAACATTATCAATGATATTAGATCAGGGATTTGTTTGTGGAAAGGGGGATGAAGCAAGGGATTTCCACTCCTTACAAAATTTTATACTCTAGCTCCCTTAAGTGGTTCATTTTTTCCTCTTGTCAACAAAAACCTAATTTCACCCATTCCCTAAAAACCTAATTAACTTTTGAATTTCAAACAAAATAAACAGCACTCAGTCAGTTTTTACCCTATATCCACATAACTTCTCTTTGAAAACCGAAAAAAAAAAATATATAAACGGTAACTTATACTTCATAAATTACAGTCTGTGGATTTAAAAGAATGTTTATACAGTTCATTATCTTTACCTATTCCAAACATATTCGTGCTCAATGAACGAAGCGGACAACCGTATTAAATAAAACTGAAATTATTATATATCCAAGTTATATTGTACACGAAAAGATATTAAGTTTTATACATTCTACATTAAGATTTTAAACAGCAGATAAATGTTTTATATATTTATTGTCACAATAAACGATCGTCTCATTCACAACGCGTAACTGCCACAACGCAGGAAGAGAGAAGGTTCACTATAGAAGAATTACACGAAGCAGTTGGTAGAATAAATTCAAAGAGGAGCCCGGGTCCAGACGGGGTCTCAGGCACCCTATTAAAGGCGTTAGCAAAATCATATCCATGGGTTCTATTGGAGGTAATCAACAAGACGTTGATTACAACATGGAAAGTGGGTAATTTGCTGTTGTTCCCGAAACAGGTGAATGTAAGTCAGCGACAAACATACAGACCGATATGTTTATTGCCGACGAACGGTAAGTTATAGAGGAGGCTTTTGGAGGAACGAGTTCAGTCTGAGTTAGAGGCATCCGGAGGATTGGCGCCACTGCAATTCGGGTACACCAAGGTAAAATCCAAGGTGGATGCGCTCATCAAGTAGCGAGGTGGATAGAAACAAATAGAGCGGGCACCCGGAAGACCAGAAAGATACCATCGATGGTCTTCCTGCATATCCGCAATGCTTTCAATAGCATTCCGTGGAGAAAGGTCTTGGACTAAATGCGGAGGATAAATATAAGTTCATACCTAAGAGCGTCAATAAGTAATTAGCTTAAGGGTAAAGAGCTGCTGACACCAGTAAAGTAGAAAGAAATACGTTTCCGGATGTATGGGGGGGGGGGATTTTCCAAGGATCTGTGCTAAGCCCCATCTTGTGGAACCTGGTTTTTGACGGGGTCTTGAGGTTGGGGTTCCCGAAGTGGGTGACACTCGTTGCGTACGCCGATGATTTGGCGATGCTCGTTGATGGGTCCACAGAAGATTAAGTGGAGCAAATGGTGAACAGAGCCATAAGCATGTGGTTGGTGATAAGGGGGCTACGATTCGCTCTACAAAAGATGCAACTTATGGTTGTGGCAGGCCGACGAAAGATTAGAAGAATTCAAGCTACGGTCGATGGGCTTAGACTAGAAACAATGCTCTTTGTTCAATCAAAATGGGTTATACAACCGACACCTCAATAAAGAATGCAGTAAAGCGGATCGGATTGTCAATGCTCTGAGTAGACTGATGAGCACCAATTGGGGACCCAGAGCAGCTAAAAGAATGATAGTAGTGAATCTATAGTGTTATATGCAGTGCCAGTCTGGTTTTCGGCACTAAACAACAAAAGGAATGTGAATATGATGACATCACTGCAGAAACGAATGAATTTAAGGATCACGCCGTACCGAACGGTGTCGGCGGAAGTCCTGGCCGGGGTACCGCCGATCCAGTTACGGTGTACCCAAATTAAACGGATCTATGAGGACATGGACAGGGAAGATGCAACTAATCTCTTGCTACAAGAATTGCAAGAGAAGTGGAACGCCGTTGCGACGGGGGCGTGGACAAAGAAACTTATTCCTGAGATAAGACCGTGGCTGGGGAGGAAACACGGCGACGTGGGGTACTACCTGTCACAATTCCTCTCCGGTCACAAGGATTTGTATACTTACACAAGGGATCTTCCAAATTGTATGTATTGCGGTCAAGAGGACACTCCCTGCCACACCTTTTTTGAATGTGCCCGTTGGGAGGATCTAAAAGCCACATAACATAAAAGAGATTATCCCGGAAACTACAACAAAGTATGTGCTGAGAGGTAAAGAGATTCGTGGGCTGAGGTTATACGAGCAAAAAGTGGATTACAAGAAGTGGGAGGAGTTACATTAAGGGGGAAAAAAGACCGAAATCCGGCTGCCGAGGTAGAGCTCGAGAAAAGCATAGCCGGGCCCGGTGTCCCTGGCCTTAGCGGTTACAGGCAGAGGCAAGATGAGAATAAGGAAAAGATTCGAAACCGGTGAGCCGACCTGCAATGCCGGACGTACTGCCGGTAGGTGGGGAAGCTGATTAGAGTCACAAGGTCACTCTCCTGGGCTGAGTAATACGTGATTGTTGAGTCGGCCCAGGGGAGCAGGAGAACAAACTCAAAAAAATACAAATTTATTGTAATTTACAAACAAAATTTATCAAAACGTACTTGAAAAATGAACGACGTCAAACATTAGTGTTCTATCAGTCGAGAACTGATTCAGTTCTACCTTCTTATTTCCTAGCTTTAACAAATCTGGGAAGAAATATTTCAATATGAAAGCTATAACTTAAAGAAATAAAAAGAAAGATTACTATGAGCCGAAATAGATAAAACTACACCAGATATCTTGATGGTTTTGACGTTCACCTGTATCTTTACAACTTTTAAAACGTTTATTGCTAGAGTATTAACATTTACAAGTACAGTACGTCTCCGTAAATCTACCAGCTTGGTCTAGTGGTGAACGAGACTTCCCAAAACAGCTGATTTGGAAGTCGAGAGTTCCAGCGTTCAATTCATAGTAAAGGCAGTTTTTGTTTACACGGATTTGAATACTATATCGTGGATACCGGTGTTCTTTGGTAGTTGGGTTTCAATTAACCACACATCTCAGGAATGGTCAAACTGAGACTGTACAAGCCTACACTTCATTTACACTCATACATATCATCATGAAGAATTATCTGAAAGGTAATTACCGGAGGCTAAACAGGAAAAAGAAAAAAGTACGTCTCCGTAAAATTGACAGTTGACATAAACAATGCATGCGTAGTCAAGGAATACTGATAACGGATGACCTCATCATACCCGCTACAAATATTTGTGACTGGAATATTCAATATTATAATGCGCAGTGTTATTATAGAGGGTAATTTTCTTATCTTACTTTTTAAATATAAAATATTCTCACTTTTAAAGTCGAAATATTAAATAATAATAATACATTGACTTAAATTAATGTTCTTACATTATTATGTATATAAAATATTTTACATACTAATATTTCTAGTTTTCATTTTAAGCCTTTTCGAGAAGAAACCCTTCACTTAAAATTCGATCCAATAAACATGCAAGCGTATCATAATCCAGCAGAGCAGTTTTGCTTTATAAGCAGTATTAATTTACATGAGATCTCATTATAGTTATGTAGAGAAGTATTTGACGATTAATACTTCTTTAGAAAGCTCAGTTGAAGCGTAGGATGGGGATGGATATATGCTTCTTGCAACCTACGACGTCCTGACGCGCTACACTATTCCCTCTACTGTACTATCAGCAGTGCCAACACTAATAGTTACAATTAGAGTCAATACGCATCTATTTGTTTACACTTTCTAAACTTTCACAAGAAATAAATATAATAAATACAATTCCTAAGTACAAAATATAAGTAAAAAGGATGACAAAAATAAAATACCGTTTTCGTTTCTTTCGCCTAGCATCCACTATGGTTAAGAGAAAAATGACGTCACCTAGCTATTCCGTAAAGTTTTATCGCAAAGACTCTTCACATCACCCTTTCTCCGCATTTATCTATAAAGCGGTATCCGCCTAATTGATTCAGGAATGAAAATTTTATCATTAAGATCCAGATTGGTAAGGGGTTTCATCAATGAAACCTAAATTTTAGTTTTAATAGCGTCAATAATACATAATACGATGTTTATTCGAACTAGTAAAAAGCGGCGCGTAATATATCAATATAGTTATTAAAAAAAAAAAAATATTATTAGTGCTTTAAATTCTACACAGAGTGTCATATAGTAAATAATAATGGAATATGCTGGAGCAATATAAAGAAAAATTACAAAAAAGATATAAAAATTAATGAATTTAAGTTCAATCTCAATTTTTGATCTAGTTTAAAAAATACATACCATTTCGACGTCTAACAGGCTGTCCGGCTGCGTGCCAACTGTGGGGACGGCGCCTCCCACCACCCATACAACCACTGGTACTCATACTACCCTTATTCTATCTATCTGGTGATACAACCGGACAGAACAGCGCCGAGAGGATAGTGGATGGGGTATAACCCCTCTTTTAACACAAATACAACCATTGTTAACAACACTACACTGATACACATCGCATTTCAACAACACTGATTATTATCACAGACATAATACATGTATGAATGCTTAACAACAAAAATAATAAATAAAATCCTACACACACGATATAAATTCTTAAGATTTACGTTGGATTTAACAAATAAAAAAAATAATAATATTCAATTACACCTAAAACACAATATATGTTTTATTAATAAAACCAAATAATATAAAAGAATAAATTAATTTACTGGTTCCGTCATGAAAAACAATAGATTCTATTCAGTTTCACTTGCATTTTTCATTCACTAAAGTAAATAAAAATATTTTTTTTAATGTACCATAAACTGCAAACAAACATTATTTTAAATCATATCAATTTTGTGCATGCTCTAAAAAAAAAAAAAAATCAGTTCTTTGAAAAGAAAATTTGATTATTTTCTATATCTTTAGTCAGATCCTAATGTCTGAATAACAAAATAATTTTTTTGTTGCGCATGAAAAACAATAAACAAGAAATTTTTTTCATTTAAGATAAATAAAAATCAACCTTCATTTTGAAAATGTTCAATTAGATTAAGTAAAAAAAGTGAGTAACTAGTAAACATTTTTATTGAAATTTTAAAATATCTAACTGTTATACGACGATTTTACTGATAAGTTATTTTATCGGCTATTAAAATAAGTATATTGACTGCTTGCTATATGACTTCATTTCAAAGTTGAAATTCACCTATTTCAATTTTATTATCTGTTATTCTAAAGTTCATTGTAGAACCATATTTCTATTAAAAGTTTTGTAACATAATTTTTCTTTGGAATGTAATAAAATTATTTTAATTAATAAAATAATTCTGAAGTAATCTTGTCTTGTGATCTAAAATTAAAGATAAATGTAAAAATTTTATAGAAAATGAGTTATATTTTAACGGAAAAAATAATGTTTTCTCAACCGGGGAACCAGGAAAATATCTTTAAAAGTAAACAAGAAATCGGCCTCCAAGATATCTATGACGAAAACTTAACGCTTTTTAATTTGAAATCGAGTAATAAATAGATGTAGATTTCTTGATTTTAAATGAGTACCGGAAGTATCCGGTAAACGGACGGAGAGAATAACATCATTACCGTATTTATTTCTAGTTTAACTTAAACATGGCTTTAAATAAATTATTATCGTTGTTAACTTATTTATATATTTTCCACTGGAGCGATTCGATTCGAATAATTATCCTTCCTTTCTATTCTTTCTAAAAAAAAAAAGTTAGAAAGTTTTAGTTTTAATATTTTTCTTTACCTATTTGTAGAAAAAATTAACTTATGGACGAGTGATATTTTTAACTCCATCTGTAATAAAACGTTTTATGTACTCTAAATTTAAACAATTCTAGAAAAATAAATAACACCCAGAAAAATATTTGATTATGTCTATAAATAAAATTATATCCTAGCTAGCAATTCAAAGAAAACAAGATAAAAACTGACTAAAAGATGACTAAGATATCACGGTTTAAAACTTTTATTAAAAAAATAAAAGTAAAATTTACCAAGTAAACTGAGTACTGAGTTTAAAAACCCTTGTGGTTTGTTTCTTTTCTTTTAATTACACTTCATTAAAGTTAATTAGTATTCTAATCTCAAAAGTGCTTTTATTTCATAAGTCATTAGTAAAAAGAATTAGAAAAAAGAGAAGAATGAGATTTCAGAGAATTAGGAACGCATTTTAATAAAGAAAGAAAAAAATTACAAATAAAAAAAAAAATCACATCACTCTAACAGCAAACCGCAAAAAAATTACAATTTAAAATTAATCCTAGATGTAAAATGAACGATGTAATACTGTTAACTGTATGTTAAGCGAAAAGAATAGCCATATATTTAAAAAAAACAAACATAAAACATAAATTAACAGGAAAAATGACAAAATAAAAAAGCTGAGTTTTTTCTGATGCACGGCTTACATACACAACTTAATTTAAAATATTTATCATTTTATTTAAATACAGCAGACCCGGCAACGCTTCGCTATTTGCTATATTTAAGTATACATATAGATTAAATGAACACAATTGAAAGTTTCATAAAACATTAACAAAATGAACATTACCGAACTTCAAAAAACTTAACCTTTCCCGTTTTTCCCTTGTACCCCCTTTCCTTTTTCCCGTTTTCATTTTTACTACATTCCCTTTCCCTTACCCACATTTTCCACTCATCCACCCCCTTTCCATTTCCTTTTCCCCTTTTTCTTTTTTCCATTTTCCCCTTCTTCCATTTTATCTTTTCTCCCAGCGTAAATCGGTCCAATAGTTTTTTAGTCCATAGCGGACACATATATCGGAAACACAGAAATGTAATCGTAACACCATGTGTTGCTTTTATGTCCAACAGATAGCGCTGTTTTTCACAAAAAGCATGTTTTTACCTGTCACAAGTGTGATATCTTAGGTATATAACCACGCGCGTAATCGAATGCAACGTTGTGTCAAAATTTCAAAGCAATCGGTGAAGAACTTTGGGAGATTTAAGATTTTGAACAAACGAACATTTTCATTTTATTTATATAAATAATATTTTTTTTGTTTATTTAACTTAATGATTCCAACTACAGTGCGCGCGCTTATATCTGTACATCAGTGCGACACTAGCGCTCCTTGTGGTGACAAGCGATACTATTAATTCAGTATACCAACTTAGCCACTAATTTAGAGCATTTTTGAGATGGGGGTACAATTCTGCAAAAAAATCTTTTTTTTTGCAAATATTATTTTTTAATTGTTAATAAATGTGCCAAAGAAAAATAAGACCTTAATTAGGCGTAATCTTGAAATACTGAGGTGATCTTGCTTTACAGCCTCACCCCGTTAACTTTTTAAGTGGGTAATTTAATGGCACAGTGCCTCATACATAAAAGTAATCTGACCAAGTTTGATCAAAATCGGTCAAGTAGTTCTGGATATATAACGTAATTTATAGTGCGACACCGAATACACATACACACCTACAAACGAACATCCGGAAAATTTCCATCCGGTTTTTGAGTTCCTTAGGTGTCAAAACGTCAAGATCCGGTGGAAACCGAGTATGCCCAAACTGGACCGATTATAATATATTCCCTTCTACAGCTATACCGCTAGACGGGAAAGTAAAAATAAAGGATATGGATAAATGAAAATATTATATACACATTTATACATACTAGAAGAATCACCCGAAATATTCAAGAATACGAAGAAAATGTAAATAGTAAAAAATGGATGATCTATCTATCTATTGATACAAGAACACAAAAACAACACAAAATCTTTCACTAAAAGGATAGCTACAGGTACATTCTGTGGATCTGGGCGTCTAATCCGCCTACAATACCAGGACAGTTTGGATTTTTACTTTTTTCTTTGCTTTTTACTAGGACAAGAACAGCAGATCATTAATGAAAGATCTAAAATGATAAATTAAATAAATGTAAAAACAAATTGTTTTTCTTCTACATACTAAAGAACCGTCTGAATTACCTTGGATTTCATGTAAGAAAACCCTTACACACACCCATATTGTTTTATCAATTAGGAATCCGAGGGGAAAACGATTTCACCTCGTAAGTCCCCGATACTTTACTTTTATCAAAAACTAAAGTATCGAAAATCATTTAACAGTAAGCACAGAATGACACTTTATAGAAGAACGGTTACAGACACGATTATTAGATTACAGATGGTGTATACTCGTAGAGCTAAGAAGCAGTTCGACTAAGGAACATCAGGAAATCTCGTCAGGAGTTAAGACAAGACTTCCTGTCGGTCGTCTCTCTAAATGCCCTTATTTAACAACTGGAACTACCGATCTGTGAATATAAGTCGTTCCGAGTAATGGGAATGAACCTTATCGCAAAATTTTATAAAAATCGAGAAATGAGTTTTGTCGTAAGTGGATTACTAGGACACAAACGGACTAAATATTAAAAGTCTTATTAAAATAGGACCTCGCTCCACTCAATCAGTAATCCAAAGGATAAATTAAACATAGACTTAAAGTCTGAAGAGTCTAATGACCAATTAATATGTCCGTTCCCAAGAAGCAACGGACCAGTAAAAATTGATCATAAATCCATAAATATTCTACGGTAAGTAATGTAGCACCATGTTGGAACCGTACATCCCTTATTATGGCTTTAAAACCTACCGTGCTAAACTGATATGGATTCGTCGAATATAACTGAATCGTCTAACATTAAAGATATTTAAAATAACATTAAAATGAATTTTCTAGAAAAATCAAGGCGATCTGATATCATTCTACAGAATTTTATTAACAATTTAAATTTTATACGGTAAAAGAATGATTTTAACGGAGTATACGGCATATTGTAGTGTCACATTCGTTCAATGATAATGCATGTTGTTTCACTGATCGTGAAGGATTGAAGAACATTTGCAGAGCCCGTTGTTTAGAACCCCTTACAGCATTTCCAGGAGTATGAACATTTAACGAGGAGCCAAAAAAAAATTACCTAATACATTTAATTTTTTTTAATACCATTTCAAAATTGAATTCTGCAAAGGATTTCGTCTGTGTTGATGAAAATTAGACTTATTACGAAATCTTTTAACGGTACGTTCGAATCACACTCAATGAATATGATAACGGCAAATATACGATGTTGTACTGTTCAATGATAATTTTAACACCATATGGTTACTGTCGAATAAACTGCAGGCAGTGTAATAGACAGTGTGCTGTTTACTATTCCTCCACACCACTCTACATCAAATCAAGACTAACACGGAAGTACGCACGCGAGTTTGAAATAGCACGTGTAAATAATGCACGCAAGAACGTGCGTTTATGTGATTCATACTTTAGCTTTCTTCTTTCTGAGACACTTGGAAGAGGGATTTTGGAGTGTGTCAGTTTATTAATACGATTTCCACGCTTTTAGTACGACAGGTGCTTTGTTTTATTTCATATTTTTCTTCTTTTTTTATTTCGTTATTTTACAGTCAAACTCGTAATTAATATTTTATTCGTTATTTTATGTTTTACATAACGGCAATAGTATTTATAATTTTAATTAATGTTTTTTTTATGTTTTTTTTTTTATATAATAATGAATACGTGATACCGGATTAGAAAATTAAATATAGAACTTTGCAGATACCATTAATGTTTATGGAAAGTTAACATGTAAAAGATTACAGGAAAATGATAACGTTCGAAAAATTGATGAAGTTACGTAAAAAAAAGAAGTATATATAGATAAAGAAGACAAAAATTTGTTATGAAAAAAATTCAGACGAAGCCCGGCAGTTTACGTAAATAATTTATGAAGGTTGAACAATGAATGCGGTGTTCAATAGGTATTCGTGCACATTGTTATTCCTTTTTTTAAACAGTTCAATTAAACTTAATCGTCAAAAAAGCAGTGTTTATTCTCAGTAACTTTTAAAATCTTCAGGATTACCATCACGTTTTGATTTGTTAGATTATTTTGCGTATAATTTTCTATTTTGTTCAAATATTTCTTTTCATTTACAAGTTCCTGATCGTCTTTTACCGCTTAATAAGCTCACAATACTACTTAACTTCCTTAAAACTGAACCTTCAGTACGAAACCAAAAACAGAGCTAATAAAAATACCGCACGCCAAAGATTTAGAATTTAAACCGGAAGAATTCTTAGCGTACTTACTTGGAACGTGTAAAATCTTAAATTTTCATCCATAAATGAACGCGCAAGTATTTCCCGTTCGAAGTGTACGAAATTAAACGTAGTTTAAAATTTGGCAAACAAGTTAAACATCACATGACAATTGTGGATTATGAAAAAATTAAAAAATCGCATTTCAAATCCGCGATTAAGTACGTGGTAATTCCAGAAAGCGTTCAAAATATCTGGGTTTGTGCCCAGCTATTATGGGTGCTGCATCCGTTATAGATTATATTTTTGATAATAATTCAAACAGAACAGTTTTATTCGCTAAAAAAACGTAAATAGAAGTATGTCTGCTGCACAAAAAAAAAATATTACACAACACTATTTAAAATGATTTATATTTTTTAGTATGGAATAAATTATCGATAAGATAAGTTATAGAAATTACTCTATATACTCGAACTACATTGGTGATTTTATTGACCCATAAATTAAAAATTATCATTATAATTCAAGTATTACTCTTATTAATTTTAGCTCTCTAACGTTTTATATACATATATTTAAAAATGAAGAATATATGGAAGAGAATTTAACAGGAAAAAGTTGAATAAAAGTTATAAAAATAAAAAAAATCGAATTTCCGGGAAATCTGAACCATATTTTAAATGATAATGATATTTTAACACGCGATAATATATAAAAGTGTAACAAATATAAAACATCTTCATTTTTATAAAACTAATGAACCGGATACGCTCATTCAATATAATTCTGTAACACCACCATCAATCAACTCATTTTATTTGGAATACATGCTAGTATGTGCACGATAATCTTAAATAATATAATACATAAAATAAACGCATAAAATTAACTTTTTTTTTTCTTTTGACGTAAAAAAAAAGTTAATTAGTACAGCTGTACGATTTTTTTATCGTAATATTCTAATAATTATAATTTGAAATCTATAAAAATAAAAATGAAATGTTCATTTGTTCAAAATCTTAAATATCTCCGAAAGTTCTTAACCGATTGCTTTGTAATTTTGACCCAACATTCCAATCGAATACGCGCATGTTTTTATATACTTACTGTTTATATACCTAAGATGTTACAACTGTGACAGGAAAAACATGCTTTTTGTGAAAAATAGCGCTATCTATTGGACTTAAAAGCAACACACGGAACACTAGATATTTAACGATTCCATTTCAATGTTTCCGATATGTGTGTCCGCTATAAACTAAAAAACTACTGAACCGATTTACGCGCGGAGAAAAAGGAAGAAAGAGAAAATCTAAAAAGGGAAATACGAAAAAATCTGGAAAGGAAAAAATCGAAAAAATAAAAGGGAAGAAGGGAAAAGTGAAAAAAGGGAGAAACGGGGAAAAGGAAGTGGAAAGGAAAAAAATAAAAGGGGAAAGGGAAAGAGGAAGGGGAAAAGGGAAGCAAGGTAAGAGAAATGGGAGAGGAAAGGGAAAATAGGAGGAAAGAGGGAAAGATAATATGGTAAAAATGATTTGGAAAAGGGAAAACGGGGAAAATGGAAAGGGTAAAAGGGAAAGGTTAAATTTTGTGAAGTTCCGTAATATTAATTTTGTTAATGTTTAATTAAACTTTCGATTGAATTCATTTAATATATATATTATATACACACTACAATCTAGCAATAGCGGAGCATTGCTGTGTCTGTTAGTATTTCAATAAAATGTAAGAAAGTAGCCTTTTTCATAAAGTTATCAGATAAATATTTCAATCGTTTGACATTTAAAAATTAAATTTCAAGCTCTAAACAAAATTATTTTGTTAATTAACAAATAAGAATAATTATATATTAAACAAAAATAATAAGATTCTGATTAATTTTTATTTTCTGTCCGGCAGCTTTTATTTTATTATGATGAATACTGTAACGCGTGAAAAATGTTAAAACTGAACGGAATTCGAACCCAGAACTTATTGGATGAAAGACAATAAGTAACCGCTTCACCATGTTAGATCAAAATAGATTCACATACGATACCTCTTAAAAGAAGAAAATAATTTTAGGTATTATAATTAAAAATTAAAATAGAATATATTTAACAATAAACCTCCTTTCTATAAAATAAAGTATAATAATATTATATTTCACCTAATTAAAAACAAAACTTAATATTTAATTTTGCGCCGACTCAAAATCAAAATTTAAAATAATGAAAATTTATCATGTTTCAATTTAGTTGTTTTCAAAAAAAAAATATTTTTTTATTTTTTTTTATTTCAGTTAAGAATGAGTCTGAAGAAAAAAAATGTCAAACGCATAAAAACACATTTGCAATAAAGGAAAGAATGAGAAAACTATGTCTTGATAATATTAAAAAAAGATGTAGAGAAATGTGTAAAGAAAACTTGGAACTTGAGCCGACAGAAGCTATATATATTTAAAATATATATACATTATTAGTTCCAGTTTTCAAACTAATTTTAATGTGGTTTTTCCTTGAAAATAATTTGAATATCAAAATTACTTCAGGTTTAAAAAATAATGAGAAATAAATAAAAAACCTTATTTTGAAATCATACACAAAATCTTGTAGTTTTCCTATGAATATTTTTAATTTAAATTTATCAGAAAACTTATTAGATATGTCAAAGGAACTTCTTTCATTAAAAAAAATAAATAAATACGTAAAAAAAAAAAAAAATAATAATAATAATCACTGAATTGTCGGTAACGTTTAGAGGTACCTAAAAACAACTGTACAAGACGAATAGATCTTTATCTTTTGACATAAGTTAAGAATTATTGCGTATAACTAGAAGATCAATCTCCAAAATTATCGGAATTTGAGATTTGTAACAGAAGGTATTTTCATTTCAAATGAGTTCAACCAAAAGAAACGTTTCATCTCTCAATCAAAAATAAAAGTTCTCCCGAAATTCTAAATTCTTGAAAATATTTATTGTTCTGAATGGTTAAAATATATTTGTACATCCTATATAAAATGAAGTTATCTTAAATTTTTTACAAAATCTGTTTATTTATTTTTTTTATTTGTTGCTTTTAGGACCTCATAGGATCGATCAGTTTAATTCAATTTCTGGGCCAGTCCATTTCGTAATCGGTTCTTCGTATTTCCGAATCGTGTGAGTAGTTTTATTCTAGCTTCTTTTCTTTTTGGCCACATTCTTTTAAGGCGTTCTGATCTTTGGCGCCTGTCCTCGTCTGAATACACGTTGGATTACTTTTTGATTTTAGGTTAAAATGTTATCATATTAGTCTTAATTAGTCTGTCGTATTTTCCACATTTTGTGATTACATTTTCTTTGGATATTCTCAACTCTTCCATATCTTTTCGGTCTTCCTTTATTTATTTCGGTTTTGTTGTTCTTTCCCAGTATAAGTTAATTATTTGGTTTGCAAGTCTGGTGTTTTCTGCTCTAAGTAGGTGCCAAAAGAATGAAATTCTTTTTCTCCTGAAGAGATTTGTTAGCGGGGTTATTATTTTATATACTTCTTCATTTGGGATTATTCTCCACTGTCCTTCTACTATGTTTTTCTTGTTTATACATGTTCTGACTATCTTCCTTTCTATCTTTTCGATCCTTTCTACTTCACCAATTTTGTATGGTCCGAAGAAAGTCTCGCTGGCGTATTATATTTCTGGAAGAATTACTGTTTGGTAATGTCTGATTTTAGTTTTTGTCGAAAGCCATTTTTTATTGTATATGTTTTGGGTAGTTATTAATAAGTTTCTCAGTTCTTTCTTGCCAGTTTATTTTATCATTGATGTTACGTGTTATGGTATCTCCTAGGTAATTAAATTTGCCCACTACACTAGTTCCACTTTGTTTTTACATGATTAATGCATAGTGGATCCCTGATCATAATTTTTGTTTTTTCGTATGATATTTTCAAACCTATTTTTTCAGCTAGTTGTTCTAGTGTTTCTATTTGGGTACTAGCTTCTTATTTACTTATTTATTACTTGTACTATCTGTTTATTTATTTATTATTTTAATGTAAAAAAAAAATCTATGAGAATTTAAACAAGGTATCATAACCATTAAATAACTTATAACAGTTAAATATAAGAAAATAATATTTTGCAAATGCATCTACCTCGAAACAATCTATTTTCAGTAAAAGAACAACTAACAGTAAACCCAAAGTCCGGAGCAACTTAAACATTTTAAAAGGCAAAAAAAGAGTTACGACACACCATTTTAAAAATCATTGAAAAACAAAACTTTTCATGTAAAAACCGTCGGACTATGACAATTTTATCCGGGATGGCGGCTATTTAATATTTTTACCCAATAAGTTCAAAAGCGGCCTACAATACACATAAGTACTAGTCTCAGAGAAAATTAAATCGTCTGTTTCTGTTAACCGTTTGTTCCGGATTTCAATACTAAATCCTCGATACCGACGTTCCTTGGTGGTTGGGTTTCAATTAACCGCACATCTCAGGAATGGTCGAACTGAGACTGTACAAAACTGCACTTCATTTACACTCAAACATATGATCCTCATTCATCTTCTGAAGTAATACCTGAACGGTAATTCCCGGAGGCTAAACAGGAAAAAGAGGAAAAAAGGTTTGGTGGCCTTCATTACCTCTTGGTAATGAAGGCCACTTTTGAAACTAGTTGTAATGAAAAAATTAAAAAGTTTTTATTTTGGTTAGGTTTGTGCAAGTCCGAAGTTTTTCACGTCAAATTTGTTATTTTTCTATGATGTTAAAAATCATAACCAACCTACCCTTTCCATTTAAAATTTCTGAATTGCTCCTACCACGGAGGCTTGGACATATAGCGGTCTCATTCCGAAAAAAAAGATCAGTTTGAAGTAGGAACATGTGATAATTTCATTTTTTTTATACTTCTTAAAAAGTTATTTAAGGGTTTCCATATTTTATTAACAAATTTAAAGGTTTATTTAATTGTTTTATAATAAACCGAAATATTTTAAATTCTTAATCCGATGAACTTATAAAATAAATAAAAATTAAAAATAATTATACTTTTAACAACAGCAGGATAAAGAAAGAAATTATGTAATTAAGTTTCAAAGAATTACATATAACGATTTAATAAAAAAAAGCTTAAATAAAAATTGGTTATTAAAATTAATTGGAAAATAAAACATCAGAAACTGTTAATAAATTACTTAAAATTAAAAGTTAAATGACCTTTCGATAATTAATCATCAGGAGTAGATACTGAGAAATTGTTAAAACTGTATATTGCTAATATTATTATTATAATAATATATCCATGGTAGAGTAGTAGCGATTTTGCCTTTCACCCGGATGTTTCGGGGTTAAAATCCCGATCAGTAGTAGCATTTATATTTTTATTTTACATACAATTAAATTTATTACTCTCCATCCTAAATTGATACCAGACGTCAGCTGTTGTTTTTGTATAAATAAATAATCAATATAGACTATCTCGTTTAATGATAATTAAACTTCTATTTTTCAAGATTATGGAATTGAGCTCAAATCCTCGTCCTTTAATTTAATACTGTGAGTGTATGCTATCGTTTAAACATGTATCCTAAACATTATACCAGTTAAAAATAAAAAAATATTAAAATAACTAATTCAAACTTCTTTACCCTCTACAATTAGGACTAATGAATCCTGCTCAACAAATCATAATGGATTTTTTCCACACTGTCATGATAAAAATCATTTATTTATTCTTGGACTACACTTAGATCGACAGCTAACAAATATGAGAAAAAAATTAATGCGATTAAACCAACCGTAAGTATCTATAAAAAATAACTTGTTGATATTCAACAAATAATCAAAATCATCATTGGGAACTAATTACTTTAAACAAAGATATTATAAAACACACTAATCCACCTGCGAGGTACATCAAATAACAGCAATATTTCAGAGATTCCAAACAAAAATCCTTCGAATTATCAAATAAATTCATCCCTAGTATATCCCAATAAACACTTTGGCAGCATGTGAGAAAAACAATAAAATTCAGAAGCTGAAAATTCCCAGGACGAAAGTAAAAAAAAAAAAACTTATAAAATTGAAACTAATGCATCCTTAATAGCTACTCACATCCAGAAAATGTTGGTGCGTAACATTATGACAAGACCATTTTTATTATGAAAATACGAAAAATTCAATATATTTATTTATTATTCCATGTTTTACTAATATTATTCCTGATTATTAAAAATATTGTAATTCTATAATTTTTTTTTTTAAATTTATCTATTAATTAAATAAAGAAGATTGTGTATGGAGGTTTTACTTAGAGTTCCAGTTACTTAACTTGGCTAGTTGCTCGCGTCAACAAGTTTTTTTTCTTCCTTGTACGAAGTAAAGGAAGTATTGTGATCGCGAAAAATTTCGGTTTTCAGATTTCAACGGAATATTGACCAACCCTGAATCCATTTTGATTAGTTTCGGCGTGACGTCTGTACGTACGTATGTATGTATGTATGTGCGTATCTCGCATAATTCAAAAACGATTAGCTGTAGGACGTTGAAAATTTGGATTTAGAACTGTTGTAACATCTAGTTGTACACATATCCTTTTAATTGCAATCGACTGAATCAAAAGTGTACAAAAAAAGTCCTAACTCCAAAAAGAATTTGAATTTTGGACTTGTTCTTAACTGTAGTAATAACCCCTCACTGAGAGCTTTTCAACGACATATCATAAATGGTACTTATTTTCATTAGTTCCAGAGTTATAGCCAAATTAAATTTTAATTAATGAAATATTTGGATCTTACAAGGGAAGAAGGCTTCCCGGTTTGAATCAGACTTAATTTCATTTTTTTTTCTTTTTTTTTAATTTAAATATATTGGTTTAATAAATTAACATCTCATTATAAAAAAATCTCGATAATTCAATAATAAAAAAAAATATGAAAAAATATTACAAGTTATTAATGAAATTAAAATTTTACGTATTTTTCATTTAAAAAAAATGTATATATGCAATTTAAAAGGCGTATAAGGAAGTTATGTGTTGTCCACATCAGATTTTTTTCTATTATTTATAACTATTTTACATTGACTATAATAATAAATTATACAAAAATCTACTATAACATCAATTAATTAATAAAAATGTATTACTTCAATAATCAATTATTTTTAAGTTAATTATATAATGTTTTTAAATCTATATATTAAAAAAATTTGCTAATCAAACTAAAAAGATTTAGGTTTTCTGCAACTATTCAGTAACAAATTCAGTTACAGATTTGGTTGGGGGGTCTTAACACTCACTACATCAAGCCACAGATAACCAGCATGCAACAACTACGCTCATTCGATTACGAGAGGAGGTTTAAAGCAACTTAGCTTTTCTCATACCCAAAGTTATACCTGAACGACATTCAAATCAAGATATGTTAACAAATAATTAAGAAACATAATTCGTTTGGGTCTTAAAACATTCAACACGTAGAGCGCCATCAAATGAGCGCACACCGATTTCTATCAAGCAATTCAGATAAAAGTCTTAAGGGAACATATACATTCCTCACTCTTAAAAATACACTTAAATCGGCGTATCTCAGCAACTATCTGACAACACTCACCACGTCAAGCCCTATCAAATGAACCCAGTCAAAGGATTGATGAACGAACGAGAATTATAAGAAAATGTATGATAACAATTTGGATGTGCTAATTATAACAGGTGTGAATGTTGGATAACGGGTACTTCTGACTCGAATTGATTTGACGACGTCTAACGCAGTAGTGTCGAAGACAATTAGCATTTTGCATGATCGTCAACAAGACGCAAGGACAAACTCTGCATCGAGTAGGAATTTACCTATCTGAACCATTTTTTAGTCATGGACAATTTTACGTTGCACTATCACGCGCTAAATCTTATAAAAATGTGAAAGTGAAGATGAAACCATGTTCACAGCTAGTGTTGTCTGGAAGAAAGTTTTATCAACCGCAAAGTAAATTATCTATTATAAGTTAAGTTAATTTACTTACTAATGCTACGGAACAGGATGGATCCCACAGTATATATTAAAATAAGAGAATAATAAATACAATGATTCTACGTAATGTGACAATAGATTAGCAAATAAACGAAGAATTACACGTTATAATAACTACAATATAGAAATGACTAAATTCATATGTTGTAATTAAATTCATAAATACATAGAAAATTCAACTATCTAGCTATCTTTTTTTATTCATACTTTTCCTTTTTCCTAGACCAAACGTGAAAGAATTATTTTTCAACATCACTGCAACAGCTAAATTTCCCCGACCAAATAAGTCTTTTATTATAATAGTTTTAATATATATATTGTCAACAACAACTGTTTTAAGATATCTCTCACTGTCTATTCGTAACAAAAGTTTTTTTTTATGGAACTGAAAAAATATCAATGATTGTAAAATGTAGATGAATATTGAATTTCCCGGAATTACTCCACTTACCACGTTTATATTTATAAACAGAAGAAGAATTTGAGAATGCAAGTTTAAAAAAGTAATAACTATTGTTTTAACTAAAAATGAGTTATTTCATTCCCAGCCAATATTTAGGTTAACATGTAATCTGAGTAAATCATAAAAACAAAATCTTCCCCAAAATCGAATCGTAATCCTTTGTTCAAAATTTAAAAAGTTTTAATTTCCGTCATTTATTGTATAGAATACTGTAAAAAATTACAATAATCATACAAAAAAATAAACTTTCCATCTTTTTTTAGTTCTTTGGAACGGGGGGGGTCATCAAACTTCGACCAAAAAAATAAAGGGGATAAATTCTGTTCATTTGTGCGTGTGTATGTGTGTGTGTGTGTGTGTGTGTGTGTGTGTGTGTGTGTGTGTGTGTGTGTGTGTGTGTGTGTGTGTGTGTGTGTATGTGTGTGTGTGTGTGTGTGTGTGTGTGTGTGTGTGTGTGTGTGTGTGTGTGTGTGTGTGTGTGTGTGTGTGTGTGTGTGTGTGTGTGTGTATTTTGTGGTTATTTTGGTTAATAATCTCGAAATAACATCTTATAATTTAAAAATTTCAATATAACCTCGTTTCATGAAAGTACTGGAATCCTGGCGAAATTTTTCACTAGTCGTAACTCAACAAAGAGTTTTCGGACATATGTTTGTATCAATCAATTTACCTTATTTCAAACACTAGAATCAGTTTCCAAATTATTTTCCTTTTTTTCTGAATCACCTGTATATATATATATTATATATTATATATATTTAGCAGCGTCAAAGCATTGACGCTGCTAAAGTTTTGAATTGGGAGACAGATTGGCTCATATTTCGGTTTGGAATGGACTAAAATGAAATTTTTTTCGTACGACTTATGAGTTGAACATTTTCTCTTATTAGATTTCTCACCAAAAAAAAAAAAAAATAATAATTGAAATTTTCAACCTACTCAAGATTGGGGTAACATACGTAAATTTTTCGGCAAATATGCCAAAATAATTTTAGCAATACCGTTACCGATTTTATTTTATAGTTATTTAATTATTTAATGTATCTTCTGAAAGTAAATACAAAACAGACTTGATAGAAGTGATAACCTGACAATTACAAATTTCAAATCGATACACCGAGTGTTTCTAAACTGATGGGCATGGTATACTTTTTCGGATTCTGATTATAAAACTAAACGAAAAGTATCGTTAGGAAAATGGAAACTTCTTCTTCATTCTCCCCCTGTCCGCCATTTTGTTATTTTTATATAAAAATTTATATCTAAGTTCGGATAAACGAATCACATTAACATTTGGTAAGCGTCTGAGTAATAAAGTTTTAAAATTAGCAAAAAATCAGGACTAAAACTTTAGCAAATTAAAAAATAGCGGCCATGTTGATTTTTCAATCAGTTATATCTCCATAAATATAAGTTTTATCTAAATTTATGTTATTTGGTAAAATATTAAGACTTTTAGTTTTAAGAAAATGACATTTTATTTTTTTTTAAATCGGTTAACAAATAGTAGAGTTACGGGAGAAAATTGATGTAATTTTGTTTCATAATTATTAGGTCAATTATTGTGAGAAAATTATCACTTAATTTGATACTAATTTGCAATATTAAAATTAACAATAATTAAAAGCAATTAATATTTCATTGAATTGAACGTTAACTGGAAGACATGAAAACAGTCACAAAATTACAACATCAGTTTTCTGCCATAACTCAGCTATTTGTTAACACATTTTCAAAAATAAAATGCCATTTTGTTCAAAATAAAAGGCTTAATATTTTAGTAAATAACATTAATTGATAAAACTAATATTTATGGAGATATAACGGATTGAAAAATAAACATGGCCGCCATTTTGTAATTTGCAAAATTATTTAAGTCCTGATTTTATGCTAATTTTAAAACATTATTACAAAGACGCTTGCAAAATATTAATGTGATCTGTCTATCCAAACTTGAGATAGAAATTTTATATAAAAATAACAAAATGGCGGACAGGGGGAGAACAAAGTAGAAATAGCCATTTTTTCTTAGGGTATTTTTTGTTTAGTTTTACAAGTAGAATCCGAAAAAGTATAATCAGCCCACCATTTTAGAAACATTCTGTATAACATTTTTTCAAACTAAAGTTGTCAGAAATATAATGGATTTCAATTTTTTTTTATTGATAAAATATTTGTCGTTTCATTACGTGTAATATTATAATAAATATTAAAGAGAAAAGAGATGAATAAATAAAACAGTTTAATCTAACTTTATAAATGAATATTATAGATGAAGAGGAATTTCATTCGATTACATCAAAACTTTCTTAATTAATAAAAATAACAGTATTAATAATAATAAAATTTAATTAGACTGAATTTACAAAATCATTTAATTTCGTATAATTAAATGACACGTAATAAATCAACAAGTTTAAAATATTTAAAAAGGAAAAAAAAAGATAATATTTCTAAGAGAATAAACGAAGAACCTTGAGAACAGAGCAGGGAAAGCAGAAGTACTGATCAATAAGGAAGAGTCCTGTGGGATGCCACATCTCCCCAGGGACTGCTATAGCAAAATGATGTGCACAGCACACGTGCAAGACAGGCATTTATCTGGGGTTCCAATATATATTCCTCACTCACTGTGTTTAATAATAATCATAGATATATAACATAACTCAAGCGATTCAGCTTGAGTTAGCGAGAAAAAAGACACGAAATAATTCATCAAGATTAAGTAATAAAACTCAGTACTAAAAAATAAAATGAAAGAGATTAAGTAAGACTTAAATTCATAAAAAAATTAATTAAAATGAACACACAACTACGTATGAATTATTATTTAACAAAAATAAATCAAATAAATGTATAGGCTAACAGGTAAAATATTATTCCACACTGAAAAAAATGAACATATTTCAAAATTAACTTTACACGATTGGATAATTGAGATTAATTTTGATTGGACAACTTATTGGTTAATTAATTGATTGGATAATTAAATTAATGGTGATTCGATAACTTAGAATAATTTTATTTAGTATGGCCCGTTGGTATATATATTATATAAATTGTAATTCCGCTTACCAACCACCAATGTAACTAATATGTTCTAGCGCTTTTGGAAAAATCTTCCATCTTCAGGAACATCTGATAAACTTGTATATAATTATTCACTTCACATATTAATTTGATGTATATTAAAATAATATAATAAAATATTATTTTAATATTTTATTATTACGTATATAAAGTGTAAAATTATAAACAAATTTATCATATATTCCTGAAGATGGAAAAATAACTTCCGAAAGCGCTAGTACATAATTAATTACATTGGTTGGTAAGCGGAATTTTAATTTATATATTTAGATTGGATAATTATTTTTAGTTTCAACAAATTTTTAAAGTGGAATCGGCAAATATTTATAGTATCAAACTTTTTAACTCGCTTCAGTTATACAGAGATAACTTTAATAATTGAAAAGAAAATTGTTGATGTTGAACTGTATTTTCAACTAAAATTTATTGCTGACGTTCGTGAAGACACATCATACAAGTTAAAATTTAGGGTATGGTGAATAGGTAAACAACGTCTATCCAGTTTACTATATAGATGTTATATGATATGTTTTTGCGTATTACATACTATTCAATTTGACGGGTGATCTTTTTATCTGTATATATATATATATATATATATATATATATATATAATGAGGAAATGATGTAAAACACATTTAAAATAATAAAAATGAAATTGTTAATCAAAGTCTGTTATTTTAATTTACAATTAAGTAATTCATGAATGCAGCGAAATATTTGATTATGCAGAACGTAATAATTGATCTCGTGGTGGAATAACCTTCTCTTTCATCTGAAAGATTCTGGGTTCGAATCGCGTCGTATTTTTTCATACGTTGAAAATATAGGAAGTAGCTATGAGATTAGTATTTTGGCAGTCAAAGTGGCAACACTGTAAAGTTACTAATAAACATATGGTTATATGAACAGCTGATTTATATTAGTAATTAATACTTTTAATCTATTGATACCACGTGAGACGTAAATAAACTTTTAATGATACGAGTTTTTGTTTTGCGTTACAAAAATGAGTGATACTAATTATGGGCAACGTTGCGCGATCAAGTTATGTGTTAAAACTCGGTGAGAATGATACTGAAAAGTTTTCAAAATTGAAAAGGTCGTATGGAGATGACGCTCTGTTACGAGTCCAACTTTTTAGGTGGTTTAAAGCATTTTCAGATGGCTGGGAATCAGTTGCGGACGATTCGCACTCTGGAAGACTGTTGACGTCAAAAAACCAAAAATGAGCAATCAAAAATCAAAACCATGCTAATTTGTTTCTTCTACAGTAATGACATTGTCCATAACGAGGTTTTGCCTACAGACATACTGTAAATCAATATGTTTACCAAGAAATTCTTGAAAGAACAAGGTTTTGCCTACAGACATACTGTAAATCAATATGTCTACCAAGAAATTCTTGAAAGACTGCGAAAAAGAGTTGCCCGCGTGAAACCCGCCATCAAAGACAACTAGATGCTGCATCATGACAATGCACTCATGTCACACTGCACTCTCAATTAATGAATTTTTGGCAAAGAAAAACATTCCTGTAGTTCCTCAACCACCTTATTCACCCGACTTGAGTCCCTGCGACTTTTTCCTGTGCCCGAATTTAAAAAAAAAATGTAACCAACTATCTGAAGGATACTCCGATTTCTGAGTTCCAACATTGCTGTGAAGAGTGGGAACACCGTTTGAAGCGTTGCGTGGCTTCCTAAGGGAACGATTTCGAAGGTGATAGAGTCCATGTAAAACTGGATTGTAAATAAAAAGTTTTTCTGAACCAGTTTCATTACTTTATTTATAGTCCTAGTATATGTATATATATATATATATTTTTTTATAAAAAATATAACATATCACTTTCAAGCGGAATCTCTCAACTTCAAAAATGGGCTATGAGAATTATTCCAGCTCACTGCTTAACTACTTAGTCCGGTTACGAATTTTAACGGTTCATTTTCTTTTGATATATGAATGTTGCATATATTTTTATAATAAATGTTTATTTAAAAACAGCTCTCTCCCAGAATCTAACCTTCATAAACGAACCGATATCCAGGAAGCACGATTTCGTACAAATTTATTTAAGAGAAGCCTATTATTAGGTTATGCATGTTTTTTATAACTCGCCGAGGGATATAGTGAAAAACGTTAAAGAAAGGAATTTTCAGAAACTTTAAAACTGAGATTATTTTATGTTGCACCTTATTCTGTGGAACAATTCGTGGAAGGCTCCTGGAACGGTATTTTAAAGTAATTTTTAATTTTGCATTTTAAATATTTTTATTTAAATAAAAGAGATTTTCTATTAATATTATTTTACTATAATGCAGTTTAGAGTGTTGCTAAATCATTTGTAATAGACGTCATTTAAAACGTAAAATTAAAAACACATTACATATATAAATAATAACCTTTTATTTTAAACGTTGTAGGATTGAAATTAAATTAATAAATTATTATATCATTATTTTATTTCTGTACATAAGAATTGTGCTTATGTGGGGTAAACTACTGATCTATTTTAAAAAAAAGCACTGAAATAACATAAAGAAAAACCATTTAATAATTGTTCAAAAATTATAAAAAAAAGGAGTAAGCCTTTTTGTACTCCAAAAAGAAGAAATAGAAAAAACACAACAGAGTAATAGTCCAGAAACAAAACATAAAAAGGTTAAGTAAGTTCTGCATATGATATTACTATTTTGGTTGAAAAAACGAAGGTAAGCACTAAAGTTTGTACTCATTTGAAAGAAAAGAAGGAAAATCAACTTAAAACTAAACAAGAGAAAAACAAGCGCAATGAAATACTACAATAGAAAAAACAGAACAACGTACTAGAAGTCACAGAACTTTCTTATTTATGAAGTAAAACTGGACTAGATAGACGAAGATATCAAAAGCTTAAACCACAACGGTCTTTACGTAAAAACGAAAACGGAGAGATTTTGGAATTATAAAGAAATTTTTTTTAAATATTTGTGTAGAGAATGGCAATTTATGGTCATCAAACATGTAAGCCAGAAATATAAGCAAAGAAAACTACAATGTTAATAGAAAATGTTGAAATCGGATCGGATTGATAGAGTATGAAAATAAATAGTACCGAGATAAATGACAGAAGAGAGAAATTATTGTAAAATCCTATAAAAGTCCCACGGGCAATATATTACGGCTTCGGGATTAATAAATCTAGAACTTGAAGAACGTATAGGATAAAATAAATAAAGTAAGGAAAATTTTAGAATGTATGAGGTACAGTGTAATTGAGCAGCTACAATAAAAGAAAAAATCTTGGAGCTAGGATATTGAAGCAGAACAATAAAATAATATAAAACGCATTAAGCAAATCAAAAGATTTGTTTTTTTTTTATGTATTACGCACAATAGATTTTCTATTTTTTAATAATGATAAGCGCTACTGATATTTGTTATTTATTATACTTTGTCACGGAATGTTTTTTTAGGATTTATTTTTTCAGAAACTGAATCTACTGTAAAACAAGTATTTCTTGGGGAAAAAAAGAAAAAAAACAGTACATTGCAATGATATATAGAAATGTTACACGAAAACTTTCGAAATCCTACTGAATTTGTCAATAAAATTACTAGGATTTAAATATGAGAGGCGCAAAAAGGTTGTTTCACTTTTACATACGATGCAACTGAAACGTTAAATAAAGAAAACTTGTCGACTCCCAAAAATAGTAACTATAATGAATGATAATGAATTTCGTAGCATGTGGAAAATGCCATACCTGTCCGGAACCTGAACCAAGAAACAC
Source organism: Lycorma delicatula (assembly GCF_047948215.1). Lineage (NCBI taxonomy): Eukaryota > Metazoa > Arthropoda > Insecta > Hemiptera > Fulgoridae > Lycorma > Lycorma delicatula. The sequence goes on from NC_134462.1 coordinate 65,858,090, forward strand.
CCAGATGAAAGGCAGAGAAACAATCATTCATATCCTCCGTGTAAATCGAAGGAGGAAATAATAAATTTGATAAAACAAGCAGAACCGTAAGAAGATTCATAGGTAAACAGATCATTGAAATACTATGAGCATTTAACAAAACCTTATTATATACATATTATGTTTTACAGAAAATATCAAATGTAATGAAATGATTCTCGTATCTAAACGATCACACTATTTGGCAATACGGCAGATATATGAAATTTTTTTTATCGAAAGAAATTTCCTTTTTTTATTTCAGAAAATTTAATCTTTCTCACAAACATTTATTAATTTCACCAGTAGAAAATATCGATGTTATATAATTTATTAAACATTTGTTTTATAAAAGTGCAATCAGCATCTGATCTAAATTTAAAGATTGCTGTTAATAAAGATACATGAACGATCAAAAAAACCTTTTTAAAACTCTTTAAAGGAAAAATTATTTCCTTCAAAACGTGCATTGTCGAAGGCGTATCATAATTACACTTAGAGCAAACACTTAACCACGAGATTACAATTATCTTTTAAATAAAGTAACTTTTTAAAAATATTTTCTGTTCTTTTTTGTGTTTACGTAAACTGATGTGTGTAATGTTAGACAACACAACTAAACATTAATAAGTTAACAAATTTAACACCCCTTATATAAAGGCTAAAATAAGAAAAATAAGATCTCAAAAACATTTTTTTTCTAGATTTTTGGCCGGTGTCTATAATTTAAAAATTTTCTAGACTTTTTTTAAATCATAAATTTCAAAAGATTTTTGAAAAATATTTAAACCGATGCGAGATAGAGGGCAAAAGAGCAAAAAAACATTCGTTTTAAGAGGTTGGGGACAATTTTTTGAAAAAATAATTTTTTTTCATTCCTTAATATGTATTGTAGGTAACAAATATGCTTTAATAAAGTTCTCTCTAAAATACCTCTAAAGAAAATCAAAGTTGGTTTTAAAGGCGATATTCCCCACCCCTTTAACGAATTTAAAAAACACTGAAACGATCAATTCCCGATATATAGAAATATTTGAGCCAAATTTGTAGAAAATCGGTTTAGTCAATCCTGAGATAAAAGCCAAAAGAAGGGCAACATACAAAGCAACTTTTGCATAGCTATTTCTAAAACTAATAAGCATCCGATGAGAGATTAATTATTAAAAATAAGAAATAAATAGGTATTTTCCCGTTGCCTAATTTACTGAAGCGAATATACGGTTGCAATCTGCATGTAAAGCCCACTGAAATGCAGATGGTATTCACCGCTACACAATTGACTCCATAATCTGATCAAACGGATTGGCTACTTGACTGTACATCTAATGATTAAAAAATAAAGGTATCGGGATTACAAGTAAGAAAATGATGTACCTCATTATGTGGGAAACAGTATATTAAAAATACTCCCTTTACAAAAATCGGAAAGATAAATTTAAAAAAAAAAGAGATAAATTAAATCGAAAATTAAACGCAGGAGTAATTTTAGTTAAATGAAATAGTTTCGTTCAGTGTATCATACGAGATTAAAAACATAAAAGGGGAAAACATGTACAACTTAACGGCAAACCGTATTTAATTTTTGAAAAATCAATTCAAGCAGGCAGTTTCAAAGATGAATGAGGAAAGTCTCATTAAAAGATGGACCCCCTATATATCACCCTAGCTATAACTATGTAGCAGGGGAACTGACGAGCTAAACAAACGCGGTACAGTATTTATACATAAAATAAATGATTAAAATGTTATTAAAACAGAGAGTCTCTAAAATTTCAGTCAAGTATAAAACACAAAATACCTTCAAAATTTTAATAAAAGTTATTAAACATTATCAGAGTTATTTAACCTAAAGGAAACAGTAAAGTTAAAAAGATATAATAAAAACTTCTTTAAATAGAATGTTATAATTTAGTATCAAAAACAATATCTAAAAACGACTACGTATGATCAATCACAGATGTAATAAATGTGAAAGAGTTTTCAAGGAAAAGAGTAGCATCACGTACAATCGGTTCGATCAGTAAATCTGGATTTAGGATTGGAATCCCTATTTTTTCTAGTTACAAACGATAACGTTAGAAAAATAGGTTAAGGTAGACAAATAATATCCTGTCTTTAGTAATCTAGTTTCTTTTTCATTTTTCAGTAAAGACTGAATACTTTAATAATTATTTATCAGTATTATTCTTACAACCATGAGGATGATGAATCACTACGGGGTTCGAGCTAGACGGGAATGGTAAGTTCTAGAACCCTGGGATAGGTCCGGGGTTCACCTGGGCTGACCTGGACCCTGGGGTTCCAGGGGATGGAGCTCCTTGACTACCCTGTTACGCGAGCGCCGACCGGCTAGTATTTAATATTTTTGTATCTATAATTTTCTTCACATTAGCGTTTATAAAATATTACGATATAATGAACTAATAATAAGCATGCTAACAACGAAAAAAGTGATATATCTTCAAATCGAATTCGTAAAAAAAATAATATTTCATTTAAAAAATGTTACATTTAAATTTACAAGGAAAAATTTTATAAAGAAAATGGAGATACCTTTGCTAACAAAACTAACAAAAAAAAAAAGAAGAAAATGAAGAATAATCGAAATCTGTCTGTCCTTTTCACGTAAAGTAACCCTTGAATAGAGTTCTTGAAAAAAAAACCGGACCTATTTGAGAAACCTCTTTTTTCTCAAAACTAATAATAAATTAATTTTTTAAATAAAATATAAAACTACGAAATAAACAATAACAAAAATAAAGCAACAATAATATTTAAATAAATTTAATATAAATTATATACTTTATCTTTCTATACAATACAAATGATTAAATATTAAATGTCAATCTGAAAATATATTAATCAAAACCATTGTAAAAACAAATAATAAACATTAAAAAATATATATACCCAATTATTATTTAAATTTCAGAAATATAGGTTATGCAAATGAAAAGTATATTTTTAAAATAAAAATTAATTCATTTTCATTATTATTATTACTTAATTAAATTCATTAATTTTAAAATAGAATACTTATTAATTTCTTTTTTTTTACATCTTTTGAAATATTCATAAACTAAATTTGAATTTATAAACGCGAAATGCAACAAATAAATTCTATTATTAAAGCATTCACCGAAACCGTGATCCTAGAGATTATAATCTCAGTTGGTTCCACTTAAAAAAAAAAATCATACGTAACTGCTCAGAAATGTTTTAAGTGTACAATCGGGTTTGAATTGAAATACTCACGCGAAATCTTCTACTTTTTTTTTAAACCACCAAAAAAGAAACTGCTCAATTAATTTATTTTCAATTATTATTACGTTAATAAAATTTTTAACATCGATTCTCGTAGCGATAAAAAAAGTATGAAAAATTCAACACAGAATTTTATTTAAAATAAATTAATTTCATATTCCTGTTTAGAAAGAATGCAAATATTTCTAAAGAAAGAAAGTTTTATTTTGATTTTTTAACTAGACAAATGGAATTTTTTAAATTAAATCGTGGAGTACCAATATTTATCAACTGGGAAAAAAACAATGTAATGAAATTCAAGAAAATTGGTAATTAATATGGAATCACAGATATAACACGACGTGTGCCTTCCTCTTGTCAATGTTTATATACACTTATTTCTATAGATGATAATTATTTAAATCTCTTTTTACACTTCTCAATGTAAAAGAAAATCCTACACACAGAAAAAAAAAAAGAAAATATCAAAAATGCTATTGTGCAGTTAAAAAAATAAATAATTTTTTTCTATTTATTAAATTTAAAAAAATCTGATATGAACATCACATGACTTTCTTGTACGCCTATTAAATTAGAAATACACTTTAAAAAAAAAAAATGAAAAGTACGTCAAATTTTATTTCATTACAACCTTCTGATATTTTTTCATAATTTTTTTTTTTGTTATAATTGAATTATTATTCATCGTAAAAAAAATTTTACAATGAGAGGTTAGTAATTACTAACCTCTCATTAATAAATCAATATATTTAAATTTAAAAAAGGAGATGAAATCTGATTCGAACCGATGTGTCTTCCACTAAGATCCAAATATTTCATTAATTCAATTTTTATTTGGCTATAACTCTGCAACCAATGAAAACAAATACCACTTATGATATATCGTTGAAAAGCTCTCAATGACGGCTTATTACTGCAGTTAAGAAAAAATTCCAAACTCCAAATTTTTTTTTTGAGTTTGGGTTTTTTTTGGGCACTTTTGGTTCAGTAGATTGCAATCAAAAGGGAAGGTGCACAACTAGATGTTTCAACAGTCCTAAATCCAAATTTTCAATATTCTTCAGATAATCGTTTTTGAATTATGCGAGATAAGTACAAACATACATACATACGTACGTATAGACCATGCCGAAACTAATCAAAAATGGATTCAGGGATGGTCAAAATGGATATTTCCGTTGAAATGTAGAAACTGAAATTTTTCGCAAACACAATACGTCCTTTAATTCGTACAAGGAAATAAAAAACCAATAAAATATGTAAATAACATTTAAAATTACTTTTTAACAAAACATTATATACTCGTATTATTACGAATACAAAGAAAGAGAGGTCTTAATCTAAGTGATAAAAATACAATCTCTAAGCAAGATATTTATATTTCAATAGAAAATGTTGATCTTAAAACAAAACACAATATTTTATAAATACGATAACAATCCTACGCAGGAAATATAACCGTACATAAATAAATAATGACTTAAAATATGCGTAGTTTATTTATTTCAAATAAAACATCCTACGTAACAGTTAATTTCATCGCTAATGATCAAACCACACAAAATATTAAATGTAAATTGAAAACAGGTACTGCCTCTATTCTTAGGAAAATAAATAAACAAAACACAGCCATTTATTTATTACTAAATTTCGATCAGAAAAACAACTGTTAACATATAAACATCTATTTATATACAAACAAGGAAATTTATTCTAGTAAAGAAAAATTAAACAAATAAAAACTGGTGAACATAAAGAACAGTATGTTAAAACGAAAAATGTATTTAACATTTATATAATTAACATTGTAAGGTATAACGTCAAGGGTATAGGGTAGAAAGAAACGGTGTTCAACTGAAAAGTCAAATACAAGTACAATAAAAGGAAAATTACCCTTGAAAAAATTTACAACAGCGATTAAAAAATAAAATACTGGCAACAGACTCTTCAGCAGAAGACCGAAAATTTGCAAAACTTTTATTTGCAAGTATACTTCGGATTCAGAAATTCAAATAATAAACTGTATGTGAGAAAAGATTTATGGGATTTGGAAATTACAAACTGTTATTTTGTCGGCTGGAATTATATTGCTACCGAAGCAGCATAGGTTTAAAAAGAAAAACCCACCGGGTTGATCTAGTGGTGAACGCGTCTTCCCGAATCAGCTGATTTGGAAGTCTAGAGTTCCAGGGTTCAAGTCCTAGTAAAGTCCGTTTCTATTATAAGGATTTGAATAATAGATCCTGGATACCGGTGTTCTTTGGTTGTTGGGTTTCAATTAACCACACATCTCAGAAATGGTCGAGCTGAGACTGCATAAGCCTACACTTCATTTATACTCATGTATATCATTCTCATTCATGCTTTGAAGTAATATCTGAACGGTAATTCCTTGAGGCTAAACAGGAAAAGAAAAGATTTAAAAGGAATACATAGCGATCGGTCGAAATTTTGGTATCAGAATTTTTGCAACTGTCAACGTTTCAAGACCTTCTTAGACCAAATATATATAAAATAAAATTTATTGAAATTTCCTAATGTATGTTATGTATGGTTCTTTCTTTTTTCTGTTTAGCCTCCGGTAACTACCGTTTAGATAATACTTCAGATGATGAATGAGGATGATATGTATGAGTGTAAATGAAGTGTAGTTTTGTACATTCTCAGTTCGACCAATCCTGAGATGTGTAGTTAATTGAAACCCAACCACCAAAGAACACCGGTATCCACGATCTAGCATTCAAATCCATGTAAAAATAACTGGAATTACTAGGACTTGAACGCTGGAACTCTCGGCTTCCAAATCAGCTGATTTGGGAAGACGCGTTCACCACTAGACCAACCCGGTGGGTTATGTTATGTATGGTTGGGTTAACATAGATTCTTCGAAAAATAGTTATTTTTGTGTTTAGAGCGAAATGATCGCATTAAACTTTTAGGAAAAACTAAAAACGGGGGGTACAGTTTTCCTTTTTTTTTGTAAACCGGTCGTAGAAATTAAGCTTAAATATGACGAAAGTACTGTTTTCCGTAGGGGAAGGAAAAAGCTCTGTCTGCCTTCGCATGCTACGCTCTGTCGGCAAGTGCGGGGCTCTCACCCGCTAAAAAATCTCTCCCTCTAGCCACACAGGGGCCATACTAATCCATATGGTATGTACGCAGCGCCTGCACAATCACCCGGGCGCTCTTGTCAGCGAATTAGAATAGCCAGAGCGACGTCCCAAGGAGATCATCGGCGAACGTCGACTCCGAGGATTCCCCGCCACCCATCCACTAAGGCTAACCGCCCACAGCCATCCGGCATCGGTCGCTTCACCGTGTCTGCCACTCTCCGCCACTGCCTTGTTTAAGATCGAAAATCTAACTGTATATTACATTATAGAAGACAAAGGGCATTTTTTCGACAAGATTTTAGAATTAAACCTTTTCTTTTAATTTTTAAACATTTCTGAATCTTTATCTGTTTTTCAAACTGTCGCTGTTACTAAAAATGTTATACAAGGAATCTGTCTGTGGAGTACGATGGTCAAATGGAACTCTATTATATTATTTAATTTTAGCAATATACTCGAAATACAGTATAATTTTGATAATAAAAATATCATTTGGTCAAGAATATGAATTGGAATCAAACATTTTTAGGAATAATTTTGATTTTTTTTAAATTATACTTTTAATACTATATAGTTTGTACAATAAAAACGGCATTCGATCAAGAGGGTTAAATCGGACTTAAATTTTTTACTGAACATTTTAATGTTTTCACAACTGTACTCTAAATATCGTATTAAGTTATTAATTATTTAAAATTAAGATAGTATTATAGAAAAAAGATATATTGTAAAAGCGTATTTGAAAATTAAAATCTGGTAAGTCGGGGAAGTTACGCATTCGTCATGTTTTTCTTCACATATTTAAACAAAAAATAAGTTCCTTATTTTTATTTCTCCTGAACTGTGTTCTTTTGAGAAATGAAATTTTGCAAAGGAGTTCCATTTTTCAAAGGAGTTTCACAACTCCAGGACCACCGTTACGTATTGCTTTAGAGGAAGAGATGAACGATTTGTAGCGTTTGTGAAAATGCCATGTCTAACCGGGATTCGAACCGGGGACCTCAGGATGAAAGCCCGAGACGCTACCATTCGAGCCACGGAGGCCGGCAAAGGAGTTCCACTTGCGTAATTCCTTCGAAATACATATTTTTTTTAAATTCACAATTTAACATAAAATGATTAACTTACTTATAGGAATTAAAATTAATTCCGTAACAGTTACAAAGTGGAAATTGAGCATTATAAATTACTATTTCAATTTATATTCAGTAGGTAAAGTTTTGAATAATGAAGAAGATTACGTGTTTATTATTCCCACCGTAATTTTTTCCCAATTTCATTATGGTAAAATATATATAAAACCTGGGTTTCAGAACAAGTCTACATATCAATTATCTCGTCACCTCACAGCCTCGATCAGGCTATAAATATAAGTTCCAAGGAAATTATATATCCTTAGAAAGGAATAAAAATTAAATACTTCAGTTATTATTTATATTTTAAATAGAACATTTAAAAAAACCCATCATCAATATGATTGATGAACTTTCCTTTGGTTGTCATAGTAACGGTCAGCATGACCTGAAGGGAGTAGAGTACTGAAAGTAAATTTCGTCAAATATATCCTAAACGTACTTCCGGCGCCGATAAGTGAAAGCGTGGGGTCGGGTGATCGAAGTGATGTTTCGATTCGGTGAAATAACACCTAGGTTTTTGAACGGTGGGATTGATACAATCCCATAGCGTATCTTCATTTCTCGTCTTTATCTCATTACAATATACGTTGATCATGCTCTCTACCGAGTACTACTACCTGCTAGATATCAAAACAGCTTAAATAATCGGAAACAATATTCTACACGTTAGGATAATGCTGATAAACTAAACGTAAAACATTAACTAAAAAAATTAACTGATAATTATTTAATCAAACTGTTTACATTCCCATCTAGATAGTGGTATACTATCTACTATCTGTAGAAAGAAAAGTAATCGGTCCAATTTGAGAATACGAGGTTTTCACCGGATATTAACGTTTTGATACCTAAGGAACCTAAAAAACCGGATGGACATTTACCGGATGTTAATATTCGTATGTACATGCGTGTGTTCGGTGTTACCCTCTAAATCACCTTATATTTCCAGAACGACTGGACCGATTTTGACCAAACTTGGTGACATTACTTCTATATATGGAGCATTGATGTCATTCAATTTTCAACTTAGGGTCAAGGGGAAGAGGCTGTAGAACAAGGTCATCCTCAGTATCTCGAGATTTCGCCTAATTAAGGTCATATTTTTCTCAGACACATTTGTTAAAAATTAAAAAATAACAATATCTGGGAAAAGAAGTTTTTGAAAAAACGTACCCCCAACCCCAAAAAATGCTGTTGTAGTCGTCCGCTGTGTTGTGACGTCACAGGTAAAGTAGAATTAAATAAATGAATAATATTTAAGTGTAAAGAAGTAACTCGGTCTGGCTGGGTCTCGAACTCGATCGCCCGGTTGACGCGGTACCTGGTGCATTCAGCCCCGCGGCAACACCAGCCTGCCGAAAATAGAAACGAAATTTGTTCTATGCAAGTTGTGAAATTCATTAGTTGTGTTAGTGCCGACCATTGCCATTAGTACAGTCGCACCGCGCGAATTAAATACATTATGCAAGAGCGCTTTAATTAGAATCATTGAATTAAACGAATAAATATTATATTACAAAAAAAGGATAAATATTTTAAATTAAGTTGTGTGTGTACGAGTGTGTAAGCAATACATCAGAAACAACCCACAGTTGTCAGCTTTTAATATTCGATAATTATTTAACCTGAATTACTATTTTAATGAACGTCATTTCAAATTACGCTAATTATATTCATAAATTTATTCATTTACTTTTTTTTATTTACCCAATTGCTTACAAAAAATAAAATAAACATGAATAAATTATTTATTACAACTAAAAAAACAAACCATTATATTTCCATAAAATAAAACAAAGAAAGGTTCTCATATTATAACTACATAATAAAAGAAGGAAGAAAAATAAGAAATTTTAAAAGAAAATGATAAAACAGTTATACATTTTTTACATGATATTATAAGTACAATGAACTACAACGATGAAAGCAATTAAATTGAAACAAACAGAAAATTATATTAGACTAACAGTAAGAGAAGTTTCAAACAGATTAAAAATAATGAAAGAAGAAATGAAGGTAAAACTAAAGGAAAGAAAATATAATCCTTTTTTTAAATCACGAAAAGGAAAGAAAACAGATACTGAAACTAAAAGGATAAATAAACTATAGTGAAGAAAAGGTGAATGAGGTGGGAAAACGGAGAAGAGAATTAATGTTGAACAAGCTGAAGGGAGAAAAAGTAAAATATAAGAAACGGGGGATCAATGAAACAACTTAAAAAAAAAATTAGCAAGAAAATCTGAACCCGTCTACACATAGAATATAATAAATAAAAACCCCTCACAAGAATAAAGGCGAAAAAACCAGATCCTGATATTTGTTTTGATTAAAGGACCTTCCCGTCATGAACATTGTTGGCATTTCTTCATTTATCATAAAATTTATCTACAGTTCAAACAAAGCTTTAATAAAACCTACGTATTATTGTATAACATACCCTCAAAGGAATTAAACAGTAATAATAATACCACAAGCCATCAGGAACCAATTTCGATTGAAAAGTATTAAGTAAAAGTATACAGACATTTAAAAAATAAACCATTTGGACAATACAAAAAGAATTAAGAAAAAAATTATATATATAGACTTTTATAAGAACATAATCTTTCGGGTTTTCGTAAAATTTTATCTCAGAAGAACAAAAAGTTCTTCTATTTAAAAAGCTAGGTGTTATTATGCTATCAAGTAAAATTTAAACCATTCTCAACTGTGATATTTTAACGAATTTAAGATATAAAAATCCTAATTATCTACCCTTTTGTAAATTTTTTATAAGATTATTTTTATTTTAAGATTAGTAAAAATCGTACCAAAATTAAAAATCTGAACCGTTTTAAACAAAATATAAATTTCTCTTATTTATTTCGTATAGGAAAATCTAGGATCCTATCTTGAAAATAACATTTTAAGCAAAGATCTTTTACATTAGACCATCTCTCTGGTTAAAATTTATAATGAATTTTAAACTAATTCTGTAATTAGAAGGAAGAATTTTTTAATGTCGTATGGAATGATGTTGGGTCTTCATTGGTAGGGATATAACTTCTTCAAAACCTTTTTAATATTTCAACGTTAAAATACAACTATCCGTTACAGTCTGTTATTCTCTTTAATATATATATGTTATCAAAGAATTTATAATTTTTTTTTTTAAAACCGATTATATTTTATAATAGGTAAGGATACTGCCACGCAAATAATCACAAAGACAATTATGTTGGCGCCTTTTAGATAACATCCTCATTTTCTGCAGCGAGATTAAAAATCAAATTTCTAATCGAATCTTTAAAAATAAATAAATAAACGGCTATTTTCCATTCCGAGAGGTATTTGATCGTTTACATTCTCCACCAAACCGGTGCGAAATATTAACATTTACAACGGCAAAGAAAAGTTCCGCGTTCCCGCGTCAACGAAATCCGTGATTTTATTCACACCAAAACGTCATCCCAATCCACGTAGGGGAAGACCCACCTTGTAACGATTCCAGTCGTCCCCCCCCCCCTCATTCGCACCACCAAAACATCAATTCAGTCACGACGTTTGTAGAAAATGTCGATTTTTTTTAAAGGAATAAGAGGATCTTAGAATTAAATGAACATAAATGTCACAGCTACCAAAGGTTATCGAATGAAAAGTGCCTGCTGTTTTGATGAAATTTTAAACCTAATTACAAAGGATTTTTTTTTCTAATATAAAGTAATTCTCATGCAATTAATTATGTACAATTATATATTTGCGTAAAATTTCTTTAACTTTTCCACAAGCTAAATAAATCATCATATTTTCCTTCTTAAAAACAATGTTTCTTAAGCATCGAAAATATCGGAAACTATAAAAATGTTATCGATAGCGAAATATATCCACAACGATTTTAAACGTTGCAAATTCGCATTAACACCACTACGATAATCTGATGGAACACAATCCACCATTTAGGTAAACCTGACCGGTTTAACAAGCTTCCAATTTTTTTGCTGCTGCTTAGAATATTCCGCGCCGTACAGTGATTGCTTTGCTCAAAAACTTTCATGTCAATTTATGGTTACAGGTACTTTAAAAAATCTGATTGGTTATGTGGTTTTTGGATGAATGAAATTTGAAAGTCGTGTGTAATTCGTGGATCAGTAACGTAACGTATTGCTACCATCCAGGGTCAAAATTCCTTGACTCCGAAGGAACACTATCCTAACAGGAATTCTTTTACCGATGACTGTCTCTTTATCGTTTCTCAATGATTGCATCATCCAAACCTTTTCTTTATCCTTGAATCATTTCTTTTGTATTTATTTTGTTTTTAAGAGTATAAGCCAGTCCCTTCTTAAGTTCACGCTGAGGATGCAGAAACTTACTGAATCGGTCCATTTTAAGATGGCAAAAGGTTTGTGAATTTGAAAATTTATTTGTCGATAATTAGCTGCACATTAAATGAACAACGGATAAAACCAGATTACATTATCATAAAAAATACTCATTTAGCATCTTAGCTTTTGCAACTTCTTTCGGTAGTTTAAAGTTAATTATTTAATTTCACCAATTAAGAAAAGATGGCGATATAAAAAATTTTAAAAATAGAAGAAAATAAATTAGTGGAAAATATTTTTAAAAAATCCGTAAGGTCAATGAATGTGAATTTGATTTTAGAAATAAGAGTACGTGGTAAAGAGACCATCACGGAAGACAGTGATTACTATATCTATCTATATATATATATATAAAACAAATAATTGAAGATGTGGGATGTAACAAACAAGCTAAGATTAAATAATCAGACTAGAATTAAGAACTGCATCACTAACCTAATGACAGATGACTAAAGAAAAAATCTTTTATTTATTTAACCGTTAATGTATTCTAAGTATAGCAATTAATCAATTTATACCGCATTAAAAAAATAATTAGTAATTGATGTCATGAATATATCACCGATTCATGTCATTAACATTATACTGCAGTTTCAGGCTTAAATATACAACATTTATTTAACAAATGAATTACTTAAATTTCACAGAATGACGACGATCAATTAATTTTAGGAAGATATCTAAATATGGTAACTATATTACTAATTTAATATTATAGGTCATTCACTGCAGTCACGTACAGTACGTTTTTTTTTTTTAGTCACGTTTCTTTGAATACGATAAGGCAGTGATTGGAATAAGTAAAGTGAATATGAAGGTCAGAGGTTCCTAACCTGGGATATGCATAATAATCTTCACCACAAAAGTAATTTCATGATGTTGGGGATACGTAAATCCAGAATAATAGAAATAAAAATATTCAGAAAATAAATATTTAAAAAATATCGATGAATTGTAATAAAATAATATTATTAGGAAAATCAGTGAAAGTTTAATAAAAGAAAAACTAGCTACATTTTCAAGTTGAATTTAATTCGAGGGGCGTAAAATGAATTTTATAAAAAATGTTTGGTAAGAGTGTATTACATAAATATTATATTTTTTCACGTATTTAATCAATTTATTTTACCAATAAATAAATTTTATTTCTTAGAAATGAAAAATTTTTAAATTGTATTTCTTAAAAATAGCTTAAACAATTTTTGAAAAAAAGGTTGGCAGTAATAAATAATAAATTATTGCAAATAATTTTAGCACGCTTGGGCAATTTTCAGAAAAATAACTTTTTACAGTTAAATCTCTTCACATTATCAGCTACAACGATCGTCGAATATCAATGTTATCGCTAACTTGATATCAACTTTCAACCTTTATATAAAGAATGGATAACTTTTTTTTTTTAATTTCACGTTTAATTAGCGGGACTAATTCTCCAACAGATTTATCTACAAAGTTTTAAAGCGATTCATTTACGTTTTATCTATATATATATATATATATATAATTTTTTTTTAAATATGTGCAAAAAAGAAAATAAAAAATATAATTTATTAATCGATAAAACGTTGCTTAATGTGATTATTTATTAAATCTCTATAAATGCATTCAAACTAGAGTTATTCCACGAAGCGATTTCACTATCTAAACGTAGTGTTAACGGACAATAAATTAAAAAAAAAAATGGTAAGTTACGGTGACAAAACAGATTATATGGTTCATTTATGTTTTAAAAACCAGCAAATTACTGTACAAATTAGATTTTTATAACTACATTTTAAGTTAAAATATCACACAACGATATATAAAGTTGGTAGACCCTTAACATATATTTTTTTAAAAATTATACTACGGTATTTTATTTAATTATTCTTTTAAATTTACTTTTAATTAATGATAATTCTTTAACAGTTCAATTTAAACATGTTTACGATGGTTTAGCCAAATAAATACTTAATAAAAAAAATTCTTCTAACTTGAGTTTCCTCCTTAACAAAATAATACAAATGCTTTGTGTAACAAAATTTTAAAATCAAAAGAAACAGTTGTATTTTTCAAATCTACAAAAATATTTATAAATATAAAGCAATTAAAAAAATAATTAAATGTAAAACTTAAAATTCAAAGATAATTTTTTTCCAAAACTAAGTAAAAAGAAAGATATATATAGAAAGCAGAAGAAGAAAATTTTAAATGTTTTTAAAATTTTTTAATAAAAACGTATTTTAAAAAAAAATTGTACTTTTTAACAAACAAAAAAACCGCATTTACTTAAATTTCGTATTCATATAACATATAACATTCATATAACGTATAAACATTCGGCCAATGGTTGGTGATATAAAAAAATTTTACTTAGATAGGTTTTAGACCCTTATCCAAAGAATAGTAGGAACTTTAAACGAATTCGATATTTTACTTAATAAGAAAGTTATAGCGATATTTTGTTTTATCGAAAAAGTCCCCCTCCCCAATGGTCCGATTTTGCCCATTACCGAACTCGACCGAGATTTTGAGTCTTTATATTTTATTTATCAATTTGAAACTGATTGGCGCAAAATTACGGCAGTTATCGGGTCCACAAGAGTCAAATATATCTATCTATATATATATATATGTGTGTGTAAATGAATCTATAAACTTTTGAACTGACGGTGGTTCTGGGAGATGTGAAACGCGAAGGTATGTCGAAATTTACCGGAAGTCGAATCATGGTACCCATTACCATAGGTAACTTTCTTATGAAATCTACCTAAAAGAAAACGAATGAGCAAAAAAAAAAAAAAAATTAAATAAACAAATTCAAAAAAGATTAATATCATACAATTCGATTTATACGTATAAGTTTCAAAAACGTCTAATTTTGATATTTCAAAAAATACTTAATTGGTTGAGAAAAGATAGTTTTAAATTGTTAAAATCCCTTTTTTTAGGAAAAACGTCAATACAGAAATATATTTTTTGCATACGACAACCGAAAAGTGATTATTGAATCAACCAACTTTTACCGTTTACTAAACCCGGTTTTACCGTTATTATTATTATTAAATGCGTTAAGCTTCAAACGTGTAATAATAATAGTAAAAATAATATAGTAGCTGAAATTCAGTACGGCTAGACCAGCGCGGTCGTATACAGGAAATTAATCTTTTTTTTTGTCCCACACGGTTAATAGAGAGACATGATTAAACGGGTGATGAATAAATAAAATGTTACTGTATTAACCAAAATTCTAACCTACTAGAACACAATTTAAGCTCAAGTTTAAAGAATTAATGATTATTATTAGTTAAGAATTCTCATTTATAGGCTCATTACAAACATAATTTTAAATTCTTAAAGCATACCTTTTTTTAGTTTGTACAAAGGGAATTGTTTTTAGTTTATATCACAAAAAGCGTTAATTATTACCGTACCTTTTAAAATTTTGAATATGAAAATTTATTTTGTTCACCACACTATACCATTACTTTTTTTTTAAATACTACTGAACTATTTATTTTGGGATATAACATGTAAATAACATATATTTGTTAAACACAACACAAACATGACGAGTAAAACGTGTAAATTATTCTGCCAAAAGGTACAAGGTGAACAAAATGTTTTAAACCGTTTTATTACCAATTACGTAATTATAAAACAGATAACACATATATTTTTAAATCATTAAACTATTCAAATGATCGGTAAAAAACAAATTTGAAGGACACAAAACAGTATATCGAGTTAACTTTAAATTATGACTTGTAACGAGGTCATACACCCTGCCGCGTAACTATAACGAAGCTACTTAAATTTACGATTACTCGATATATAGTTTCTCGTGACTTTTAACCAAAAGTCTAAACATAATTAATTTGGAACAACCTCAGACATGAATTCTACACAACTTCCAATTAATACAAAAAAAAACTTTTAAAAAAATAGAACACAATTAGTGGAATATTTTTATCGAAAAAAAATTTAATCACTTGTTATTCTTACGTTTTAATTTTACACGTTAGATAATTTCAATAATATTTTACTTTCCCGTCTAGACAAGACTATAGCTCTAGAAGGAAAATATTGTAATCGGTCCAATTTGGGAATATACGGTTTTCACAGGATCTTGACTTTTTCATGCCTAAGGAACCCAAACAAACAGGATGGAAATGTTCGGATGTTCATAGGTACATGTATATTAGGTGTCGCATTCTAGATCACCTTTTATCTCCAGAACTACTGGACCGATTTTGACCAAACTTGTCAGATTACTTCTGTATCTGTGGCACTGATGCTATTAAATTTTCAACTTAAACGTTCAAGGGGATGAAGCTATAGAGCAAGGTCAGTCACCCTCAGTATCTCGAGATTTCGCCTAATTAAGGTCATATTTTTCTTGAACACATTTGATAACAACTAAAAAAAAAAAAAACATTTGGAAAAAAAGGTTTTTACAAAATCCCACCTCCACCCCAAAAAATCTTTTAATTTACTGCTATATTGTGATGTCACAGGTGAGAGGTAGAATTAAATAAATGAATAATATTTAAAGTGTTAAAAAGTTACTCGGTACCTGAAGCGTTAAGCCTCGGGCTACACCAGATATGCCGACCGTACAAGCGAAATTTTTTCTATGTCAGTTGTGAAATTACAAAAGTTTAGTTAGTGCCGACCGTAGTCGCTAGTACCGCTACATCCGCGCGAATTAAATACGGTATGTGGGAGCACTTTATTCGTTAGAATCATTGAATTAAATAAAGGAAAAAGTATTGCATTTAAATAAACTGATAAATATTTTAAATAAAGTTTTGCATGTAAGCCGTGCATCACAAACATCCTACAAAGTGACGGGAAAGACAACTCTCTTGTCAGCTTTTTTTAAAATAAAATTAACCAAAGAATTAAAGATTTAAGTTGAAACCGTACTTTTCAACAACAAAAAAAGTTAAAATGATTTTGTTTTTTTTCAATCTGATCTAAATCGTTGAGTACCTTGGCTTTAAAGAATAAAGTTAAAAAATTTAGTAATAAAAGATTTAATATAATCAAAATGGATTTCAACGTATATTATATTCACTGAACTGAAAAATGAACTGCAATTCATTGCCGGTTTTTTTCTTAAGATTTCATATTCAGTATATACAACATTATGTATATATACATTATATATATATATATATATATATATATATATATATACAGTATACACATATACAGTATTTTATTTGAAAGACCTTTCTACCATGGAAATCGACAAAGATAACTCAAAAACAAAGATATATCGACGATTTTGAAAAACCAAAATAATTATCGTAATACGACTTGTTTTTTAAAAAAATGAAATATTAGATTTGTTTGAAATAAATCTAATGATAAATCTGAAATATTGAAAACAAAGAGTAAATATTCAATATTCAATAGAAATTTATTTTAAGTTCGTAACCTGAGGAAAATAGGTTACTGTAATTCATTAAAAATTCATATTTTACGAGTAAATACTAGTATGAGTGGATTTTAAATGAAGGTTATTTCTAAATAAACAGAATTAGCAAGTGTACGTTCAGTACAATCGGTAATCTATTTCATTTATAGGTTACGTTATTATTTTAAAAAGGATATTTTATATATATATAACCTTTTTTGTTCCATCCGAAAAAAAATTATTTTTCTTTTACGAGAACGCAATAGATGATCAATATTTAATATTTATTATTTTAAATATTTAATGCTAATACAATATTAGAAAGATCAATCAACCAAATTCATTGAGACTTAAATAAATAAAGAACATTAAAAATAATTACGAATTTTGAATTTACTTAAAATACAGTGATTTCTGATAGTTTAAGATCAAGTTAATCTGTTTATCTTGAGATAATTTTGATTTTATCGAAAATTGTATAACACCCGTGAATTAAAGCGAAACAGACAGTATGAGAATTGTATTTAGACAATTTAAATTTAAATATTTAGCCAATATTTCCTAAGTTAAGCCAGTATTTAGTCTAATTTGACAGGACTAAAACGATATTCTAAAATTTTTCAGTCAATAGCTCCTTTTATTTTTTAATTTTATATATAATGCTATAAAATATTCTTCCTCTACTCTTATTACGGCTGTATTATTTATTTACCTTGTTTATATTTATAGAAAATTTTTCTTTTATATTCTTTTATTTATTTTAAGTTTTATTATATCTTAGCTAATACCGCTATATTTATTTATTATTCCCCAGTATTTTTTGAGCTGGTTGTTTCACAATTGAAATGAGATTTTTTTCTTTAATTTTCAAAAGGTAGTGTCTGGATTTTACATTTTAAATTTTACTTAAATAAAGCCAATAAAAGTAATTTATCATAAATTTTAATTATAATTTTCATATTAAATCTCATTTGGGTTATCTAAATTCTAATAGATAACTTCATTAAAGATATTCTCAATTTAAAAATATCTATAAATTAACTTAATATTAGAAATGTCCTTTAAAATTTATAATAAAAAAAAATTCTACAGTATTTAGAAAAAATTACTCGTAAGCGAGAGCATTCAAATTTGACATTTTTTCGAAATTATCTTTAAATACTATAACTGTAGTTGGACGATTAGCCTGTAGTTACGAAAATAAATAAATTACCGAAACTAAATTATATGTTACTATTTCTAATATTTTATTCGAAAAAAAAAATTAATGACGTAATAATATTAAGAATTGGCTACTCAGTGTGTAGAAATATATATATAAAATACTGGAATATAATATTTAAGAAATTCCGTACATAAAACATTATTTCTCTTTTTTAAGCGGCGTGGCGAACTTGGATTCACTTTTAACCTTTTTGTTTGTTTAGTTATTGTTTTCATTTTTTTTTTTTTGAAAGTCTGCTCCGTCGCAGGTGAGCGGTAGAATTAAATAAATGGATAATATTTAAAGTGTAAAAAAGTATTTAAGAGGCCGCTAGTACATCCACATCCGAATGAAATACGGTATGCACGCGTGTTTTAGTCAGAATCATTGAATTAAATAAACGAAAAAATATATTTAAATAAATGATAAATATTTTAAATAAAGTTTTGTGTGTATGTGTGCCGTGCATAAAAAAAAGCGTGTACGAAAAGTCCTACAGCTTTAATGTCAGTGTTTTTTAAACATTTTAATTTTTACAGAAGATTTGTATTAAATAGATGATTTGTATGCTTAACCTGAATAGTTAACTCAATAATGGTAATAAACACTCATTAGTGGTTTGCTTAAACTGAAATTAACATCATTTTTAACTTTTATATATGTGTAAAAAAAAAACTCATCGATATAGAATTACAGGTAGTAAAAGTTAACTGCAAAGTCTGAACATCACAAAAAAACTGCCAATTTTTTCTAGTGTGATCCGTTATTCAAACGATAACTTCATTTAAATACCCGATAACAGATAAAAAAATTCTGATATGAAAATTATTTGAGTACACAATAAGTAAGTACAACAGGTTTATTCAATGGAGCAAACAATTTTCATTTGCATAAACTTCTAAAGTTTTTGTTGTTATTCACTGGAAATTTGCATTGAAAAAAATAAAATTAAATAATAGATAGCATTTAAAAAAAAAACGGGGTACAAAAATAATATAAATGCCAACTACCCGATTCAGTCAAATTACAAGAAATAATCAAAGATAAATTTTAAAAACCTCATAATAAAGAATTATAGTAAAATATGGTTGTTTCTGATAATTTTGAATACAGCGAAATTAATCCTTTAAGGTTATTAAGGGTCATGACTGCTTTAAGGAAAATATATATAAAATTAAAATATTTATAAATATAAAGTGCGGTTTCTGTACCAAATTGCTGAAATATAAAAAAAAATACATAGGAATAAATAAATTGAAAAGCGAGAATTCACCGAAAATATAACAATATATCTGACCAATGAATTAAAAAATAATAAATATTTCTGCAGATCTGTTTTTATTTCAATTAATAAAAACCTCTTACATGGAATAGATAATTCTTCGCGTATACGATATTATACTGTAAATAAATGTGTATTTTTTATTTTTTGTAAAAATTCAATTTATTCTTTTCATACATTTCTAAAACGAGAAATATGAGAAAGGAACGTACGAGAGAGCGAAAGAAAGAAAGAAATAAGAGAAAGACACCAAGAGAAATTAATTTCGTTCAATTTTAAATCCTACATCATTTTTTATCTTTTAACAAATGTAACTCGTTATTTCAGTATTAATGAACTGAGATTTAAAAAGTAGCTTACTGTTTTATATAAATTATTTAAAAAAATATAACACATTTTAAAATATAAAAAAAGTAAATTTTACATTTTACAACAATAAAATTAATCTTTAAAAATAATGGCAGACCGAACAGAGGCAGTTCATTAATTATATCGTAATATTTTTCCAATATTGTTGAATTCTCTCACCGACTAAAAAGTTATACTACCAAATTTAAATCCTACTGAAAAACCTTTCGTACATAGTAATAAAAAATCCACGAATTAAAATTGCGGTAAACCTAAATCTCTTAAGCTTACATCAGTAATACCTGAACTCCTACACCCAAAGATTGGAACTGCCTTCGTGAAATTTTACTAAATTCTAATTAAATATGTAAATAGCAGTGGAACACACACTTCGAAATAACGTTTTAAAAAATTCAACGAATATATGAAACGGCAAATTCACTAGTAGTTTCCCGACCGTTTTTTATTATTGTCTTAATATCTTTTTTGAAAAAAATTAATTTATAAAAAATAAAAATAAAAACCGACTTCGACAAATAATAGTACTAAAAAGTTACAAATAATTACATTTTTATTTATTAACTAAAGTAAAAGTATTTACGACAAATAACTATTTTTGAAGTCGGTTCTAGCTAACACAAGTTAAACATAAAGTTAATACCTCAACCGATCGCTAGGCGGCTAAACGGGATTCCCACATGTAAAATGAGATCTCAAGAGCATATTAGAGAGAGCGTTTCACGATCATATCTCATCTGAGTTCGCTAAAGTATATACACTTGGTGATAATATATGTACCTAAACATCTATAAAGTTTTCTTATATAATATTTTGTATGTCGCATTTTAGGTAGATTTCATTAGAAAGCTACCTATTGTAATAAGTACCATGATTCGATTTCCGGAAAATTTCGACATATCTTCGTGTTTCACATCTCTCAGACTCCAAAACCACCGTCAGTTCAAAAGTTTATATTTATATTTAATTTGTGGACACGATAACTGTCGTAATTTTCCGTCAATCACTTTCAAATTGATACATTAAATATAACGACCCAAAATCTCGGTCGAGTTCGTTCATGGGAAAAATCAGACCACGGGGGTGGAAATGAGGAAGCTTTTTCGATAAAAACAAAATATCGCTATAACTTTCATATTAAATAAAATATCAAATTCGTTTAAAGTTTCTTCTATTCTTTGGATAAGGGCCTAAAACATATCAAAGTAAATTTTTTTTATTTCACCAACCATTGGCCAGGGAGTGGAAAAAATTGGATTCGAAGACAAAAATCATACCTCCCTTAATAGGCACAGTATGGAATCAGTTTAAATGGGCATTAGTCCTCTAAACATTACCTAAACCGTTTGTCTGAAACAATTTTTGATATGAACAATCCTTACGGAAAGGAATGACCAAAATATTGCTGTAATTGTAAAAAGATGGAGCTCTTATCGTATGCTGAACATGTGAAACTTTTTTTCACATGCAACGACTGTCGTATTGAATAAATTTGAAGTTTTTCTTAACTTTAAGGTAGAAATCTTTTTTATCCCCTACTTAGTACCTCCGCCTTCCAGCGTGCCGAAAGGGATTTTTATTGTTGCATTATATTTTTGTAGATCTCATTTTATTGTAGTCAAACTTCTATTAACAATTTTGGATTGTTTGAATTAAGATTTGTATTATACAGAACACGGTTTTTTTTTTGTTTACCTTGTGATATGGCTGGCACCGACTTCACAAATAGTTTGTTGTTAATACTTTTACTTTAGTTAATAAATAAAAATATAATTATTTGTAACTTTTCAGTACTGTTATTTCTTGAAGTCAGATTTTATGTTTTTTTTTTATATATAAATTATTTTATTTCTTAATTTTTAGTGGTTTCTAGTACTTTTATATATATAGGAAGAAAAATAGAGAAAGAAATGCCACGAATATTTCCACGGAGATTGAACAATAAAAATATAGACTGTTATATTAAAAAACCCTCGGTTTTTTTTGGTATTTTTCCTAAGATTATAATCGGATTTGGATAAACTTTATATGGGACCATTCCGAAAGTGTACACTAAGATTATCAAAATCGGTTTACTCATGTCGGATATTGCATACGTAAAAAAAATATATATAGTCGAATCGATAACTTCCTCTTATGAAGTCGGTTAAAAAGCTTTTTTAACTAGTATAAAGTTAAGATTTCGGACAATGAATATAATCTTATTTTAAAATCTAGCTTTAAAAAATACTGATTAAACGAAAATCGTTAATTTGTTTTGATGCACATACTTAAATAATTAAAGCGTAAAATTCTCATAAAAACAACGTAGCATTAGAGATATTATCCTGTATGTTAAATCTAACTTGAAATTACGGGTTAATATACATAATACAAAGATTCTGTCAGTTATGCGTTTTAACCGAACGATTATAGATAATATGACAAAAGAGAAAAGTCATTTGTAAAATGGCATAACCATTAACTAATATAACCAGGATCTACGCGGGATTAATAGATAACGAGGAGGGAAGCGGTTTCCGTTGCCTTCTTCAATCAGTTGAATTTGTTTTACGTAAAGGCCGAGTAGTTCGTATTATTTATCAATAATAAAATTGACAATAAAATTTGTACAGTACAAGTACCATCTACATAATGGGAATGATTACACTCAAAGAAAGAACTCAGATGGTACCTATTTATAATTCAGGTGCTTTGAATAGGTTGAAAATATAATAAACAATTACAACAGATAATTCTGCCGTTTGTTAACAAGAAAACAACTAACTCTTTTTTTTTGTGAAAGGATAAAAATATATAAACTTTCATTAATCAGTAGCGGAAAATTATCGTTGTATTATCAAGGAGTAAAGCAACATAAAACTACGAGTATATTAAAATAAAAAAAATAGGTAATTACTTAACAACATTAAGAATCGGTCTAGATCTATATTAATATCGATTAATATAAATATCATCCTCTACTCATTTTTAATAAACCAGGTAGAAAAGGCTACATAAAATCATACTCGAAAATCACTCTGTTAAAGCAGTCAAGGGTGTTGTCACGCTATTTGGATTTCACAGTAAAAACGCGTGAAAGAAAACAAAAATTTTAAAATTTATAAGATGCAATAAAAATCTTTAGTATCATCCGAGATATCCCATTCTTCATGCACACTATCTAACTGCAATAATATAATACTTCGAAATAGTCCCTTTTTATAGACGCGTGACAATATTTATGAACAGTTCACAACACGTTATTGTAAACAAATATTTTATGAATATATGTAAATGCGCCTCTTCGTACATAAATAAACACCTAGGAAATCTTACTGCAGACTTACAAAACCCTATCATAAATTTAGTGGTGAAAAACAAGTGAACGATTTAGATTCGATTTTTATTTATCGTATAGTAATTTATTTATTTTAAACATAATTAATTAATCGAATATGATCACAGCTTATTTGTAGGAATATAGAATGGAAATTTTGTAGCGTACAAAAAGTGCCAAACTTGCCGGAATTCAGATCAGGACCTTACAAATGAAAAGGATCGTCTCTATAATGTACTTAAATACAATCGAGATCTTATTTAATTTTTTTATATAAATAAATAAAGTTATCCATCAGTAATAGAAAAATATCATTGCAAATTATACATAACATAAAACTACTACAAAAATATATATAAACACCGAGCGTAATATAGAATGCATACGCGGGTTTGCTAATTTGTATGGTTTCTTCAGTGACTTCCTTCATGTCCACGAGTTATTAATTTAAACTTTTCTCAAGTATCTTACGTCAAGATTATTTTTAAAAATTATCGACTTCGGTTTCTTTTTAAAACTAAAACTATTTAAAAATACTATACGATATATTAAATAAAGATACTTAATTGTAATAGTACACCCGATAATATTACAACATAAGCATAAAGAAATGCTTTAATTAAAAAAATAAAATTATTATTTAAAGTAGCAACGTTTTGATATCCCACATTAAATAAAACTTATTTATTTATAAATAGTCAAAATAATCTTTTAAATAAAATAAGCAGAATTACAAAATTTTATAGACTTAAAGCATCAAGCAAAAGCAGTTAAGTCGCTCAACGTAAATAGTATTATGGATTTACCTTGAATAATCCATAAAACAGAACAATATTTTAAAACATATTCTCGAACAAGATACATTTAAGCATAGAATTTTCCACTTCAAAAAATAAATACATAAATAAGCGTTTCTCTTCATCTAGTGGCACACTTATTTTCATTATACTTTTTCTCTAAACTTTAAGAAATTATTTCAAACGGAAAAAGATAACATTTGTAGGGAAAAATTTATAGCGATTTAAAAATAAAATTTCATTAAATAGCCTTAACCGGTTTTCATAATCTCTGCTTTCCCAATCTTTTTTTTCCTGTTTAGCCTCCGGGAATCACCGTCAGGTATTACTTCAGAGGATGGTATGTGTATGTGTAAGGGTAGTCTTGTAGTCTCAGATCAACCATTTCTGAGATGTGTGGTTAAATGAAACCCAAGCAACAAAGAACATCAGTATCCACGATCTAGTATTCAAATCGTATAAAAGTTAAGCTTTTAACCATAACTATTTACCATAAAATTGGTTATTTCCATACACCACAGTTTCAAAAATACGCGATAGGTTTCTTTAATATAACCTACCGGGTTGGTGTAGAGGTGAACGCGTCTTCGCAAATCAGCTGATTTCGAAGTGGAGAGTTCCAAAGTTCAAATGGCAGTAAAGGCAATTACTTTCATACGGATTTGAATACTAGATCGTGGATACCGGTGTTATTTGGTGGTTGGGTTTCAATAACCACACATCTAAAAAATGATCGATCTGAGACTGTAAAATTATATCTGCAGGAAATAAAATTTTAGATATAAACCCCCTCTACTTTCTAAATTTGCTTTTTTTTCCAAGGCGATTTTTTTTTTTTAATCACACACTTATACCCATACATATAATCCTAATTCATTTTCTGAAGTAAAATACCTGACGGTGATTCCCGGAGGCCAAACAGGGGAAAAAATGGTTTCTTTAATATACCTCTTAAAATGTTTTAATGCAAGTTAATGCAGTGATATTCTGGGGAAAATTTAGTATGATCCTGAGAAATTCTGACCGGATCAGGTGTTCTCTGCTTGACGTGGTTTTGAAACTATATTTTTGGTAAAATTGTTTATTTGCTTTGAGTCACGATTCCTTTGAAACTAGATCGTTTGAACCGTTTAATTCTTTTTTTCAAGCTTGATCCCAAAAACTTCGCTTTGGGATTTAGCGCCCCTCGCTAAATCCTAATGGTTTATGTAGAAAATTGTGTAACCAACCCATTCTTATTTTAATATATTGAAGAAGTCCTACTACATTGCATTTCTTTAATGATATTATAATAAGGTTAATAAAAAATAAGTCTACAAAACCGGATTTCCAAAAATATAAAATCAAATATTAAAATAACTCCATGGCAACAAACAAATATTGGAGCATCCGAATTAATTTTATGAACTAAAAACAAAGAGATTTTAGAACTAACAAATTTTTTAAATCTTCTTATTTCGTTTACAAAATAGTACAAATTTTTAAATACTTCACCTATTTAAAAAAAAATCGCCTTGAAATAAAAAGTAAGTTTAGAAAGTAGAGGGGGTATGTTTCTAAAATTTTATTTTTTTAGATATATTTTAAAACGAGCTAAAGTTAATATCAACTATAATATGAGCAATAAGCAGTTTAAACATATGTTATACAAGAGTTAAGTCATGAGAAAATAAATGTAGTTTTATCAGCAGTATGCGGGGAGCTTTACCATCATACAACTTTAAAGTTCTATAAAATTCTAACATATTCCCGTGTTATACGAAGTGTACTTATTTTTATATGTGTGTTTTCGTGCGAGCGCACATACACACGCGAGAGAGAGAAAAAATGAGAGTAGCAAGGGAAGAGAAAGATACGTTCAAATGACTACGTGACTAAGTGAGCAAAGCAAGAGAAAAATTACCCAGTATCTTTACCGTTCCGATCCCCGAAACACACACACTTCTCGCTTTCTCGTGGTAACTACCGCATTCTTTTTTACCATTCCAACTCTAACCGCATACTCATTAATCCGACCTGTGATCGCCGGTCCGTACTGAGGTCCGTTTACAAAGAGATGTACACATTAATAACGTTCAACCCGATAAAAAGATAGAGGAACCTCGATTGAAATAAACACTTTGCTTTACAATGTAACATTAAATAGATAAGTCTACGTGAATGAACAGTAAGCAATATATAATTTATCACCGAGTTCTAATGATGAATACACCACCAAAATGTTTTTTCAAGCCCGTAATCCTACGGAATTAACAATTTACTGGAGGATTTCTTAGGTTTTAAATAGGAAATTTTTTTAATTTAAAAAAAAATAATGCCAAACATAAGCAAAAACAAAAATATTAGGAATTTAGATATACTCTCAATTATTATTCACCCGGAAGAATACCGAATCCAATGAAAGAATCAGATGGCGTTTAAAGGTAAGAATATTTTTTTATCCCAACTTCTGTGTAGGTGGAATGATAAAATTTTCAATTATTATTTAACTCAAAAGATACGTACGAGAATAACGTCCAAGTTATATCTTTGAACAGACTCGTGAAATACTATGAAACACTTACTACAATATCGTTATCTATTCTCCAAACTAAACATTTTCTACTTACTTCCAAATTGCTCCACACAGAAAAACGTTCATTGCTACAATGTTCATGTTTATATTAATTTTAAAATTATTAATGAATTTTCTTATTTTACATAATTTTTTTTTTAATATTAATTTTTTAAACAATAAAAGAATCCTGTTTTAACAAAATACGAATAATATGTAAAGATTTTTCAACAAATTGAATACACATTTCATTAAGTTTTCGTTTTCATACTTTTAATACAACAATTAAAGAAATACCAGAATTGGAAAGGGAGAAATAAACGTAAATGTTCGTTTGTTGAAAATCTTAAATCTCTGAAAGTTCTTCACCGATTACTTGGAAATTTTGACACAACGTTGCATGCGAACGCGCGCGTTTTTATATAGCTACTATTTATATACCTAAGAAGTCACACCTGTGACAGGTAAAAACACATGATTTTTTTAAAAACAGCGCTATCTGTTGGACGTAAAAGCAACACACGCTATACTAAATAATTCACGAATCCATTTCTATGTTTCCGATCGCTATAGACTAAAAAACTACTATGCTAATTTACGCGCGGGGAAAGTGGGAGAAAGGAAAAAATCAAAAAAGGTAAAAGGGAAGAACGGGAAAATGGAAAAAGGGAATGGAAAGGGGAAAGGAAAAAAATAAAAGGGTTAGAGGAGGGAAAAGGGGAATAAGGTGAAAATAAATGGAGAAAGGAGAGGGAAAGGGGAGAAAATGTGGAAAATGGAAATGGGGAAAGGGAATATGGTAAAAATAAAAGTGGGAAAAGGAAATTGGGAAAACGAAAGGGGGAAAAAGGAAAAATTAAATTTTGTGAAGTTCCGTAATATTCATTCTGTTAATGTTTTATCAAACTTTCAATTGTATTCATTTAATATATATATATATATATATATATACTCAAATCTAGCAACAGCGAAGCATTGCCGGGTCTGCTAGTTGTAAATAAAATTTAAATTTTAAAAAATCACAGTGATAATTTTAAATTAACGTTATGCTAATTTAATTTCATAAAAAAAATTCGTTATATTGTCCGGGAACAATTCTTCGACTTTAACAATGTTCATATAATGCATTGTTCCCAATAGAAAAGGACACATTTATTTCTTACGTAACACCAAATATAAAACGTTTTGTTATACGAATATCTTATATAAGGTACAGAGAGCACTAGGCAGAATTACTTTTTATGAGAGTAATGATGTTTATTATACGGCTTAACTCCTCTGATGAATACAATGATGTCATTTGTAGCGCTCAATATCACCTCGATATCGGTGTTATTGAACGATGATATACAAAAATACATTTGGCTCATTGAAAAAGGCAACAGGAAACAACTTTACTACTCGCTTTACATATCGATCCGAGTGTGGTATGCTTGTTATTCTAAGAAATGGCTGTGAAAATTATCCAGAAAAATTTCTGTCTAATGCTTGGTTGTTTTTTTTTACGTCTGTAACACCTAACGTACACTCAATTAAAATATCGATACGCGCGTACATGCGCACATTATATATTATCTTTAAATAGGGTTATAAATGTTTTAGTAATAAATTTTTTCAATAAAACACAACATACGGTGTCCCATAAGTTTCCATGGACAGAATATATAAAAATAAATAAAAATAATTTTCATTAAAAAAAATATTTTTCCAATGTAAAAACTTATGGGACACCCAGTAGACTTATAATTGTAAACGTTATTAAAAAAAAATAATAATAATAAAGTGATACGGGATAAGCCACAAGTATAAAAAATACATATATATTTTACAAATCTGAATTTCTTAGTAATAAAATTTTCCAAGACAAATAAAAATTAAAAAAAAAATGATAAAAATTAATACCGCTAATGTTATTTTTCATGTTGACAAACCGGTTAAAAATCGGTATCCCCCACGAAAAGTGGATTTGTGGGTTTCAACAAAAACCACAGACAAAAATGCTTTTAAAGTAAAAAATATTAATAATGATGGTATATGATCTCAATTCTGTATTTTGAGGGTTTTTTAATATTTCACAATAATTTAAAGAATAATCAAAATCTCTGTAGTAATACTTCTAAATATGAAAAAAAAAAGAATTAGGTCGGCAAGTTTTGATTTTTAATTAATATCAAGTTATTCTCTGATTAATGCACAAAAAATAATTTTAAAATTAGTCGTCTTTTTTAAATTGAAAAAAAAAACCGATGTTCGTGGTGGAGTAGTAGTTTCTCGGCCTTTCAATCGAAGATACCGGGCTCGAGTCCCGGTCAGGCATGAAATTTTTCATATGCTACAAAATTCTATTTTCATATCTCACGCACAAACTTCAGAGACTTATATGGCGATATCACCAAGAAAAAAAAGAAAACGTTTTTGGAAAACGTTCATATCATATTAACATATCTAAGGGTTAAAAATACCCGCGTTAAAGTAAATATTTTTAAAACGGAATTACATTGAAAATCATATAATTAGAAAGGCATATGTAACAGGAGTTATTTATACTTTATTAACACACAAATTTCCAATGAAGTAAATGTCTTAAGAAAATAAATAACTTTTTTTTTTCGTCTTCAGTCATTTGACTGGTTTGATGCAGCTCTCCAAGATTCCCTATCTAGTGCTAGTCGTATCATTTCAGTATACCCTCTACATCCTACATCCCTAACAATTTGTTTTACATATTCCAAACGTGGCCTGCCTACACAATCTTTTCCTTCTACCTGTCCTTCCAATATCAAAGCGACTATTCCAGGATGCCTTAGTATGTGACCTATAAGTCTGTCTCTTCTTTTAACTATATTTTTCCAAATACTTCTTTCTTCATCTATTTGCCGCAATACCTCTTCATTTGTCACTTTATCCACCCATCTGATTTTTAACATTCTCCTATAGCACCACATTTCAAAAGCTTCTAATATTTTCTTCTCAGATATTCCGATTGTCCAAGTTTCACTTCCATATAAAGCGACACTCCAAACATACACTTGCAAAAATCTTTTCCTGACATTTAAATTAATTTTTGATGTAAACAAATTATATTTCTTACTGAAGGCTCGTTTAGCTTGTACTATTCGGCATTTTATATCGCTCCTGCTTCGTCCATCTTTCGTAATTCTACTTAATAAATAACATAATAAAAATAAAAATTTATACCATAAACGACTGGAAAATTGCTATTTTATTCATAATACTAACATAAGCACTACATTTTTCTAATCAAATTTTATATTAAGTTAAAGACAGGAAAAAGGTTTTTCAGTTACATTTTCAATCGTATTATAAGGTAAGGCCGGGCAGTTAGATAATCACATCCTACGGTGACCCTAAATACGGTGAAAGATTTTACTGGAAGCAGTTCTAAGAAATAAGTTCTTTTCCTATCAAGAAACGATTTTCTCCATTTTATTCACAATTCAATATTTTACTTCTATATTTATGTTATATTCTTATTTTATATTTTACAGTCGAATGAATTTAAGAGATTTTAGCAGATTGAAAAGAGGTTGCCGGATAAAATTTAACAATTATTGTTTTCAATAGAAGAAACAATAATATTTTCAAAAATGGGATAAATATTAAAATCAGCCGTTTATAATAAAAAAAAAATAGAATAAATCGCGTAATTCATAACTCAAAATAAATAAATTTTACGATAAAAACTATTATCAAAACAGATGTAATAATTTGTAATTGCAATTTATTGTAACAAAATATTTATTTTATTTCGTCACGGATAATACAGCAAACATTTGTGTATAATTCCGTATATAAACTGAAAGCTTAAACTCGTAATCTGCAACACTTAAATATGCAAGATAGAGGAAATTTTTTGTTGGGTTTTTTGTTAAATTACGAGAAATTCATAGTATTTTAGTTATTTTTTTTTTTTTTAAATAGAAAATATAAATGTATTTGTTTTTAATAAAATTTAAATCATAAACAACATGCTTAAGTGCAACATACAAACGTTTCTTCTAAAAGTGATTAAACAAATAAATAAATCAAACGACTTAAGCTTCTGCAACCAAATTACACGAGACGGAGCCAATTTTCTACTGAGACGGAGCCAATTTGATTTCACAAAAATAAAATTAACGATTTTTTTTTTTTTTACAAACTTACGTTTTTTCCAAAACTGATAAAACCGAGAAGACAGAATACCAAAATATTCACATCTTAAAGGAAAAAAAAAACAACAAAGATGATGTTATAAATACATACTGATATATTACTAACAATTAATTATTTTTTTTAATACGAATTTAACAAGAACTAACATACAATGTGTAACCTAGTCTTTGAGAACAATAATTAATTATAAGCCTACGTCCTTCATGACGGATATACACATCAAAATGAAAGTTATTTTTATTACATCATTTGTTTTTTATTAACTATTTGTTTATTAATATTTACGCGTACTATTCTAGAACAAAAGATTTCTCGTACAAAACTTACAGGTAAAGAAAAAATGAAAATATTAATTTTCTTTAGAGCTTGAATGCTCAGGTATAAAGAAGAAATTTTTTATTAATAAATTGTAACATATAAATTGTTTTGTTTTTCCAAAGAAAAAACGAACCGAAGAAAAAAATCATACAAAAAGTTTTTTTTTGAAGAAAAAAGGTATCACAGAAGTTTCTTTAATAAGAAAAAAAATACTGTTTTGCTGGCTAGCTTAGTTACCACAGCTTATCAACGCATTTTCTCTTGTATTATCAATCTCTAAATATCAGGTTGTCTAAAAATATTAAGCCTTTGCAGGCCAAAATTGAGAATACATTTATTGTTATTGGAAAATAACATAATGAGATCACATGCGCACTATTTTTTTCGATGACCTTCTAAAATTATTCTGGTAAACCATAATCCCGTTGCAATAGAATTTCTGTGGTTTCTGGTCAAAAAATTGTGACACGTGGTTTTCACAGGCCTCTTTTGAAACTAACTTACCACCATTCAGGGAATTCTGCAGGACCGAAACAAATGATAGTTTGACGCTGTCAAGTCGGGGCTATAAACCCACCAGGTTAGTCTAATAGTGAAAAAATTGGCGTCTTCACAAATGAGCTGATTTCAAAGACGAAGGTTCCACCGTTAAAATCCTAGTAAAAGCAGTTACTTTTATACGGATTTCAATACTAGGTCGTGGATACCGGTGTTCTTTGGTGGTTGGGTTTAAATTAACCACACATCTCAGAAATGGTCCACCTGAGACTGTACAAGACTACACTTCACCTACACTAATACATATCATCTTCATCCATCCTCTCAAGTAATACCTAACGGTGATTCCTGGAGGCTAAACAGATAAAAAAAAGGTCCTGTCTATAAAGTGGATACATTA
This sequence comes from Lycorma delicatula, assembly GCF_047948215.1. Lineage (NCBI taxonomy): Eukaryota > Metazoa > Arthropoda > Insecta > Hemiptera > Fulgoridae > Lycorma > Lycorma delicatula. The sequence goes on from NC_134462.1 coordinate 65,890,303, forward strand.
AAACTTCCCAATCAAGTTCTCTCAATTTCTGACGGATCGTTAAAGATGTAAGCGATCTGGTGTTGTAAGCGTGGTATACGACACCCTTTCTGTTGACCAGTTCAGGTAATTTCTTTTGAATTGCTAGGTGCAATCACGCTAATTGTTGACAGTACAGATCTGAATCTACCATTCTGCCCGGCGGCAGCAGCTCGTGATGTACAATGGTCTTTCAATCCCGCCAATCGCACAACATAACCTTCCTGGATATCAGTGTGGGTTTTACCACAGACTATGGAGATTCTCCTCGCTTCGACCACGATCTTTTCGCACATTCTTGTCGTAGATTATCTACTTTTCATCAATCATGATCAACCGCTTCAGAAATGGTTCGGTTTATTTACGTTTCAGTAGAGATTCGCAGAAAGAAATTTGATCGAGTAAAGTTTTTGAGTCAGATCATGTAGCACCTAAACGTTGATTTTATTTTAGTAGCCGGTTTCTTCGGATGTTTCAACGCTGTTTGATGATGAATTTTTAGGTCATTGGTGATGTCATAACCTGATTACATGCCGGTCTTTCTCGATTTTTACAAGATAATCATCTACTTTTTCTGTGATTGGTCGCCCACTGCGAGGAGCATCTTGGATATAGAAATTTCCAGAATGAAAGCGACTAAACCATCTTTTGGTTGTTGCTTTTGATAATGTATCTTGCCCATAAACGGTACAAATTTTACAGGCCTGCGCATGATTTGCGCCTTTATCGAAATAAAATTGTAAAATGTAGTGCAGTTTTGTGGATAATTCACTCAGCATAATGGCGCAATACCTTACGTCTGAGTTTAAGAATTACAACAATTTTTGTAAACCTACTTGCTTCAACTGGCACCTGTCAGATAACGTTCGCTTGACCGACTATGACACATATACCCTGATATTTGGGATGTCAATGCTACCTCGTGCGCAAAAGGCTCACTACTTTTTAGAATACCTATTATTACACTAAAACAGCGTAAATCGAGTTCTTATTAAGACAATACCTTGACCATTAAAGTTTTAAAAACGCCGATAATTATTTTTTCCTTTACATTCTATCTTTTTCTGATAATTCTTTTTTAATACGACTAAGCAAGAAGAAGAAGAAGAATCTCGTTTATAAATTATTTGATAAAATAAGAAAGAAATTTTTGATGAAAGTAAAAAAAAAAATGAAATGTAAAAATCAAAACCGCATAAGATTTAATGGATTTGGCTAGTACTACACTTGCGATGAAAAGTTGGCGGCTGTCGTTGACTTTGTATTAAGACTTGTGCGCGCGCGTGTAAGCTTTTACGATGCATACGGCCATCAATTGTCACCGGGTATCCTGGCAGTCGCATAATGTGTGTATTCTTATGTGCGGGGGATCACGTAAAATAAATTCACCGATTTTCTTTTTTTAGCACTGTATAGATGAAACTAAGTCGAATTTCAATATACACATTTTATATATATATATATATATATATATATATATATATATATATATATAATATTATGTATTTAAAATTAAGTTAAATGGGTTCATTTTGTTTTTATAAAATAATTATCTATGATTAATTTATAACATGTAATACGAAGAAAGACATATCAGCACGTTCGTTCAGTTTATACCTCTTAATAAAACTTAAATAATGAAACTGTTTCATCAGGATATTATTTAATATAACAACGCGTTTATTAATAAATAAATAAACTAATTATATATAAATTAAATTACTACAACACTTAATTATAATAAAAAATTAATTTTTTAATTATTTTAATCAATGAAGTTTATTAGTTAACGATAAAAAAAAATTGAACGATTTATCGAAAATCATTCATAAATAAAGGATTTTTACCTCATCTGTATACTTTGAATAAAGCGATTTTGTTCAGTTTCCCCATCCTTCGGAGTTTTATTTAAAAAAAGTAAGAGCTGGAAATAAAAGATTTCCGTCGGTAAAGAAAAGTTCACTTTAAAATGAAGAATAAAAAAGAAAAATTATCGTTCTCGTGGTTTTTTCTTTCGATATCTTCGACCTCCCACGATATTTCTTTTGAGGTAAATTAAAAGGGAAAGATTTCAACACCGTCATGAATGATGTAAAGCATAATTTAAGGTAATTACAATGAAACACTTTATTTTAACATTCAACATTTTTAGATTGTAGAAAACGATCTGATGAATAAATACTATTTAATAAGGGATAATAATTAAAAAAGATAGTATAAATGAATTAAAAGTAATATTTTTTGGTATTCAAATAATTGATAATTATTAAAAAAAATAATAAAAATAATAATAAATGTGTAAAAACATTTCGTTAAGTATACGAGAACCGTTGGGTAAGTTCTCGGCCTAACAATAAAACACAAGATTTTTCAGAATCTATCTTTTCAACGTAGTAAATTCAATACATTTAGATCAAAGACTTTTCAACCTTTTAATAGCCCCAGTACAATATAATTCGTCCATTCGTTAAAAATAGGCGGTTGTCTCAGTTTTGACCTCCTAATTTGAACGGAATCTTCAGAAATGTCCAACGAGACATTTCTTCGGAATTGAAAAGTGAACGTAACGCTGGGAGTCAAATACAACATATAGAAACAATTCAAAGGATGAGTTTTGCAGGAACAACCAGAAACATGTGTGTGTAAGCGCATTATCAAGGTGAAAGAGAACATTTTTTTTTGGTAAGATGTGGAGATCTAGCCTAAACAGACTCTTAAATCCATCCAGTAGTAAAACTCCCTAGCGATGGTCCTGCTTAATTCCAAGTAATCTTTAAGCACCACATCATGAGAATTTCAAAAACTCGATAATCATGACTCTTCCTGAAATGGAACCTTTTTTTTTTTTTTTTTTGGCTCTTTTTCACTTGCACTGACCTGTTGTTCGGTCTGAAAAGGCATTTTTTAAAAAAAAAGGTATAATAGGTGTAAAAGCTGTAACAGTGAATCGATGTTTCATCTACTGTTATAAAACGTGGAATAAACTCGGCGAAATCGTTAAAACAGTCTAAGCACCCTGGGGAAGTGTTGAATTAAATGTGTTTTTGGTCGACTGTTAACAAATGCGGTATCCAACGAGCGGAAAGGTTTTCATACAAAAAAAAGCATGGTGTAAAACGTGGTGGGAACATTTAACAAGATATTTGTGATATCAATAAGATCGCGTACCTTCAGTCAGCGATCATTTAATACGAAATTGTGAATTTCCGAGACGATTTCGTCGGTTGAAGAGGTTTTTGGAGGATCCAGAGCGTTCATAATTTTGAATGAATGTACGACTATACTTAAAACCAGCAACCCATTGTTTTACCATCGAAAACGAAGGGGAAGAATCCCTTAAAGTGAAATCTTGTGGTGGTCAGGTGTATACTTGTTATATTATACGAAATATACATCGAGGATTTGTGAAAATTTAATACAATTAACCAGATCCGAATTTTCGGGCGAAAATCGCAAATATCTTAAAAACTTTATGTTAAAGTTATTATTGTTAGAGTAATTTTAATTATCTTTTTAATTTTAGTTAATCTATTTTTTTCGACACCTCTCGGCAATACGACATCCGCACCCAGGGATTCCCGTCGGATGGTAATATTTTCAAGTGGCCCGAAACGCCGTTCAGAAGCTGTGGAGGGGATTCGATAGGATGCCACCGTAATATCTCGGTCCCCCTAGACGATTTTCACGATTTAAGTGGAGTATGTATCAGCAGGTCGAGCGGTAAGTGTTTAACGCATCGGGTACACTCATGATCGACCGGATCATGGTTATCCGGAAATCAAATCGTTTAGCCCTATTTTTCAAAAAGTAGGCAGCGGAATGTACCGATCACTAGAGGAAAATCCCGATTCGTTACTATCAATTTCTAGAGTTAAATTTCTAATTTAACTTTCGTTATATTAAGTTTCATCATTCTAAAAACATATTTTTACCCAAGAGGTAATCAATTCTGGACACCTAATAATCCCATTCCGAGACGACACCCTCCAGGGAAACCCGCCCGGAAGGCCTAGCTGCGAAGGGGTGCCTACGGCACGCCCTGCTAGTACACACTAAAGAATAACCCTTAAAATCGAATAATTTTATTAGATTTTTATAAATTTGTTTCGTTAGAGTGTACGGTGTTCTTGTAAAATAACATCTTCCGAGATACGCGCAAAATAGAAAACATTATAAATAATGTAGTAACACTGCTTTATATTATTAATCAGTACGAACAATTACAAACAAAAGTCATTTAAAACTAACCACAATGAAAACAACTAAATACGTAACAACAGAGAACAAAAGTTTTTCTAATAAGTTTTTCGAGTAACGAGTAATCGATGATTTATTAATTGGAAAAAAAATGCAGTTGTACAACAGAAATTGTAAATACCAATCCAATATAAAATTCAAACATTCGTTAATACAATATGAAAACATTAGTATTAGGTCAAATCAATTTTTTTCTTTAATATTTTATTTTTTTAGAGTACGTAATACATTACGTAAACGTTTCCTCTTATATAACAAAACAAAAATAGGATTTAATGTTATATTGTGTATTTTCAGTTTTCCCCATTAAATAATAAAAAAAAAATGAAACCATAAGAATAACTCATGATAAAAAGAGGGGAAAAATTATATTTCTACAAGATTTTTAATTATACAAAGCAGGCACGTAAACAAATTATTACGGATAAATGTACAGCTTATCATGATAATTTATTAATCGTAAATAAAAACAAAAAAATAATTAAAAAAAACAATTTGTTAAAATTATTATTTTATTTCGTAGAAACGCCCATAACATCTGCAGATTCACAAGATTATCCGCATACTATTTACTCAGTTTTAGAGCTCGTGTACAAATGAAATAACAGCCGATATATGAGTATAGTTAACCTAAACATATGCGACATGAAAGCTTATAATGAGACATTTAAAAGAACATAATTCCGACGTCAGGAATTTACAATAACAAAATGAATGCACCTTTAAAAAATTACTGAATTACTAAATTTTTATTTGAGATTATCTTTAAAAGTTTTGAAGAACATAAAGAACTACACAAAAATAAAACGAACTTAATAAACAATAAATGAAATACATCTAAAAAAAAAAATCAAGCAAACTCAAGTACTGTCCACAAAGAACGAAAATAGCCCTCAGTCTAGGCTTATCCTTGTTTTAGGTAGGCGCTATTATTAATTCGGGTACTCAATACTTCTTTCTTTTTTTTTACGTCCACCGTTAGGTATTGCTTCAGAGGATGAGATGAATGATTTGTAGCGTATGTGAAAATGTCATGCCTGACCGGGATTCGAACCCGGGACAATACTTTATCCTCGCTTATGTACACATTTTATTACTGTAAATAATTCATTATGTTAATTCAAATCAAAGCTTACGTTTAAACTAATCTGCCTAAGAAACTCTGATAAAAGTAGCCATTATTGAGCACAACTTTTTTTTGACGATTTTAACGAGGTTGTTTGGTTAAAAAAAAAGTATTGTTATAAAATAAAAATACAAGTAATCATCACCTTATATTATTACTATATGTTTTATTTAAATATTCATGATTAATATCGAAACCTTTAATGTAAAATTTGAAAATACAAAAAAAAAAAAATTCCTTTTAACATATGAATAATTTTGAATGGCTTTAAAGCCCTGTCAAGGTCCCTCCCTTGTCAGGATTTTAAAGCCCTGTCAATTTCTTGTTTGGACCTTGAATCACGTAAAATAGTAATAATAGTACATTTTGATTAATGACACAATATCATTAATGAATGAGTTGATGTGCAAAATATTATTTAATACATTAAATAATTAGAAGATGTTTATAAAACAACATAAATAGAATACTTTCAACATAATATAGTTTAAATTAATATAATAATAATAACAAAAATGAATGACATGATAATAACATGTCCTGGCGTAATTTTGTTCTATTAAACTTGTAACATTTTGTAAACGTATAAAAATATGCAGCTCTTAGCCTGAAGCAAATTAATATTACCGCATAAAAGTAGTTAATTCAGCCGGGCAAGGTCAGGGCTTCTCTCATGCCTCATCCGTAGTAAAAGGGTTCCACAACTACAAATTAGCTACTACAGTTCGGAACGTCCAGCAGTGGTCCGGCGTATCAATACACTGTTACATCAGCAGCACCAGATTGAAACAAACTATGACGTGTAAAATAAATATGTAATTTCATATCCTAAAAAAGAATCATCTTCAAGTACTATCATTAAATTATAGCAATAGTTTCCAGAAAATTAAATTGAAGGTGAATACAGCCACGAATTGAACCAAGATTGTGAACAGTAAACGTTAAAAGTATACCTATAATACTTTTGAAGGTTAATGACCTTCAAAAGACAGTTTTTGATATTTTATCGAAAGATAAAACGGATCGATAAAGTTCAGGTACATCGGTGTTTAATGTAGAAAAAATACGGTGGTCCTGATTAGTGGAAGACAAAAATGACATAATACCTATCAATGCTACAAAAATGTCCAAAACTGTTGAGAAACCGTAATAGAAACGCACTACCAGGTGCTCTAGCCTTTAACACATCGTTTAAATGAACAAAATTAAATGAACGGAAAAAATTCATAAAAAAGTAACGGAACATATCATCAAAATAAAAAATAACACAAAAAAAAACATTTTTTTGTATCTTTTTGTTCATTCTTTTCATAAAATAATTGTTCTTAGGCATATTGTAAAAAATTGCAACTGTAGGGGCAAATCGATTTAAAATCTCAGTTTTAAAAAAAATTATCAACCATATTTTTTTTTTAATTACCTGTTCATACAGAAAACCCAGAAACCGAATAGTCTATCTTCGGTACTCCGGCACCCCTGTAATCTCGTCCACGCAAAACTATTACGATTCCACTGTGTATATAAATGATACATTACATACACGCACATTGTTATCAAAGAATGGTTAAACTTAAATAAATTTTCAACCTTTAGACGTAAAAGAAAATCACATTTAGCAAATGATCCAACCTCAAAACGAACTATCTTTCGGTACGATACGGTACCACCCTTTTCCAATCCCCAATGGGAGGGGAGATTAAGAATTGTTAATCGAAAGGGTAGGGTTATTATAAGTCATTTGAAAAACAAGTCATACAAAAAAGAATCTTGAAGCTACGACACCCTAACCAAAACGACAGCCATTTAATCTTCTTCACTAGTTTCAAAAATGATTTAAAGCACACCCAAGTAGTCTCCCACGGAAAAAGCATTTGATAAATTTAACTTTTGAAGGAACATTTGATAAATTTAACTTTGTTATATTTAACAGTGAATAGTTATTTAAACCTTTCCATACTTTGTTAACACGCTGTACTTATGTTTGTACTTTTAATGTATAAATACATCTATATTTAATACATATACATAGTGATTTAACATTTTTTATAAATGTAAAACATTGGTATATTGTGTAATACAAATATATTAAAAATTAATTTCATAAAATCTGTAACATTATAACACCTCTCGCTCTCTCTCTCTTTTTTAATTCTATATTAAAAAAAAAAACATGCAATTATCATAATAAATGGAAACAACACAAAATAGCGCCTGAGAAAGATCCTATCAAGAAATGAAAACAAATAAAATGGAAAACCTATCAATTAACAACAAAAAAAAATTAATTATCGAAAATCTTTCTTTTAACGCTAAATTTATACACTGTAAAACAATTATTACATCAAAATTCGTATATTCTTCCAAAACGATGATGACAGTCTCATCATCATCATTTGAGACTAGAAAAAATAATTAAAAAAGAAACGAAAATTTTGAACTTAAATATAAAAGTATTTAAGATCAAATGAGATTTATTAGATTTTAATTAATAACGAACTAAAAACAGAAGATTATGCTTTGACAGATACTTAAAAGGATGAGAACAATAAATTAATAAAAAGAATTTTTAATTATCTTTCTAAATTAAAAACTAAAAATAAATGATTTCAAGAAATAAAAAATAGAACTGAAGTAATTAAATATTAAAAGAGAAATTATGGATCGAAATACTGTCAAAAATAAAATAAAAAATGTCAAAAGTTTTCAGGCAAAAACTAGAAGAAAAAGGGGAATAAAATTTTCCCCAAAAGAAAGACACAAGTTAGTTAAAGTATGACAGAATACTGACAGAAAAGAAAACAAAATGCAAAATAATTTTTTTTTTAATTTGATCCATAGATGGTTCAAGAAGTTAAAAAAAAAATCTGATGCGTACGTGACTTCCTTGTACGCCTATTAAATTACATATACACAAGTTTTTTTTTGTTTTTTTTTTTAATGAAAAGTACGTAAAATTTTATTCATGAGTAACTTCTGATATTTAAGAAAAATAAAATTTAAAAAAATAAAAAAAGGAATGAAGTCGCATTCGAACCGATGTGCCTTCCCCTTGTAAGATCCAAATATTTCATTAATTAAAATTTTATTTGGTTATAAATCTGAAACCAATGAAAATAAGTATTACTTATGTATGATATATCGTTGACAAATTCTTAATGAAAGCTTATTTGTACAGTTAAAAAGTCCAAAATCCAAAATTTTGGACTTTTTTCGATTTTTGACTTTTTTAGACACTTTTGGTCCAGTCGATTGCAATCGAAAGGAGAGGTTAACAACTAGATGTTACAAAAGTCATAAATCCAAAAATTTCAACCTACGGCTAATCGTTTTTACGTTATGCGAGATACATATGGACGTACATACGTACGTCAAGTAATCAAAATGGAGTCAGGGTTGGTCAAAATGGATATTTCCGTTGAAATCTGAAAACCGAAATTTTTCGCGACCACAATACTTCCTTTACTTCGTACAAGAAAGTAAAAATGAGAAATATAAAAATTTAAACATTTTAATATAATGATATGGATGTAAGAGCAAATTATTTCGATCCACGGATTTATTTCTTTATATAATTTTGTAAGAAAATATAATTAAACTTATTACTGAATACAATTTATGATATAAATGGAACATAAAATAATCAATATTCTATAAACTACATTCCGATATCGATTTAAAAAACGATATATAATGAGATTAAAAAGTGGTACTTAGTAATATAAATAAAAATTAATAAAATAATATAATAATAAAATAATAATAAAATAATATTTCTGTGCAATATTTCCTGTAATTCATGGCTAAAAGAAATCCTTATTACAGTTAAAAGCAAAACGATGTAATCATTTAATCGCTTTAATGAAAAGTGAGAATAAAATCTATTATGTAGAAAATTTTATGCTAATACAAATCCGTTAAATACGAATTCTAATATTACAGTCTACCGGCCAGCAAATGGAATGAACGTTTTAATAATATACAACTAATTACAAATACTGAAACTACCTAATTATTTCCAGTAGACTAATTAGAAAAAAAGCGAGTGAATTCCACACGGTAAAATAAACATACGTATTATATTAAATAGAAAATAATGTTATTTAATATTTCATACTCATTTTTTTTTCTTTTTTTAATAAAATCATTAATTTTTGTAAAAAAAAAAAATAATAAATAATTGATTCGACGTAACGTTAGCATAGTCACCAATAAACTGTTCTATGTTGTAGAACTCAAACGCTATTCATGTGTAATTAAAAGACTTCAAATAATATTTTTAAAAAAACTATGAATTTTCTTCGCTTTCATCCATACCGTGCAAATAAATAAACAAATCATTATAATAAACCCTTTTCAAAAGTTATATATACCTTTTTTCAAATTAGTACGAAATAAGAGAATTCAACCCATAGGTTTCCACGGAAAGGGATAAATTTTAATCTTTCCTCCCTTTTCGTTATTATTTTTTATAATTTGAAATAAAAGAAACACAAGTCATCCGTCTTGTTTTCATTGTAACATACTCGGTCCGTGTGGTAAAAAAAAAAAAAATTGCAAAGGTATAATTTTCAGGACCGAATATTGATGAGCCCACCTTGCTGTTATTGCAAAAGATTATTATACCCGTATCTGATTAATTAAAGAAGGACAAAAAACAGATTATTCTACTCCTCATAATACTTAGTGAATCTGGCAAATGATGATTACTGTTCCCGACGACTAAATGTTTTATAGTTTCATATCAGAACGCTGAAACGATTACAGTACCTCCTCTACGTATGTACAAATATACTCGTTTACATTTTATTTAATAAACATATTTTATAGACGATTGGGTCTCATGAGTGGTAACGACAACACTATCAATATCTGTTCATAAATATATATATATATATAGTATAAGATCCACCAAACTTAACTTACGCTCGTTAACCCTGACTAGCGAGCGTAGGTTATGTTTGGTTAGATAATATTTATACTTTTAGATTTATTTATTATATAAATTTAATATAAATATTTATTTGGTTATCTCAAAACCCAATATGGACAGAAATTTATTGAATATTTATAGTGGTGGTCGTATAACCCATGACACCCAGACGATTTACTACTATCTAGATTATCTATTATTTTCATATAAAAGTATACATACTTAAACTAATTTCTCTCTCTTTTTATTTATTATAATCTTGTTTATTGTTAACGCTGTAAAGATCGAGGATTTTCCGACATTTCCATTAATCTTTTCAGACGAGTACTAAAGGGCTAATATTTTTTATTCCGGGGGATCAATTAAGAGTAATATCCGCAAAATTGTAATTTTAAACATTATATATGCAAATACAACGAAGTAATTTTCATCAAATTACTGAAAAATAATATTTTTAAAAACAGTAATCTTTTATTTTATAAAATTTTAATATATTTATCATAGTGTACAATATGTTGTACACAAACATTTTAATTTTGTGTAATTATATGTTATACAAGTTAAACATAATATAACTGCAAAATTTCAAGTTTTTTCTATAAAAATTCATTAATAAAAATATTAATTAAAAAACGGTCTAACATGTTTTCTGCTCTTGCAGAATAAACACGATCATTTACACAGACTCCTTATAAATTACAAAATAAAAGTCTGGAATCAACAGAAATTATGTTTTTCCTTTGTAAAAACTGATAATTGGTAAGAAAATTATTTTTTTGGCGAACTGAAAATTATACGATTACCATCATAAGAGAAGTTTATCGATGTGTAAACTGATAATTTTAAAACTGCAATAAGCTTATTTTCTTTAATTATTTTCAGTATTTAACGGAAATGTTCTGTATTAATTCTTAAAGGATAAATTATCAACGATAATTATCCATTAATTATAAATCAATTAAATACCCTACTACAAAACAATTAAAATAGATTTGAAAATAAAATATAAGAATAGTGGAAAAATACTTTTAAAAACTCGATTTCTTAAAAAAAAAAAAACTCTCAAATCACAACAAAAACTAAATTACTATAAATTAACACATTATCACTGTCACTCAAAAACTAATTAAACACTAAGTAAAATAAAACACACGAATAAAGGAAACAAAACTAAAAGAACACGTGCATAATAACAACACAGTATAAATAAATTTTTAACACGAACTAACAGATATATGAACAAACAGCATACGCGATTTACAAAGGAGCAAGAACGACGCCCCACGTCCCGACGCTCGACTGAGACTACACTCTACGTATATTACTGGACCTGGTGTCCAATAAGATATGCGTGCGCACATCCACTACTGCTCTTATTACATACATATACTGCTGTACGTCGACGCTACCACGCCGACGGAGTCGTGCTCCTCCGTTACACTGTCTGCCGCCTCAACACTTATTGTTTTCTCTTACAGTACATACAGTATTTCAACAAGCTAACAGGAAAACGTACCTATCGGTTATACATTTTTAATAATATTAAACATCGAAATTTATTTGTATTATGTCTTAAAGAAAGATATATTAATTATATTTAACTTCAATAATATTTTTTCCATTGAAAAGTCGATAATTTTAATTCGGTTGAAAAATAATACGTTGATACGTTTTCGATGGGTTTTGATCTTATAAATAAAGAAGTTGAAAGAATGAAACATCATTTTTCAAAAGGTTTCTACTCGTATTCCGTTTACGTCATAATTTTTTTGATCTTTTAACGTTCCTGAGACATTGTAAACAAACACCTTTATTTATAATCAACTGAAAAACAATGACTTTGAAATAAATTGATTTATAAAATTGTATAATTTAAATACAACACGAACAACATTATTTAAAAGTACATCCTGATTCCCGTAGGAAAAGACACCCATCAACTGAAAAACAATGACTTTGAAATAAATTGATTTATAGAATTGTATAATTTAAATACGACACGAACAACATTATTTAAAAGTACATCCTGATTCCCGTAGGAAAAGAAACCCGACTTGCGACGATCCCGGTCGCCACACCTCCTCTCCGTTCCTAGTCCTGATTGGCATTACCGGAAGTCATCTTTTAGACACTTTAAACCTGATAACACATCAAAGTACAGTCATCAGTTTGGCCTCTTGACAGTAAGGAACCGATACAGTTTCGCATGCCACCGACATACAATTACATCAGTGTATTTACACAACTCAATATCGCCTTCGTATGGCTTCTTCCAGCCTTCACCACCTACTATAACTTACAACATTCAAATTAACCGATTCTCAGAAGCACGATTCTCGCGCCTTCCTGTAACACAAGAATATCATTTCATACAAAAACTATTCCACATTTAACTTCAGTTAAGACTACGCACTCAGATCATTATTTGATTGAGTCTTTTGTACACCAGATTACTATTCTCATACGGACAAGACAAATGTCGATCGCAACAACAATTTTTTCCTATAATTCAGTTTGCTCAAAATCTCTTTTTTTTTAATGCTTTTAATTACAGTCGCATCAACACTTACAGTCACTAGCACTAAAATAACACTATATGATCATAAATAACAAAAATAAAAAATAAAGAATAAACAAAGACAAGAAACAACAAACACAAACTAAAATACATAAATCAGACAAAAACCATCAAATTGCATTCTTCATTCCATCGTAGAAGAGAAACCGCAACAAACGTTTTACACCTTCTTTCAGGTTTAGTAGAGATTTTATATCTTAACCCAGATCTAAATTTTGTCGGACGATTCAAAAGATTGGACAATCAAAGAGTAGATGGTGCACGGACGATTTGACGTTGCATGTCTCACATATCTGCTGAGGAGAGCCAAATAGATGAGCGTGGGTATGCCAGGTATGACCAATCCGTAGCCGAGTTAAGATGATGGCTTGGTCTCTTCTGTTTCTCGGGGAAAGAAATTTTCAAGCACTTTTTCCCGGATGTTATGTAATGCCGTGGGAGGATTCAACAGCCAAAACTTACTCCACTGAGCTCGCAATATTACACGGACAGATCTCATGAAGTCTCTCTCACATGCCAATTGTACTCGGAAACCATTAATTGCCGCTCTTTTATTTTCTAAATTACTAAATTCATTCTTTATTTACACAAAAATCAAGAAACAAATTCATAAAATTAAAACTTCGTTAAAAACATACCCTATCTCTCTGCTCTGCTCCGCTTTCGAGAACTAGGTCAATATCTATAACCTACCATACCGCAGCTCCATCACACAGTTCTCAACGCACCCATTGATCCTGTTTAACGTTACATATGATTTGTGATTTTGTTAAAAATTAAAAACTTATTTTACACAATACAACATTAAATTTGATTTAACTTGCAGCTAAGTAGTAATTAATTTCTACTACATAATTGTACGTAAACATATTGAAACACTGTAAGATACCACTCTGTACAACTATGCTGTATCATAGTGACGTCATCGAAAAGTATAATACAACAATAACGTACGATAAAAAAAAAAATCATTTTAAATTTATACGTTAGATAATATTTGTAATAAACAAACTTTTACTGCAGTGGGAAAAGAACGAAAAAGACAAAGACTCTATATTAATTTTTCTAAAGTACCTACATGGGATTAAAGAGTAATTCTAAGTGGAGATCTTTATTGACTACAAAAACACATCAATATATCTGACAAACCGAGAAAAAAGTACTGAAATTATAAGATATCGGTACAGACCGACATAAAGTTCACAGATTGTTGCATTTTACATTTAATCATAAAGTATACGGTATACATAATAATTCAAAATAAAAAAATATTGTTTACCGTATATTGTAAAACGTTATTACTTCTGTTAAAGAAGTAGGGAAATAGATGTACACTAAGCAACCCCCCCCCCCACACTACTATGTATAAAATTGTTACTATCTGAACGAAATACTTATATAATTTAAAAATTGGGTTTATAAATTCTTAACCAATCTTTGATTGATGTTAATACCTTACCAGATTAAAACGGGTAATAAATATACCATCCAATTAATAACACTTAAAAACTTTGAAAAATTTATATTTTAAGAATTCCGAAAATGAAAAAAATCCTTTTATTGAAGATACTTCATTGAAAATTACAGTAATAATCCCATCTTGTGTTATAAAGTACTGTATACAACACAACATTACATTCAGTTTTCATTATACTTTCTGAGGTATCGTTTCTTTACAACGGAAAAAGGTAAACTGATTAATTATTTTACACCATCTCTCTCAGTCATTTCTTATGACTGTGATGTGTATAAAAATCCTGAAATACCGAATTTATAAGTTAGAATTGCCTTCTATGAGAGTGAAGATGTCAATTATACAACTAAACTCTGAAATAGACAGAATGATAGTGTCATAAAGAAGTAAATATGATTAAATATAAAATATAATCATATTTAGGCATTTCTTTTTACATTTACAAAAATTCCCTTAAAACAACAAGGGAGATCTAAGTAACTAAGGGAATGTGTCTTTCCTAGCATTGTCACTCTAATATTCGTAGTTCACGCATTTCAGTGTATTCCATTCTCAAAACTACTTTTGGCTTTGAAAGCTAAAACTAGTTTTGAAAATGGAGGTACTCCGAAACGTATCAGCTATGAATACTGAGAGTAACAATGCTAGGAAAGGCAGAAAAAATCATTCATCAATTATGATAATCCTGGCGGAAATAGAAAATATTATGAAAATTTTAACTTAGTTGTCGATAGTTAAGAGTTTGGATCGTATTTTTATTTTGGGTATCATTAACTCCAGAATAATCACATCAATCCACCGGGTTGAGCTAGTGGTAAACTTGTCATCGTAAATCAGCTGATTTCGAAGTAGAGAGTTCTAAGGTTCAAATCCTAGTAAAGACAGTTACTTTTATACGGATTTGAATACTAGATCGTGGATACTGGTGTTTTTTGGTGGTTGGATTTCAATTAACCACACATCTCCGGAATGGTAGACCAGAGACTGCACAAGACTATACTTCATTTACATTCATACATATCCTCATTCATCCTCTGAAGTATAATACCTTACGGTGGTTTTGGTGGCTAAAAAGAAAAAGAAAGAATGATCACATCAATTTCATAAAAAAGGTACGAAAAAATTCGGCTCATAATAAAAAAATTACCTTGAGAGTAAACTATTTACCAGACGAATCGAGAAAATAAAAAAATAAAACGTACAGATTTTTTTCAAAGCGAAAAAGTGAAATTTTTTGAAGTTAAAGTTAAGTGATAGTATCAAATAAAATTATTTAAAAATATATGAAGTTAACATCATAGGTTACAAAAACCTAAAAAAAGTTTTAACTTTATTTGAAGTATTCCTTTGCGAGTTCAGAATATTAAAAAAACATTTAGTATAAAATGTATTAGTTTGAAATTTCTACGTACGATTCGACGTAAATAAATATATGGAAAACAAGGTTTTTATATATTTTGGAATCTGTAGATATTAGTAATTTTTTTTTTAAATCAATAAAACTCAACGGTTGAAACTGTGTAGGATTAATTTAGAGAACCATACCAATAAAAAATAAGCTTATAAATGTTATATAAAAAAATACTTAATGGGCTAAAATTCAAACTGTTTGATAGGTTTTTAATATAACAGAAAAAATATAATAATTCAGCAAATATATATAAACTAATAAAAATCACGATACCGACAAAATAAAATTGATTTTTTTTTTCACCGTTTGTAATGCCTACAAAAAAAAGACAGTAGGCAAAATATTTTTAACGATTACAATACGAAAGAAGAATGAAAGGAAGAAACAGGGTAGGAAGACAGGAATAGAGAATAAGAGAAAGGGGATAATGAATATAAAACAACTGGATGTATTGCCAAAATCAATACGACTAGAAAATGAAAGGCGAAAAGCATCCCCCTTCAATATTTCATACAGGCAAACCGGACATCACAACCACATTGTCATTGCCTATTCATACAATTTCTTTTGTTATCGCAGACATCAATTTCATTCAATACTACTTTTGCGGTACTGGATGGACAACAAATTAATTTTCTTTTTTTCTCTCCTCTAACCAATTTTCCCCGACGTTTCTAAACAGCCATTAGTTTCCCAGGAGGGCCATATAAAAGAGTAAATTCAAAAGGAAAATTCCCGATGGAAGGGAAGATTCGAGTATCTTTTAACGAATCTAATAGAAACTCATAAAAATCTAATTAAGAATGGCCCCCACACGAATTGAAACTTTTAACCGAAAACTCTAACGTATATACAGATCGTTCATTACTTAAATTATGATAAATTGATATGATATTTATTATCTAAATTTTATCAAAATTTACTATTAAAAACTAATTTCATTTTTAATATATTACAAATAAATTTTCTCTTGTTTACAAATAAAAGAAAAAACTTGACAAAAATACAACTGGAATTTCCGTGTGTTTGCATACTTATAATTTAATCCTCTCCGTGAAATAATTATATCCTTACAAAGTAATTTATTTAAAAAATAAATTACTGCTTTATAAATTAAATCTATATTTTCTTCCAGAGTTTTTCTATCTCTCATTACTAAATTTACATGATCCATCAATCTACAAAATTATGCCGTAAATTACAGTTCTCTCTCTCTATAATTTTAAGACTTTTTCATTTCTAATATCTACTGAAAAAATTTTCATCATCCTCATAGTCAAAAATGTATAACATTATACAGAGTGCCCCATATAAAACGCAACCCATCAATCACTCATCCATGAAATTTCAAAAGTCAAGCTTACTCCCCTACTCGTTACTGAAATAGATTCGTCCAACATCTGAACATCGCGGCGACGGAATAGAACACTACCGATAGTAACAAGAATGCAATCATAACGTTCAGTGTATTGCAAGAGACAATATGGTGTTTTCGCTAGATGAACGTGTTTTCATTGTCGAGTCGTATTTCAGTACGAAATCAGTGGTTGCAGTGCAAGATTTGTTTCGCCATTAGTACCCAGATAAATCAGCTCCTAACAAAACATCAGTATTAAGGTTAGTTGCAAAATTTAGAGAAACAGGTTCTGTTAATAACAAGAAACACAAAAGATCTGCGTCAGTGTTGAATACAGATACAGTCGCTGAAATCAAAGACTGATTACTCGCCTCGCCAAATAAATCGATCAGACGTTTGTCTGCTGAAATTAATTTGTCTAAATCAACTGTTCATCGGGCGACCAAACAATTTCAATTACGACCTTATCGCATTCAAACGGTTCATCAACTTCTTGAGCCCGACAAAGAAAAACGGCTACAATATTGTCAATGGTTCCGTCGATTTCTGCGTGAGGGAATTAATGTTATGGATTCGTTATTTTTCACAGATGAAGCACGGTTTCATTTGGATGGCTACGTAAACAGCCAAAACAGTAGAATTTGGAGTGCTGAAAATCCCCATGATTATCACAAAAAACAATTACACCCGCAGAAGTTGGGCATGTGGTGCGCGATATCGCGGAAGAAAATAATCGGTCCTATTTTTTTCGAGTACACCATTAATGCAGAACGATATCAGGATATTTTATTTCAGTTCATTGCACTCTTGGAAGAGGAAGACAGACACTGCTGGCTAGAACATGACGGTGCGACATCGCACTACGCAGGTTCAACTTCTGATTTCGTCGAGGAATTCTTTGGTAATCGTGTTATCGGTCGAGGCTTGTGGCCACCAAGATCTCCAGATTTGACTGCGGCGGATTTTTTTCTATGGGGGTTACCTCAAAGAAAAAGCCTGCAGCAACAAACCACGAACACTTGAACGATTGAAAGTCAATATTGAACAAGCTGTATTAAATATCCGGCCACAAACTTTGAAAAAAGTTGCAAGAAACGCTGTAAAAAGAATTGAAGCTTGTATTCAAGAAGATGGAGACCACTTCCAACATTTACTCTAAATGTAAGGTAATGGATGGTAATAATAAAAATTCCATTTACATTTACACATGCCTTTTTATTATTTCAATACCTACCAATATCAGGTTGGGTTGCGTTTTATATGGGACACTCTGTATATATATAAAACATTTTATTTCATCTCTCGGAAAACCCTGTTTGAACTATCAGATATTTTAAAAGTTCGAGGTTGTATACAATAGTTACATGTTCTATATTATCACTAAAAATAATTTTGTTTTGCATTAAAGTACATACATTTTATCACGTTAAGCCCGAAT
The DNA here is from genome assembly GCF_047948215.1 of Lycorma delicatula. NCBI lineage: Eukaryota > Metazoa > Arthropoda > Insecta > Hemiptera > Fulgoridae > Lycorma > Lycorma delicatula. The sequence continues at coordinate 65,908,892 of NC_134462.1, forward strand.
AATAAATAACTCGATAAAAATAATTTTAATTATAAAACGTAAAAAAAACTTGTAAACGTATTTTATGTACTAGATGCAATCGCATTATTAATATAAGAATTAAAATTTAAAATAAAAGCAAACACTAGAATTTTATTAAATTTAAAAAAAATTAAATACGTTAAAAATTAAATAAATTTGTACTGTACAATGTTGTCAACGCCAGCACAAACATATTCTCTCTCTTTATATTTAAAAAAACAAAAATACAAAAAAATAAGAAAAAACAAAATAAAACGGATAAAGATATAAAAAAATAATAAAGAGTTCCTTTAAACAGTACAAACAACGCTGAAGAAACACGCATTCTATACTATTTCTTAACAACCTTTATGTTTTCTTTCTCTCTCAGTTATTTCTCGTGTATATTTACATGTCTATTCCATCAAAATATTTACCCTTTACCACCAAACTAAACAAGACTTCACGCAATATGTTGGTTTAACAAAGAAAAAATATTTCATACCAGTACATTACGTAGACAGGTACAGTATTTTCTTTAATACAGTATATTAAATGTTTGTAAACGAAAATTAATATGAAGAACTTGAGTACATTATATAAGTATATTATACTTGAGTACAGTATAATGTACTAAAGTTTACACACACACACACACCAATATATAATATATTGTAATTTTGTGTCATAATTGTTAGATCTATTATTGTGAGAAAATGATTACTTAATCTTATACTAATTTACAATACTAGAATTAACAATAAATAAAAACTATATTTCATCGAATTAAAGTGAAGGACATGAAAACAGACGTCACGTAATTAGAATACCAATTTTCTGCGATAAATCGGCTATTTGTGACCGATTTTCAAAAATAAAATGTCATTTTGTTCAAAATAAAAGGTTAATTATTTTATCAAAAACATAAATTTTGATAAAATTTATATTTACGGAGATATAACGGATTGGAAAATAAATATGGCCCCCATTTTGTAATTTGCGAAGGTATTTAAGCCCTGATTTTTGGCTAATTTTAAAACTTCATTACCAAGATGCTTAACAAATATTAATGTGATTCGTCTATCCGAACTTGAGATAGAAATTTTTATATAAAAATAACTAAATTTCGGAAAGGGGGAGAACGAAGCAGAAATTGCCATTTTTCCTAAGGATATTTTTTGTTTAGTTTTACAAGTAGAATCCTAAAAAAGTATAGCCAGCTCACCATTTTCAAAACACTCTGTATAGAATGCTGCATAGTCATAAAGATTAATAAATATAATAATAGCTGGAAATGTAATAAGCAATAAATCTAAAATAGGAGAGAAAAGTGCAACAAATAAACCATCACTAACAAGTCATCACATGAATTAAATTCTAACTCATTTTCCATCATTTTGTTACATTCCATAATGTAGGATGTAGAAAAGAAAGTAATTTATCAAGAATATTATTATCAGAGTAATCGTGTACATAAAAAAAATTAATTGAATGATTTTCATCATAAAATCATTGTTAACAAATTAAGATACGTAATATAATAAGTCAGATTAATTTAATTTTAAAGTAAGAGTACAATACTAACAAAAGAACGATGATAGACAGTTAAATGGAAAACAGAGATGCTCAAAAACAAAAGCTTGAATAATAATCAGTAAATTTTAAGTAATTAATATACGTAATTTAAAATCAAATTTTAAAAATCCAATATTATTTTTTTAAATTATTTTCCAACATCTAAGTTTTAATACACAAAATGTTTTAAACATTTAAAACAGTACTGTGCATTGTCGATCAGCTATTGTTATTTTATTACCAACTTTCAAAGAATAATTTTTCAAATAATTTATTGTATCTGTCATTAAGAAAAAAATTATTATTAAAGTCATTTTTATGCAGAAGAAAATTTTGAACAAAATTGTGTAAGTTGAATAAACCAAAGAAAAGTTAGTTAAATTCTATATAAGTTTTCTTTAAAGATTTTATGTGTTTATTACCCATTTAACAAAGTTATTATACGTCAATCATAAAAAAAAAACAAGGGTTTCAGGTAGCTTTCATAAGAAAGCTACCTATTGTAATGGGTACCATAAATCGACTTCCGGAAAATTTCGACATAACTTCGCGTTTTAAACCCCCAGACCCCAAAACCGCCGTCAGTTCAAAAGTTTATATAAAATTTATATATCTATTTGTATACACATATATTTCACTTTCTTGTGCACACAACTGCCGTAATTTTGCATCACTTTCAAATTGATACATAAAATACAACGACCCAAAATGTCGGTCGAATTCGTTAATGGAAAAAATCGGACCATGGGGGTGGAAATGAGGAAGGGCTTTTTCGAAAAAACAACTTATCGCTATAACTTTCTTATTAAGTAAAATATCGAATTCGTTTAAAGTTCCTACTATTCCTGGGATAAGGGCCTAAAACTTATATAAGTAAAGTCTTTTGATATCACCAACCATTGGCCCAGGGGGTGGAAAACTGGGGTTTCGAATACAAAAAAATCATACTTCTCTTAATAGGCACAGTATCGAATCGTTTTAAAGTGGTCGTTAGTCCTCTAGACATTACCTAAAACATTTGTCCGAAAAAAGTTTTGATATGACTAACCCTTACGGCAAGGGATGACTAAAATGTTGCTGGAATTTAAGAAGATGGGGCTTATCGTATGCTAAACATGTGAAACATTTTTCATATGCAACCATTGTCGTATTAAGTAAATTTGAAGTTTGTCTTAACTTTAAGGTAAAAATCTTTGTTATTCACTACTTAGCACCGGTGAAATCTACCTCCGCCTTCCGGCGTGCCGAAAGGGATATTTTACCTCAATTTATTAGTTTTCACCCCATATTTCTCAAAAACTACAACAGATAAGGTACTGAGACCTATTTTAATCGATGTTTTAGGTCAAAAACCATAAGAATCACTGCTCATTCTGCTCTTTAATTAAAGTTCTAAAAATTTAAGTACCATCACATTTTACCAGGATAGCTGAAACCCGAGTGAAATCTTTTACTAAACGAAACTCGCAAAAGAAGCATTAATGTTGATATGAACTTTTTCAATCGTTTTCACTAGTGAAATACGTCATGAAAATCTCAGAAGAACTTCATGATACATCCAGTATACGTCTTGTTTGTATTTATAAAATATTTAATACGTTACGTAATTTTTATTTTTTAAATGCAAAATTGTTTTTACTTTAGTTATTTATTTTTGGCATTTAAATTTTTATTTTCTGAATCATTATTCGTTTAACCAGTATGATATAATTTTTTTTATTATTATCTTCCGGGATCACCGTTAGGTACTGCTTCAGAGAATGAGATGAATGATTTGTAGTGTGTGTGAAAATGCCATGCCTGACCGGGATTCGAACCCGGGAACTCTGAATGAAAGGCCGAGACGCAACCACTCGCGGTATGATACAACTGTCCACTTCTATCGGTTTCATGCTAATTTTCTAACCTGAACATAATTATTACAAACTATACGCTAGGTTATGTTTTAAAAATGCCAATATTCTTGTACAGTTTTTATCCTGAACATACCCCACGATTAACAAATTAAATAAAGGCGGATGTCTTGAAAATATGACCTACTAACCTCTCTTCAAGATCATTTACAAGTACGTCCCTTTACAAGACTCTACCGTAAAATTCTCTATGAACGCTTCAATCACATCTCTTCGTTACATATTCAAAATGTGGAAGTCAAATTGGTAACGCTGTTACAAGATTTATAAATTTTATTTTGTGAACTCTTTAAGAGGTCAGCTAATTGAACAGAAGTACAGTGAGATTTTTTTACGAAATTTTCTTTTCTTCGCCAGGATATTTAGTAAGTTTTTAAATTATTCATAAACCATACTCAAATTTATTACGTTTTCACAAGATAAGTACTTCTAATATTTCATAAAAAGTAGAGAAATTAGGTAAAAAAAAAATAAAGAAAAGTAGCAGAATTCATTTAAATTGCGGGAATTTTTTTTTTCAATTTCCCCAGTTACGTCAACCACTACGATAAAGATAATTTTTTTTTTCATTAGAATTATGCATTTTATATAGTTTCGTTATTTTTTCTGATCAGCAGATTTTACAAAATAAAGATTATTCTAAAATCCAGTTTTTAAATAAATTAATTAATTAATTCATTAATATTTATAATAAAATAATTTATACGAATAAATGCATATAAATGTTTTCTTGACAGATTTGTCACAGAATTTAATGCATTTCAGAAGCGAAAACAAGATAAATTAATTAATCATAGAAATTCACGTTCGCCTACAACAAATACTAAATATATAACAAAACTACATTCCATAAACGACCGACTAACACAGTTCGAATACGACAAATTATTTTGCATTTATCGACAATAAATTCTATTATGCATCCTACACGAACAAAACACGCTCATAGGGAGTGCACGTACACACAAATACATTTACATCAAAAGATCAAGTTCCGCGACGCCTTACGGCTCTAATAAAGAACATAATCAAGAATCAAGCTGTGCCCACTATTTTAATGCAGGTGGATCCTAATACGAAGAAGACAATGACCTTTATTTATATTCCAGCTCACGACCCTCGTAATGTGGGCGTCTTCTGGCGTCTGTAGATCCCGACGCTGCAGCTGCTGCTGCTGCCGTCGCCGACCCGTTGTCCTCTATATTCATTCACTCATTCTATTATCCGCCTTTCTATCCAATCGATACGTCCGCACGACTGTACAATGCATCCTAATTTTCAACAACAGTAAATCTGATCCAATCCGTTATATTACTGTAAACCCTTTAAATTTTTATTTTATTTTTTTGGAAATTATCACTTTTCTAATATAAAAATGGTCAATTTTAAGTTTTTTTTTAAAATAACAACAATAATATTAATAATAAATTTGATTAATTATTTCGTATAGCTTATTTTTTTTTAAAGGCAAGTGTGACCTCTAAATCGTAATAATAAAATATCATGAAAACTCATAGGAACAGTTTAAAAAATATATAATAAATCTATAAGTTCATGCTCTTATTCAATCTTTAAACAAATTCAATTTAAAAAAATAAAGTAAAATTAAAAATTCATTCTTTATGAAAAAAAGAAAAATTCCTTAAAGATGAAAAAAAATATATTTTCAAAGGTTTAAAAATTATCTATAATCTACTTAGCAAAAATAATACTAAAATTTTAACTTGCAAGAAACAAAAATATTTTAAATAATCGTTAGTACGAAGGCGGCCCAGAAAGTAACTTACGTTTGTGCCTAACGTGTAGATGGGTGGGGATAGAGCCGCCATCATGGCGTCAAAACGTTTCTATACACAGTACGCACCAAGCTGACGCAGTGGACTTCTTCTTCCTGTTTAGCCTCCGGTAACTACCGTTTAGATAATTCTTCAGAGGATGAATGAGGATGATATGTATGAGTGTAAATGAAGTGTTAGTCTTGTACATTCTCAGTTCGACCATTCCTGAGATGTGTGATTAATTGAAAACCCAACCACCAAAGAACACCGGTATCCACGATCTAGTATTCAAATCCATGTAAAAATATCTGGCTTTACAAGGACTTGAACGCTGTAACTTTCGACTTCCAAATCAGCTGATTTGGGAAGACGCGTTAACCACTAGACCAACCCGGTGGGTTTGACGCAGTGGACTGGAATTTTTCTACTTCACTCGTTGTGAATTACTGATACGTGCGCTTCAATAGAAAATCCCGCGAGTTATGAGATGCGTTCAGTGACTACCGTTTTGAAGCAAAAAAAACTCAAACCCACTGAAACTCATCGGCAACTTTGTGAGGTGTACGGAGATGGAATAATGGAGTGAAAGTGGAGCGAGGCAGTGGTGCATTCAGTTTAAAAATGGCCGCACCAATATTCATGATAAGGACCCTAGTGGACAGCCTAGCCTTGTGACTGATGAACTGACGATGAAAATCTACGATAAAATTCGTGAAAATCGCCGCATTACGATTACGGAACTCTCGCTTCATTTCCCCAAAATTTCACAAAGTTTACTGCATGAAATTGTGTCTACAGAGAAAGAATTGAAAAGGTTGTGCATCGTTAAATAAGTTCCTCAATTTAAACGGCGACTATGTAGAAAATTAATTTAAGATTGTCCCTTTCAAATGTATATAATAAAATTTATTTTCTTTTATTTGGTTGGTTTTTTTATTTCAAAATAAGTAACTTTCTGGACAGCCCTCTTATTTATCACTAAACTATAATAACTTTGATTTGATTTTATTTTTAACTTGATTATATCGGACCGGTTCAAATTTAGACGAATCCTAGTTTATTGGCTACGGATTCTTCTAATATTTAGGAGAATCCTAAAAATTATTTAAAAAATTTATTTTTATTCTAATCCTAAATATACATATTTTAGTCTAATCCTAAAAATATTTATTTCGTATAGTAAAGATTATAATTAAACTTTTAAAGAATAATTCCAATCGTAGAAGTTTTATTTTATATGTCACCTCTTTTCTACACAATAAAAAAAAAATTAAACTATCATATCAAAACGAGGACGGTAATTAATATAAGAGATATTCCACGAATAACTCACGATATGAATGTTATTAAAATAGTAAATGTGGTCGATAGTGGTTTGAGCAATTACTGCGTAACCACAAATATAAAAAAATATAAAAATTAAATCTGTACCACAGACGTCAAACAGCTGGGTTTCAACAATCTAATTTTAACTTATAAAGAAAAAAACACTAACTGCTTTTGATTAAAGCGAATGCTATTGTACAGATCTTCATAAAGACATACACAAAATAATTATTAATATATTACATAACACGAACATTTAAATATCTGTAACAGCTAATATATCTTTTTACTTTCCCGTGTAGCGCTATAACACTAGAAGGGAAAGTATTGTAATCGGTTCAATTTGAGCATAAGCGTTTTTCACCGGATCTTGACGTTTTGACACTTAGGAACCCAAAAAACCAGATGGAAATTTTCCGAATGTTAATGTTCGTATGTACGAGTGTATGGTCAGTGTCGCCGTCTAAAACACGTTATATCTCCGGAACTTATTATTACTACTTAATTCTATTATCATTATTTATTTTTTAATGTTTGAAATCTATATTTCAGTACGTTTTAATTCATAAATTTTTATTCTACATTTGAAAATCACATAAGAGGCATTGATGGCATTAAATTTTCAAGTTAAAATGTTAAAGGGGTAAAGCTGTAGAGCAAGGTCACTTCAGTATCTCGAGATTTCGCCTAATTAAGGTCATACTTTTCTTAGGTACATTTCTTAATAATTAAAAAGTAATAATATCGGCAAAACTTTTTTTGCAAAATCGCCAGCTCCACCTCAAATAATGCTCTAAATAAACTACTGGCTAAGTGGATATACTGCGTCAATAGTACCCCCTCCCGCTACAAGGACCGCTACTGAAGCGCTGACCTACGCTGCTGTAGTCGACTGCTCAGTTGTGACGTCACAGGTGAGCGGTAGAATTAAATAAATGAATGTATCATCTAAAGTGTAAAAAAAGAATTTTAAGTGACCGCTAGTAGCGCCACATCCACATGAATGAAGTCGGTATCCGCGCACGTTTTAGTTAGAATCATTGAATTAAATAAACAAAAAATATTATAATTAAAAAAAACGACAAATATTTTAAATTAAGTTGTGTGTGTAGGCCTTGCATCAGAAATATGACCGGAAGTCTTACAACTTTGTTGTAAGCTTTTCAAAAAACCCACAAATTCATCACATATGTTACAATATCATTAAAAGTATGGCCGTTGATGGCATGCCAAGGTATCATATGTGCCGGCCTCCGTGGCGCGAATGGTAGCGTCTCGGCCTTTCATCCGGAGGTCCCGGGTTCGAATCCCGGTCAGGCATGGCATTTTCACACACGCTACAAATCATTCATCTCATCCTAAGAAGAATGCCTAACGGTGGATCCGGAGGTTAAAAAAAAAGAAAAAAGTATCATATGTTTATTAGATGGTCCGAAGTAATCATCGTAAACACAATTTTAAAATAGTTTTAAAAATGGGATGTCAGCTAAATTTATAAGGACAAATAATTAAATTTCTCTATACACACACATATAAATATAGATTTAAAAATGCAATGTATCGAAATTTTTCCACTTAATTGCAGAAAGTTTTATAAGCAAAACAACCATTTGTAACTTTAATTTCTCGGGACTCCTGCTCTCCCTCACTAATGTTTCTGCTCATTTTTACGATAAAATACAAAAAAAAAATTACAAGCAGAGTTTCTTTGCAGCGTTTGGTAATCATTAAAAAAAAAAAAAATTAATACTTCTTATGTACTTACTTAAATTATCAATTAAATTTCTGCGACTGCTTAACCAATTAGTAAGATTTTCCGAAAGTCTCATTCTCAATTTACCTAATGTAACTATTTAGATTCGGGAGGGTGGAGGTTGTAGGTGCCCCTCTTTAATTTAGAAACTGTAATTGTAGTTTGTAAGTATCTCAACTGTCAGACAAGGATATAGCCTACTTTTAATTAGATCGTAATAAAATAATAGTCGGGAGGTCGCGTAAAAATATAAGCGGCGAGACAGAGCCAAGAACAGTTTAAATCCCGCACGGCAAGGTTAACGTTAACCTACACAACTCCTGATATAATATCGAATTACTGTATATTAGATCAAATATGTAAGCTGTCAATCCACGGCCAAATAAACTTTATTAATATTTAATCTCTTATAAAATGCTCGAAAAGAGATAGAATAACACGGTATAACTATTGCAGGTCCAAATACTGTTGTATAGCTTTATTTTACATCAATCTTTTTTAAATTCGATACGAATAAGATTTAAATTTAATAACAACGTGAAATATTCAGCTCCATAATATAAAGGAATTTCATTAAAATCGATAATTTCTTTTTAATTATTCCAGAAAATATTTATTAGAAAAAAAATAATAAAAAAACAATACTGTGCCCTGATAAAAAAAAAATCCCGGAACGTTAATGGAGTTCATTAATTTATAAGTTAAAATGTTTCTATTAAAAAGCTTTGACCTTTCTTGAGTAATAAACGAGTGGATCAATTTCGTATAAATTTTATTACAGCTTAAGTCGATTTTTCGAAAAAAAAATAATACACTTTTCTACTTATATTGATTATTACAAAAATATTTCTTTATAACACGTTTCAGAAAGAATCGCGTCTATTCTTCAGCGATTTTTCGTTCAATTTTGCATTTAACATTGCAGTATTCGAAGCATCGTAATTTTATTATAATTTAGTTTATTTGTTATATACGAATTTATTCTTTATCTTCAAATTGTTCTTCCCCCTGAGATTTCCCGTAACCTATAATTAAAATTATGTAGAATTACTTTTTTAAAAGAAATTATCATTGTTAATAGGCTAATTGACAAGCTATCTCTTTGTTAACTTGTATAAAGCTTAATCTTAATAACTAGTTTCATAATAGAAATGAAAAATTAGGGAGGTGGTCTTTATACTTTAATCCCTCCCCTTCAGTTTCAGATAACCAATAAAATTTTATTTCATTAAATAAATTCGATAGGAGGAGAATAGATTATGGAGGTAGAAGAATTTTGTTATTTGGGAAGTAGAATTACTAAAGATGGACGAAGCAGGAGCGATATAAAATGCCGAATAGCACAAGCTAAACGAGCCTTCAGTAAGAAATATAATTTGTTTACATCAAAAATTAATTTAAATGTCAGGAAAAGATTTTTGAAAGTATATGTTAGGAGGGTCGCTTTATATGGAAGTGAAACTTGGACGATCGGAGTATCTGAGAAGAAAAGATTAGAAGCTTTTGAAATGTGGTGCTATAGGAGAATGTTAAAAATCAGATGGGTGGATAAAGTGACAAATGAAGAGGTATTGCGACAAATAGATGAAGGAAGCATTTGGAAAAATACAGTTAAAAGAAGAAACAGACTTATAGGCCACATACTAAGGCATCCTGGAATAGTCGCTTTAATATTGGAAGGACAGGTAGAAGGAAAAAATTGTGTAGGCAGGCCACGTTTGGAATATGTAAAACAAATTGTTAGGGATGTAGGATATAGAGGGTATACTGAAATGAAACGACTAGCACTAGATAGGGAATCTTGGAGAGCTGCATCAAACCAGTCAAATGACTGAAGACAAAAAAAAAAAAAAAAAAAAAAAAAAAATTCGACAAAAAACTGAAGAAAAGGTAAACAAAAAGAATATTATTTTTGTATAATTTTTAACTCTATTTGGCTTTACGTCAAACAAAAAAGAAACTTCTGGGAAGACGTCCGATTTATTACATTGTCCTCGTCCAATTTGAAAGTATTTTGTACAATAGTTTGTAGTAATCGACTATATTCCAAGCGATAATTATTTCAAAAGAAATAAATATTTTTAAAAATTAATAAAGTGATAAATACCAAAAATATATACTTAATATTATAAACATAATATTTTATACACAGTATAAAATACTTGTATCACCTGATCAGGACAAAGTAGTACATAAAAAAAATTCATTAACTTTAACTGCTGCAAAGAATTAAATAATATAACAACTACAATAAAACGTATCCTCTGTAATAGCTACTGTGCATCGATGCACGTAAGACAAGCCGCAGGCTAATCATTTTATCGTTAAACTTACTCTTTATAGTTATAGTAATTTTATATTTTAATATTTATAGTAACATATATTTTACAAAGCAATTATTCGCAAGCATCACTTCATACATGCCATAATAACAGTTATAGATCGTGGTTACCGGTGTTCCTTGGTGGTTGGGTTTCAATTAACCACACATCTCAGAAATGGTCGACCTGAGACTGTACAACATATTACACTTCACTTACATTCATACTCTGAAGTAATACCTGACGGTGATTTCCGGAGGCTAAACAGGAAAAGAAAAAATAATAACGGTTGTTTATAACACTATTCGAATTTTCTTATCTTATCAAAACGAATATACTGTTTATTTAATTTTTAAAACTGACAATTCCTGAATGAAATAACTAACAACCCTTTAAAAAAGCTGACAACACGGTTGTAGGGAAAGTTCTACAACTGTGGGTTGTTTCTGATGCACGGCTTACACACATACATACACAACTTAATTTAAAATATTTATCATTTTATTTAAATATTTAAAAAAAATTAATTCAGTGATTCTAACTAAAGCGCGCGCGCATACCATATTTAATTCATGCGAGTGCGGTGGTACTAACGGCGACGTTCAGCACTAACTAAACTAACTTCACAACTTATATAAAACAAATTTCGCTTGTAAGGTCGACGGACTGGTGTAGCTACGAGGCTTAACACACCCGGTACCGAGTCAACCGGCTGATCGAGTTCGAGACCTAGTCAGGCCGAGTTACTTTTTTACACTTAAATGTTATTCTGTTAATTAATTCTACCGCTCACCTGTCACATCAGAATAAAGCGGACGACTACAACAAATGTACGTCAACGCTACCAACCATTGAAATATTAACTAAATAAAATAAAATAAACATTCAAAATGTAAAAATAATAATCTGATTGGCAACCCTGTGGAATTTCAAATTACCCAATCCAAGAGATTGAGGAAAAAGGTAAATTCCAAGATGGTGGATTGCGACACTAGCGCTCCTTGTGGTGATAGGGGGTCTATTGACGCAATATACCCACTTAGCCAATAGTTTAGAGCGTTTTTTGAGTAGAGGTGTGGTTTTACAAATTTTTTTGCAAATATTGTAATTTTTTAATTGTTAACAAATGTGCCTATGAAAAATTGAAGCGTTAATTAGGCGAAATCTCGAGATACTGAATGTGACCTTACTCTACCGCTTCATCGCCTTGACCTTTAAAGTTGAAAATTTAATGGCATCAATGCTCTATATATACATATATATATATATATATATATATATAAAGTAATCGGACTAAGTTTGGTCAAAATCGGTTCAATAAGTCTGGAAGTATAAGGTGATTTAGAGCACCTAATTTAGGACACCGAACACTCAATCGTACATACGAACATTAACAGCCGGAAAATTCTCATCCAGTTTTTTCTTCTTTTGGGTTCTTTAGGTCGTCAAGATCCGGTGAAAACCGCATATGCCTAAACTGGACAGGTTACAATACTTTCCCTTCTAGAACTACAGCTCTGTTACAGCGCTATCTAGACGGGAAAGGAAAAAAATTACAAATAACTAGAAACCGTTAATAAAAAAAAAACAAACTGGACGGGGGACAATAAGAAATGACGAAATATTTACGAAGCAAAAAATTGTAAGAAATAATCTTACATTTTTTATTTTTATTTAGTACGGTCGTAAATTGGAAAAAGATTAAAAAGTTAAAGTAAGTAAAGTAATTAATAAAACATGAGAAACGTTGATGGTGATTTTCAATTTTTTTTATTTTTTGCTTTGCAGTTAAAATACATGTTTCAAATAGTGAAAAATACTATTTTAAAAGATTAAATTAATTATTCATGCTTTTGTATATGCTACCGTACAATAATGAATCTTTATCAATAATATATAAATATTACGTTTAGTGTTGTACTTATCTCTTCAATTGACTAGAACATAAAAATTATATTAAAATTCATTAATAAATTATAATTAAGTTATTTTATTTAAATTTGAAACAAATCCGCGGAAGAAATCAACAATTATGTATTTTGCATTTACTAAATCTCACTACTCAACTAACGATATATTTTACTGAGCGGTTAAATCTATACCGAAACATATAATCAAAATAATATCGTTCCGATGTGGCAAGTTCTCTTCGGTGAAAGGGTTAAGTTCCCATTCCCTCAGATGTTTATGTATTTGCAAAATTCTGCCCGTTTTCTTTTTTGACATAAATGTTAACACTTTCAGACGATAAATTTTATGCGGTTCGACATAAATAAGATTTAATCGTCCTTACTTAATAAAATAATTTTACAAAACATTTTAACATTTAAAAGGTCACATCTTTTCGTTATATTACCAAGATTATATGAAACCTTTTAATAATAGTAATAATATAGAACTAATACATAGTAATATATTAAATAGTATTTCATACATCTAAGGTATATTTTATAATGGGGAAGTAACATCTTGGTTGTTCCAGGTCCAGAATATGAAAGGTACTATTAATGAAATTATTGAAGTATCCGATTGTATACATTCCAGAAAAAAAATTAAATAATTTACTTTGCAGAGTTTTTCATCCTGAAATTATTTTCAGGATGAAAAAAAAAATCTCTCTTTTTTTCTGTTTTAGCTTCCGGAACTACCGTAAGGTATTACTTCAGAGGATGTATGAAGCGCAGTCTTGAACAGTCTCCGATAGACCATTCCCGAGATGTGTGTGGTTAATTGAAATGCGACCACAAAGAGAATACCGATCTCCACGATATAGTATTTAAATCCGTATAAAAGTAGTTACTAGGATTTTAACCTTAGAACTCTCGACTCGAAATCAGCTGATTTGATATGACGAGTTCACCACTAGATCAAGCCGGTAGGTTTCTTTTGAGTTGCCAATCTTATATAATTTGTGTCGCTTTACTATTTTTTATTTTTTTATTAATTAAATTTTTTGTTTAAGGTAATTATCTTCAAATTATTCTCTATTTTTGGACAACTGTTTGTATTATGAAAATCTTTTATTTAGAATTGACGAATTTGATTTTGTATTACTTAGAGCAATTTGTGGGGGAAAATAAATTATTTATTTATTATCGTTTACTCAGTTTTTTAAGTCAAATTTCCGATAATAAAATGAGATTTTAAACTTTTTTAAAAAAAGGATTGAGGAGCAACATAAGACAATCAATAATTTTTTTACTTCTTTGTACGAAGTAAAGGAAGTATTATGATCGCGAAAATTTCGGTTTTCAGATTTCAACGGAAATATCCATTTTGACTGGTTTCAGCGTGACATCTGTACGTACATACGTATGTATCTCGCATAACTAAAAAACGTATAGTCGTAGGTTGTTGAAATTTTAGATTTAGGACTCTTGTAACATCTAGTTGTGCACCTCCCCTTTTGATTGCAATCGACTGGACAAAAAGTGTCGAAAAAAGCCCAAAACATTTTGATTCTGAATTTTTTTTAACTGCAGTAATAAGCCCTCATTGAGAGCTTTTCAATGATATATCATAGTCGTACTTATTTTCATTGGTTCCAGAATTATAGCCAAATGAAATTTTTAATAATGAAATACTTGGATCTTACAATGGGAAGGCACATCGGTTCGAATGTGACTTCATTTCCTTTTTTATAATTAAATAAACTGATTTATTAATAATTATTAACCTCTGATCTGATTGTACTTTGTAATTTGTTTTATAATAAATAATAATTCAATAATAACAACAAAAAAAAAATGAAAAAATTAGTTATTAGTGAAATAAAATTTTATCTACTTTTAAAAATGTGTGTATGTAATTCAACAGGCGTACAAGGAAATCATGTGGTGTAAACATCAGATTTTTACCATTGCTATAGCTTGTAATTAAATTTTTAACTCATTTACAAAGAAATATCGCACCAGTTATACTGGTTACCAGTTATACTGGTTATCGCACCGTATAACTGGTGCGATATTATTTTTATTAATATTATTTATTAAATATTATTTTTATTATACTAATATAACTACTTTAATATCATTAAATAAATCTTTCATATACTTTATAACGAAGAATGTTCATCAAAATAATAAAATTTCACCTCATCCATCTTTGTAAAAAGTGTCATATCTTCATCAGAAACCCATTCAGTTAATAACATTGACGTAATGTTCTACTTATCCACAGTAATGTAAAATTGTTTAAGTAAAAAAATTGATTTACACAAGGAATAAATAAATATATATAGTAAATTAGTAAAATAACATAATACACGGAAATTTATAGAACATTTAATATTATAAAAATCCCAATATTTTCTTTTTTTGCTTTGAAAATGTATTGAAAAGTTAGTATTTCTTTAACCAATTACAACTATTAGTTTTACATTTTTATTTTACTTCGGATAAAACCTGTAATTTAATTTTATGAAGTTAAAGTACTTTCCAGGATTCTATTGTAGCAATTTGTTTAAATAGTCGATCTCTTTCTCTACAGTCTTGTTTTTACGTTATTTCGTTTATTGAGAAACCTCAGGGCAAATTTATTTCTTTTTTTTAACTAAATATTTATCAAACTTAAGATTTGTCAGTATTACTTCTAAATTACGTTAAAAAAGTAAATAAATTATTAATAAATAAAGTTAATTATAAAAATAAATTCTAATATGTAAAATTATATTTAATAAAACAAATTTATATTTTGAAGGGGTTGTCAGTTGTCTCTCTCTTAACAATGTACTTCTATATAAGACCTTCTTGAAACCTATATTGGATTCAAATTTGAGGGATGACTAGCGACAGCAATATTAAAGTGATCCAAAAGTCAAAAAACAAAATATTGAGGAAAGTGACTCGACCCGCCTCGGTTCGCCAAGAATTCTGAAACTCATGAATATCTGGGTATTCCGTACGTTCCAGATGAGAATGACCGTTTCAGTTATAAATGCATGGTTAGGCTAAATACATATTTAAATTCCCTTTTTTTTAACCTGCTACACAACAATGATAACATTAGACACGTGCTGGATCTTAGTGATAGACGTTGAAGATACTCATTTTTTTTGTTATTTTTTACTTTGTGCATTTTACCTGTTTCTGTTACTATTTCTTGTTTCCATTGTTGCTACCTATTTACTGTTGATGTTTTAATATTATTTATATTTTTCGTATTCTTGCTTTGAATTTATCTATATTCGCATTTTGTCAGCATTTTATTTATGTCTGCGTTTAATTTTTCATTCGTTCGTTTATCGATCTGTGTTCAAATGTGCATAAAGATCTTCTATTCAAACGTCGAGTGTGAATTGAATGTGTTGGGGCGAACTGAATGTGTTGGACACATGTCATTCAAAGATTGGACAAGTTGTAGAACCCAGTGATGAAAGTGGTATAACATAACGAGTGTTTACTGGATCTTAGTTAATACTTAATAAATATGTTTATTAATATGGATATTTACCATTTATATAATCTTACTGTTTGTATTCGTGGAGAGTCATCATTGGATGGCCCTCTTACGTGATATTTTAACAAATTATTTACTTATGGTTTCGTCAGAAAACAGATTGCAAATCTTTGTTCTACAACAAACAGAAAACCCATAAAAGAACTTCTTTTATTAAAATTGTACAAGTCTTAATTGCATAAGTTTGAAGTTTCATAACTCAATTCATAAACAAACAAAAAATTGAGTGTAATAACCAAACTGAGACTGTGTTATTTCACAGTCGGTCCAGTAAAAACTACGCAAATCTTTTCATTGAAATTTTACGTTAAAAAAAAAGTCAAATACATTTTTTTAAAGTAGTTTTTAATTTAATTCGAATTTACAAATATGTGTAAGCGTAAAAAATTACTTCTTATAAAATAACAATATTGGTAACACTAGATATCACAAATAAAGAAACGTCGATGTTCCAACTTGCAGCATCATAACGAACAACGTTTCTAACTTGTCCCACTAAAATATTTTCGACCTTAAATTAAAATAAATTAAGAACGCAATCTTCATTAAATTTTCACATACTTAACTTCAGATAGACTACTTCACCATATCTAAATTTCAATAAAATTGATCTAGTTGTTTTGAAGATATTCGAGCGACAAAATTTTATACACAGGTCTACATATACATAAAAGGAAACCATAATGAATTTATTTTCGTACTCTTCATACCTCAAAAATAAAGAAAATTCATTTTCACCCTTCATTCCAATCGTGACCGAAAGAAAGACCGTATTTTTCTTCGAAAAGTCAAAACAATAAACTGTTAAACCAAACACTCCATCCTATAAATTATTTCGGAAACGATTAACTACAATTATTTACGAAACTTTCTTCCAAATAAGATGCATAAAACCACATGCATAAACCACAGTAAATTAAAAATAAATTTAAATAGATAATAAGTTAATATAAACCATGGTAGAGCGACTTACATTACTGTAGTGTATTTCTGAAATTATGAGGAGTAAGGAAATATCTAATTGCACTACGCACAACTAAAACGTAGTGATTACATGGTTTCTAGGTTTATGACTAAACTTGACTAGCTGTATTCAGTGGTGTAAATTCTCTAGTCATGATATTATATATATATATATGAGTATACTGTAAGTTAATGATTATACTAAGCTATATATATATATTATATACAATGATTGGAAAACAATCATTTACCTATAAAAATACATATATTCAATCAATCCAATAAAAAAAGTAAATAATAAAATTTACCAGAGAGAGAGTGTGTCAAGGAGGAGAGAAGATTAATTTCTAGGTCAAACAGTACAATTAAAATTAGGTAATGAATAGCATCGAACGGTGTAAAAGAGTTCACGTATTCTCGTTGGCATCATTAAATCAAGCAGAAAAATTCTAAGAAACCAGTGAATGTTAATTAACACTACAACCATTTGGATATTACATTATCCAAACATGTACCATGACAAGATCCCCCACACCTTAAATACGATGCGAAACAGACTTAGAAGAAGGCCTATAACGTAGACATGTTATCTGAAATAAATATAAAAATTCAGTAGTGGTTATGTTAGACCATTCTCAAATATTTTTAAATACAACAGGAAAAAACTTAATCTGATTAGCCTACATTACATTTTATGATTTAAATAAAGAAAAAATTAACATAATTATTTTTAAAATATTTAAGATAAATGAGGTAATTCAATAAATACCACGTAAACGAATGTATGTATTCAAATGACCCAAATAAACAGTTAACAGTTTAATCACGCGAAATGACTTTATAAATGTCACTGTCACGGCTTATCGTTACAGGTCGATACTCAGCAAGACTACAGACAGAATGACCGAAAAAGAGAATGGATTAAATGAGCAAAGAAAAAAAATTATTTTATTTGTTTTATACTAACCGAGGAAAAAACACACATACGCGTCCTATACTTAAAAACCTCCTCCCATCACAATGATGCGCGGTTAATTAGCGCTCCGCGAAAATATTTTGGTATATCTTTGCCTCCCATCATAAGTCTTATGCTACCCCCCTCATGTGAAAAAAATTTCAAAAAATTACAGTATATTAAAGAGATTTAACAGATTTTCACAAAAAAAAATCCCGATACGATTGGATATTTTTTATGCCTGTAACAACAAAAAATTGAAACAGTACAAAAATTACGATAATTTATTGTAGAATTTTTTTGCGCATTTCTACCGCGTCTTTTATTAGCGAATTTTTTGTTTTGTTTTGTGTTTATGAAACATAGTTTGCTGATTTTAAAAATAATACTTTCAAGCAAATCGGTTGAAAATTGGGCAAAAACCCGTGTCATAATGAAACCGTGTATGATGAAAAACCCGTGTCATAAATCACAGATTAGAAACATAGGTTAGTATAAATAAATGAAAGAGATTCAGAAAACTACGTTTTATAAAAATTCCCACCACTTAAAAGGCTATTCAGATCGACAAAAAACAATTTTTACTGTATAGTGTTATTCATTACGAATAGTTAAGTGTTACATGTTTCCGATACCATTTGTCAGAAAAGATATTTATAGACCTCAAGTAAAAATGACGTATTTATGACCACAAATACCTTCTTTTTTTTTGTACGCCGTATATCATAATTTATTATATATTTCATGTCTTTCATGGATATGTTGCTAGTAAGATAAGCTATTTATGTAAATAATAAATAAATTCGTAACAATTATAATACACAAGTCACACACACACAAACAAGCACATTTCTGAGAAAAAAATGGTCATATTCTTTCTAGTCTAAATAAAACATTTTACATCGTATAAACATCGTTCAAATTGTATAATAAAACTGATCCCTTTGTGAATATAAAAAAAATACCCGACTTAGATCCCATATAAAATGATTTTGTAACAGCCTTTTAAAACTAACGCTACACATAGCCAGTTTAATGGCTACACGATCTGAAAAGCTTAAAAAGAGTATGATACATCTTAATTATTTGCGTTTATAAAAAAAACATTATTACATCCAATTTCACTCCAGATTTCATATACGAGTATATTATATATTTATATATACGTACAGGTGTATCATGAAAGTAATACGTTACTTTCATAACATATTATACTCGGGAAAATATCGGAAAAAAATATTTTATAATGCTTCGTTTGCGAGTTACGGCTAGTGAAAGAGTTTGCTCGGATTTCAGCTACCCCGGTGAAATGAGGTCATACTGAAATCTTTAGGACGTTAATTAAGAGACAGAATTTCTGATTTCTCATGGTTTTTGACCTGAAAAATCGAATAAAAAAAGGTCCCAGAACCGTACCTACAGTAGTTTTTGAGATATCTTTGTAAAAAAAAATATCCGAATTAAATTACAAAAATTCGAATTTTATTTTTGAATCAGTACATTAGTCGAAAGTGCATCGTACTGGTTAATAAACATTCAAAAATGGAGCGCCATTTTCAACACATTTCTAGGCACGCTTCTGTACTGCCCATACTGCTCTTTGTAGTACTTCAGAGATGTCCTAAGTTGCTCAGCCGCATCCATAGTAGCGAAAATTAATTCCTCACGATAATGTATATTGCTTTATATATAATATTTTTCATCCATCCCCTGACGCAAAAATCTAAAGGCGTTCTGAAACCTATTTTATTCGAATTTTCAGATAAAAATCCATAAGAAACCATTAATTCAGCCAGCCCATTAATTAACATCCTAAAAATTACATTACCTCACTTCACCGGGGTAGCTGAAATCCGAGCAAAATATTCCACTAGACGTAAATCGCAAACGAAGCATATATATATATATATATATATATAGAGAGAGAGAGAGAGAGAGAGAGAGAGACAAAGTGAGAAAGTATATCAATAAATAGAGGCCTAGAATACACAATACTCTTAGATACATTTCCAAAGATGTAATATAAAACAAAAAACACATTATTATGTACAGAGTAGTATATTTCACTACAAAGAACTGAACGCAAATATTTAATCGAGATGCGAATCTTTGTGTTTAACAATACAATTAAAATGCAAAACGCGTCTCCGATTAATTCATTACTACAATGTAATATTACTGTCTACAATGTCAATTTCAAGGACCGAAACATTGTGTATACTTTTCAAGTTAATTTATTTATTAATGCTGTTTTGTTTTTCCCATTTTATTTAGCAAATTAAAATAGATATCTCCATCTTCTGAAGGGATTTTTTTTACATAAATATAATCAAAACTCTAAAGAAACGTTTGTTTCAGTCGCTGAAATTAATTAAAATGTACATTTATTTAAGTGAATTTCAATGGCTGATATAGTTACCATGTCTCTCTACAGTTTTTACAGGCGATGATAACGCCGAAGCGTTTTTCGCCCACAAAAAAAAAAATAATAATAATGTACATTTTTAATTATTTAACTTAACTGACTTAATTTTAAATGGCATGAAAATTAAGTCCGAGTCCTATAAATTGAGTAACTTTTTAAAGTTAGGACCAAATTTCCTATTTATTTAATGTTAAAAAAAAAATCATCCTGTTTGTATTATGTATATAAAGAAGATTTTTTTTAACTCATATTAAATAATCTGCAAATCAATAAATTTTTTTTGATACATTTATTGAATTGTTGAATATTAGAAAATAATTACTTTTTTGTTACGATTTTCATTTAAAGTAAAGTAGGTAGAGAAAAACAAAATCCATTTTTCGTTGCAATACTAAAAGAGTTCCCGTTCAAAATCTCAACAATTTTTTTTTATAGCTTTAATTTTTATTTCTACGAAGTTTTTGATAATTGAAAATTTAGAGAAATAAATGTATCACCATAATTACTTTTGTTATTTGTATATATTGAACTTTATTTTTGTTTTGTAAGAACAAAACAAAAATTCTTTAATTTAAGTAAAAGAAAAATTTAAATCAGAATTTTCAATAAGTTTAATGAAACAAAAAGACAATAATTTTATAATCTAGACTTTTTTTTACACTTTTATAGTTTTCCACAGGAGGAGGAGGAAAAGCTCTAAACAAAAAAAAAAATCATTAAAATCGAGTTTTAATTTTTTTACATTCATGTAGTTTGTTTTGTTGTTAGGTAGATTTCATGAGAAAGCTACCTATTATAATGAATAACCATGATCCCCACATCCGGAAAATTTCGACATATCTTCGCGTTTCACATCCTCCAGATCCCAAAACCACCGTCAATTCAAAAGTTTATATATATATATTTCACTTTCTTGTGGACAGGATAACTGACGTAATTTTGCGCCAATCACTTTCAAACTGTTACATAAAATATAACGACCCAAAATCTCGGTGGAGTTCGCTAATGGCAAAAATCGGACGATGGGGGTGGAACTGGGGAAGGGCTTTTTCGAAAAAAACAACTTATCGCTATAACTTTATTATTAAGTAAAATATCGAATTCGTTTAAAGTTCCTACTATTCCTGGGATAAGGGCCTAAAACTTATATAAGTAAAGTCTTTTGATATCACCAACGATTGGCCCAGGGGGTGGAAAACTGGGGTTTCGGAGACAAAAAAATCATACCTCCCTTAATAGGCAAAGTATCGAATCGGTTTAAAGTGATCGTTAGTCCCCTAAACATTACCTAAAACTTTTGTCTGAAACAATTTTTGATATGACCAACCCTTACGGCAAGAGATGACTAAAACGTTTCTAGAATTGTAAGAAGATGGTACTTGTCGTATGTTAAACATGTGAAACGTTTTTCACTGCGACGATAGTCGTTTTGAGTAAATATAAAGTTTTTCTTAACTTTAAGGTGGAAATCGTTATTAATTCCCTACTTAGGCACCGGTGAAATCTACCTCCGCCTTCGGGTGTTCCGAAAGAAATTTTTTTGTTTAACCTCCGGGACTACCGTTAGGTACTGCTTCAGAGGATGAGAAGAATGATTAATGCCAGCGATTCAAACCCGGGACCTCCGGATGAAAGGCCGAGAAGCCACCAGTCGCGCTACGGCGGCCAGATTATGAACTGTTACATGACAGCTCATCTTTATACATTCCTTCTCGTTTATAAAAACGAAAAAATAATTTCTGGGAAATTGGAAAATCAAAAATCTTAAAAAACTACATTTACAATTTAGATTATTTTAAATGACAAAAGGTTAAAAGATTTATTCAAACAAGTAATACTACATATATCTTGGTATGTAACGTAACAGTAAAAAAGATTTATTTAAAAAAAGGAATTTTTCTAATTGCTATGGAATTCCTATGTACAGCATAAAAGATTTTTCTGTGCAGTACAAAGTAATAATGTTCTCAATAGTTTTTTCCCTAAATTCATTTTATAAAAATAAGTAATCGAGCCGTTATTATTTTCTAGAAGTTTCTGTAAAGTTTTACTAATTAAAAATTTATTTAAATCTTTTTTTAAATTTCAGTACACTCAACCGTATGTGT
The DNA here is from genome assembly GCF_047948215.1 of Lycorma delicatula. Lineage (NCBI taxonomy): Eukaryota > Metazoa > Arthropoda > Insecta > Hemiptera > Fulgoridae > Lycorma > Lycorma delicatula. The sequence goes on from NC_134462.1 coordinate 65,931,466, forward strand.
CAAATCATATAAACTAGCCGCGAGTTAAAAATTCATACCTGACCAAACTATTTTAGCAACTGTTCTATATTTTCTACTCCATTTTCAAAAGAAGTGTGTTCAAAGTGACTGTTCCTACCAAAATAAACGGACGTAATGGATGCAAAGGATAAGATATGATTTTTGGAAAATGTCCATCATATACAATACTCGGTTCAATGTTGTTTAAAAATTGAAAACAGTTTTCAAAAAAGCCAACTTACTAAGAAAAATAGAAACGTGTTGAGATGAAACAACAAAGTTCAAATAATATGCGCCAGCAGTAAGCATTCTACCGAAAAAATTAACCGTTAGAGAATTTTCAAATATAGTAGGCTTCATTTTAAAAATATTTAATTAAAATTTTGTTCCAATGATATTTATAGCAAAACATTTTTAATGAAAAATTAATGCGTAACAATTTTATTCTGAAAATTTTCGCCCAACACTTTGATTATTCCATAATAATCATTCTTCTTCCAAAGTAACATTTTTCGTATAAAACAAAAGAAAAAATCCTGGAAAACATTACAGGATCTCATTCCGTCATCAGGAATTTATCAGTAGAAAATTAAAGGAAAAATATCGATACGCTTAATAAATTCTTTATTAATTTTTTCATAGTAGTATGTGGGTGTATGCATGAATGTAGAGAATTTATCATATTTCTCTACAGCAGAGAAAAATGAAATTTGTGAGGTGAGTAAGGTAGGCATTTCTCCTCAAAGAACAAAAATAATTTTACAAATGTTGATGGAATTCCGCTTGTTAATTTTTACGGTAAATTTCTGTTTTAATTTTTTCATTACAAATTAACACAATCATTATTTAAACTAAACTAAACTGAATTAACACTCATTTTTCACAGATATCGGCGTACAATATTATATAAGAGTGACCAGGTTAATCGGTCCCGTGCTCTTTTTATTATTTATTACTGACATGCCTCAAAATCCAGAATCATTCCTTGTTACCGTCATCGTAAATACCGAAATAATAAATACATCTGAAGATAATTTTTTAAAGGGAATAGAAAATTAAAGGTTGGCAACTGAAAAATTATGTAATAATGGGCTTTTAGCCGACTTTAAATACGAATAAAAGCATTGCACTGTGCTTCTCAGATATACCTAAAAGACCAGATCGGGTGGATAAGAATCCTGTTAATGATAACGATAATATTTCTATTGACCATATTGTTTCATTTCTAGACTTTTATTACATCACAAATTTAAAGGTTTAATATTAATTGGATAATACGAACTTTTTCAAAAGTAATGACTATATATTATTAAGCAGTGGAGGAGATAAAAACAGACCGTAAAGTATTTTGTAATTTGAATTCAATAACAAGCTCTTTCAAGTTCGATTTAAAAAAAAAAAAACAAGTATAATTTTGCTTACATTTCAGCTAACAAAAATAATTATTTCCTATCGTTAATATTTTTTGAGGTATCTAGAGGTGAAAGATTAAGATACCTGGTGATTTTTAATTTTACAACGTAAAAGTTGCCATATTTATTTATTTCGTGAAGAACATTATTTTTATAAAGCAAAATTCCATTGAAATAACCTAATTTATTTAGAAAACAAAAAAACGTGACAGACGAATAGTACAGTCGTTTATATTTATAAAAACGTTTTTTACTTCCTTGTACGAAGTAAAAGAAGTATTATGGATCGCGAAAAATATCGGTTTTCAGATTTCAACCAAGATATCCATTTTGACTAGTTTCAGTGTGACGTCACTCGTAACATCTCACGTATCTCACGTAAGTGACAAACGATTGGCCGTAGGGTTTTTGAATTTTGGATTTAGGACTGTTGTAATAATTAGTTGAGCAATCCCTTTTGACTGCAATCGACTGAACCAAAACTGTCCAAAAAGCCCAAAATCCAAACAAAAATTGGTTTTGGGCTTTTTTTTAACTGCATTAATAAACCCTTATTGAGAGCTTTTCAACGATATATCATAACTGATACTAATTTTCATTGTTTCTAGAATTATAATCAAATGAAATTTCAATTAATGAAATATTTGGATCTCATAACGGGAAGGGACATTGGTTCGAATCAGACCTCATCTCTATTTTATTTACTCGTAACTTAAATATATTGATGTAATAACAATTATTAACCTCGATTATAAAAAAAAATTCAATAAAAACAATTACGAAAAACTATCAAATTAATGAAATAAAATTTGATGTACGTTTCATTTTAAAAATGTGTATATATAATTTAATAGGCGTACAAGGAAGTCATGTGGTGTCCACACCAGATTTTTTACTTATGTTAAGAAGACACTACTACTAAATATTATACAATTTGTTTACCGTATGCAAAATAAATATTAATAGTTGCGCTGAGCTAGGAAAAATTTCGTTATTGAAAAATCAATTATGAAGAAAATATTTAAAAAGGTTGGATTTATTCTCCATAAAATAGTATAATTTTTAATAAAATCGCAACCAAACTTTTACCCATATTTCTTTGAATAACTGAGAAGGATTTTAGATATATTTCATCATGAAAAATCTCTAAGAACCAAGTGACCGATTGTTTTCAAATTTTCAAGATGCATTCGTATTATACCTTGAAAGGTTTTACGCCACAGACCCGAGGCCCTGGCTCCTTTGAAAGTTAAAATATTACATAAACTAGATAAAATACAATAAATATTATATACATATATATTTTACTCCTATATTTCATCTGTATATAATAAAATAACTACAAAAATAGAATAATAATCATGGTACTATGTCACAATATATATATATATATATAGATAGAATTAGGGCACTGAACTTTTTTTGAATACGTCTATAACACCCAATTTTACTAGGAAATATATCAAATGAACAATTTTTATAAATTAATAATGAAGTATTTGTTCGTTATCTACAGCTGTAAATTTATATTATTTTATTGTTTATGAACTAAACACTTGTAAGCGGATGAGTTTTGTAGACCTGATAGGTGATTTGAATGTGGTTCTGTTGTATGGATTTAAGGCGATTTTGAATGTTAATGTGTTGGGCTATTGTGTCGAGTGGTTGTGTATGTGAATGTTTTGAGTGATTGTGTAGATCAGAGGTTCCCAAACTTATTTTTCTCATAGACAACTTTCAAAATTTTGCTGGTTCCGGTTGACCCCCTGCAGCTACATTTCTACCATATTTCCAGTCGACGGAAAATGTGAAGATTAGATCTAACTATGAAAATTTGCGTTACGGCTGAGTTCCACGAACTAACAGCTTCTGAAAAAAAAGTGAGAATTGATTGGTTAATTTTTGATTGACTGTGCTGTGAGTGGATGTCAAAAAAGTAAAGTTGGCCAGTCAAAAAAAAATGCTTCCATCCAACTTTACATTTCTGACATCTACTCACAGCACAAGAAAGCAATCAATTCTCACTTATTTTATTTAGAAAACTTCCCATTCAGAGTGGTAAAAAGCAAAAGAAAAATAGTAATTTTTTTGTGTTGCATTTATTCAAATATGTAATCATTACACTATTAATTATTATTGTTATGATATTGCAATGTAATATAATAAAATTGTCGTAATATAATTAAAATCAAACATTAATAACGTAATGTAACTTCTACAATGACAATCACAAAATAGTTACAATTTTAATGGGAGGGATGTACTTGATGGATTGACAGCAAATTATCAATATTTGGCTTCAGTTTTGTTAGGAATAAGCGCAAATCTCCCCGTTCTGTGATATTGAATCTGCTCCTTTTTTTTTTTATAAAAGGTTTGTAACGGCACCAAAACTTTTTTCGACAAGATATGACGAGGGAAACGCTATCAAAGCTTTCTCGCAATTCCCCACATTCCAGGATATTTTTCTGGTATTTCTGCCTGCAGAAATACCAGACAAACCAGCAAAATGTTTGATACCCTCTTTTAAATTTCACCTTCAGCTCCTCATTAGTGCTAAGCTCGAGTAGCTCCTCTTGTAATGATCCATGGTGGTATTTCCATCGTCAGAATATCTTCAAATCTGATTTTGAAGTCATCATTTAGGGCAATTAAATGTTGAACGTATGTCTGAATATCCTCATCAAGGAATTCTACCTGTGACAAGTTTGAAAACTGGGAAAATACGCGCCGACTAATATTTTGCTTTATAAATTTCAATTTTCCAAGTAAAGCTGAAATTACACCCTTTGTTTTTATTAAATTGAGACTGTCCCCTTGTAATTGTAAGTTAATGTCATTAAATTTTTTGAACAAATCTGTCAAATACGCGATGTCAGCTTCCAAAGTTATCAGGTTTTCTTTTAAATCTGAATCTTTACCTTCCAGAAACTCTAAAACTGATTCAAAAAGCGAGTAAAATCTTGTTAAGCATGCACCTTTCGACAACCAGCGTACTTCAGTATGTAAGAGCAATCGTTGGAAGTCTTCATCATTTTCATCGCACAATTGGGCAAATAAACGCGTTTTCAATGCATTATTTCTTATCTTGTTAACAGCATTAATTAAGTTAACAACATTAACAAGTTGAAGCGATTGGTGCAATCTATCACTCAGATTTTTCGCTACTAGGTGTTGTCAGTGGATGACACAGTGAATTGCATTTACCTCTGGTATAATTTTTTTAAGATGGCTTATAAACCCACGATATCGCCCGACCATGGCAGGAGCTCCATCTGTTGCCACCGAAATGACGTTTGTAAATGGAATTGATTTTTCGTTAAAAAAATCACTCAGGACATTAAATATTGATTCACCTTTAGTGTCCGTCTCCAAAGTTTTCGCGAATAGTAGCTCTTCATGAATTTCTTCGTCCATAACAAATCGAACATATGCCAATAAGAATGCTTCATTACCAGGTAAAGTTAACTCGTCCAGTTGAATAGAAAAATGAGTTGTTTGCAGATAATTACACAAGAAACTTTCAATATCAGAGCTCATTTCATCAATACGTCTTTGTACAGTGTTGTTACTCAAAGGAATTCTTTTGAGTATGTCAAATGAAAGATTTGTGCAGAACAGTTTTTAAAACCTCTTCAACAGCGGGTAAAATTAATTGTTCTCCAATGGTGTGCGGTTTTCCAGATTTCGCTATAAGTAATGAAATATTGTACGATGCCCCCGCAAGCCATCATCGTTACTTTCAGACGTTGAAGCGAACATACTGTGCACGGTAGGTCTCTTTTCATATTTTTCCTTCAATGTTTGAAAATATTTCAAATCTTTACCTATTTTATCAGGATGACACCTTAGATGATCTTCGAGCTTCGATGGTTTCATAGTCATTGCTCAAAATTTTGCTGCAGAAAAGGCATATAGGCAATCGCTTGTCTGCCTTTGATGGAAGAAATCCAAATTTTAAATAATCAACACTGTAAAGTCGACATTTCTTCTTAGATTCAGCCATGTTTCGTATCTGTTACCTACCGGTAAATAAAATAAAAAATAAAAAAAAACTTTGTTTTAGTAATCTCAAGGCGGTATTACTTAACAGGATATGACTATTTTAATAGAATAAGATTAATTAATAATTGCAATGTTCAGGATCAGTTTTTAAGTCGATTCCAATAGTTTTTTTTTTATATACCTGAAAAAAAATTTAGACCAAAAATTAATAAATCGTTAAACGGAGACAGTAAAAAGTGGTCACATTACAATATTGTGATGTCGCGTAGGTAGCGTAGCCCCCGCGGCTTTGACCGCGCCGCGCGCGACGTTTCAATATTGTGATTTGACCACTTTTTACCGATTTTTTATTAATTTTTGGTCTAAATTTTTTTCCAGATATATAAAAAAAAACTATTAGAATCGACTTAAAAACTGATCCTGAACATAACATTTCCCGGTTGTAACCCTTATTCTGTAACACGTTGTATAAATATATATAATTATTAGTGAACCACCACACAGTCGGGTAAAAAAAATATTACTAATAAAGTAGGGACAAAAAGTTCAACCTTTCTCGGCTTTCTGTTCTTTTAGGGAAGTCTCTAATAATGGCTCTGTTCAGTATTTAATTTTTAATACATACCTACTACACGCAAACATTACAAATTTACTTATTACAACAAAAATATATCTTTATCGCAGGTGGGTTGGAAGAGATTTCTTTTAGGAATAAGCCTCGCCTTTTGTACCTACGTATTTTTTTGTAATTTGTGTATTTTTTGTTTACTGACGTGTACAATAAATTGTCAAATAAATAAATAAACAATAAATAAAATAAAAGTAAGTATAACAAAAAAGTAGGTAAGTACTTAATACTTTTTCCGACACTGGCAAACGCTAACATCTATTCACTTTACTTTTCTTTTCGAAATTCCGGAAACAAATGAGTAACGTTTATCCTTGGCAATCGTATTTATATTTGTGAAGAATCAAACAAGTTCATGCAAGATTGCTAGCACACACATCACAAGTTGTATTTCGTCCCTTTGCACGTCAGAACAAGCGTTGCGGACGGCAGCGGCGGCGCTTTGCAAGTCTCGACACGTTCGTTGTACTGAATATGGAATATGCAAGTTAACAGTCGCTGAGCTTCTCAAAACATTATCTGCCTAGATTGATACGCAAAGTCAAGCCAACATTTTAGTTCTTCACTATCGAAACCAGATGAATTTTCGTGGACCCCCGCTTACGAATTGTGAACCCCCATTTTTTTATCACGCAAACGTAGACCTCCATCGAGTCTCCCACCTGGAACACTTTGGGAATCAATGGTGTGGATGGATCAGTTGGGTGATTGTGATGGTGTGTTGTTGTTTAGATGTGATGGATGGTCCAGCAAGATAAATTTGTTGAAGTTAAGTGACGGGTGATATTTGTGTTGATGTAATCTGTAGTTGTGATGGATGGGGGTAGTATCGGGTGATACTTATTTGTACAAACTGTAAACATATTGCCTGGATGTAATGGATAAATGAATATGTCGGGTAAATGAGTCGGGGAATGTATTATGCGAGTGTGATTGATTAGTGAATGTTTGAAAAGTTTTGTTATGTAGACGAGGTAGGCAGGTTAGGTAACCACAGGATGGTTAGATATATTGGATTGGGCAAGGGTTTTGTAATAGCAATGTTTTGAATACATTGTTGTCCCCATATTAAAAGAATATGTTGGATACATCCTATTTTTAAGTGCATTATCGCCATTAGAGGTCTTTCAGGTTTAGGTAATCACAGTGGTGGATGGATCTCTAATTCTTTCTGAACTTTGTAAATGGAATTATTTGCAACAGCTGAACTTAAAATCCATTTCCTGTTTACTGCAAAAATTCTTTGCAGGATAGTTAATAACGATTTTTTTTTTCATAACATACATATTTTTAATTCTTTGTGGATATAATTATGTTGCCAACTAATTTTTTCAGTCAACATACACTCTCTGCACAAAAGAAGCACAAGTCATATCAGGAAAGACACACAGAATAGACTGTCACTTCCCATACGTAAATGTATAAGGAGATTGGACTTGTAAATATTTCATTTACTGTTTATTTTTATTTTCTTATACGAAGTAAAGGATGTATTGTGATCACAAAAAATTTCAGTTTTCAGATTTCAACGAAAATAAACATTTTGACTAGTTTCGACGTGACGTCTGTATCTCGCGTAACTCCAAAACGATTAGCCGTAAGATGTCGAAATTTTGGATTTTAGGACTGTTGTAACACCTAGTATTGCAACTCCCGTTTTGATTGCAATCGACTGAACCAAAAGTATCCAAAAAAGCCTAAAATCCAAAAAAAAATTAAATTTTGGACTTTTTCTTAACTGCAATAATAAGCCCTCATTGAGAGCATTTCAACGACATATCATAAGTGGCATTTACTGTCACTGGTTCCAGAGTTATAACCATATAAAATTTTAATTAATGAAATATTTTGATCTTATTTGGGGAAGGCACATCGGTTCAAATCCAACTTCTTTTTTTTAAATATATTCATTCATTAATAATTATTAACCTCCGATTATAAATAAAAATTACAATAAATAATTATTCAAAAATAGCAATAAAAACACTTTAAAAATGAAAAAATATCAGAAGTTATTAATGAAATAAAGTTTTATGTACTGTTTATTTTAAAAACATGCGTGTGTAATTTAATAGGCGTACAAGGAATTCACGTGATGTCTATATGAGATTTTTTACTCTTGTAATAACGATTGATGCTATTTAATATTTTATTCCACGTTCATAAATTTGGAGAAGACTGTGAGCGATATCTTTTTGCATCTTCTGGGTAACCTTTTTAACGTGTTCCCTTTATAGTATCATTTTCAAATTTTTTAACTTTATGTAAAAAAAGGTTCTCTTACTTTTATTTTTCTTTCCTTTTTAAAAACCTTTGTTTGATTTCTTGACAGCCTAAATTTTTAGGTGCTCAGTAATATGAACTGATAAGTTATTCATTGATAAAATAAAACTCAAACATAATTATTGACCTATGGACTTTAAAACATCATCCAGCTATACCACATTTTTCAAAACCTGTTATTAATTTTCCTTCCATCATTCTACTAACCTACATTTTACTATCATAATAGACAACTTTTCTCTGTACTAATATATTTAATAATAACTATCTTATTTCTAAATTAACTTTTGATATAAACTTCCCTTTAATATAATATCTCATTGATTCAGCTAATTTTTTTTTTAACTTTGTTAATGTCTGTTCCTTTTATCTCACTTCCTGAACAACATTATTTAACATTTTTAACTATTGTTGTATTAACTTCTCTTAATATTCAATTTATTATTTCTGAATCTGTAACAATTTCTCATCATTGCTTTAATATTAATTATTTTACATTTATATTTTCTCTTTGAAATTTATACTATATATTCAGTGTTCTTGAAATACTTATTTTCTCCTTTTTGATTGCTATTGAAGCATCAAAGCTTCCTTAAACTAATTTACTGCAATTTTGCTTTTTAAATTTAAATTCATTAGACTAGATTACATTATTTTTTAACCCCGATATTCTCTTTCCTCTCCACTGTAACTATTCTTAAGCAAAATAAAAAATAAATTTCTTTTTATCATAATGTTGACTACTCATAATTTCATTAGTGTGTTTATTTATCCATCTATAGAGCGTTCGAAAAGTCGCTTAGCAGTGTGTTAGAATTATGTGTTGCATTTAGTTCTTTCGGTGTTAAAGCGGTTTCCCTATGGCTTCGTTAGGCGTTGCTCAGTAATAAACCAAGAAGTCAGTTGTTGAATTGTGATTGAACGTGCTTCTTTTCGTTTCGTGTTGTTTCGTTTATCGGAATCAATAGTTCGAGAAACGTAATGGTTCTTTCGGTAGAGGAACGCATTTTTCTCATTGAACACGTATTTCGTGAAGGAAACAGATTGCTTCAGTGAAGTTTTCACAAAGTTTTCTGAAAAGTTTCCAAATACTCCTGTTGCTAATGCAGTTCGAACGCTCACCAGAAGCTTCGGACAACAAACTCTTGAAGACGCTGTTCGAAGTGGAAGATCACTTAAACTAAACGGACAAAAGCTACATGATATTTCGGATGCTATGACCGAAACCGTAAGTTAGAACAGCAGCAAGATATCGGACTTTATACCACACATAAAGCAGTAAGAAAAGAACTGCAATTCAATTTTTTCCTTACAAAGTAGTAATGAGTATTTAAGAACTGAAACCTATAGATCATGCCGAAAGACTAAATTATTGTCAATGGTTTAAACGTTTTATTGACCAACATTCTGTAGGTATCCTCGACACTACGTTTTTTTACAGATGAAGCTTGATTTCATCTGAGAGGGTATATAAATTCATAGAATACACGACTGTGGTCGACAACTAAACTCCATGAATTACACAAATAATCTTTACACAAAGCTAAAATTGGAGTCTGGGTTGGTGTGAGTAGAATGCGCATTGTGGGTTCAATTTTTTTTTTTTTCTAAAATACAGCAATATTTATCGTTATTGGGCTGTATTAACAAACTTAATTAGACAGTTAAAAGAAGTGAAAATCAAACACAGTTGGTTCCAAAAAAAAAGATGCGCCACAGCGCACACAGCTAAAAGGGTCGATGATTTTTTTTTACGAAATGTCTTTGGTAAACGAATCATTTCAAAGGGTTCGTGGCCTGCACGATCCCCCGATCTGACTCCCCTAAATTACTTTCTACGGCGGGCAGCGAAACAAGCAGATTCGCAACAGATTACGCACGATTGACGAACTAAAAACCGCAATAACCGTAGACGTACGAGACATTCCAGCTGGTTAAAGTGTTTGAAAACAAATTGAAACGTGTGCAGTGTTGTAATGATGTTGGAAGAGGTCATTTCAACACTTTTTATTAACCATTCCAGTTATTGTAATATCCGTTTCTATAAAATAATGAAATAAAAATACAAAGTAATAATTAAGAAAATTTCGTCATTTTACTTCCGTAATTCCAGTGCCCAGAAATTTTCCGAACGTACTGTACTGTACCAAATATAAGTAAAATATTATTAATCTTTAGAAGCTTTCGAGGTGGAAAATTACAGCAAGCCGATAATAATTGGCATCAAAAAAAAATCTGTTTGCTTTCTAGGCTTTATATAGTAGTTGACGTTACATAGGTAGTCAAAAAAGTTCTCGGATGATGACTAAATCATACATACTTGACCGAGTACAATACAATGTCAAGTACGTTCGGTAAAATTAATTTTAGTCCTCTTTCTTGGGTTTCATAAATATAAAAATACGAATAAAATTTGGATATATTATGATACATCATCAGAGAAGTGAAAATCAACTATAGATAAATAGATAATTTTTATGTAATTAAAATGGAATGAAAGATCACGGGCGCGCGCGCCAGTGTAAAAAGGATGTGTATCACAACAGTCTTACATGAGAAAATGATTACTTTCTTTATATTAATCTATATATATTAAATAAATTTTTGTAAAATATAATTAAAATTATCTGATATAAACTGCATAATTATGTGTGATGCAATCATTATCATTTAATCATTTGATTATAATTATTATGATTATCATTTAATCAGGGCATAATGCACATTAAATACTTATATAAATTAAAAGAATCATCGTACTGGAAGCAATCGAAACTATTGTAGCATTTAATACCAGGGTTTTTTTCTTTCTCTGTTTAACCTCCGGAACCACTGTCAGGATTACTTTCAGAGGATGATATGTACTGAGTGTAAATGAAGTGTAGTCTTGTACAGTCTCAGTTCGACCATTCCTGAGATGTGTGGTTAATTGATGAAACCCATCCACCAAAGAACACCGATACCCAAGATCTAGTATCCAAATCCATATAAAAGTGCCTTTATTAGATTTTAACCTTAGAACTCCACTTCAGAATCAGCTGATTTACGAAGACGCGTTCACCACTAGACCAACCCGGTGGATTTTTATACTCGGGTTTATAAAGAAACTACATCCATATTTCACTTAGAAAAGTAGATGATGACATTATTCGGCAAAAAAATAGTAAATACATAGCTAAATATATATATAAAATATAGAAAAGAATTTCAAATAGAACGTAAATTACATGTAATTACCTGATTGATTTGCCTAATTTTGATTATTGCTTAGATTGAATATGTTCTATACAATCTAGAAGTAGTTTCATTCTTATTTTTGCCATTATAACTATTAAGTTGTATCTTCAGAATAATAAAAACACAACGAATGACTCATTAAAAAAAATAACGTATCTAATATCAATAAAAAACCATATACCCTTCGTTTTATGCAATTTCACTTACATCATCAAAAAATACAAAATCAAGTATTTCTAAGTTTTGTTCTTGTTCCATAGAAAAATTAGATACACATTATAAAACCTATTGCTTATTAAAAAAATCCCTTTTAGCATGCCGGAAAGCGAAGTTAGATTTCACCGGTGCTAAGTAGATCATAAAAAAAAATATTTCCACCTTAAAGTTAAGTAAAACTTCAAATTTACTCAATACGACGATGGTTGCATGTGAAATAGTTTAACATGTTCAGCATACGACAAGCCTCATCTTCTTACAATTCCAGCAACATTTTGGTTGTCCCTTGCCGTAAGGATTGGTTATATCAAAAATGTTTCAGAAAAAGTTTTAGGTAATATTTAGAGGACCACTTTAAACCGATTCGATACTGTGCCTATTAAGGTAGATATGATTCTTTTTTGTCTTTGAAACCCCATTTTTTCCAGCCCATGGGCCAATGGTTGGTGATATAAAAAAACTTTACATTAAATATTAGCCGTTATCCAAAGAAGAGTAGGAATTTTAAAAGAATTCAATATTTTACTTAATAAGAAAGTAATAGAGATATTTTGTTTTTTTCGGAAAAACCCCCTCTTCTCATTTCCACCTCCATGGACAAAGTTTATTCGTTAACGAACTCGACCGAGATTTTGGGACGAGTTATTTTTAAGAAACGATTTGAAAGTGATTGGCGCAAAATTACGGTAGTTATCGTGTCTACAAGAGAGTGAAATATATATATAAATATATATATATATATATAAACTTTTGAGCTGACGGTGGTTTTGGGGTTTGGGGTATGTGAAACGCGAAGATATGTCGAAATTTTCCGGAAGTCAAATCATGGTACCCATTACAATAGGTGAAATCTACTTAAAATGTAGCAACAAGGAAAGAGATTTTTTCGTACAATATGGCAATGGAAAAAAACGGTAAATTCATACACACATCAGGTACAAATAAAAAGTACTTTTGGGGAAAAAAACAATTTTTTCTTTCTTCTAAAAATTAATTAGGTTTGATAAGCTAGTCTCCATCTGAACTATTGTTTATTATTATTATCTATACTGTATTGAAAATAGTATCATTGAAAAGACATTATACTGGGAGGAGAGAGACAGAGAGAGAGCAAGAGAGAACGATGTGTGGTGCTTCTTTTATCTTTACATTGTTGTTGTCTAATATTTTACTAATTATTTTCCAGTAAATTCTAACATTAAAATTATAAGTCAATAAATTATAGGAGGTTAGTCCATTCCACCTTGAAACTGAGTATGAAGTAAAAAGAAAAGTTCAAAATTTATATTAGGGGCTATTAAAGTTTGTGGACATAATTTTTTTTAGTAATTTTTGCTCCCACTCACACTGGTAACCACATATATAAGTAATATCATGCCCTTTTGCTTACATAAAATGTTTACCGTTTAGTTATTTCTATTTCACCAGAGATTAAAACTTAATGATTAATTAGGATGTTACTGGATGTAGCACTGGACCTATGGAGTTACAGACTGAAAATCCAGATGCATTGATATGTATTCATAGAATTTAAAACGGTCCACTATTGATTTATGCAATTCTTTGGAAATAGATAGCAGAACATAAATTGAACAATAATATGTATTATTAATCTGAAGGAATAGTATTAAGTATTAAACAGTTCTTGTAGTTAAATGTGACATTATTTTAATTATACAAAATACCCTACAATATTTTCAGAATTTTTTCCGGATATTCTTACAACATTGTAATAAAAATGCTCGTGAAACATAAATGTTCTGGGAGATTCTATATGTACTGAAAAAATTAAAATTATTATTGTAAATTATTTATTAAAAATACACTTTTATCAATTTTTCTTCCCCTATAAGCATCTGAATAGCACCCCTTGTAAAAAAACATAAACAAAGCACAAACACTCCTGCTCCTATGAAGTTTAATATTTTAGTAACTCCATGGACTGTTAAGTTGTTAATTTCATAATAACGAATCTTTTTTCTTTTTTTACTGCACGTCAAGTTGTATAAAATGTGTATTTTCCAGCTTTAAAAGTTAAAATGTTATGCTTATATAATAATCAATATAAAACAATTATAAGTATAGAACCAACTGTCATGAACACTGCCCAGGATAAAGTTACATGCATGTACGATTATAAGATTTATAATAAAATATTGACACACTGTTTTCAGGAATATAAAACAGATTGTACTGTCACAAAACAACATTCCAATCAAATAGAACTTATTCCTTGATAGTATATTGTATCTACATTTATCTTTAAAACAGTAACTGGTCTATCAATACAGAAAATTCATGCTATCTTTTTATTACAAATTACATTTCAATAATTTTAGTATAACAAAAAATTTAGTGTAAGTGTGGTGTGAGCAACTACAAAACATTGAAACTAATTTAATATAAAAATTAAAATATGATTGAAGCAATAGAAAATATTATCCTCTAATTAGATTGTCCATATTTAAAAGGAATAATTTTGGTTGCATGAAGAATTTAACCTTCGGCATGAGTTTACTTGACCTGCTCGTAAAATTGATGCATCAGTAACACCGGTATCACTGGTTGGCAGTAACCGGTACTGCAACAATGACTTTCATAAAATTGTTGAATAGCCAGCTAAGTTAATTACAAGCCTAACCTATGTGCTTCAGAACAATCTTATGGGTACATATTAAAAAGTTTCTATAAAATTTTGTTTTTGTGTGCTGATGTTTCTCACAAACAAATATTGGTAACTAAATGAAAAATGTAACAGTTGAAGACACTGCAAGGCTGTAAGTTACATCATTGTATTATTTACTATATATTTTTACATTAAATAGAATACATTCTATGAGTACAGTATTCCATTACAAACAAACGTTTACAAAACGTTCTAATGAGATTGTTAGTCTAAAAGTTTTATACGATTTAAAATTTTTAACTGATCATACTATTCCCTAGCCTATACACCTTTAACTATATAGAAAGTTAAAGCAGATCGGATTGGAGGCACCAAAATTACCCTCTTGCATACCAGTAGGTATTAACTCTAACTGCTTCTCCGTACCACTTCTCCACCGTTTACATCCTTTAAATTGGGAAATAACTTTTGATTAATTAATTATGACACGTTGTTGTGAGTAAAGTTACTCAGAAACATTTTACACCTGGAATTTAGAGATAAGTTTAATAACAGAGCTCTTTCCATATACGTGTATAGAATGTAAAGCGGTTTAAATCTCTAAAGCCATCCACAGTTTGAGGTCAGATTAAAGTTAAGTATCGGCCAAACTAAGTAGAGTGACAAATAAGTTACTAAGCTGTGGGAGTAGGGAGGTTAGAGAAACAAACGAAGAGGGTAAAATATATTAAGAGAGATGCTGCAAAGCTTTATACTCCCTCAGGTTTTGTTTAAACAATTGAAACATTATACAAAACTCGATTTAAATAAACAAACAGATGGAAATTATTATGAAACAATTAATTAATAACAAATATTTCTGTTTGGTTTCAAAATGTATAAATTTCAAGATGACCGACTTAATGTAAAGTAAATTAATTTCAAAGTACTAACACTAGATATTAAGAAGTATCAAACAGAATACAAACGCAAACCATCATGTGTCATGCAGAGATCAACATTTATATTTCATTTAACTGAAATATTACACTGACATCTGGAGTAATATTATTTAATTTAAACAAATTCAATAAACATTAAAAGTTCAAAATAAAAATGTTCTTTTAAAAACGTATAAACCAATAATAGTGCTGTGGTTATGAAATGTTAATTACTCTTGTTTTTATTAATATTATATTTTCATATTATATGAACATGTGATCTTGTAATAAAAAACCTGATTTGGGCCCCACAAGACTTTCTTTTACGCCTATTAAATTAAATACACACATTTTAAAAAAAAATGAAAATTACATAAAATTTCATTTCATTAATAACTATTGATATTGTTTCATATTTTCTTTTTACTATTACTGAATTATTACTTATCGTAAATTTTTTTTACAATTACAGGTTAATAATTATTAATAAATCAAGATATTTAAATTAAAAGAAAAAGGAGATGAAGTCTAATTTGAACCGATGTGCCTTCCCCTTCTAAGATCCAGATATTTCATTAATTAAAATTTAATTTGACTATACTCTGGAACCAATAACAATAAGTACCACTTATGATACTTCGTTGAAAAGCTCTCAATTAGGGCTTATTACTGCAGGTAAGAAAACGTCCAAAAACGTTTTGAAACTTTAGGTCCATTCTATTGCAATCAAAAGGAGAGGTGTACAACTAGATATTACAACAGTCCTAAATCCAAAATTTCAACATCCTACGGCTAATCGTTTTTTGATTTATACGAAATACATACATACGTACAGACTTCACGTCGAAACTAGTCAAAATGAATTCAGGGATGGTCAAAATGGATATTTCTGTTGAAATCTGAAAATTTTTTGCGATCACAATACTTCCTTTACTTCGCATAAGGAAGTAAACAGAAAATATTTTGGGGGGGAAATTCGGAAACAGTACCTTTTACTAATACTAGATGTATACCAACAAGATGTCAACATTAAAAAAAAAAAACAAATTACATTAAGCTGTTCTTATGAGTATTCTACAGTCAGACAAAAATAAAATTGCTTTTGAGAAGCGAAAATTAAAAAAAAATGTAAAGAAAGCTGTCTTTCTACTTAAGTTATAGACGTTTATTGTACTACTTACTTTTAGCTTGTAGTTGGTACATCACATTTCTGCTTTCTTTCTCATAATAAAGACTTTAATACTGATTAAGAACAATTTTACACTAACAAAATTATAATCAGTATGAGAATTGTTACAACACGGTTTGTTGTCATATTTAATATTTCAGTAGCTTGGGTGAGAGGCTCACTCTCTCTCTCTCTCTTTTTCCTGTTTAGCCTCCGGTAACTACCGTTTAGATAATACTTCAGAGGATGAATGAGGATGATATGTATGAGTGTAAATGAAGTGTAGTCTTTTACATTCTCAGTTCGACTATTCCTGAGATGTGTGGTTAATTGAAACCCAACCACCAAAGAACACCAGTATCCATGATCTAGTTCAAATCCGTGTAAAAATAACTGGCTTTACTAGGACTTGAACACTGGAACTCTCGGCTTCCAAATCATGGGTGAGAAGCTAAGTCGATGCTCTGCCATTCACTTTGCGCAATTTATGACGACAACGTACAGAACCCTTCTTTCAATAGTTCCTTACAAACCCACTGGGTTGGTCTAATGGTGAACGCGTCTTCCCAAATCAGCTGATTTGGAAATCGAGAGTTCCAGCTTTCAAGTCCCAGTAAAGGCAGTTACTTTTATACGTATTTGAATAATATATTGTGGATACTGGTGTTCTTTGGTTGTTGGATTTCAATTAATCATACATCTCAGAAATTATCGAACTGAGACTACAAGACTACACTTCATTTACACTCATACATATCACATCCTCTGAAGTAATACCTGAACGGTAATTCCCGAATACTAAATAGGAAAAAGGAAATAGTTCCTTACAACAGCTGTACATTTTTTAAAACCGAACGGAGGCGTTTAATTATGTCAAAACAATTTCTATTACAAAAAGTTAACCTTTTAACTTAAAAATAACTACAATTTTAAAAAATTAGAAGTGATTCTAATCTGAATGAAACCTAACCTACTTTACGGAAATAATTTCTTTACATTTGACTTCATTTCTTTACATTTTTTTTTACTTTATGGTCTAACAACACCGTATTTTATGCAGCAACATAAAACATTGTAAAGCTATGAAAGTGTTAAAAAATGTATTCCTTCTCGGTTTTACAACTGTCAAAAACAAATAATCCGATTTTACATGTGGCACACATAAACATAAAGCCATTAAATGTTAATTATCTGAAAAACCATTCGTAGTGTTTTAAATATTCAACAATTTATACACGTAGATAAAACTTTATGGTTTTGTAGAATTGGGTTAGATATCGCTGTAAAGTTATTAGCAGATTAAATTAACTAAGTAGTTAATCCAGGTAAATGTTAAGTAGAAGTTTACGAGTTACAACGTAGTCTACGAACAGAAGTGAAGTTTATAACGCCATCTCTGCTAGTACCAGTATTAGTGTCTAAAACGGATCTCTCTGTCGGTGTAAATCGTAAAGCATTAGATAAACAGCATGCACAGCACGCTCGCTTATCCCATTCCTCTTAGTAGTGAGTGATGTTACCGTGACGTAATGGATGCAATTAGCCCACCGTCTAGTGTAATACAAATGTGAGTATATAAACATGTGTGTGTCCCTGATACGTTTTAGCAGTAACAACCAGTGTGTACCTTTAACGCATTCTTCTGTGTTTCAGATGCATACTATACATTGTTACGTAAAGTAATACTTTTAATAAGTAAGTAAAGAATAGTTCAGCGTAATAATTGCAAATGGTATCTCGAAAAGAGTAAGTTATTAGTGATTTTAAACAATTTATTATAACAGTAAATAAATTTTCCATCAACTCATTATAATTTAAAAAAAATAAAAATATACTATTATTTTTATAAATTCCGTTACCTATTTTAACTAAAATTAGATTAAATACTATTCAGATATCAAACTTGAATAAAATTCAACCGATACAAAAGTAATTAAAAATCCTTATTCTCAAAAAATCTTTTAATAAAGTAAATAAAATATAACAATTACAAATACATATATCTTATTCTCAAGTAAAACTATTATCACTATCTCAATTAGTTACAAAGAAAAGATAATAAAATTTAAGAAATGGTGGTTGAAAGTAAATAAAAATAAATAATGCTACCTGTGACTGGGTTCAAAAAAAGCTGATAACACAGTTGTAGAGAGCCATAGCGGTGGGACGCAATAGGACAATCCTTGAGGGGGGTACAGCACCTCATGGCCCTCAAGATGGCATCAGCATATGCCTCGGTGTCGACAGAAGCAGTGCTGGTGACGGAGCAGCCTCCTCTTCAGCAGCTGGCAGAGGCTCGAGTGTTGGGCCAGCGGGAAGTTCCCAAGCGGGACATACATGCGGCCCTGTTCCGAGATTGGCAAGCTAGGTGGGATTTGTCCACCAAGGGCAAGTGGACGCACCGCCTTATCGCGGATATAAAGTCTTAAGCCAGACGGAGGTTTGGTGAGCTGAACTACTGGCTCACGCAATTCCTGACCGGCCATGGGGTCTTCCGCTCCTACCTGTGTGGTAGGAGGACGAATGACCCCTACTGCCCTTACTGCGACAACCCGGATACCTCAGAACACGTGGTGTTCTGGTGCCCGCAGTGGGTTGATTACCGCCTAGCTTGCTCGGCGATTACCGGACCGCTCAGCGTGGAGAATATCAACGCCACCATGCTGCGAAGCCCCAAGAGCTTTGACATCATCGAAGGTTTAGTGGCGAGGATTCTTCAGGAGAAGGGATGGGGGGCTCGGGGATGAGGGACACCCCTCTGCAGAGCTGTCGTTGACACGTGCTTGCACAAGTGGGCGGTGGTGATGAGGCATGGGGACTCTCGCACCTCTGAGCGAAAATGACCGAGTCCCGGCGGGGATGCCCCACTGGGGTTGTCCCCGTTAGAGGCATTGGCATAAAGACCGAGTCCCGGCTCCCGGAGTGGGGACCCGGGGACGGCATAGCCGGACCTGGTGGATCCTACTCTGGGGGTTTGAGGAGAGCCGAGACGTGGAGGCCCGTTAGAGTAAAGGACCCGGGCCGTTTAACAGCCCCGGTAGAAGGAAAAAAAATAATAAATTGTAGGACAGTCCTGTGACGCGGCTTTTTTCCGATGCACGGTTTACACACACAACTTAATTTAAAATATTTATCATTTTATTTAAATATAACAGCTGTACGTCAGTGCTACGCTAGCGCTCCTTGTGACAAGGAGTACTATTGACTCAGAATACCCTCTATTCTGAGGGGCTAACCCTCTTAGCCATTAATTTATTTAGAGAATTTTTTGGAGTGGGGGTGCGATTTTGGAAAACTTCTTTTCAAATATTATTTTTTAATTGTTAAAAATGTGCCTAAGAAAAATGAGACAAAATCTTATAAAAAGTAAGCGAAATATCTAGATGAAGTCAATGGGATGTGGCTGTACAATAAAGTATTTTTTACTTTGTTCTACAAACTCATCCCATTGACCTTTTAAGTTGAAAATTAAATGGCATCAATGTTCCATATATAGTAGTAATCTGACAGAGTTTTGTCAAAATCAGTTGAGTAGTTCTGAAATGTAAGTTGAATTAGAGGCCGACACCGAAAAACACACATACATCCGGAAAACTTCCATCGGGTTTTTGGGATTCCTTTGGTGTCAAAACGTCAAAATCTGGTGAAGAAACCAAATATGTCCAACTTGGATCGTGTACAATACTTTACCTTCTAAAGTTATATCTCTGTTACAGCGCTAGACGAGAAAGTAACATTTAAGATTAATTTATCTACATATTTGGGAAATATATCCATACACATGTAATATGTAACTGCCGAGTTGAATAATCGTTAGAAATATAGGAGAGGAACAGATATATCCAAGCCATCCATTAATTGTGAAAAACTTAAACGGCCCGTTTGCGCAACACAATAAAAAATTCAAGAGCCCATTATCAAATGTCAATGTTTTGATACAGACGATAATACGATCGCTCTTAGTCGACTGCATCATCTTAAGAACCGATTCAAAGATTTAGTTAAGGGAAGTATTAAGGCACACATGATAAGAGTCTGATGTGGTCACCAATATTTGTATTTCGTAGGCTAAAGTAATTTTGGAAGCTTCATCAAATAAAAAAAAAAATCAATTGCTGAATTGCGGTTGAAAATAGTGACGGATTTCTACAACGATAAAAAAAAACTAGTGACATTAAAAGTTTAAATTTACTTCGCGATTATATTAAAAAAAATTAATATTTTTTTTTTGTAATTATTAAAACAAAAATATTTTTTAATCATTTCATGCTTTAAATTAAACAATTAAACATTGTATAAACTTCTGGATGAAAAGTCAATTATGAGACCAGTTTTTATGCGGAACAGAAACTTGAATACCTAGAAGGAAATAGAAAAATACTGAAATTTGGATTTAATCAATGAAGTAATCAGTGAAGTTAACGATAAGAATAAGGAGGAAAGAGTGAAAGAAATATATATTGAGAAGAGATGATGGGATGTCAAAGGAAGTGTAACAAGGAAAGCCTTAGGGAGGAAGACTTTTCAGAAGAACCATTCTTAGATCCGGATGTAAAAGAGAATCTGTAATCCCTAGAAAGAGATGAGGGCAACGCGGTAAATACAGATGGAGAATGCTATAGCGTGAGGTAAATGAATCGGTTAGTTCTATACGGTTAAAGAAAGAAATAAGTAACTAATAACAAAATTTAATATAAAATTACAAACTGAGATAATTTATTGAATTTTTTTTATTATATATAACTGCTCTTTTGCCCGTAATCTAAAAAGTGGAGCCCTATAAAAGTATTGACGTAGGAAACAAGGAGAAATATATACCATACAGATTGTTTTTCTAAATAAATTATCGAGTTGTTTACTTATCGTAAACAACGTAAATCCATACTGCAGGTAAATCTATTCAAATGTCAATAGGAAAAGCTAAGCGTTCATTCTGACTTGATGGAATCATGACTGCAAGTAAATGCATCAGAATAATAATAATAAAATAATAAAAAATCAAGTCAAATTAATTTTCTCCCCGAATCTTTATTATTACTAAAAATTAAGTAACTTTTATTACAGATTTTAATACGTACCTTCAGAAGTATATTCTGAAAGAGTATGGAAATCCACTCATCATTTCGATCCTCTTGAATATAACAAAATCCTATAAAAAAAGCAAATAAAATTTTTTAATAAAATAATTAAGAAAATTACAATAAATATATATTTTTAAATCTAATGTGGACATCTCAAGAGTTCCTGGTACGGCTATTAAATTACATATACATATTTTTGATGCACTTCATTTAAACTTATTTCATTTGAAAGCGAGATACGATCCTCCAATTCTTTAATAAAAGTGGACAGTTACGTTATTGCTAAAAAATTAGTTTTTATTAACATCAAATATTTATACAATTACTAATTCAACAATGTTACCTAAAATATTAAGTTAGAGTAAAAATCCCTTTATTACTCTTTATACAAATTGTTTACCAAATAATCCAATAAAAAAAACTGATTATTCTACAGCGTAAGATCAAAATTAATATTTGTAACCTGTGTACACGAGTACACTAAACGGAATACTTAAGATTATTATTTTATTTATACGACACACCAGAAATTTGAAATACACGTGAGAAATCTTGTACATATTACGGACTACTGAAAAAAAAAATTAACAATCACTTTAAATTGAATACAATTCGAAAATGTATTTTACTTTTCTGTTAAATAATTAAATAAAATGATTTTTTTAAAAAAAATACAGTATTTTTATAAGAATTTGCTAAGAAAATCCAAGAAGATAGTATTCTAAATTACAATTTTCAATTAATATTAAAAAATCAGATGTTTCACCAAATCTATTATTTTAATTTTATTTTATTCTAATTTTATTTCTCTAATAATTCTTTTTTCATTTTTTTTTATTATCAATGAACTATTATTTATTGTAATTTTTTTACAATCACGGGTAATATTTTTAAATTAAAAAAAGGTTAAAAAAACAAAAGGGATGAAGTCTGATTCGAACCGATGTGCCTACCCTTTAAGTTTCAAATATTTCATTAATTAAAATTTTAATTTAATTTTGATTGCAATAAAAAGGGAGGTATACAACTAGATGTTACAACAGAGCTAAATCCAAAATTTTAACATCCTACGGGTAATCGTTTTTGAGTTATGCAAGAGATGTATAGATGTCACGCCGAAACTAATTAAAATGATTTCAGGAATGATCAGAACGGATATTTCCGTTGAAATATGAAAACCGAAATTTTTCGTGATCACAATACCTGCTTTCCTTCGTACAAGGAATAAAAAAATATAAACTATTGATTTGGATTGAATTTAACACCATCAATGGTGAGCAGTTGTGTAATACTAGACTATAAAATTCCTTTACTTTTAATATCATTTTGCAAATTATAAAATTTAACCTAGTAATTCAGATACACATTTCCATTCCAGGTACAATTACTTTCTTCATCGATGAAGTTTTATTAGAATTAATGTCCTGTGAACAGACAATATCGGCTGTAGTAATTAGGTTTACAATGCAGTACGATATATATAAGGTAGAAATACATTTATTCCCTACCGTCAATAATTCTTGTATTACAACGGATTTTATGATGAGAAAGAATATATTTACATCGTAAATTTTTGTTAATTTTTATTTATAATAAATAAATAAAGCTCGTGTTAAATCCATCAATTAAAAATTAATTCGGGTCATGTAATTTTCATTAACTTCAAAAACCACATTTCACAAAAAACAACAACGGTCTACATGACAGGACGAAAAATATTTTTCCATCATTTAATATATAAAAAAAAGAAGTAATCGTGAAAAAACCAAACAACAGGCAGCGCCTGTCCGACACAGAAAACAATTCGTTTCCGTATTATTTCTCTCTAAACAACTAGATCACACCCTATGAACATACTCATACCACAGCTTTCATAATAAAAAAAATACTGACATATAGTTAATACTACCGAATGGAAATAATAACGAAAAAGTAATACATATGATCCTGATGGTGTAATGGATTACAATGATAAATAAATAATCACATGTTGCAATTTCATAATAAAAACAGGATTAATATGATATATTAATCATTACATACACGGATATCAAATTTTTTGTATTGAAAAACTGTATTGGACCGTTAAATCTTTTCACAGATAATTCTAGTATATTTTCATTTGTGTACGGAGATTTTTTACTTATGACAACCGATATTTTCATTTTTGATTTAAAATTGTTTACTATAGTCAAGATTACTTCTAAACTATTACTACAGATTAAGGTAACACTATTTTTAATTATTATTTAACGCCCACTGTCGATGAAACAATTACCTCTAATTTTATCATTTAATTTTATGAGATAAAGGCAATGAGTATAATTTAAAATAACTGCAATAACTATTAAAACAATTGCAAATTTCACAAAATTATTTTGTAAAATTTAATTCTGTAGAGTTTTGTAGAATTTTGTAGAGCTCAATTCTGCATAAAAACAAAAATGAGTGGAAAAAACCGTACATTTCTACGAGGTTTACTACAGATATAAGTGACGCATTTCCTGCCGTTTTAAATAGATTCTAAACAAAATTACGTAAATAGAAAATATTTTAGCTTGGTATATGAAGTTTTTTACGTTATACTTCTTTTGGCGCGTTAGGAGAAACTGATCAGAATGTATTTTTAGCAAGTTACGGAAGTTGCGCGCGCCGATGTAACACACCATGAAGAATTGCGCAGGCTCGGGCTCAAGTGCATCATTTTGCACGCACATGCGTGTAGTGTCTAATTCAGAGAATCGTTCAATGCAATTAAGTGATTAGCACGTGTTGTAAATATAACAGATATTGAGTAGTAAAAAATATATATTTATACACACGGATTTCTGAAGACAAATATTTTAAACTGTGAATATTGTTGTTCATATTCATAAAACTTGATTTATATTGCAGCATATATATATATTTGTTTTTTTTTTTGTGAAAATTGTGTATCAAGATTTGAGATTATATTTACGTATTATTTTTTTATAAATAAAATTGTATTTTTTAATGACAGAAAATAGCACACATCAAATAAATTCTTGATAAAATACACTGTTATAAAATAAAAAACTATTTGTATCATATTTTGCATATCTTAAGCCGCTGCTAACCGTCGTGCCTATTCAATCTCATCAGAAAAATTAAAGTAACTAAACTAATCGAAATATATTCGATGAACTTTGTCATATGACAACGATCGTTTACAACGTCTGTCGATCGTTTGACTCGGTTCAAATTTGTTTGAATGCGTAAAAAAATTCTTTTTTTATTCACCTCAAAGAAGTATAACGTTTTACGTGCGTACATAATTACACACTAGCTTATATATTTTATTTACAAGTAAGGGTGAAGACTGTGGTCTGTTGAAATTAATGATCTGTATAAATGAAAAAAGTGTCAGTTCGTTAGTAAATTCATTACAAGAATATAATGATATAGAAAAACTAATATAAACAGAAAATAATTGTTATTTGATTTTATTTTGAAAAAACGTATTAAAAAATAATACAATAAACGTAAACCTACAAAGTAGAAATCAAAATTCATACGTAATTGATCTAATCCAAAAAAAAAATGAAAATAAATTAAAACAAGTAATAATAATTAAAAAAATACCAAGGAATTAAAATGAATAAACGAGGGGAAAACTAACAAACAGTGGTATTTACTAACAATGTTCCTAAAGGTTTTGGAATTTTTTCAATCTATAACAACCAAAATTCATGTACCATTTTCTTTCGTTAGCATCTAATACTGCAGTCAAATTCATGTACACAAATAAATTTACTTAACCAAACTGTTACTTTGCTAACCGATTCTGTAAACTAGTACACTGATTTTATTTTTAAAGTCTTTAGAAGTAGGTAACTTATTTAATCTCATTTTTTCACCATGTAAAGTTTATTCGTAATTTTATCGTATATAACAATACATTATATAAAGAGTTTTGAAGAATTTAAAGAGGTCTGCATAAAATACCACTATACAAAAAATAATATCGCTGTTTTATTATAATATTTTTTGCATGAAATACATTGTTGATGCTAGAATCAAAGAGCAAAAAGGACAGTTTTAGTTGCGCGCAATAGCGTAGATTGAAAACAGCTTGATAGCACCACTACCAACAATGACGAATCCTTAACAAAAACCTTTCTGTTTTTTGTTGTTTTATAAATGTGAATCTGTAGTTACAGTTTAATGTGCGTTCCTTAGAAAATTTTATTTTGATCTTCCGAGTAAAAATAGAATTTATCGAAGACATAACCAGTTTGAAATGCTATCTACTGGTCTGTCCGATTTGAGGCACAGAAGTGAAGCAGCAGTCGTTTCTGTTACTTCAGTTATACTGGTAAAAATATTGGATGAACTCTTTTACCGGTTGGATGTGTGCCTCGAGAAGAAAATATTCATACTCAATCCTTTAAGGAAATCCTATAAGAGTTACTCTACCATTTTATTTGTGTTTCATTACTGCAGTGAGATCATTTTATCGTGCACTACGTACATTACATGAACAGTCTCCAAGAAAATGCTTACGTAAATTATCCTGCAGACAGGAATATGGTACGGGAGTGCACAAAAGGCCACAAAGAAATTAGGTGTACACGCATATCGAATACATTGTGTACAGAAACTCAAACCCCCAACACTGTTAAAAGAATAAGATACTACCCATGGTTTATCAGCCAAGTGGAAAGTAATAGGATGGGCATACTGGATGATGTGTGGTTTTAGTGATCAGGCGTATTTTCACCTTAGCGATTACATCAATAATCAAACTACAGATGTTGATCAACACAAAATCTATACATCTTACATGAATGCCGCTGCACTCACTGAAAACAGGGGTATGGTGAAAGATTTCTGGAAGACGAATAGTGTGCCCAATTTTTTTTTACGAAACCCTTACAGTCCGGCATACCAAGATGTAATTATGCAATTTGTAGCTCTTCTCCAGCCTGATGAACGTTATTGTTACCTGCAACAAGACGGAGCAACGTGCCATACATCCAAAAATATCATCGAATTTTTGGAAGATATCATGATCTCAAAAAATCTGTGGCCCCTTCGTTCCCCTGAATTATCGTCACCAGACTGTTTTCTCTAAGGTTTGTTTAAAGCACGTGTATATCAAGCAAACCTACGTACTCTACAAGACCTGGAGCAAGCCATTACTGTAGATATGAATTCCATTAGTCCTGATGTCCCATGAAGAATGTCAAAAATATAGTGGGAAGGGCTCGGATCTGCCTTCAGAAAAATATTGGACATTTCCAACACTTGCCGTAAGACATTACCAGTTGTGCTTATCTACAGTTCATGAATCAAATCAAATGTGAGTATCTCTGTATTATAGTCCATCGTAGAATTATAGTTACAATACCATGACGTGCACGATAACATGATCATATTGTATAAGTCAAAGTAAAGAGATACTAGAAAAAAGACGACACGAAAATGTTACATGGTTTATGTTTCATCATATATGATTTTGTTAAATATTTTTGCCAATTGTAACTAAATAATATTCATGAATTTAGCGTACTAAATACAACAAAAACTTTTTTTTACAACGAAAAGCTTCAAAATCCTGAAAATATTTTAACAGGATTTGTTAACTCATAACAGGATTTTTTAACACTGCTCTAACCCTGATTTTTCCCTTTTTTCCATTGTTTCCAAAAAAAATAATATAATTTTATATAAATATTTATAATAAAAAATTACATAATAAAAACACTACAATACAAAAAAAAAAAAAATCAAAATGAAGAAAAATAATGAGAAAAAATTGAATAGTATGAGTATAATAAATTGTATTGTGTATTACAATACGTTATTTCCATTAACATTTATTCTATACTTATTTTTATAAAATTTAAAAAACCTTATGTCTACAACAGTTGTTTTAACAAAATGTAAAAAAACAATAAGTATTATAAATGTTAATGTAAATATAAACAACGTACTGTTTATAGTACACAATAAATTTATTATACAGTTGTTAGTTCATTTTTTTCCGTTAGATGGTAGCGCTTCATTCATAATAAAAATGTGAATACATACAACCGACAAACCAACGCACCATAATTTTTTTATTGGAGAGATTAATTGAATTTAAAACCCTGATATTCTTTTTTGTATATTTTTGTTCTATTCTGTTTATTGGAATGAACATCTACACCAAGAAGATTACAAAATGGCATAACAAAAGAAGAAAAATTAGAAGCTTTGAAATAAAAGTCCTAAATAAGAAAAAAAGGTTAGTATACAAAGTAAAAATTATATAATACTAATATATAGGTTTTTGGAAAGAGTTTTGAAAACCGTTCTTTTCGCTATTTGTCTATTATAATTTATTTTTGTAATCCTACATTTATACTGTATGTACATCGGATATCAGTTTTAAAAATAAGAGGCTTAGTTTAATGCTTGTTTTATAAAAATGAACCTAGATGATTAGAGACTAGCTGTTTGAAACAATGAGCATAGTTTGTTACGTATAATCTTCTCTGCAATCGAATAAAAAGAAACCGGTTGAAAATGTGCTTCTTAATAATTTAAGTATTATGTAAATTAAATTTTACTAAAACGAATTTAATCCCACAAATTCTGCAATTTAAATATTAACTGTAAGATAATTATATTTATTTAAATACGGTACAAACAAAAGCCAAATAAATGAAACGATTTTCTTGTTCCAGTTTTCTTTTATAAAAAACTAATCCGGTTAATAAAACTCTTAATTTAAATCTAACTGAACTAGAATTAAAAGAAATTTTTATACGAATGACACAGAAAAGATAAAATAAAAAAAATCCAATCCAATAATATTACATAAAAGATGACAATTATACATCGATTAAAAAGATTGTGTTCTAAGAACTCATTTAATTACCCGCATTAAGTATTTCAGTTATACTCGTATATTGAATACTAATCTCCATTTTTCAGAGGTACATCAATAATAACATTTGAAAAACGAATGCAATAAATAAATAAAATGATTCTATTTAAAAAATCTTCATGTATAACAAATTAAAAGAAAGAAACCTAAATAATTGTTAGACTAAGCCAAACAGTTTAAATTTGAAATTTTAATTCTACTGCATTATTTTAAAACAACGTATATTTCTCCTTCATAAAAAATTATATATATGGTATATTTTATTTACCACCAATATATATTATTACAAATATTTCCTATAACTGGCCAATCAGTTTAGTTATAAAAAAGAAGAAATTTCATTTGTTTCTTAATGATCCAATGATAAAGCTGGGCAGACGGAATCGGAAACTCTCTATGGCATCTTAACCGATCACAAAACTCCTATTATTTGCTATTGATTGCTTTACGTACAAGGTTTTACAGAACATTACTTCAAATAAGCATTCACACGTTTTCTTTACATGTAACGTATAACAATTGTTTTATAAATTATTTAGATTAGTTATTGGCCGAGCGAAGTAATTTCTGATCATTTGGCAATTCGTCCGTTTGTATCTTGGTAGTGATGCAATTCCAACAGAATACATTTTCGAATTTTTATGAAATTTTATAGTACGGTTGATATAAGCGTTAAGGTTTTAATAGGCGGAGATATACGTAAAAAAGTTTTTTATAAAGTGGTGGTAAATATTTTTGTTAGTCAGAGATGTAGTAGAGGTGCAGTAAAGAGGAAGTTTCCATCACCAAGCCACAAATGCCGCAGAATAAACATGTGGTCTTCCCCACACTCTTGACACAATTTACTCCTAAAATCACACACAGTTTCCAAATTCTCCCAGAAATTACCGTCAGATATTTTTCTTTCACTTTTTATTCAATTTTTAAGATTAAAGTTTGCCTCCGGAAAACATTATTATAATATAAAATATTTAATCAATAATTTTTCTATAAAATTCTCATTTTCCGCTCAGTCACATTATTAATTTAAAAAAAAACTACATGAAAGATAAAACTGAAGTACCTCCTCGATAGATATCAGTCACTGGTATCCGGTGCCTTACGATATTCCTTATAAAGTAGTATTCTGTTTTGTACTTCCGAGTCATTCTTAGTCGATTACGATCGAAGGACAAATTCGATTTTAATTTTATTAATTAAAGTTCGTTGTGAACTTGATAACAAATTGTAAAGTGCAACACAAAATAAGCGAGGTCTTTTCTTCACAGAAGTAACAAAACTTAATATTATAATCTAGAACAACAGAAATTTTAATCGTACATCTTTAAAAGAAATATGAGATCAAAATGTAGAAAATTAATTTAATTTTAATTTAAAAATAATATCAAATTAAGTAATCTACATATATATTTATAACTAGCATACCCATCAGTGCTTCGCTATTGCTAGATTTGAGTATATATGTAGATTAAATGAATACAATTGAAAGTTGATAAAACATTAACAAAATTAACATTACGAAATTCAATAAATTTAAC
Source organism: Lycorma delicatula (assembly GCF_047948215.1). Taxonomy (NCBI): domain Eukaryota; kingdom Metazoa; phylum Arthropoda; class Insecta; order Hemiptera; family Fulgoridae; genus Lycorma; species Lycorma delicatula. The sequence goes on from NC_134462.1 coordinate 65,961,475, forward strand.
CTTTCCCTTTTTGCCTTTTCTTTTCCCCTTTTCCCCTTTCTCTTTTCCTTCTCTCATTTCTCTTTCCCCTTTTTCTTTTTTCTCATTTTCCTTTTCCTTGTTATCCTCATTTTATTTTTTCTCTTATCTGGTTTTTCCCCGCACGTAAATCGGTACAGTAGTTTTTTAGCCTACAGCGGACATACATATCGGAAACATTGAAATGGAATCGTAAAATATTTAGTATAGCGTGTGTTGCTTTTACGTCCAATAGATGGCGATGTTTTTAAGAAAAAAAGCATGTTGTGTACCTAAGATGTCACACCTGTGACAGGTGTAACATCTTAGGTATATAAATGTAGGTATATAAAAACACGCGGGTATTCTAATGTAACGTCGTGTCAAAATTTCAGAGCAATCGGTGAAGAACTTTCGGAGATTTAAGATTTTGAACAAACTATCGACCATTTACATTTTTTATTTATATAGATAGTAATTACACCAAAACAATCCATTAGGAAATACACAAGCTATATTTTAACAGGTCAATTACTACAATCAAAACACCAATATTTATTTCCAGTTTGGGGGGGAAAACTTTTCCAAAAACAAATAGTTTTATGATAAATTCTCTGTTGTAATGAAAAACTGAAACATTAATTTGAGCTTCACAGCATTTTAGTGACTGAGACACAAATCGGTGCCTCAAAAAAAAGAAGATAAATAGAGTGAATAAGACATAAACGGATAATTTATATTTACAATAATCTGTTTTGTATACAAGGATGTAATAAGAAATAAAAACTATTCCAATCTTCTGAAATATACGAAAGTAAGTTTGTGTGGTTCACAACGTATATGAAAAAACTTCACATCCAATTCTTTATATTACTCGACTTTTTACCTTATCTATTACTTTTGTAATAACATAATTCAAAAGGAACACAAACGTGGGAAAAGTAAAAATAGCAGTTATTAAAATTATTTAAAAGAATTTATATACAGTATTTATAAGTTTTTATTTTTTATTTTTTAACTACAAATATTTCAATCTATACCACTATAAAAGTGGTATAGAAAAAAAAACAGTCCAGGCACATATGGGTAGAAAATCTACGTCATTGGGTTATAATTTGTTTCAGACCTAAATAATAAAATTACTCTACAAGTTTTTTTTTTTTTAAATCAGCTATTATTTTATAACAATAATATAACATCTGTAACTTTAGGAAAATAATAACTTTTTACTCAATAAGGTTTTATTTAGGTAATGGACAAAGAAGCTAAGTATACGTCTGGAGACTTAATTTACTATATTTCGGTTCTGAAAAGTTATACGCAATAAGACCTTTAGTAATTGAAAATCACTATTACGAGGGTCATTCAATAATTAAACAGACAATAGCCGTAAAGCGAAATTGGTTTATTAAATAAATACAATTTTTTTGTCTACTTTTCAGTGTAATTTCCAACAATTTCTCTGCACTTGACTCATCTTTTTCAGAGTCTTCTTATTCCCTCAGCGAAGAATTCTTTACCTTGATCTTGAAGCCAGTTTTGTACTTTTTTCTTTACCTATTCGTTGTCGTTGAACTTGTTACCACGCAAAGATTCTTTCATCATACCAAACAGATAAAAATCCGAAGGAGCAAGGTTAGGGCTGTAAGGAGGATGAGGTAGGAGCTCCCAACCCGCTTTGCCGATAGTTTCCAGTGTCACATGTGCCGTATGAGATCGACGGTTCTCTTGAAGAAGTAGCACGCCTTTTGTCTGCCATCTCGGATATTTCCTCTTCAATGCGGGCTTGACTTTGTTCTCAATCAAGACTGGTAATATAGGCTGTTTTTAGTGTGTAGCACCTCCAAATAAATGCAGAAAATCAGATCATGGGCATTCCAAAAGGTGGTGTTCACATGTCCTTACCAGCCGATGGTTGCGTTTTGAATTTCTTACGGACAGGTGATTCAGAGTATTTCCACTACACGCTTTGACGTTTGGACTCCGGCTCAAAATGATGTATCCAAGTTTCATCACAGGTTAAAATCCTGTCAAAAAATCCATCACCTTTGTTATTAAAACGATTTTTGAGTTCGGTGCAAATGCGAAATCTCTCGGCTTTATGATGAACGGTAAGCTCTCTGGGAACCCACCTTGCATAAGGCTTACGGTAATTAAGTCTGTTTTTAAATATGGAATTGTGGTGGTGGAGGGCGTCTTTTCCTACGGGATTCAGAATGTGAACATTTTTCAACAATTCGTTTGACTGTAAGTTGTCGTTCTTCTTGGATAAGTGAATCAATACGAGAATCTGACGCCGAGGTCAACACTGTTACAGGAAGTCCGGAGCGATGCTCGTCGGTCACGCTTTTGCGGCCACTTTTAAACTTTTCCACCCACGCATAAAAACTCGCATGGTTCATGCAACTACTGCCGTATTCTTTGTTCATCCTAGAGAATATTTCTGACGGTTGTACACTTTCCGAAAGTAAAAATCGGATCACGGATGCTGTTCTTTAAAAGTACTTTCTTCGAGGGGACACGCCATCGTAACTAAGACTTTAGAGGTTATGTTTACGTAAATATTAATCGAATAGCTGACTAACAAACACTCTTCGCAAAGTTGTCAAACTACAAACGTTTCAATTGCCTGCATTAAGCGTTTCCTTCACTGAAAATGTTTGGTTAATTATTGAATGACCCTCATAATTAGACATCAAAACGGGTGTTACAGCTCAGGAGCACATATAACTTAAGACCCAGAATCGACTGTCATAGTAACCAGTCTATGAAAATTGTAAGAACACAAATAACCGTGAAGATTGTAATTATTTTTTTCTAGGAAAGAAATATGTACAAATAAGTTTTGTATATATATATATATATATATGTGTGTGTGTGTGTGTGTGTGTGTGTGTGTGTGTGTGTGTGTGTGTGTGTGTGTGTGTGTGTGTGTGTGTGTGTGTTTTAATCGGGGAAATATGCACATATTCTTCTTCTACATATGAAATATAATGACCAGAAATGATTAGTTATTGAAAAAAAAAATAAATAAATAAATAAACCTTTATATAAACAGGCAAAGGAAAGAAGCCAGGCATTATCTGTAATAATAAAAAATGCAAGCTATTAGACAAGGCCAAGGACATTTACAGACAATGAATAACAAAGAGCGAAAAAAAAGAGTATATAACATGACCGGTTAAACGACTCTTGTCCGCGAATGTAATCACTAATTTAAGATTCAACCAAACGATATAAATACTACCACGAATTAATTAAAGTTGCAACGTAAAAGGCGACTTCATGTAACGTATACAATGTAGCAGCTATACATAGTGAACTATATGACGGTTGAATTCTTAATTAAGTCTGACATAAACATGTTTTAGATTATTGTCATTCTATAAATAAAATCAGACTCAAAGTTACATATAGTATGTTAAAGAAAATTACAGTATTACATGATTATTGAAAAAGGAGAAATAAAGTTTCGTTTAACGCGTTTTTATGTGCGATTTTTATTAATTATATTTTCACAATATTCTTTTAAACGTAATTTGTAATAGGTTGATTAAAATATTTGAAATTTTTCTTTATTCAAGAAATGAGAAAATGAAAATTTGGTAATAAGGTTAAAAAATATATTTTTTTGTAGAAGTAAATGGTACCAAACACATACAAGGTACGCGGGTACCGTATATACAGTAAATGTCTTTATTAATTACATAATTTTGAAAAAGTGTAAAAAATTATCTATAGTAAGACAGTTCTCTTGGTCCAAAAATTTGATTGACAATACATTATAACCTACATTTTACAAAAATTAACATTATATATATAAAAACACAAAATAATATTACGAATAAATTATCATTTCTTTTTCTCCCACTACTACTCAACTGTGCCCAAGAAAAATAAGTTACAAAATGGAACCAAAAATCCATAGTGGAATCCAATTAGGAAGAAAAAAAACGCATCAAAATCAATTGTCTAGCCTTCACAGATGACATGGCCCTACTAGCTGAGACATGGGATGAAGCCAAAGAAGAGACTCTAGAACTTGAAGAACAAGCAGCAAAAGTAGGGCTCAAAATCTCCTTCGAAAAAACTAAAATAAAGACAAACATAAAAAACCCATCAAGGAACCTCGAAATCGGAGAATAAAAGATAGAAATACTCAAAGAATTTAAATATCTCGGAGAATGGATCAGCTGGAATGCCCTCGACAAAAAAGGTAATGGAGACTACAAGAAATAAACGCGAACTAGCCTTTTTTTACCAGAAATAAATCTCTATCTTGGAATGCAAAAGTACTATACTAAAACACGGTAATTAAACTGGAAGCCTCTATGCAGCCGAAACATTATCCATCACCGACTACGGCCCGATCGAAAGAAAGGAAAATCTTAAGAAAAATCCTAGACTCCCAAATTCCAAAACAACAAACTAATCCGCATCAAAAACGAAACCCAATACCAAAGAAAAAAAATGAACTCGGACACAATGAGAAATAGAAAAATCGACTTTTACGGATCATCCTCAGAATGAACGCAGATTAACCAAACAAATTTTTGATTATTTCCACAAAAAAAAAACCCCTGATTTGTTCAAACAGACAGAAAAAGATGTAACGGCACTATAAATCACAGAAAGCATGCTCCTAGACAAAACCAAGGACAAAAAAACGAGGTTTCAAGTCAAAACAAAACAACATAAATATACGTAGAATTTAAAAAAAAGGAAAAATGATTAAAACGAGTGAATCAGTGCGAGGCATACGACAGAAGCGAAGCTTATTACGCAATATTATATGAACTATTAATGGTGTAAAATAATTTATACGCATAAGCCGTTTAAGAGTGAAAGAGAGAGAGAGAGAGAGAGAAAGGGAGAACGCCGTATACGCATAAGCTGTATATAAGTGTGAGACAGAAAAATTAATTCTATTATTTTTGTAATACTATTCATTCTATTGATTTGAACCATCCAGTTAAAACCCAGCTAACACAATGGTAGAGGCTCATAGTTCACACCATTAATTAATTCATTAAATTTTGTGCTTCAACCGGCAAATCTGCAATACTAGTCTAGCACGTGACGTTTTCTTGTGAGCTCCATCCGAAACCTGCGTTAAGAAGCTTCGCTTAAAAAAATAAATTAACTTTAATATAGGTAGTTTTATCAGCAACAAATATGTATGGAATATAAAAAAAAATTGTAAAAATAAGTGGAAAGCATATATATTCTCATATCTAATATAAACATTACGTAGTTAAATATCTACATTTAGTGTCAAAACATCTAATATTTAATAAGTTCACACATTTCAAACCACCGGGTTGGTCTAGCGGTGAGCACGTCTTCCTAAATCAGGTGATTTGGAAGTCGAAAGTTCCAACGTTCAATTCCTAGTAAAGGCATTTACTTTTATATGGATTTGAATACTAGATCGTGGATTCTGGAGTTCTTTGGTGGTTGGGTTTCAATTAACCACACATCTCAGGAATGGTCGAACTGAGACTGAACAATACTACACTTCATTTAAACTCATACATATCATCCTCAGAAGTAATAATACCTGAGCGGTAATTCCCGGAGACCAAAAAACAGGAAAAGAAAGAACTACAAAGGTTAAAAAAGTTAAACATGACATAAAAACCTGGTTCTGTTTTTAAATTAGTTAAAGACCATAATGTACGAATAAAAACTCTTATGTAAAAAAACAATTTTTTTTGTTTTAAATTCATGAAAGAATACAAGTATTTCTATTTGGATAAATAAAAACAAATAAAGGAAAGGCTAATGTATTTAGTTCGCGGCACTCTCATCATACAATTAACCGGATGGAAATCATAAATTTCATAAAGTAATTCCAACGCACTGGTAGCATCTTTGATGATAAAAAGCCTTGAAATTTTTATATAAAAAACAATCGCATTGTATACAATTAATAAAAATATTTCATATTGGTCGGTATATTCTGATAGCCGTAATCTGAAATAAATTAGTGTAATATTTTATTAAAATTTTACTATTAAACGAAATTCCATAACAAACAATCACTTTTTAACATTTCCAAAAAAAAACTTTTCACGCTATATAATTTTACTTCTCGAACGAAAGTATATTTTAACAGATAATCGTAAAAATATACTTGCGTGAAAAGGCAATATGTGTAACTGAAATTTAATAATGTTAGAGGTTAATATAAAAATAAATCAAAGATTAAAATACCGGCATCCACTATTTTTAAAAAATAGTGTAATTAGATTAAATTTTTCTTTTTTTTAGATCAATTAACGTGCCTAAAAACATAAAATATTACCCAAATACTATAAAAAAATATAATCCTCCCAAAGCGAACCCGATAAAAAAATCTACCAATGGCAACACATCCTATCATATTACAAATTCAACTTAAGTTTTACCACTACCAATATGGAACTCTTCCTAATAATGCATCACCGCGATTCAATATATAAGGACAAAATCTTATGCTTTATGTCACAAAAACTCATAGACATTCACAAATACAATAGGCAAGCACAATAGAAGGAATTAACCACCATTATGACAACCGAAAAGAATAACACAATTATTTGTTACGATTCAATATCTGTATATGTGTATAAATATACAGTAAGATTTCAATTTAATATAAGAAATGATGTGTTTCTTTGGATTTAGTACATTTTGATAGATGCACACAAGAAACATAATATTTTGCAGGCGATAAATAAACGTATAAGTAATTTAATTTTTATGTGCTTTTAAAAGTAAAAAATATTCTTAGCATTACAGAGAATATGAAATTTAGTTTCTATAGATGCCGATTAGATATTACAAATTCATTATCCTTATCCCTTGTTCACTTTACAAGTCGCAAACCCCTAACGGGACACATCCTTGTTTAATTTCTATTGTACAACAGAAAGGAAAGTTGGTCGATAAACAGTTCAATGACAAAAGAATGTAAAAGATGCAGATTTTACACAATGAAACGACGGAGTATTTTGTGTTAATTGGAACCCATATATTGAGAGTAGGTTGAGGCGTTGAGGTTAAATGAATGATTAAAATTCTTCAAACATGTTACAGCATAATTTTCGTTTATGGATATAACTGAAAAAAAAAAATAATAACTCGGAGGAGTTCATATTAATTTTCTTAGAACGCGTATATATATATGTATAACGTACAAACAACTCTCAGTCCACTCTCTTTTTCTCCCAGGGAATCAATCTCTCTTTAAATTTTCCACTTACTCTCTGAGACTTACTTACATACCGCGTTCTTTACGTGTTTACGCTGTAAACGTACACTAACACACACCTACCCGTACTAATATCATGTCAGGATTTAGTTAATTTCTGAAAACCTTGGCAAATTTTGTGAAACGAAAAGTGAACTATATGTTTTTTTTTTAAATTTTATTATCTCTATAAGAAAAACTTACAAAATATATATTTCCTTAAATATGAGAAAGATATTAACATCAATTATGATATTCGGAAATTGGTAAAATTACGACGAATCTCTAAGATTATATATTTACTTGTGTAACGTGGAAATATACTGTACTTCAATTAAGTCGACTTTAATTTCTGAGGTTAATCGGACAGAATGAAGGACAAGTTATACAATGTAAGCGGCAATCATAAGGATTTCAATTAGTATTCAATTTCGTATAAAAGCAATTAACAAGGATTTAAACCTCAAAACTTTTGACTTCGAAAATCAGCTGTTAAACAACTGATTTGCGACGAATTGACCACCAGAACAGCCCGGAGAGTTGTATTTTATTAGGTATAAAATACATTAATCTTGATGAAGAATAAAATCATTCATAAATTATTCGATTAATTCGGGATTCTGGGTACCTTATCTATTAGGATTAATTTTTTTTTCCCCCGAATGGGAAAATTTTACTTTAATATTTTAGTTTAGTTTTGAATAATTATTTGTAAATTTAAAATCGTTATGAAATGGAATTCGTTTTTTTTTATTATCGCTAATAGAACTGAAATTAAAAAAAAACACACTGCGAATCTTGCCTTCTTTTTCTTCCTGTTTAGCCTCCGGTAATTACCGTTCAGATATTACTTCAGAGAATGAATGAGGATGATATGTATGTAAATGTAATCTTGTACAGTCTCAGTTCGACAATTCCTGAGATGTCAGCCAAAATGCGGTTTCCGGCTTCGGAAAGGGGCGGGCTGGTGAGGTGGAGGATTAGTCGGTAGGGCGCAGGCTACATACGCTGTAACATCTGCGGAACCTGTTAGCGAGCCAAACAATTTGTCCGTAAATGGGACTACTACCCTAACCAGAGGAAAAAAAACACCAAAGAACACCGGTATCCACAATCTAGTATTCAAATCCATATAAAAATAACAGACTTCACTGGGACTTGAACGTTGGAACTCTCGATTTCCAAATCAGCTGATTTGGAAAAACGCGTTCACAACTAGACCAACCCGGTGGGTTTTGCGATTCTTGCCTATCGATATGTTGAATAGCTAATTCATCGCACCATAGATATGCCGGATCATCAAATAAATGTACAAATATTCATATGATTAGATAATGTTTTATTTTAATATTTAAATCATTGTTTTAGTATTATTATTATCTAATTATACAGGGTTTGGCATATAAACCTAACGCTAGATAAAAATTTTAAAAAAATTTATCGAATCTATCGTAAAAGTGTATGTATACAGGCAATTTGTCATGAAAATAGACTGTATTTGAAAATCCTTTCCTACCGATTGATCTTTTGTCCATGCGTTAGGGGTGATGAGGGAAGCATAACTCCAGATTTTTAACACCCCCCTCCCATAGATTTTTGAAAAACTCGAAAAACTCAAAAATTTTTGAAATGCGTTTTTCTCTGAATCTATGCATTCTAGAGAAAAGTTTTTCAAACAAAAAATGGAGAGGACATTCTCCTCTACAATTAATTTCTTTGAAGTTATGCCGTATAATTTCAAATTGAAATACTAAGTGGCGCTGAAGTTGTAAAAAACGTTGTAAACGAAGTTGTAAACAACTAGACCGGTTTCGAACACGTGCCCAATTCACAACATTTTCACACTTTCACAAGCTACAGCTCCAAAATGGTAAGTCGTACAAAAAAATTGTTTAAATAAAAGTTGTCAGTTTTTGAGATTAACAACTTTTCCAAATGCAATACAAACGAAAAAATATTTTTTCCGGTGAAAAAACCGAAAAAACACTTTTTTACAACTTCAGCGCTATCTAGTATTTCAATTTCAAATTATACGGCATAACTTCAAAGACATTAATTGTAGAGAATGTCCTCCACATTTTTTGTTTGAAAAACTTTTCTCTAAAATGCATAGATGCAGAGAAAAACGCACTTCAAAAACTTTTTGAGTTTTTCAAAAATCTATGGGAGGGGATGTTAAAAATCTGGAGTTAAGCTTCCCTCATCACCCCTAACATATGGAAAAAAACATCAATCGGTAGGTAAGGATTTTCAAATAAAAATTCAAATTGACTGTACTAGTAGAAATCTGCGAGGTAACTATTATTCACGGTATTAAACATCTCTGAAGCCGAGATTATTCGTGGTGGTTTACCTATTATGGAATTGAGCTCCCATGAGCAAATACACTTATGATGGATTCGAGTAATAAATCGTCAGATTTATATGCCGGACCCTGTAGAATCTTTACACAGATAATTTAGCTTGAACTTTCATTAAGTTTATAATGGGTAATAGAATACAATTTTCAAACTAACTACGTAATATGTCTTTAAAATAAAGAGTAACAGTTAAGAAGAAGAAGAATAAGCAATTTATGTACAAAAAACCAATCGGATAAAACATGTGATTCCGCCATCAAACATACACTATAATGGTTTTAAATAAATAATAAATGACATAACGCAGCAATTAGCAGCAAGTTATAACCGCAAACAACCATGAAACCACTAAAATGTACAGATATAATAGAAATGTGGTTTCAGCATTAGTTGCAGTAGCGCAATTCTATAGCGCATAAAATGCAACTATTCAAAATCATATAACAGTCGACCGTAACCTAAAATGATATCATTATTATACTTATTACATCGATTAAAACCGATGTCCACGTGTTTTGAAATAACGCTAACTCGTGTCCATAATAATTATATAATTTATAGGATATGCATTGAAATAATTTCAATAAATAATAATTATGAACTACTCATCACAGAACATATTACATTATTACTGTTATTACGTTTTCCATGTTAATTAAATTATCCATAAATTTAATCATAACAAATTAATAGGCTGTGTACATTTGATTTTGATAACGTTCTAACTAAATCCATGTTATAAGCGAATGTTATCGGTTACAATAACAATAATATAACAGAATCTATCCAAAAAAAAAAGTAGTTACAAATACTAATCCCGTAAAAAGGATTGTGCACTAAACAGTCTTCATCACAGAACAATTAGTTTAGCTTTATATTTAGCTTTTTGTATTCTGAACAGAAAACTGAGTAAAAAAAAAAAAATGGATCAAATGGTTACAGAAGAATAATAAGGATTAAGGAAGGGAAGCAAGAGATACGATGGAGTTAATAATAAGTATAATACAGAGGTAAAGGAAATGTATATTTTATAGTTATGAAAAAAGCCATTAGCAGTACCAAATGGAACCCCCCACCGTGTTAGTCTAGTGGTCAACCTGTCTTCCCAAATCAGCTGATTTGGAAGTCAAAAGTTCTAAAGTTCAAGTCGTAGTAAAGGCAGTTACTTTCAAACGGATTTGAATATTAGATCGTGGATAACGGTGTTCTTTGGTGGTTGGGTTTCAATTAACCACACATCTCGGAAATGGTCGAACTGAGACTGTACAAGACTACACTTCATTTACATTCATACATATCATCCTCATTAATCCTCTGAAATACTATCTGAAAGGTAATTACCGGAGGCTAAACAGGAAAAAAGAAAGAAGCATTACCAAATAAAATAAACTCATGGAACATTAAGACAAATAGAACATTAAAAATACAGAAGATAATGAATTAAAGGATTGTATATACATAAGACCTATGTACATAGAATGATTCCAAATTGCACGACAATCTCTCGTGAGATGATGCTAAAACCAAAAATAAGAAAAAAAATCCCTTTACGGCACGCAGGAAGGCGGAGGTACATTTCACCTGTGCTAAATAGGGGATAAAAAATATTTTTACCTTAAAGTTAAGAAAAACTTCAAATTTACTCAATACGACAGTGGTTGTATGTGAAAAAGGTTCCACATGTTTAGCACACGACACGCCCCATCTTCTTACATTTCCAGCAACATTTTGGTCATCCCGTTCCGTAATAGTTGATTATATAAAAAATTGTTTCGGACAAAAGTTTTAGGTAATGTTTGGAGGACTAATGATCACTTTAAACCGACTCGATAATGTGCCTATTAAGGGAGGTATAATTTTTTGTTTGTTTTCAAAACCCCAATTTTTCCACCCCCTGGACCAATAGTTGGTGATATAAAAAACTTTAATTAAACAAGTTTTAGTTCCTTATCCAAAGAATAGTAGGAACTTTAAACGAATTCGATATTTAACTTAATAAGAAAATTAAAGCATTTTTTTTCGAAACAGTCCCGTTTCTATCACCATGGTCCGATTTTTCCCATTAACTAACACGACCGAGATTTTGGATGGTTATATTTTATGTATAAATTTGAAAGTGATTGGCGGAAAATCACGGCAGTTATCGTGTCCACAAGAAATTGAAATATAAATATAAATTTATATACACTTTTTTTAACTGACGGTGATTTTTGAGTCTGGGAGATAAGAAACGCGAAAATTTGTCGAAATTTTCCGGAAGACGAATCATGGTACCCGTTACAATAGGATTTATTATGAAATCTACTTAAAAGTTCATATAAACATAAGTCAGATAAGGGTTCGTTAGTGAATTCTGGCTCGTGAAACATTTAGCCCTGGTTTCTGTTCCCTATGTGAAATTAAACCGTACTAAAATTTTGGGGTACAAGTCGAAGGGTAAATTATATGGTTCCGTACGGTTTTCGATCAAAGAGGCTAAATAAAAGCGGTCCCAGACCTCTATCTCACTTAGGTCTTTAGAATAACGGGTAAAAAACAAAAACGTTTTACCGGAAAAAACACTTTATTAGGTTTGGAATAAAATAATTTTGTTAATCTGCCGATAAACAAATAAAAATTTCTAATCAACTTTGTAGAAAATTTAACTCTTATAGAAAATTGATGTAAATAATGTCTATTAAAATTAAATACAAATTTGGCAAGTTAAACTTTAATTAGAAACAAAACATACAAACTGGATCGCAAAAGCGATACGATTTTAAACACAACAATTCACATACAAATGCTCCCTTTATCCTGCTAGACATGCTCCCTTTTATCCTGTTTAGCCTCCGGGAATCACTGTCAGGTATTACTTACCTGAGAGGATGAATGAGGCTGATATGTATGGGTGTCAGTGAAGTGTGGTCTTTTACAGTCTCAGGTCGACCAAACCTAAGATGTGTGGTTAATTGAAATCCAACCACCAAAGAACGCCAGTATCCGTGATCTGGTATTCAAATCCGTATAAAAGTAACTGGCTTTACTAGGATTTGAACTTTGGAACTCTCGACTTCGAAATCAGCTAATTTGCGAAGACCCTTTCACCACTAGACCAACCCAGTGGTTCAGACATGCTCCCTTGTAATTCTCAGAGATTAAAAGTAATGATAAAAGCATTGGACGTAGGGATGAAGGAATACGGGATGAAAATAAATGTGAAGAAAATGAATATTATGAAGATGAATGAGAGGGAAGATACGGATGTTGTAACAATAGAAGGAAAAATTGAACAAGTAGAAAGAAACAAATATTTCGGAACGGTACTAACTGAAAACTGGAGGATTAAAGAAGATTAAAATGGGAATTGTAGTGGTAATCCTTTTTTTTGCGAAGAAAAACCTAATGTGCAGTAAAGTGGATTTAAACCTGAGGAAGAGACTGGTAAAATTCTTTGTTTGGAATATACGTTTGTATGGTAGTGAAAAATGGACAGCGGGGAAAAAGGAAGAACATAGGATCGAGGCTTTTGAGATGTGGGTGTGGAAGAGGACGGAAAAGATAAAATGGGTGTGGATCGAGTAAGAAAGGAAGTATTAAGAATAAATGAAGATAGAACAATCCCGGTCAGGCATGGCATTTTCACACACGCCACAAATCGTTTATCTCACGCTCTAAAGCAATACCTAACGGTGGTTCCAGAGGTTAAACAAGAAAAAAAGGACAATTTTTAAAACTATCAAAAGGAGGAAAGGGTAAAGGATAAAGGAAAAGGAATAACAAATAATTAATTATATGTAAACATAAATCACACAATGAACATCAGTATATTAACTGTTTACTATAAATAAATGTTTTGGTTTTACTTTACTGAAATAATTGAAATGATAGAAAAAAATTTAGTACCTTCATATTTTTTCTTTTATTTCTCAGTCCAATTGCTTTTTATCACACAGAAAAACAATTTATTATTATTTTTGTTTAATAATTTATTTTTTTAAACTTCCACATCAACACATAAAACACATAAATTGAAATTTGGTATTCCGTATAAAATTGAGGGTAATATATCATTAAGTTTTCACTCTTTCAAGAGGCTATATTAGAAACAGTTTACGTTCAACTGTTTTACCTCGTAGAATGATTTATTACTGAAATAATTATATTCTTATATACAGAATTTATTCCATCCTACAAATTAATCAAAAATATTTATTTTAATACAGAAATTTCAAAAATTATTTATTTTTTATTACAGAACAATAAAATTCTTTAAATATATACAATTTTAAAATAAATTTTTCGTAGAAAAAAAATTTTACTATAAATATAAACTCAGTATTTCATTTTATAAAGTAATATATCATTTTCACTACTCTTCCTGGCAAACAATAGGCAATCCACTAACGGAAATTAAAGTTGACAACTCGCTAGTCATTTAATATTTACAACACAATATAATGTTTATAAATTTAAAAACTATAATTGGTGTACCCCCTGTTAAACCGGATTTCATTTAACCGGATTACCTTCTTTCTTTAATAGTTTTTTTAACAAATACTGTAAACATAAATATTATATGACATTCATACTGTCATTCTAGTTAAAATAACATTTTAACCTCACTATACTATTGCAAATGACGTAAGTGAATACAACGTTAAGTGTACTTGCAGTGTAAAAATAGTTCTATGAATTATTTTAAAAGACCGGATATTAAAAATATAAAATAATAAAAACGAAAACACAAGATTTAATTGGAGAATATTTAAATAAACTAATAACGATGACGGATAACAATCAACTCATTTAAGAATACCAACAGGATACAGTGATAAAAGAATAAATACGTGATGACATATCTAGCAAACAATATAATTATACTGCAAATTTACAACGTTATAACGGAAAGTAATTCTCACCCACCTTCTATTTCTCGAATGCATCGATACATCCACCTCGCATACTTTTCCCCCTTTTTTTCCGTTTGACAACAATATTTCATTTGTACAACATCTTATCGCTCCCCTTTCTCCCAATTGTCCGAACATTAACTGCGTTTGATACAAACGTTTTTAACTCTATTTCGTAAAGTATTATCACTCGATCCCTATTTATTTTTAATTAATGCAGACCTTCAATTCCATGAATAATCGTAACACAAAATCACATTAATTCATTTAAAAATTATTTTTTAATAAAAAAAAATATTGCGAATATTTTGCTTGATTTATTAAGGATATATTTTAAGAGAAACCATTGGAAACTAACCGGATACATATATAAAAATAATCACGGAAATAGTTAACAAAATAATTAAAATAAACTGAAAGATCACATGATAAATAAATCTATCGATTGTTACGAGAACCAAACAAAGGTATCCTTTTGGATCATCTATTCGGTCTGCTACACCACAAGTAAACTCTACGTTGATCAACTATCCCGTATCAATTTTCTAACTGCCCTTTTACAAATAAAACTCTACGAAAAGGTGTAACTTTACAAGACACAAATTCTGATATAGTTTGTTTTAAAGGATTTATTTATAAACTCTGTACTTTCCCTTTTGGTCGGATATTCATAGTTTTCTTTACGGATTATATTTTTCAGTTTCCCGACGTACCCTTCATCCTGTGCCCCTTTCTTTTTCCTGTTTAGCCACCGGTAACTACCGTTTAGATAATACTTCAGAGGATGAATGAGGATGATATGTATGAGTGTAAATGAAATGTAGTCTTGTACATTCTCAGTTCGACCGTTCCTGAGATGTGTGGTTAATTGAAACCCAACCACCAAAGAACACCGGTATCCACGATCTAGTATTCAAATCCGTGTAAAAATATCTGGCTTTACAAGGACTTGAACGCTGGAACTCTCGACTTCCAAATCAGCTGATTTGGGAAGACGCGTTCACCACTAGACCAAACCGGTGGGTTTCATCCTGTGCCCCTAGGAGAAAACATCCATCTTGTGACGATTCCGGTAGCCACTATCACCCTATCTATTCATAGTCTTGATGGGCTTTACCGCAGGTCGTCTTATTGACCCACAGGCTCTGACTAATACTATCAGTCGTCAGCTAATCTGTCCGGATACCACCGATGCAAATGTCTAGATAGTCATTTCCTTCAGTGATTTTAACTCAGCTTTTGCCTTTGGTGTAGGCTTCTTCGGATATCTGTCCTATTTCGTAGGCCTCACAACTACTGCATTTGACTGAGTTCGCGAAGCGTGATCCCAGTGCCTCATTCTGACGCCGAAGAAAACTAATCACAAACATTAAAAAACTAGATTGTAATAATCATTTTTTGAATCTATATAATATCAAAGTACTTATACCGCAAAAAATCATTGATCGCAACAGCGATAATCTTGAATTGCAACCATCCGGGTACATTTTAAACAAGTACATGGAGAGACAGAACGGGAACTCCTTTCCACAAATGTCCAAGCATTCCAAGGAGATTCCAGTAACTTATAAATAAACCTCAGGTCTAGTCTGTTCACGGAAGTAATATCAATGCAATTGCGGAAGCAATATCACTCACAGTTCCATCACAGAGAAACGAATAACAGGGAAGCAAATATTCCTTAGATTATAACCTGACAACACTTTATGCAATATTTATATTTCTGGCATATGCAATGACGCTGAAACTACTAGTGACTTACGCAGATGACACGGAATGTTTCCTGCTGCTCAAAATCTGTTCAGCAATAAATGTGCATGCTTCGTAACGAACACGATTTAAAGATTCTAATTAAATATTTTATGTATCACAGCTAAACCGTCTTGGTATGTAAAAAATAACATGCAACATAAGGATTTCAAAATCTCAACCTAAACGACATATCTTTGCGAAAAAAATATACTGTACATTCGTACATCGAGTTACTTTCTTATTGGTCACAAATAACTTCTGAACGGATGATGGAGTAAAAAATCGCCATACAATACATTTTTATTCATAAATTTTTTCTCGTGCGCCAGGCTAGATTAGTGGTAAACTCATCGTGGCAAATCAGTTCGTTAACATCTGATTTCCGAAGTCGAAGGATCTCAGGTACGAATCCTTACGAATTTAATTAACCAACATCTCAGGAATGTGAATCTACAAGACCTACTACATCTCATTTACATGTCATCCTCATCTTATTGGACTGGAGAAGGGGTTTGCTTATTGTTCACGAGTTGAACAGATTGCAAAGTACACGTTAGAAATATACTATTATCTCGCGTCTTTCAAATTTATTTTTAATTATTTTCTTCCGTCCCGTTAGCTATCCTTTAGTCCTTCACGTCATTTAAATATATAATTACAATTACTGGATAATTTCATGTTAAAATTTATAAGAAACATTTTAGGAAAGCAAAACGGGGATTGTGTGAGGAAGCGGAAATAACGTCTTCTACACATACAGCATTAACGAAAAAATGAAGATCCAGAATGACTAATGTAAAGAAAAATAATAGCGTTGAACAGTTTAACTCAAAGGAAAATGACAAAAGACACTAGAAGAATACAGAGAAAATAATTGATAGATAACATTTACAAGTAAGGATCGGGGAAATAAAAAGGATAATAAAGAAGATTTGCGGAGGAATAGAACTACGACTCATCACCGACCCAGGATTTTTGAAATGGAAAGAATAAGGTATTATAAAATCAAACTATTTTTCTTAAATCTTAATATTATTCAGTATTATTGAAATCCCCTACAACAATTACCGATTAGTAGAATAGACCGGCTGTCAAAAATCAATAAAGATTATTCTAATAATTCGTAATACATATTTTATTTACATTATATGTAGATATTTAATGAAATTATAAAAGTAGTTCTGTTATTAACTAATCATAAACAGATTGCCAACAAACAGGAAAGTGGAACATTTACGAAAATCAAATTATTTTCTAATTAGAGTTTTTAGTAAAATGACATTCGAACAAGAAAATTATAATATCTACTTCCAAAAAACAATAAACGATGACAGTGCAGTCAGTGCATATAAGATATTTTTAAATTCTACATAACCTACGTTTAAATGAGGGACAAAATTGGATCAAACAGAAAAATCTCATTAAAACAAAATTTAATGGATGACAAACAGAGAGACGCAACAGATGGATGGACGACCTAACGACCATCTTTCATTTCTAATAAACAAATTAAAAAAATAAAGAAGGAATAAAATGAAAAGCAAACACAGCAGGAAAAAACTCGTTGAAAGGAAAATAGAATTTACAATAGCGGTTGAGAATTTAAAATTTCAAGATAAATGTGTCGTATACATGCGAAACATAATGAATTCACATCGACTAACCATTCCAGATATGCGATTTCATGCAGAATCCAACAGGGGCGTTACTAATTGCTAGTTTATGCTAGTTAGGTCATATTTCATCTGTTCCTATTCATGTTGCAGCTAAATAAATTTTCTAAAATCTGTATATAAACGTATCAACATATAAATTACGCGTTAACTTCATACTCACAATAATTTATTTTTTAATTTTATAAAATGACATGTTAATTAAAATGTATCGAAAAACAATATGTTATATATATATATATTAATAAATTTACATCCACAAATTATATTCCAATAAAGAACTTTTTTGTTTAAATGGATTATAATAATATTAAAAACAAATTAAAAATTCCACAACATCCACCTCTTGTCATAAACTCAACTATTCCGAAGCACCGACTCAAGACCACTGAATCTGAAACTAGAAACCTACCACTAGGAAAACTATAAAAAGTTTATTGCAAATTCCGGATTATAAATCGATATTTTGATACCAAAAATATTATAATAATGCTAAAAGTCATCCGAGAATAGGAAAAAAATTAAAAATTCAAAATTTCTGGAAACCAATACAACTTATTCGACCTAAAGATGACGTCAAAAATGTCACATCTAGCTTTCGTAGACGACCTAGCCATAATAGCAGACCATGAGATCACGGCAATGAAACAAATACAAATCCTCAACAAATGTGCTAGAAAAGTCGGCTTACATATGTCCTGCCAAAAAACTGAGTTCATCTGCTCAAGCCGTCCAATTATTGACTACAAAATACGGACGAATCGGAAGGATCCCATACTTCATATACTTAGATGAGATCTTCGAACCTATATAGGGAGAGAAAACATCACAGAATATTCAAAACTTAGAGAGAGCCTACGGGAAAATCTATAACATCTACAACAAAACATGCTTATCGGTACACACAAAAATCAAGCACTAAAACACGGTAATCGAGCCTGAAGCTCTGTACGTAGCGAAACCCTCACGCTTCACAGAGAAGGCGATCCAGAAAATACCTTGAAAGAAGAAAACAAAATTATGAGAAACAATTTCGGACCGGAAAGAATAGAAAACGGCTACAGATTGAAATCGCGGATAACAACCGAATAATTATCCAATCTTGCAGCAGATATCCGAAGAAGAAGATTACAGTTTTACGGACACATCCACAGACTCCCGACGATAATGCTCACCTACAAAATTCTGGCTTACATAGAACGACTGAAAACCATCCCTTGAATCTAACAAGTCAAAAAAGAAAAAGGTAAGATAAATTCGTCGAAAATTTCAGATAGAAAATTGTACAGACAAAGAATTAGGAAATAGGATGTATAGTCTTATCCGAAGCCCGACTAAGAGACCAGAAACCAAGAATTAAGTGTACAAATGAAAGAAAGAGAACCCATGGAGAAAAAATAAGAGCCTCATGGAAACACAGAAAATTGAATAATAATAGCTTTGCATGATCAAACACGATCCAATGATCCTGTTAGATCATATTAATAATGAAAATATAGTATTCTTAATTATACGCTGCATCTTATATTAAAAAGTACAAATAACTTTTTCTTAAAAAAAAAAGGAAAAAACTGAAATAATTTATGAAAAAAATTTTATAAAATAATAACACAAACTATGCCGCTTGATCCAATTACCATGTACTCACTTTTGATAAATTGAGCTAACATGCTTTGCCTGACCGAATCGTTTTTTTTTCTTTTAAATAACTCGTTATATAAACAGCAACAACACTAGCACCGTATTTCCTAATAGTTTATATTTTGTTGAAAAATCTGTAACTTATTTGAAGAATCGTTTTACATTACTCACGGGTAAAATACTAAACAAAGAATTAATATAAAAAAAAAGTATGATATTTAATAAATAGGTGAAATTAAAAATAATAACATAAATCTAATATAAATAATAAGCCGGTCAACTAAACGAACCGAAGATATAAAACGTTATACTGTTATTTTATTACTGTAAACAAAAACACTGTATCGCCTGTTAACAGCGCATTATTATGCGCCCCAAAGGTTTCTTTACAAACAAAATACAACGGTAATAGAACTGTTTGTAATATCAGTATAGAAAGAACGGTGAATAAACTTTAACGACTGTTATTTCAAATTCAAAATCGAACACGCATTAGCTTATTTTTTCTATAAGGTTACTTGTAAATGGAAGGTAATAGCGAATTAGAAACGGCTAAACATTTTTTGGAGTTTGCAAATACCGAAGAAAAGTAGTCGTTCGGCTTTTTCAACAACGGTATTTAACATACGAATAGATAAGGCGTAAAAGGGCCATAACATTAGATTTATTACGGCGATCGCATACGATGATGATGGAATTTACGTAAGTGTCGGACGAAAGTTAACACGGGTATCAATAGATGGTTTTAGAATTCATACATTACGTTTGTCACCGCTGTAAGAATCAAATACCATTGATGTAAATAGCTCACGTACATTCTGCGGTATGAAAAAAACAACTGAAAATGAGTAAACCCACCGTATCCGATCGGAAAATCTATATGAGAGAAGTATGCGTGGACAAGTTAATAGAGAAGCTAGGTAACAAAATAAGAGAAAAAATATTACTGTCGAAATCGATGAAAGCATATCCACAAACAGAAAGTACAATTCGGAACGGGTACTACCTCAGCAACGGATTTTCGTACTTGCCGACAAAAGAAGCAATATTCTTTTGTGTTCTACCAAACAAAAATCAGGACACAATATTCGAAACCGCCGCCGTCATATGCTAAAGAAACAACTAAATATCCGATTCCTGGAAGGCTTAAGGTACATCGTGCATTTTAACCCGTTGAAAGGAAAATAGAATTTACAGTAGCGGTTGAAAATTAAAAATTTCAAGATAAATGTGTCTTATACATAATGAATTCACATCGACTAACCATTCCAGATATGCGATTTCATGCAGAATCCAACAGGGGCGTTACTAATTGCTAGTTTATACTAGTTAGGTCATATTTCATCTATCCGTACACACAAAAATTAAGCACCAAAACACTGTAATCCAGCCTGAAGCTCTGTACGCAGCAAAACCCTCACGCTCGACAGAGAAGGCGACCTAGAAAACATCTTGAAAAAACACAGTTGAAGAACTCTTTAAAAACCGTTGAAAGTTTACGGGGTATTGCAAAATGGAAACATAAAAATATTGCGGAACAACAGGCCATCATTTAGAATCCTATTTGGTCGAGTTCATGAGGCTACAACTACCCGGTATGACGACGTTTAGTCCGTTCGTTCTCAAGGTGAGCGATAACGCCCTCTTCTGGGCGCTGGAGGCCTTCAGCGGGGGCGGTAGAAGACCCACAGAAAACTGGAAATAAATTGGAAATTGGATATGTTCAGTCGGTCTAGGAAGGCGGTGGCAGATTAAAAAAAAAAGGAAAAATTATGTTTTCCTGATATTTCAAAATAAGAGCGCATCTTAAAAACAGCAATTGCAATTATTATTTTTAACAGATGGTAAGTTTAAACATTTTCGGGGGCGATAAAAAATGTTTGATTCTCAATGGGGGCGATGGGCGAAAAAGTTTCAGAATCAATGGTTTAATCGCACACTGAAGACAATTACAGATTTCTGGCCTACGGCAACACATCACTACTGACTATTGCATAAGATAATATGCAAGAAGCACATCATATTAAACTAAAACACCGCTGAATAATCTGTGAACGGAAAATCAAGCTGGCGGTCTCTTGATAAAACAAGTTCATCATTTTTATATAACGTGATATACATAACACAATCCCCGATCAGCAGTCAAGACCGAAACGCTAACCCTTCTTTTTTACTTTTCTCATGTTATTTTTAAAACATTAAATCATTATTTTTAAATAAAAACCTATAACAAAAAAAAAATAACAATTTTAATATATATATTTTCTCTCATCTATTTAAAAACACGGTACAAAGATCCCGACGACTGTTTATCTTAGTAAACTTTCTGTCTTTATTTATAAAAATGTAACAAATATACAATGCAACTATTAAAGACTTACAACAGCTGGATAAAATTTTTCGATCATGATATGACGTAGTATGAGATTATGGATAATCGGCGCGATGGTAGAGAAAAATCGACTTCATTTCTCAACTTTATATTAAGTCTAAAAAAAAGTGGATTCATAAAAGAAAAATATTTAACAAGAGGATGGATAAGTATATAATTTTCTGTCACCATGAGACGCTGTGGTAAAAATCTAATATTATAAATTTATTCACAAAAACCTACTAAGTACAATATATTTTAGCTTTAGAATCATTTTTCAAGAAGGGATTTTCTCATTTTACTTGTTTTATATTCAGAATAAAGATTACAATCTCTGGGATCATTTGCAATCTACAGACAACTGAAAAAAAAAACACAAAAATGCAAACGATAGGCCATCTGGTGTTTTAAAATATTCGAGAGGTTATCTCTACAGTAAAGAACGTTTCATTGCAAAAATATTTATTCTGAAAACTTTATAAATCTTTTTTATTTCTCTTCAACTACATATCTTATATACTTTTCGATATAATTGCCACATGAATTAAGAAATTTATCGTACCGATACACCTGCTTCAATAAACTCTCGTTGTATTCTTCTGCTAGTCCATTAGTCAGTGATTAATAACATTTTTAAGTTCATCGTCATCCAAGAATAGCTTACCACTCAAAAATTCTTTCAATTTCCCCAAAAAATGGTAATCAGCTAAGTCCAGACTATATGGTGGGTGATCGTATATTTCCTATCCAAATATTCTCAGTAAATCACGCTTCGCACCCACAACATGTGGACGTGCATTATCGTGCAGGAGGACAACTCAGTCGGTCAGCCGCCCACGTTGCCGATTTTGAATGGCGCGGCGTAATTTACGTAGAGTTTCGCAATAGGCTTATCCATTTTTAGTCGTTCCACATGGCGTGAAATCGATAACACTATGCCAAACCGTTCCGAAAAGACTGTGGCCATCAGTTTGCGTCCAAATGGCTGTGGCTTGACCTTTGTTGGTCTAGTTGGTGATTGAGGATGGCACCATTCACTTGACTGCCGTTTTCTCTCTGGCCTGTAATACGAAATCCCGGATTCATCGCCGGTAACAATTGAATTAAGGAACTAATCACCTTTTTCTGTGTAGCGTATCAAAAATTCAAAAACACATCCCGTTCGGATTTTTCTGTGACGTTCCGTTAAGACGTGCGGCACCCGACGTGCACAAACCTATCTTAAGCGTAAATGGTCATGGTCAATACGACTGATAACAGCTCTTGAAACATCAGGGAAAAGAAGGACCAGATCGGAAATCGTTGAGCGACCATCTATTCTGATTTCATCATCGACGCGTTTCAACAAATCCTCGGTGATTATCGAGGGCCTCCAAGAACGTTTTTCATCGTCCAAATTAATTCTGATATTTTTAAACTTTTCACACCATTTTTGGACGTTTCTTTCATTCATTACATTATCACCGCACACAGCAACCGAGTGCCTCTGAATTTCAGTCTGCTTAAACGTTTTGATGGTTTAAAAAACGTATGACCACGTATTTAACAGTCGGCGGCAAAATCGATTTTCCTATTCATTTTATACCGTAATAACTCTCACGCGTAATCAAAAATACTGCAACGCGACAACCTATAAACAATAGAGTGTATACATTACTATCGTGGCCATGAATGACAGGTTCGCCAACCTTAAGGAGAGAAATTTCCCAGCGGTCTTTACTTTAGATGTATCCCTCGTATTAACAGACAAGAATTTCATAGTAGAGATATTCAGCAAATATTGGTTTTAACCGACAAATATTGAGATTCATAAACTAATTATGAATAATGATCTCTGCATTTGAATATACAACATTTTGTGTACCGTTAGGTTGTGAATACAAGCACGGTTCGAACAAAATGCTACTGTTTGTATTGAAACCCTATCGGTCATAACTGTAATCGCTTCTGTAAATAGAAGTATTCCAGACGGAAAAGCCCTATGAGCATGATATAAAAACCTTCCTACTAATTAAACATTACATGGTAAAACAACGAGTATGTATTAACGATTGTAATCTAGTTACATTACAATAATTAAATTTACGGTAATTTCCAATTAATGAAGAAAATTTTTATGGATTTTGAAGTCAATTTACTTTCATGTTTCAAATAAAATCTTGTAATATATACCTATACTACATTATATATACATACCGTAACCACATTTTTTTTTTTTTTTTAAACTGATGTATTGATAAATAAAACAATACCGTCTCGGCTTGGGAATTGAATCCAGCATCAGTTGATCAATAACCCAAAATGAATACCAATTGGCCAGTCAATTACGAATAACAAGTTTATTATTAATTTCACAATTCAGGGCTTTAAAAATTTTACATTATATAATTTTCATAAAAAATTAATAAAAAAAAAAAGTTACATATTTAGCAAGCTAATTTTAGAGAAAACAAATAATGCCACATGAAATATTCGAGTTATTTACAAATAAAATAAATTACATCAAAATTACTATTACATTTATTAAAAATAAATTACTATTACATCAAAATTTGTTTTATATCAATTTATTTGGTTCTTTAAAGCTGCTAATAAATGTTATTTTACTGTTGTAATTATGGATTGAATGAAAACTTTTTCCATTGCCATAAGCTTTGAAATGGCAGATAAATCGTATTAAAAATGGCCCAACCGTTAACCGTTTTATTACAATTTTGAATAGCATACATAAATCGGATTGTCATTTATTTACAATAAAAACGAGATTGATTTACGAAGTTTTATCCTTAACACCATTCATTCCTAGAACGCATTTTTTTTTTTTAATTACGACATGAGAAAATCTTTACCATGATTCTGTTCTATGGTAGAAGAATGTTTATTAAAATTTTCTTGGAATAACAACATGAGAAATGATTTATATTTTTACGTTATTTCACGTGGAAAATAAATATAAAACCCAGAATAGTATCTTCAGTAGACTCCTATTAAAAATAATACATTTTGTAAAAAAAATAAAAATTTTATTTAAATATATACTGATCAAAACATTGCAGAAAATTCTGGTTTCTATACCAAAACAGATAATAATGTTTAACCAAACAAAAGTAAATAATTGATTTACCTTAAAGATACTTTTTGAAATGATTTTATGAGTAATAAACATAAAGCCTAATGTAACGTGTAAGCAACGTATAACTTAATTTTTTTAAATTAATACTCGTATTTCGTATATTCTTAAGTTCAAATTAGGTTAAGCAATTCCGCCAATTTTTGGTCGTTTTCTTTAATAATTCATGTTTAATATTATTTACAGCTATTATCAAATAAAATTTCTGTAAGCATTAATAAAGCAAAAAATGCAATTTTATATACAAAACTTTACAAGAGTAAATCTTAACGATAACTAATGATAACAAAGCTTATATTTTTTTACAGAGATTATGATAAATTTTTACTAATTTTTTATTTAATTAACAAAAACTTTGTATTTTTAACTTTTGTATTATTCTGAAAATTTTTTAATCATAAGTCATTTAAAATATTATAACAAGACCAGTATAACGGACCTGAGTAACGGATTCTTATCAATTAAGAAGAAAGTTGTAGAAAATAACAATGAAAGGATTTTAGAAGGGATCCTTTTTCTAAGGCTAACAGGACCGTTTAACAATCATTCTTTGCAATACTGCCAAACGACACACTTACCAAAGATGTTATTCCATGATAAGAAATACCGGACCAGAGTAGGAATTTTTGGGAAAATATAAGGGCGCGGACGATAATTCTAACCCCTCAACAGTTAAGGAATTTGGGACTACAGGTCAAGAGGATACGAGTATAAATATTCTAGGATCGACCGAGTTAAGATAAGTATTAAACGAGGAGTCTGAAGCTAGTATAAGCGTAGTGTTCGACGCGATTGTAAAACGGTGTGCAGTAAAAATATGTGAAATGACGTCACAATCATTCCAATATGGTCAGTGGGGGAAAGCGGGAAGTTGTTCGGTGAGTTAATAATTGACAATTAGTAAAAAGGATAAAATATTAAATTCATTCATAAATTGTTAGGATGGTTCTCTGTTAAACAAAAAAGGTATTTGCAGTGGATGGGATTGTATGAAGTTAAGACGTGTTCTCTATCTTATCTAGTGGTTAATACAATACTACTTAAAGGTGTTAAGATTAGCAATCATTATAATGTCTTTAATCAATTGAACTGAATTCTGGTTTACATAATTTAACTACTTGTAAATAAATCCTATCCTTGCTTGAAATTCTATTTTGTACGTAATTCTTTGATTATTATTATTGATTTGTTTTATGTTCTTAAACTAATAAATTGTAATTATATAAACATTTTTTAATTGTTAAGTCTCACTATCTCGATCAAGCCGCGAACACGTGACAATATATATCTGGCCTAAAATTTTTTTTTTTAAAAAAACTATAAATTTTATCTTAAATATTTAATTTAAAAAAAATCTCTCTATAGAGGTATTTTTTTAATGGAACATTTTTTTTCTATGAAAACGAATTTTGTTGTTTATTATAAAAAAAAAAATTGAATGAAATATCTAACAAAATTACAAACTTTGTTTTAAAAATTATTTAGTTAACCAAAACATCGTTCAAAAAATTATTATAAAAAAACGGTTTCACTGAAAATGGAGGTTTTCATGAACGAAAAAATTTGTTGAAAAATTTAATTTAATTAGTTTAAAAATATAAAAATCTATTTTAAAAAAAGTGCTTTAGTTGTAAAACTGAAGATTTTATTGAGAGAAAAAATCTAATTTCTCATGAATTTTTTTTTTAAATTGTAAGACAAAAGATAAGTAATCTGTTTTAAGCTTGTGAAAGAATTTAATATGTATATTCTATCGAAAATATTTAATATTAGAAAAAAAGCGGGCCTAAGGCCCGTCACGAAAATGTTACATAGTTAATATTTAATTACACATGCATGATTTTGTTAAATGTTTTTGCCAGTTATAACTAAATAAAGTTCATAAATTTAGCGTACTAACAACAGAAAAAAATTTTACAACGAAAAGCTTCAAAATCCTGAACATTTTTAGCTATTTAATGATAAATAAATAGATGAATCGTTCGTATCAAGAAATATAAATCGTTCGAACGAATGAATCGTTTGTGCGCTGAGCCCAGCCGCCCTGCGTACGACCATTGGTCCGCTCTGTGCCAATAGCAGCTAAAATAAAAATATGAGCACATACAACAAACAAACGCACGCACCATCCTTTTTTATGGGAAAGAAATTCAATTGAAATAGTTTTTTATAAATAAAAAAATTTTGGTTTCTAATGAAATATATATTTCTTTTTAATTTATTAGCGTGTAAAAATGTATTACATTATTTGTATAAAAATCGTTTCACAAGAAATATCTATAAAATTATAGAAAGACAAACATTTTATGAGGGACTTTTTATTTAATCCCTTAAATATCCTTTTTATTATATTAAATTTAAAAAAAAAAAAATTTTATATGTAATAATTTGTTTTCCCTGAAAAATCAGCATGTCCATAGAAACAATTTTCCATACAGGATCCCCCTTCTTCTAGATTTTTTTTTGGATGAAAATTATAACCTTTAACAAAAAAAAAAAAAAAATATATATATATATATATATATATATATATTCCTGTAAAGTAATCCTCAAAAACAATCTAATACATCATTTTTTACTTCTTAATAAATCGAAAAAAACTTTTCCAATATAAACGAAGTTTCCATTATTAAAAAAAAGAACAATTTCAACTGAACTACCTTCAAAAAGCATACCTGTCCAATGAATACTTTCCATTAATTTATATAATCACAAAATACATTTCTACTTTAAATAAAACGTCATTCGTAATATATTAGATTATTGATTCTTTCGAAGAATCCACCGGGTTGGTGTAGTGATGAACTCGTCATCGCAAATCAGCTAATTTCGAAGTAGAGAGTTCTAAGGTTCAAATCCTTGTAAGGGAGTGATTTTTATACGGATTTGAATACTAGAACGTTGATACAGGTGTTCTTTGGTAATTGGATTTCAATTAACTACACATCTCAGGAATTGTAGATCTGAGACTGTACAAGACTATACTTCATTTACATTCATACATATCATCCTTTGAATTAATACCTTACGGTGGTTCCGGAGGCTAAACAGAAACTGAAGATTCTTTCGAGAAACCAGTTAATAAGGTTAATTCATAACTTCTTTACACTTCTAATGTAAATATTATAATTAATTAATAGTTAATATTCAGAGTATTAAATTAATTTTTTTTATCTTAATTTTGAAGTCTATAATTTTGAAGATTTTGAAGAAATCTACCAATAAACTTTAATTCATAAAAAAAGTTGATAAAAACGAGTTTTGATTACTTCAATTTTGATTACAGTGACGATTTTCCATGAACAGCCCAATAACACATCAAATGTTATTCATACTATTCTTGTAGTTAAAAGTATTTAAAATAATCGATATTGCATGTAATTTAACAACTTACCAGGAGAAATCTTTTTTTAACCGAATTTAAAAAGGGTTTCTTTTATAGAATCAACCGTATATACTATCAAAAAATGGGCATTGATAGATCATAAACACATTCTTAATCTACAATTATAATTATTTAATTCGGTGTAAAATGAAAGAAGATAATTAACATGAATAGAGAGGTCAAATATTGCTTTTTTTCTTCCAATTCGAAATCTACTACAAATATTCAGCATTTACATTAATAATTAAACAATTATTTATTATCAATTTAAAACAAAAAAAATTTAATTTTATGATTCACGCGAGTAAAGTTCAATGAGTAACAAAATCGTTATCCGTTTGTTCTTATCTTGGACGTCAGTAAATAAATAATATTTAATCAGCCGACATATGTAATAAATACGTTTTCTTAATTACGTTAAAAAACTTAATAAGTTAACATTTTTAAAAAATGAAAATTTATTAAATTTAGATTTATAACAGTTTCCATATTAAGTAAAGACAGCATCACAAACATATAGTTTCATAACAGTAAGCGTAACAATTATTTGTTACTTTAACTCCAACCCAGATTTCTTCATTGATGTGACATATGTAAAGAACCTGAAATACAAGATACACCAGTCAAGATTTGTCGTTTTTGAGATAAATAACATTCATTATGTATGGAGTTCCTGTGACAATGTCACACTGCACTTGCAGAGCTGAATATAAACTGCATTGCGGTGCGATATGGATGGCATACTAATGCTTCAACACTTCATTCGCCTCGATGAAGTTAACAACGGTAAACTATTTCACCCGTTTTTTTTCTTCTATTAAGCCAGACATAAGATACTTATCATTCCTGATAATTCAGCAATACCATAATTTGGATTGACTCGGGTCGTACGAGTTACTTACAACCGTTCGATTATGGTACCTAAATGACATAAAATATTAATTTTCACGCCTGCAAGAAGTAATATTAATTAATTCAAAATTGATAATATGAGGAAAAAACACCAAACAAAAAAAAAATTGAAAACCAAAAAAAATAAAGAAAAAGACATCAAAAAAATCACAAATACAAACCCTGATATAAAGGAAAATAAATAGAGTTCTGATATCAAAAAAAGGGAAAGAAACAAGCGGTGAAGAATAAAATCACCAACAGACCAGATTAGGAAAAAAGGATACAGTACATTAAATCACTAGGTCCTGAAAAAATAATGTTGGGATTATATAGGGCTGGCGGCAAATATATTATCATAAACTAATAATTGAGTTTCCCTTTACCAGTTGATTGACCGAATATTTAATGGAAAAACAGATATATAAAAAAAAATGTGTTCGTAAAAACTTTTTAATGAACTAGGGGACCTGTGGGATCCGGTAAGCAGCGGCAACATCGAGATTATGCAGCGATTCCAAAACAAAAAACTAAGCAGCATCACACAGGCGCCTTGGTTTTTAAGAAACTGTAAAATCCACGAGTATATGGATTTACCTACCTCGAGAAGAAATACAGCGATTCGGTACAAAATATAAACTGCGGTTAAATAACCACATGAACTAGTTGACTATTAAACCTTCTAGACAGGCCGTCATCCGTGGCGCGAGTGGTAGCGTCTAGGCCTTTTACCGGAGGTCCCGGGTTCTAATCCCGGTCAGGCATGACATTTTCACACACGCTACAAATCGTTCATCTCATCCTCTGAAGCAATACTTAACGGTGGTTCTAGAGGTTAAACAAAAAAAAAAAAAAACAAACCCACCGTGTTGATCTAGTGGTGAACGCGTCTTCGCAAATCAGCCGATTTCGAAGTCGAGACTTTTTTTTTTTTTTGTTTGGGGTCGAAAAACGCCTGAGCGTTATCATCGCCCGGAATTTTTATTAATAAAATGGTAAAATAGCTCCTAAATAATAAAACTTATAAGGTGTAAAATTAATATTAATCGTATAATAAAAATTTATTAAAACAAAAGCCAAAATGTGAAATAAAACTCAAAACTAATATCCCAGACGAAGTCTTTGAAATATAAAAGTTAAAATAGTAGAATAAAGAAACGATATAAAAGTTACCTAATTCCGATAGATTGAACAAAGGCTCCCTTCTCTGATAATAAAATTAAACACAAAAAACCAAAAAAATCAAAATTGAAAGTAAAGGTTAAAAATGATCAAAAACTCTTCTAGTATAAAAATATATATGATATTAAATTTTTTGCAGTAACCTGGTACTATGCAAAAACAGAAACATTCGATCCAAAATTTCGTTATTCTTGTACAAGATATCACGGATGTTTCTAGGTAGATTAAACTTACGACGCAACGCCGCATAACATATGCAGTCCACGAGAAGTGGAGAGTTCTAAGGTTCAAATCCTAGTAAAGCCAGTTACTTTTATACGAATTTGAATACTAGATCGTGGATACTGGTGTTTTTTGGTGGTTGGGTTACCATCTCACACATCTCAGAAATGGTCGACCTGAGACTACAAACTACACTTCATTTACACTCATACGTATCATCCTCATTCATCTTCTGAAGTAATACCTAACGTTGATTCCCGGAGGCTAAAACAGGAAAAACCAAACTTTCTAGACAATAGTGAAGATAGAAGACTAAAACGGCTCCACGAGTTGGACCTTTTTGACTTATGTGATTTGAGGTGAAACTTCATCAACCTAGTGTTACTCATCAATTCAATATTTCACTTCGTTCAATATTAATTATTATTTTATCATTATTAATTATAGTTTTACTTAATTTTTCTCTTGTTTATGAATTCTTGTGATGATTATTATTTTATATTGAAATATCAGTGGCACTGTTCTCTGACCTAAACATTATGTGTGTACTTACATTAAATGTTCTGTTGAAGAATAATAGTAGGTAATTTTTGAGAAGCTTCAATTGAAACCTTTTTATATGTGATAATATTTACTTATGGTTTCTGTAATAATGTAACCATTGTAAATTTTATTTGAGAAAAAAAAGTTAATTCTGAACCAGTTTTTATTTCTTTCGACAACAAAAATTATTTATTTGTTTGTAGTGTTAATTCAGGAGCTTAATTTAAAAGAATGTTGTTTTAATGAAACAAAACAAGAATGTATATTAATGTAATTTTTTTGTCCATACGAAATTTCAGCTAAATTGTTTGGAAAATAAAACATCTACAGTCAATTAAAAAAGTGAATTTCTTTGTGAAACAAACTGTATAGTAATAATAATAATAAATATAAATAATTACGTAATATAACGATTTATACCATTTTAATACGATTGTTAAAGTAAAAAAAATCATAAATTCAAAAAATATCTGTAACTTTCATTAACAAAAATATAACTTGCTAGATGAAAATTCAGTGGTTAAAGTAATTTGGTATACCTAAGAGTAAAGTAATTTGGTACCTAAGAGAAACAGCAAAGGGTGGAGATTTTAAAAAATGATAAATTACAACGATAACATAAACAATCCATTAATGTTAAAATAAATGTTATGTCCTTCATAAAACAAATTAAAAAAAGAACACACAAAAAACATATGAACATATCAAACGAGCAGTTAAAATAAAATAATAAATAATCAGAATTTACAATTGTGGGAAATCGAAACCCAAGAAAAAGTACACGAACTACAAACACTCATTAATGCACTCACAACCATGACTAAGCACTTACATGCCCTTCGTACTCAGCAGCAGCAATTCACCAACACTCAGCATCATATGCAAACGTATATTTGAGTAAGCACCGTACACTACACTTGTTAACCCTTTTACAAAATTACTCTTTCTAAAAAAAATTCTACTTCACGTAGAATGTTTTTTTCTTTTTATTAACCGTAAAATTTTAATATAAAAAATTGTATGTACTAATTTTTATGCGTGCATATCATAAAAATCACGTGGACTGTAAGCAAATTTATTACTGCAATTAAACTTTTTCTATATACAAGAGGTTATCTCTAAAGTAGTGTTTCATTGTAAAAAAAATTATTCTGAAAACTTTTTTATTTTTTATTTCTTTAAAACTACATACCTTGTAGCACTCTCTATATAATCACCAAATGAATTAAGACATTTATCGTAGCGATACACCACCTTCAATATACCTTCGTCGTATTCGTCTGCCACCAGTTCATTTAGCCACTGATTAACAGGCATTTTTAACTTCATCGTCACCAGCGAATTGCTTACCATTCAAAAATTATTTCAATTTCCCAAGTAAAGGGTAATTAGAAGGAGCTAAGTCCGGACTATATGGTGTGTGATCGTAAATTTCCCATCCAAATGTTCTAAGTAAATCACGTATCAGACCCGAAACATGTGGACGTGCATTATCGTGCTGCAGGACAACGCCGTCGGTCAGCCCCCCACTTCGCCGATTTTTAATGGCGCGCCGTAACTAGAGTAGAGTAGAGTTTCGCAATAGGCTTCTGAATTTTTAGTATCAACAGTATGCCAAACCGATCCCAAAAAACTGTGGCCGTCAGTTTGCGTCCAAATGGCTGTGGCTTGACCTTTGCCGGTCTGGTTGGTGAGTGAAGATGACGTCATTCACTTGACTGCCGTTTTCTCTCTGGCGTGTAATACGAAATCCACGTTTAATCGCCGGTAACGACTGAATTAAGGAACTCGTCACCTTTTCCTGTGTAGCCCATCAAAAATTCCAAAGCAGATCCCGTTCGGATTTTTTGAGACGTTCCGTTAAGACGTGCGGCACCCAACGTGCACAAAATTTTCTTAGGCCTAAATGGTCATGAACAATGCGACCTATAACAGCTATTGAAATATCAGGAAAAAGAAGGGCCAGATCGGAAATCGTTGACTAACAATCTTTTCTGATTTCACCATCGACGCGTTTCAACAAGTCCTCGATGTTTATCGAGTGCTCCCAGAACGTTCTTAATCGTGCACATTAATTCTGTTATTTCTAAACCTTTCACACAATTTCATTCGTTACATTATCACCCTACACAGCAACCAACTGCCTGTGAATTTCAGTCGGCTTAACGTTTTGATGGTTTAAAAAAACGTTTGACTCCACGTATTTCACTGTCGGCGGCAACACCGATTTTCCAATTGATTTTTTAACGTAATAATTCACACGTAATCAAAGGTATTACAACGCGACCACTTACAGACAACAACGCAGTGTGTACATTAGTAGCTTTGCCATGAACGATACAGGTTCGCCAACCTTAATATCCTTTATTTATTTTGAAATCAGGTTTAAAAAACAAAACAATTTTCTTTTGGTGGTGTTTGCAATTATAAAATGTTCATTAAATTTATTACATATGCAAATTCACACACCGAGTTTGATGATGTTAAAAACAGCTCCCAATATATAAATCAAAAATGTGTGAACAAATAGCCAAAAAAAATGCATTACAAGGAATTTTGTAACAATGTTAATTTTTTTGGATTCAAGAAATCAAAAGTAAAATATACAATTATTCAGAAGAGATATCTATGTATATAGTTGCGATGTTATACAACTAAGGTGATATTTTATACGTTTTTGTCGATGAGTTAATAGAAAGAATATTTCTTCATTACAGTGAATGAAATTTAGTTAGAAAAAAAAGAATAACATAGAATGCGAAATAAAACTGGGTATTTAATTATTAAAATATTATAATTAAAAGTCGTGGACGAAGAAAGGTAGTCGTGTAAAGAGATTATCACAGATAAAAAGAGCGGTCCCGTATGAAAAAAGTGTACTAGTATTAAAAATAATTAACGAAACCACAAATAAATACTTCATACCATTTCAACTAAATATATCAGTTTATACCAGCGAAACAGGGGCAAAGTAAAATCTATAAATATCGGCGTTCGATATTTAATCATACAGCACTTCTTAAGAACGATCGATTAAATTCAAAGTGATGTAGATGTCATAAAATAAATTGGAAAAGAGAGAAATCTATGAAAAATGTAATAAAATAAGAGTTAAGTTTTACGATTATATATCTTAATGCATCCAAGATTACTTATTGCATTACCAAAAGAGTGTTAAAGAAAAAACCTGTAACAAAGAAGAAATATTGCAATACATTGAGCAGAATGTAAGATGTGGCAAATAACAATGTCTCATGATGGGGTATTTATCGTTCATTGATTACAGCTATTTTATTTACCGTACTACTTCCCCTCTTTCTGTAGCGAAAAAATAAAATGGCAGCAAACTACAATTTTATATAATTAAGAATATCTATTTAAAACTACCACTATATAAAAAAAAAGCTGACAACTGTACGTTGTTTTTGATGCACAACTTACATACACACACAAAACTTAATTTAAAATACTTATCATTTAATTTAAATATAATATTTTTTCGTTTATTTAATTGAATGATTCTAACTAAAGCGGGGGCGCATACCGTATTTAATTCGCGTGGGTGTAGCGGTACTAGCGGCGTCGGTCAGCACTAACTAAACTAATGTAATTTCACAACTTAAATAGAAAATATTTCGCTTGCGCTTCGGCAGACTGGTGTAGTAGCAAAACTTAACGCATAACGATACAGATACCGAATCAACCTCGTGGTCGAGTTCCAGACTCAACCAGACCAAGTTAATTTTTTACGTTTTTAATATTATTCATTTATTTAATTCTACAGCTCACCTGTGACGTCATAAAATAACAGACGACTAAAACTCCATTTTTTTGGATAGGAGTGCGATTTTGCAAAAATGTTTTTTGCAAATATTGTTTTTTTTTAAATTAATAAACGTACCTTAAAAAAATATTACCTTAATTAGGCGAAATCTCGATATATTGAGGGTGACCTTGCTCTACATCCTAACCCCTTAGGGTTTACAACTTAATTTAAGTTGTAAATCTTCTGGCATCAATACCCCATATATAGAAGTAATCTGACCAAATTTGGTCAAAACGTTGGAGTAATTCTGGAAATATAAGGTGATTTAGAAACCAGCACCGAACACACACACATACGAAAAATAGCATCCAGAAAATTTCCATCCAGTCTTTTTGGGTTCCTTAGGTGTTAAAACGTCAAGACCCGGTCGAGGGTGACCCGCACATCCTGAAATTGGAGCGATTACAATACTTTCCCTTCTAGAGGTACAGATCTGCTATACAGCTATCTAGACGTGAAAGTAAAAAACTACCATTACGTATACTATCTAGTTAAAATTACTAATACTTGTTTGCTGAATTGTTTTCATAAGTGTTAAAAATACATCTATTAAAAGTGATATTCATCCGCAACAGCTACTCTACTTAGAGATAAAGTATCACAAATAAGCATGCCTGAAATACGTCTTCGGAAGTTGAAAAAATATTTTTTTTCAACAGAAATGATATTCAACAGTAATTAGATTGTGGAAGTTAACATGTTTCTTAAAATATGCGCCTATAAAAACAAACCTGCAACTCTGCTACACGAAGGCTTTGCCCTCGACAAATTATTACTTCGGAGGAAAATTAATCGGAATATTGCGTACGTAAGCATGTATCTAAAGAATTTATCTTTAAAATATAACTATAATCTTTGAAAAAACTTTTGAGATTAAGATTGTGGTGACGTTAACTTCACACCACCGTGATCAAAATTACATCACATCAATAAACCATTTTCCAAAGACACTGTACGAAATTTAATAAAAATCCATTTCAAGATATCGAACTAATCAATGTTAAAATATTACATTTATTATCCCTTAGCCCTGGATAAAATTTACCCAATACATAACCAAAGTTATATACTACTATAATGAAATCATCTAATTAACACAAGAATGTGGTGACTGAATTCAAAAATGACTTAAAAGAAAAAAAGGGTTTTTGCATCACCACTTAATGAATTTCTCTTTATATCAGAAGTTAAAGAAATTTGCCAGTTACGGATTAAAATAAAAACGTTGGGATCAAGATAAAAATGAAAAACTGATTGAAACAGAGCTGAATGATTGAAAAACTGGTTATCAACACTGTACAGTGTAAGCAGTGTTTATCATTAATATTTGTTTTCTAATGTTATGTATTTAATTTTGTATTTTTTAAGAGTAGCTTTTATTTGTATTATTACTAGTTTTTGTACAATAAGTTTTCTCAAATTATAGAATTCATGCTGGTAAATCCATTATTATTTTTTTTAAAATATTTTTGCTATAAATTATTATTAATTACTAGTTTTAATTTTTTTTAACTCTAGTTTTAATTGAATAACTTTAGTTTTAATTCTCCATTAACTCAATTACTAATTTTTAAGTGTCATGGTAACCTTGACACAGGCAATGCCTAAATAAAGTGCCTTGTTCTTTTAAACCATTTAAAAAATTTTAATTTTTTTCACGTACAATTTAATTTTAATTTTTGCTTTTTTACTTTTTTTATTTCTTTTATATACTAAGTGCCTAATAAAGTTTACTATTTGTATAAAAATGGCATGTACTGTACATTGTAATGGTTGAAAGAATAAAAATGATTTGATTTGATTTGAGATTAAAAGTAAACTGGTGCAACCAAAATGAGGATTAATTCAAAAATAAAACCGCCATTATCAAACAAAATTCCTAGAATTATAAATATAAAAACTTACCGAAGCGTAGTAAAACGGTAAATAATATCAGAAAAAATGACATTACAAGTGGATAATGAAAATCAACTGGAACCTCTTCACAATTAAGAGGTCTTAAGTCAGAGGAGATGAGAGAAATTTGTAATAAAATCTTTTAAAGTGACAAACTAGGTCGTATATACAACATCCGGGTTTAGTAGTAAATCTGGGAATGCAAAAATAAGTAGAGATAAGAGATTAAAATTATTAAAATGATAATATAACTGAAGATGAGATTTAATAATTCGGTTGCACAAAAAAAAACCTATATTTTCTGATCAAAAGGTTATCATAAAACTGAAAGGAATGTTAAAAATCATTAAACCAATAAAAAAAATGACCAACTATAATAATTAAAAAAATACTGAAATAAAACGAAGATAAATTAGTATAATACTGACGTTAATGACTCGTCGAGAATTGTAACTCAATGCCTGTGTGTTGTTATAAGTGTCAATTATACTATCCGAGCGGTTATTCGGTATCCTTCAGCAATTATTAACGATTTCGTTTTATTTTTTAAACCACAGGTTTACTGCAACGCAACTTGTCTATCTGTCAAATACATTTCTTCACGGCCAGTAATTTAAATTGGCAGTACAAACTTCCTTGTCTGTAACAGTCATTCTCTAACTCTTCAGACTAAATTTTTATTACAATTTTCCTTCTTTCTTTCTTTCTTTCTTTCTTTCCTTTTACATATTTATGCACAAATTTTAACGATGTGGCTAATTTAACACTTAATCCCTGCAAAAAACGTTTAATAATCTATATTTATCCGCATTCTCTCTAAAACTATTTCATTCATTGTCTAATACAAGGTGATAACTACAACTTCCGCGTTAGTCAGTAAGGTATTAAATTGATGAATTCTATAACTATTTTACCATAATATATTATATTAAAAATATTATCAGCAAAATACGTACATATAAATATTTTCGTAACGTCAAATGTTCTGTGAAAATTTCAACTTTCTAGGATTTATAGTAACAAAGTGGCGGCGGCTTTCAAATAAAAATATCTAGTAAAATTATTAAAAACAGATGATGTATTGTTAAAGAGCTGTTCAAATTGAATAAAACGAGCGAATAATTAGTCATAACCATGATTAATTATTTAAATGTTTTTAATTATTATTCATATAATCTTCTAAACTTCTAATTATCATCTATTTTTCGCAAACCATTTTTAAAACAGAAATTTTCGCAGAACATTTTTAGAACCCTCATTAAAAAGGTCTGTAAAGTTTCAACAGATCAGTGCGGGAATGAACGAATGATACTAAATCAAAAGTGTATACCTCTCCGTGGGACACACAGTATAACACATATTAAATTTTGCTTTATTTAGATCAAAGTTGTGTGAAGAAGGCGCGAGCAAGTGGCTATTTGGTGCAGTGATTTGAGTAGTTCCATTAGATTTTTGTTTGGGAGTGTTTTATGAGCAAACGCTTAAGCCTGTAAGTGAAAATATGAATTGTAGCGTATGAAAAATGCCATGCCTAACCGGGACTCGAACCCGGGATCTCCGGATGAACAGTCGACTCTACCAATGAGATCGGCTTCTTTATCTCGATATTACTACACCCAAAAATCTCGATTACCCGTTTTATAAATTCCAACTTTGTCTCCCTCTACAGTTTTTACATTTTACGTAACTCACAATCGGAATTAACTAAACCTTTCAATTTTAATATATAGCTTGAACATTAAGTTCGTCTCTTTCTAAGATTCTATCATAAATTTCTCTACTAACGGTCTAACACATCTTCATTTCGAAGTTCATCAACCCAACTTATTTTCAACATACTTCTTTAACACCGTTCTTCGAGGAAATCTGCTCTTTTTCTTTATATTTTTCTTACAGTTCTTTTCTACCGTAAAACGATACGCTTCAAACAAGCGCTTTATTTATTAAAAACAAAACTTAAATATGCTATCATGTAGCTTAAATTTAATATCAGCAGATTTAATCACGATATTTATTATCATTAAACAAATATAATATTAAGATAAATTAAAGCTAATTTGGAAAAAAATTTCAGAAAAAAAAGAAATATTTTAATTATTACATCTACTATATATACGTATAAATACTATTTTTATCATTTTAACGCGAACTCGGCTTAAAAACGGAAATGTAAATATACAACAATAGTTATAAAATAATCATGTTTACTCAGACGAAAAGAAGTAATTATAAAAAATTAAAAATATACACAATAAAAAATATACATTAAAAACATATGCTGTATTCTTATAATTACACTAAAAATTAACAATGAAACGAATACAATTTTGCGGGAACAATTCAGTTAGAAAGAGGAGTGTTGAAAAACTGAGATAAGAATTAACAACAGAACCGCGTTTATAGAAATAAAAGGAGTGGGTGAAGGAGATTCCCAAGGGACTCCTTGACGTCTAGTGACCTCACTTCCTATTTTTACTATAATAAAACAATTGCAAAGGCCTTTAATGAAATAAAATTAACATATTAATTTAATAAAGACTTCTTTTTTTTTAATAATTTAATTTAAATATATATAACTTTCTGAACTGATAACAGATGAAGAACTAATTATATTAAAGGATTGAAGAACTGTAATTAAGAACTATAATTCTAATTGAAAAAAAAAAATGTATTTATCAAATTTTCTTTTTTTAAAAATATTTTTATTTATAGTCGCTCAACAAATAACGTGATTAACGACTTAACTTTGGGAATGTACCAATAAATGTGTAGTCTTGAATATACTCAGACCAACCATTCCTGAGACGTGTGGTTAATTGAAGCACATCCTATAAATAACACCGGTATCCACGATCTACTATTCGAATCCGTATAAAAGTAAAAAAACTACCTTTACTAGGACTTGGTCCTTAGAACTCTCGATTTCAAAATCAGCCGATTTAGGATGATGAGTTTACCATAGACTAGCCAGATGGGTTTTATGATGAAATTATAAAATACAATTTTTTTCACATCTTAATTATTTTTCAATTAGAAAAGAAAAAATAACAAAATTATTCTAATTTCAAAATCGAACCGTTGATGTGACATTTTCTTATTCTTTTTGACTCAAAATTTTGAAGTTTGTTTACTATTATGTACTAATGTCAACTATGGTTCAAATCTATACCTTATTCGTATCACATCCAAATCGTACTGTTTATGATTCTCCTATTGCAAACGGTGACGATACGGCTCGTATCGTCCTCCCGTAATTACCTTTGGATAATACTTCAGAGGATGATATGTATTGAAAGTAAATGAAGTGCAGTCTTGTACAGTCTCAGTTCGACCATTCCTGAGATGTGTGGTTAATTGAAACCCAACCACAAAAGAACACCGGTATCCACGATCTAGTATTCAATTCCGTGTAAAAATAACTGAGTTTACTAGGAGTTGAACGCTGGAATTCTCGACTTACAAATCAGCTGATTTGGGAAGATGCGATCACCACTAGACCAACCCGGTGGGTCACACAAAAACAAGCCTGGATGCATCTTACTCACTTTCAAAACACTTTATACTATAATCTGTATACTTTTTTAAAAATTAACAATAAAGATTTTTAATTCTTAACATCATACGTGTATTTAATGCAAATCTGTTCAAGATCTTTGACAAAGAAAGAATCTATGGCCGACTACTTAAATGTAATACGAAGAAATCACGCATTATTTATTTAAGAAAAAGATAATAAATGGCAATAAAGAAATAATAAAAGGCTGTACAAACTTTTATTCAAAAGGTTCTGAGTTCGAACAACGGTGATGTTTTTCACACGCTAAAAAATTCATGTGATCATAAAAAAAAAAGGTTCGGGACGATGAATCGGATATTACCCCGGTCTTACCGCTACTAATAATCTTTTCGAAATAAGTTTGGCGTTGTTATTCATTAAAAAAAAAAAAAAATGAGACTAGAAATAATGTAAATTTTTATTAAAATAAGTTACGAAACTCAGTTAATAAGTTCTGAAGAGGATGTGTAAAAAAAAGCACGAAAATACAATCCGGTAGTTGCTTTGGAAAGAACAGTTAAAGGTAAAAAGAGAAAGAACTTAGTGAATGTCTGTCGGTAGGTAATACATAAGCAGAAGGGAAGTAAGGAAGGATAAGGGGTAACTCGGAGATGAAGAGGAGCAGAAATAAATGCCGCGTGATAAGCTACCTAATAGCAGAACAATATGTGATCACGTGTATTTACTATGAGCAGCTTAATTTTAAACCCGACCGACTACACTTTTTTTTTCTCAAATCGAGTTATGTACATGACTACACGAAAAATTCACTTAGTCTATAAAAAACTGTCACACGATCACTTTTATGACGCATCATAAAATTTTTCCTACTCCAAATATCAGTAATGTTGTGCCAAAATTTAAAACTTACCTGATTTTCTTAATTCTAGTTAAAATTATAATAACAAAAGATTAAACTAAAAAATTGTAAGCTCATTGAAAATCCGAAGTATTTTATCATAACCATTTTAACTATTGTTATTTTTATTGATTTCAGAATTTTAAAAATTAAAATATTGTCACGACGGTATAATTTAAAAGATTTTCTTATGTCAACTACCATTAATAAAATATCAATACAGAAAAATGAAAACTGAAATTAAAAAAAATCTGATGTTGACACCACATAACTTCCTTTTACGCCTATTAAATTACATATATACATTATTTAAAATGAAAAGTACACAAACTTTTATTTCATTACATTTTATTTATTACTTTTGATATTTGTTTATTTTTTTTATTATTCAATTATTGTTTATTGTAAAACTTTTTTTACAATCAGAAGTTAATAATTAATTATTAAAATCATTATATATAAATTTAAAAAAAAAGAGATGAAGTCGGATCCGAACCGATATGCTTTCCCCTTGTAAGATGCAAATATTTCATTAATTAAAATTTAATTTGGCTATAACTGTGGAACCAATGAAAGTAAGTACCACTTATGATATATCGTTGAAAAGCTCTCAATGAGGGCTTATTAGTATAGTTTATAAAAAGTCCAAAATCCAAAATTTTGGGATTTTGCACAACTAGATGTTACAACAATTCTAAATCCAAATTTCCAACATCTTAGGGCTAACCGTTTTCCAGTTATGCGAGATACATCCGTACGTACGTGCAGACTTCATTCCGAAACTATTCAATATAGATTCAGGGATAGTCAAAATGGATATATCTGTTGAAATCTGAAAACCGAAAACCGTGCGATCACAATACTTCCTTTACTTCGTACAAGGAAGTAAAAACGATTGTTTAACTGAGAGCATGAGAATCTATAAAGAGTTATAGTTAGTTTTTACATTAACTATACATTATAAAAATTAAAATACGAGTAGTACTGATAACAATAATGAAATACGAACAGCGTTGCTACTCAGGAGAACGTATTTATCCTATTTTAAAAGAATATTAGCAGATTAATTTCATAACCTGATAAATATTTAGGCAATTTATCAAAACAGTAACACTATAAAATCCTTACCAAATAACTGCGAGAAGGGCTTGCGTTTTTTACTGTTAAATATTTATGTAAATAGAAATAAAACAATTATTTTTTTTTTTTAATAAATAATTTTCAACTAAAGAAACAGATCTACCGAACAAAAGAAAGAAATATCAAGTATAATCGGAAGTACAGAGTATTCAAAAAGTGACGCAACCTTATGGGAAAGGTAAACCATTAGAAGTAAGTAACAACTAAGTTGAGAGTGGATTCCATTACACGATTTACAAAATTGAATACGATACTGCATGCACTTAAACACATGATGTAACGTTTGTTGAGGAATTACAGCGACAAATCGTTCAATTTCGCTCTGTAATTCGGGAATAGTGTGAGGATGAGTTTTATTAGCAACAACCTTAAGGTATCCCCACAAGAAAAGGTCAGGAGACAAATCAGGAGACTGAGGGGCCATAAACCCTTCGAAATCAATTGTCCACGAAAACACAGATCCAAGAAAGTCGCAGTGTTGTTTCTGCATGAGCCGTAGCATTACCCACTGAAACCACGTGTACTCTAGCCGGGTTGCGCTTTACAAAACATTGTTGCATCATATGCATGTAGAGCTCACTGTTCACTGTGCCATGAAAGCATGTCATGACGATTCGCCTACGGGACATTCCACAACAAACACCCACTTTTTTCCGTGCAGCTTATGTGGATTTTCCGTACACCAAATGCGTGAATTCTATGAATTCACATATCCATCAAGGTGGACCCATGCCTCGTCAGATCAATACCAGTTATTGAGTCCTTTCTCATCTGGCGTTACAGCTGACAAGAGGAAGCTACACGTTTTCCAATGTGTGCAGGTAAAACACCACGAATTTTGAACGGATGCATTTTTTAAACACTTTCATGATGCCGGGTGGGCACTACCAACGGAGAGACCAGACTGGCTAAATAGGCATCGCACAGACTTCTTGGGACTACCAGAATATCCAGCTTGCAAATCAATAAATTTTTCTGGTGTAGCAGTTTCGGTTAACCACTTTCGGCTGCATCTGCCACATTCCCTTTCTCTTCGAACTTGTCGTACACCTGCTTGATGGAGGACTTGTTTCATGCATCCACACCATACTTTTTTGTGAAGGCATTCCGGGTATGGGAATACCTAACACATCTAATGTATTGGAAGACAATGAATATTCTCCGCTGCATTGTGTAACCCATTTTTCCTTAATTAAACCAGCAACAAAAGAAGGAAACATTCTTCCATATGTTGCGTTACTTTTTGAACACTGTATAACAGAATAAACACGAATATTAATAATAAATCAATTCCGTTACATGTAAAAAGCACTTAATTTCTCTGCGGTGAACCGTTTCAAATTTACTTTTTCGTTCAATCATACTGGTTTTGGCAGTAGCGAGCATAACAACTATGGTTACCGTTTAGAATATTTAAATATTTTTATTGATTTTCAGTAAAGATTTCTGCATTAAAACAATT
Source organism: Lycorma delicatula (assembly GCF_047948215.1). Lineage (NCBI taxonomy): Eukaryota > Metazoa > Arthropoda > Insecta > Hemiptera > Fulgoridae > Lycorma > Lycorma delicatula. Next base: position 66,005,487 of record NC_134462.1, read on the forward strand.
GCTCATACATAGTCCAATAGTAAATTAATGTCACTCTGTCTATAATATTATCTATAACAGGATAATAGAAAGAAGTTCTTTAAATACGAAAACAAAATGGAACGAAAATGAGACTTTATTATCGCACATTACCTGAGTATTTGTTATGAGAATTCTAAAAGATAATGATGGTACTTTACGTACAGTTGATAGACTGCTTAGAAAATCAGTTCCGTAACTGCCTAACTTCCAACTATAGTAACCAGATAATCTAATCGTAAAACATTAATACGGTGCGAGGCGCTGCTGACAAATCTCATCGAGAAAGACATCCCACACATGTATATCACTTAATTTTTCACAGTCCAGTCGATCTGCATATAAAATTCATAAATATTAAAAGGAAAATTTAAAATTATTGATAATTTTATTGTAACAGTTTGTTAATGATTACTACAAATTTATAAAAATTAACAATGCGGGTATAGAATAAATTCGATTTTCTTCTTTATCAACAAATATTAATGATTTTTATCGTTCATTTGTTGGAATATTGCATTACGTTCGCTGGAAAAGAATAAATTACAACAAATATACAAACCCGACATAAACATCGTTTTTTACAACAGAAAAATAAAATAAAAGATGCCTTTGTTATACGACGAACAAAAGAAAAATATAATTTTATTCATTTACCGTAATTTAACATTTAATAATAGCATTTTATTTAGACGCTATACCTCGTGATATTTTGCAATATCATTTTATTTTTTTTATAATAATGGAAGTCATGCATCGTTGTATATAGAATTAATCACAAGAGTAGTAGAAACTCTTATCCATACGAATAATTTTAATTCGTGTTTGAAAACTAACCTATTAATAAACTTAATGAGAATACACGAAATAAGGTAAGAGAAAATATTTAAAATAATTACTAAGTGAATACATCACCTCAGACGGTAAATAACGCAAAAAGAAAGTAAATTTGGGGTGTACTAATAACTATTTATTATTATTTTATTGTATACTATATATTTTATTGAAAACTAATTTCTAGTTCAGCAATTAAAAATAAAAGAAGGACGACATCTGTTTTATAATAATCTTATTACACCGATTTAAAAAAATGCCGATATCCATGGTAGAGTGATAGAGCTTCTGTCATTAATCCGGAGATACTGCGTTCGACCCCAGTCAAGCAAGGCATTTTTTTACACACTACCAAAAAAAAACTGACAAAAAGTTGTAATTCATTGCTGGAATTGATTATTTATTCCTATGAAATGGAAAAATAATGATTCATGAAAATAAATTTAAAAAATTCCACCAATATTGTTCCAAAGAATTTTTCTGGAGTCATTTACAATACTACTATGCCTTTTTCTTTCTTTTTCCTGTTTAGTCTCCAGGAATTGCCGTTCAGGTATTACTTCAGAGGATCAATGTGATGATATGTATGAGTGTAAATGAAGTATAGTCTTGTACAGTCTCAGTTCGACCATTCCTGAGATGTGGTTAATTGAAATCCAACCACCAAAGAACACCGGTATCCACAATCTAGTATTCAAATCCGTATAAAACTGCCTTACTAGGACTTGAACGCTGGAACTCTCGACTTCCAAATCAGCTGATTTGGGAAGACACGTTCACCACTAGACCAACCCAGTGATTTAGTACTACAATGTCTAAGAAGACAAAAAAAATTCGGTTCAAAAATTTGCAATAAATAAAAGGTTTTTCATTTTTGGGGAAGGGGGATTTGGGACCATTTTTTTTTAAATTGTAAGAAAAGGATATACTGAAGTACTGAGCTTAATATAAAGTACGTTATATTTTTAAAATTTTGAAGAAATTGACCCCAAAAGCAACCTACCTCATCCATCCTCTGAAGTTATTGACCCAAACAATTTACGAACAAATTGTTTTACTTGAATGAGTCTCTGTAAAAAAATTCATCAAAATAGGTTTATCCAGTCAAAAAAGCTTCAAAGACGCCAACATACGAAGTACGTATGAAAATTATCCAACTTTTTTTTAGGCTACCTGGGTTATGAAACGTCGTGAAATGAAAAAAAAACAACCATACCCCATTATTTGGCTAATTACCATACTTTCCTTCTTGCAGCATAGCTCCTAGACCTATGATGCAAAGAAAGTAAAATTCATATTATTATCATATCTATCTTCACCTGTTACAAAGTGCCAGCCAGAATAAAGAACGGAATATAACGAAGTTAATTGCCTTTGTTCTTTCTCTCCTTCATATCAATTATAGATATTCAATTTATTGTTCGGAGGAAATAAATTGTGGGTATTTCAATGTTAAACAAAAAAATTAATACTGTGGTAATAAATCAAGAAAGAGGAGAATACCAACGTACAACAAATTTATTTAAAATGGATAGTTAAAAAAAAATTAATAAACTTTCATAATATTTGATTTTTTTTCCATTTATAATATATATTTATTAATAATATATAAATTAATAATAATAATATTTATTAATTAATCAGAAATTGATTAATTTGTATTGACTTTTACAATGTTGAAAAGACGTTTTTTATATGGAATTTTATTAATTATTTATTATTTCATTAATTATATGGAATTTTTTATCATTAGGCGAAAACAAAAAACACAAAATAAATAAAATAAAATCACAATAATGAAAATAAAGTAAAAAAAAAAAAAAATTAATAATTAACAGTTTTTTATAAATGATGTGTAGTAAAAAAAAAAATTGTACAAAAATCAGCAAAAATGTGCTGCAAAGGTAATATGATTTAAGCTGAATTACTTGTTTTAAAATCTGCTTTACAGTAATTATTGATAGATTAATAGAAAAGAAAAAAATTAACTGTTATGCGGAATGTAAAAAGTCTGATGGAGCAGTCGCTAATAAGTCACGCAACGTTCAAAGAACTTGGCGGTATTGGAGGATGCTTTCACAACCGAAATGGAATTAAGTTCCAGTTCTACCGACCGTTGGATTTGACACTTTATAAATTAATCGGCTTTATAAAACAGGCTCTGTTTGTTTTCTTCTACAATTTAAAGCTTCAGAAGCGGCCATCACGATAACTCAATAAAAATAAATATAAATAAGTTTATATCTAATTAATCAAAATACGAAATACTTAAAACAACTATTAATTGTTCGAGAAAAATTTGTACATGTATTATTAAAAATATAAGAGTTCATGCTCCATTGTTTTTAATATTATTATTATTTTTAAATACTAGTAAAGTTAAGTTAGAGTAATAAGATAAGATCTTTTAAGGATTTGAATACTAGAGAGTAGATACCGGTGTACTTTGGTGGTCGAGGTTCAATTTAACCGTATATCTCGGCCTTAATCGGTACAAGACTACATATAATTTACATGTCATATACATCATCCACATCTCATAGTCTATTGGATTGCTTATTGTTGACAATTTAAACGAATTGCAAAGTACAAGGGGAAAAACAGTTCTGCGCAAGAAGACCGAGTAAGTTCTCGTTAATTTAAATTGGATTTAATATTTACACATTTTTTTTATTTAGTTTAATATTACAAACAACAGATACCGCAGATAAAAAAACGTCAACGCTTCAACTTGCGGCATTACAACGAACCACGCTTCTAACTTGCACCGCTCACATTTTTTCGACTTAAACTGAGCGTAACTCAAAAACGAGTCGACCAATCTTTGTCAAATTTTGACAAGCACAACTCAGACAGTCAACAGAGACTCAAAAAGGTCTTAACCTCGAAAAAATTCACTACAGCAAATAAATTATTGGAATTGGTTCGAAAAAGTATGTATAAAAGTGTGCGTAGCGGACATGAGCGAATAACTATTTAATTGGTTTATTAACAAATTAAGGAAAAAGCTTTAGTTTTTCGCCAATAGAGACATTACTTTTAATGGGATGTAAAAATAAAAATCACTAATACATAGCAAAGGAAATTTTGCATAAAAAACCACCCGGTTACTTTTTTCTAGGAGCAAAACTAGGGCACTAGAGAATTTTATAATAAGCACCAAAATCGCGCTTGAAAACTAAGAGAAGCTTGGAAACCGGGTACCTTCTCTTATACAGTAAGACTAAATGGATAAATTATCCATTAATGCTTGTAAAAAAAAAAGTGTTAGGGAGCTTTTTTATGTAAAAATTGAGCGTTTTATGCAATAAATTTTTAACTGGTGGTATTTATTTTTTCATAAGATTAAAGGTAAACAAAATACTGACGAAAAAGTAGAATTTTTTTAAAAAAACCACGTTTTTTCCACAAAAGTAAAAAATTTTGCAAAATAAATCAATTCTTCCTCAGTTACCTATTGATGCTTTTAGGTAGATTTTATAAGAAAGCTACCTATTATAATGGATACCATCATTCGACTTCCAAAAAATTCCGACAAATCTTTGCGTTTAACATCCCCCAGACCCTAAAACCACTGTCAGCTCAAAAGTTTATATATATATATATATATTTCACGTTTTCGTGGACACGATAACTGCCGTAATTTTGCGCCAATCACTTTCAAATTGTTCCTTGAAAATAACTCGTCAAAAAATCTCGGTCTACCATACCCGGAATCATGGGGGTGGAAATGGGGAGGCTTTTTCGAAAAAACAAAATATCGCTATAACTTTCTTATTAAATAAAAATCGAATTCGTTTAAAGTTTCTTCTATTTTTTGGATAAGTCTATAAAACTTATCTAAGTTAAAGTTTTTTGATATCACCAACCATTGGCCCAGGGGTGGAAAAAATGGGGTTTGGAAGGCAAAAAAAAATCATATATACCTTAATAGGGAAAGTATCGAATCTGTTTAAAGTGGGTGATAGTCCTCTAAACATTACCTAAAACTTTGCTGGAATTGTAAGAAAATGGGGTTTGTCATATGCTAAACATGTGAAACTTTTCACATGCAACCAACCATTGTCGTATTGAGTAAATTTGAAGTTTTTCTTAACTTTAAGGTGGAAATCTTTTTTATCCCCTACTTAGCACCGGTGAAATCTACCTCCGCCTTCCGGTGTGCCAAAAGAGATTTTTTATTTTTATATGTGATTAAAAATATATCAAAACATACAGAAAATTCATTCTCACCCCCCACTACCACCATGGGACCGAACATAATTTTCTTACAAAAGTCGGCAAAAACGTATTTTTTCGACAATTAGATTTAGTTCATACTTTTGTATCAATAATGACCTAACTAAAAACACAAAACAAAATTAACAAGTCTATATTATAATTTTTTTTATTAAAAAATGTTATATTTTATTTCGTTTTCTTTTTGTCAATAAACCATTACTTAAATGTATTAAATCACATTTTAATTAATATCTGCGTAATTCTTTCTAAAACATAATTATGAGAATAAAATGTAAAAAATTAAGTTTAAAGAATACTGAAATGCAATTTTAAATCTTTAAAAGTGAATGCTTCAGTAAAAAATAAATAAATTCTCTATTGAGAGTATAAATACGTGAAACAGTTTTCTCCATGAAAAAAGTGAAATGATCTGGTTTGAAACCAACTATCTTAATTTATAGACTAATAAAAGTACATAAATATAAAATGAAAGTGGTGTCTGCTCAGGTAACATTCCTGATCCGATTTTAATGAAACCGATAAGTTGATTTAATCTTGGCTTTGATTCAAACTTAGACTATATACCGTTTGAAAAATATACCCGGGGGCACCGCCCACCTGTTGGTCGGAATCGCTTTTTTTCTTAATAAATTTTTTGCTTGAACGTCAGTAAATAAAAAATTAATAACATTATTTCTTTTTTATAATTTTAAACTATTTCTCTCAAAAAAATTTACGATAAATTTGACATTTTTTTCTATTGCAATTTTGCTCGTGGCCTTTAACAAAAGCATAATCCACAGATTTCCATTAATTTACAGAATGTCCGGGCTAAAGTGCCTATATTTAGAAAACCAGTCGTCAAAATCTCTTAAATGTAGGTTCAATCGACAGAAAAAATCTCCAAAATTTGTTCAGTATACTCTCGAGGTCAGCGGAATAAGCATACGCAGACAAGCCGATTCACAGCGCAATTGTAGTCAGTCAAGTTGTGAACCCCAAATCATAAGGTTTAATAGATGTTTTGGTTAGCAGAGTTTCAATCAATTACGAGTGTTCAACGATGTATACGAACTGAACGGAATATCGATCCAAATCTATTCGTCAGTGGGATAAGACTTTAAGAGAGACTGGAAGCTTGATTTCACAAACTGGAAATCAGCGAAAATTTTCGGTTAGTTGACGAGACTGTGGATCTCACACGATGCATTCCCTGCCACTCCTGGAAAGTCAATTAGGTGGGCTAGTTATAAACAGCAAATTCCTCGTTCCACTTTTTACAATATTGTTCATAAGCGGCTCCGTGTGTGAGCAGCGTACAAGCTGCAATTCCTTCATCACATTAAATAAAATGATCGCCGCCTACAATAACAGTTTGCTGCAGAGGTAATGCACCGTGTCGAAAACAATCATAATTATTTTAATACGTTTTTATTTAGTGATGAGACAACTTTTCATACGTGCGGTAAAGTTAACAGATACAGTCATCGAATTTGAGATTAATACATACAATAATCGAAAATGAAAGGGAAATACTGAAAATCAATGACTGGTTACGACTGCACAAAAATAACATTATCGGCCCGTTTTTTTTACTTCCTTGTACAAAGTAAAGGAAGTATTGAATCGCGAAAAATCTCGGTTTTCATATTTCGATGGAAATATCTATTTTGACCATCCCTGAATCCATTTTCAGCCCTCATTGAGAGCTGTTCAACGATAAATCATAAGTGGTACTTATTTTCATTGGTTCCAGAGTTATAGCCAAATAAAATTTTAATTCAAGAAATATCTGGGACTTACAAGGGGAAGGCCCAACGGTTCGAATCCGACTTCATTTCCTTTTTTTTTAATTTAAATATATTGATGTATTAATAAGTATTAACCTTTGATTGTAAAAAAATTCTAACAATAAATAATAATTCAATAATAACAGTAAAAAAAAAGAATATTAAAAAATTCATAAGTTATTAACGAAATAAAAATTTATGTACTTTTCAGTTTTAAAAAATTTGTTTATGCAATTTAATAGGTGTTCAGGGAAGTTATATGGTATCCACTTCAGATTTGTTTACCATTGCTAATGAAGCTTCTAATTCAACTCTAAACTCATCCACAAAAAAATATCGCACCAAATATACGTAAATATTATGTTTATTATGCTATTATAACTACTTTAATATCATTAAATTTTCGTTCATATAGTGTATAGCGGAAATTTAAGTTTCCGCTAAATTTCCGCTTAAATTCTGTTTACAAAATTTAAGTTTTCCCCTTTTCCCTTTCCCCCTTCCCTTTATTTACCTTTTCCTATTCCACTTTCCCCTTTCTCCTTTTCTTTTTTCTATTTTCCCCATCTTATTTATTTATCTTTTCCGATTTTTCCCTCTCTCCCATTTTTCCCGCGCGTAAATTTGTCCAGTAGTTTTTTAGTCTATAGCGGACACACATATCGGAAACATTGAAATGGAAAAATATCGTACAATATTTAGTATATCGTGTGTTGCTAATACGTCCAAAAGATTGCTCTGTTTTTTTTTTTTAAAAAGCATGTTTTACCTGTCACAGGTGTGACATCTTAGGTATATAAAAACACGCGCGTATTCGAATGAAACGTTGTATCAAAATTTCAAAGTAATCGGAGAAGAACTTTCGGAAGTTTAAGATTTTGAATAAACGAACATTTATATTTTTATCTATACAGACATATGCGCGCGCACTTGTGTTTGTTTATATATTTATATTTATTCGCGCGCAGACAGAAAGAGGGGGTAAGGGAGGATTATTAAAATGTGTGGTATAGTAAAAGTCAATACAAAGTATATTAAGTAATATAATATTAAAACTAATGAATATAAATCCGTCTGAATGTTACCAATGTATACTTCTCACTAATATAATATAATTAAATAGTAAAATATCTTATATATAAATATATCAATATTATAATATGATAATTACGTGAAATTACTATTTATAATAAATTAACTAGCATGACTTATAACGTATCGAAAATATTCACTGTTTCTTATACAGCATATAATAAATTATAAAATGATAAAGTTTCAGTAGCTGAATTCTGTAATAAAACTGCTTAATCATATTATTCTCGTTCTAGAGAATAATATGATTAAGCAGTTTTAGTGCGTTCTAGCACCTTGGATAAGAAAGTAGATTAAAACAGCATTAATATACGAATTATTACTTTATCCAAAACGGTAATGGGAAGTAGATAAAACAATCAAAAGACAATTAAGTAGTGTTTTGACCCGTAAAATTTATAATCAACGGAAAAGAGAAGAATAGATTATTATTTCATACAATAACATTCATTTATGTAATTAGTTTTAATCTCGTAAAGTACTAAACGTAGGTTATATCTAAAGAAAACGTGCCGTAACATATCTACTGACTGACCGCGGATAACTTAAGAGATTGCGCAGTACAATAAACTTAAAATATAAATAATTTACATATTAAACGTAATAACATAACTATAATTAAGATAATAAAACTATCAATTAAAAAAAAACAGTTTTATAACAATCTAACATTAGGAATGGAATTCTATAAAAAATTAATAATTATTATTAGTAATGATTCACATGGATAATAAAACCTAATACTGTGCAATGGTTTTGTTTGAGAAGGCAAATAAATAATATATTTTTCATTTGAACAAATGTTTTTTTTTTCACAGTTAGAGTAAAAAAAAGATTAAATAGGGAAAAATTATCTATGGGAAAATGTCTTAACAATTAATTATTTAGACAAAAACTCAAATATATATATACAACAAAATAGAATACAATTTAAAAATCAAATAATTTTATCTTACAAATGCACATATTAAAAACTGACGGGAAAAAAAAAGAAAAAAGCTATCCTTTTATGTGAGATTTATGAATTGACTATTCTTATTTTTCTCGGTCTTAAATATCTTCCTACACCTTTAATTTCCTCATTTTATTTTCCAATCTTTTCCTCAATATTCTCCGCTGGTAGATAATTCCATTTTTACTTAGTATATAAAAAATAACCTATACTAGATTTTTCTTCATCATTATTGTCCAGTTCTTCTTCTTCCTTAAAGACCTACACATAGTTTATTCTGATTTGCATTCCTCCATTCTTCTTCACAAACATATTTCAAAACTTTCCAAACCTTTCTTTACCTTTTTTTTTTTTTATAAATATCCGTGCAACAGCCCAAATTCGATATGAAATTATGGGTATAAACCTTTTAGGTAGATATCATAAAAAAGCTACCTACTGTAATGGGTACAATGATTCGACTTCGGAAAAATTCGACATATCTTTGCGTTCCATATCTCCCAGACCCGAAAACTACAGTCAGTTCAAAAGTTAATATATATTTCACTTTCTTGTAGACACATTAACTGCCGTAATTTTGTATCAATTACTTTTAAATTGATACATAAAATATAATGACCCAAAATGTCGGTCGAGTTCGTTAATGGCCAAAATCGGATCATCAGGGTGGAAATGGGAGGGCATTTTTCGAAAAAAACAATATATCGCTATAACTTTCTTATTAAGTAAAATATCGAATTCGTTTTAAGGTCCTACTTTTCTTTGGATAAGGGCCTAAAACTTATATAAAGTTTTTTGATATCACCAACCATTGGCCCAGGGGGTGGAAAAACTGGGGTTTGGAAGTAAAAAAAAATCATACCTCCTTTAATAGGCAAACTATCGAATGGATTTAACGTGGTCTTCTCTAAATACTACCTAAAACTTTGTCTGTAACAATTTTTGATACGACTAACTCTTACAACAAGGGATGACTAAAATGTTGGCGGAATTGTAAAAAGATGGGGCTTGTCGTACGCTTAATCATGTGAAACTTTTTTCACATGCAACCATTGTCGTATTGAATAAATTTGAAGTTTTTCTTAAATTTAAGGTGCAATTTTTTTTTATTCCCTACTTAGCACCGGTGAATCTAACTCCGCCTTCCGGCGTGTCGAAAGGGATTTCATTTAGTTCCATAGGAATTAAATTCCGGGTAACAACAAATCGTTGATCTTTCCTTTATCGTTAACCTTTATCTCTCAGAGATAACCTTTTTTTTTACTCCAATTTACCTTTCATTTTAAGCCGCTGAATAGCTAAAACCTTTATCTACAATATCTACAGTTCTTTAAATTTTCCGATTATCACATACATGTCTATTAAATTACAGAGCATCAAATTTTATTTTTAGAAAAAACAGATAAAAACAATAAGTTCATCATCGCTTCTAGTTTTTCAAGTTAATGAACGTAATACTCAGTGTTTAGAATGCTTATTTTTTGTTTATCCACCGAGTTGGTCTAATGGTAAACTCGTCATCATAAAACAGCTGATTTTGAAGTCGAGAGTTCTCAGGTTCAAATCCCTAATAAAGGTTTACCCCTAATAAATAACTAGTAAAGGTAATTCCTAATAAAGACTTTTATTCGGATTTGAATACTAGATCGCGGATACTGGTGTTCTTTGGTGGTTGGGTTTCAATTAACGACGCGTCTCCGGACTAGTCGACTTGAGTTTGTTCAAGATTACAAATTTACCGGTACAGTTACATAAAAAATGTAATCGCTAATGACTTTAACTGTTCATGCGACTATAAATAAAAGTATTAAAAAAATAAATAAATATTTTATAATAACAAAAAAGATTTTATTTTATAAATAAAAGAAAAAGATAGGGGGAAAGCATTATTAAATGTATATATAATATAGCTTTCCGTACAGTGATAAGACAAAAAATATAGTATCTCAACTTTTGCATCATTTTCTATAAAATACACATAAAATCACTACGATAGTCAAATAAATAGTTATGAAAATTTCTTTAATGGTATAAAATCAATAAAAATAATATTAAGAATGATTCATGATAAAATCAGGTAATGTTATAAATTGTACAATTTTTTCTTCATAGACATAAATTTTATAGACATTTTTTTTTTTTTTAATTTTATACGGCGATAATGAAATTTATTATTGAATTATACCTCATAACGTAACGATAGTAAGAATAAAAGTGATGTCAAAAATGTATCAATGCGTTAATATAGAGAATGGAAAAAGTAACTTTACTATATAAGGTACGAACTGAAATTTTAATTCTGTTAATATGGCAACATTTTTTGATTAATCATAAAAACTAAATTAAACTTCCATCTTTAATACAAAAGTCGCAAATAAAATTCTGATCGGTCACTTTCGTATATTAATATTCAGTTCGATTGAAAAACATAAATAAAAATTTTAACGAACCAGTTGAACTGGATAATAATTAAGACGTTTTACTGCTCATAAAGGAGTTAACTTTCATTTTTGAAGTCAAGAGTTTTATTTAAGTTCACACGACTTAAAGTATAAATACATACTTAAGTTTGTTACCTTTGAAATGGATAATTATAATAAAAAAGATCTGACCTCATTTAAAAAATAAATAAATAAAACTAACAACATGTTTCCACGCCATAATTAAGCGTCAGTGTTAACAACGTATTGATTTGTTTTTTATTTTTCATTCGTTTTACTAAGAAAAAATCAGTCTATTTCTTTGAATAAAATACATACATCTATAAAATTCATTGTTAAATGTATGTAATAGTTCAGTTATGAATTATCTTAATGTAATAATTAATTGTTATGAATTATTCCTTAACTAATGGGGCTAATTATTCGAGTAGTTACACAGGAACGTCTTTCACTAGTGAAATTCAAAAAAAATAAAATTCCTACTACTACTGTTAGATTGACTACTGTTAGAAATGTACAATTTCATTACTTTCTAAATTTATCAATATACTTAATTATCCTCAGTATTAATTTAATATTTTTATTCCAATTAGGTTGAAAAAGAGTAATAATGTTATAAATGAAAAAAATAACAATATTACTAAAAATAAAAAAAATTATTTTTACGTTAAAAAAGTTAATACATAGCTATTATTGTACACCTGTGCGAACTGTTCATATCGAAAGAAAATTGGAACAAGGAACGATTTGGAATAAAACAGACGTTAAAGGAGAAATAGGTTACAAAATACACGAAAGATGCTCATAAGAACGTGGAAGAGGAAGAAATCAAATTAACACCTACACACAAAAGATTAACAAGAATAAAACAAATAAAAATAAATAAATACAATACGAGGTTTGTTCAAAAAATAACCGACCTTTATTTTTTTAATGTTTATTATTCATTTTACAGATAACTGGTCCTTGTCCAAAGTACTCAAAGTACTCCGCTCTCCTATTCACACACTTTTCCAAGCGATGTTTCCACTTCGCGAAGGAGTCCTGGATAGATTCATTTGAAATGACCTTTAAGGTCCGTTGCTTTAATATCATCAATAGTCTCAAAACGGCGTCCTTTCATCACTGATTTTAATTTCGGAAATAAGAAAAAGCCATAAGTAGCCAGGTCTGTCGAGTAGAAACGCTGAGGGAGAATAGTCATCAGATTTTTGGCACAAAACAAACGAATGACAAAGCTGAATGTGCGGACGCATTGTCGTGGTGAAGGAATAGTGAGAATTGTCATGGTGAAGGAACAGTGAGAATGAATTGTCACACCACAACTCTGGTCTTTTTTTGCGGATTTTTTTCACGTAACCGTTGTAAAATGCCTTGACAGTAAGCACGGTTCACTGTTTCACTTCGAGGCAAGAATTCAAAACGCATAATTCCCTTAAAATCGATAAAGAACGGAGAGCATAACTTTTACATTGGATCGAGACTGACGTGCTTTCTTGGGGCGTGGAGATCCTTTGCTGATCCGTTGTGATGATTGAACTTTTGTCACGATGTCGTAGCCATAAACCCGGTTTCATCTCCCGTTAAGATTCTATGCATGAATATTTCATCATCATCGGCTTGTTAAAGAAGTTGCCGACAAACGCCCACTCGATATTCTTTCTGCTTTAGGTCATGAAACGAGGAACAAATTACTTCAACACGATGTACGTTCGATTTTTCTGTCAAAATGTCATGGCATAATCTAATCGAGATGCTAACATCTTCTGCAAGTTCTCTGAAAGTCAATCGGCGATTTTCACGCTCCAGGTCGTTGATTTTCTGAACGCGGGTGTCATCAGTTGAAGTCGGAGGTTTTCCTGGTCGAGGTCATCTTCAAAAGGACTGACGACCACTTAGAAATCAAGAAAACCATTCGTAACGTTGCGTACGACCCAGAACATGATTTCAGTAAGCATGATTCAAAAGTTGAAACGTTTCTGTGAAAATTTTCACTAGTTTCACGCAAAATTTTACGCTGTATCGTTGTTCCAGAAAATTTCACATTACAAAAAACGCTGCTAACACTCAAATAACAATAAAACGAAAAGTAAACGCGATATCAACAATCCAACAACATTTGGTAACAGAGGAGGTTATGCGGAAAATGATGCTGTCAACCGCACGTCACTAAATATTCCCGTTGGCGCGTAATTAGAAATGTTAGGTTATTTTCTAAACAAAAATTTAATAAAACTTTATTTTCTTAATGTTATTTATATATTTTTAGCATTCTTAAAAATCGTCTCTTCCCGTTGTGTTAAACGTATCCAGTATTCGTGTAATTACCCACCGGGTTGGCCTAGTGGTGAACGCGTCTTCCCAAATCAGATAGTTTGGAAGTCGAGAGTTACTGCGTTCAAGTCCTAGTAAAGCCAGTTGTTTTTACACGGATTTGAATACTAGATCGTGGATACCGGTGTTCTTTGGTGGTTGGGTTTCAATTAACCAAACATCTCAGGAATGGTCGAACTGTGACTGCACAAGACTACCCTTCATTTACACTGATACATATCATTCTTATTCATCCTCTGAAGTATTATCTGAAAGGTAATTTCCGGAGGCTAAACAGGAAAAATAAAGAGAAGTATTCGTGTAATTACATCGATGATTTAAAGCTAGCATATATCCAGAATCCGAAAAAAAATTTCCCAAACATGTTAACATATACAAAGTGTTTCAACAAAGAATTTACGACTTGATCGTCTTTATATGTTTTACTTACAAACCGATTTGGTTTAAATATCAAATGGACATCGTAAAAGTAACGAATATTATACAACAGTCTCTTTTGTTTTATACAAAGAAAGTTGAAATCTATCAACATAAAGCTTTGGTTTACAATAGTTAAAACAATTTATGATTCTCTAAAATGTCATTACTTATGCAAAACTGGGTTTAATATCTATATGTAAGCTAAAATTTTCCCATTTTTGTAAAAACAAGTAAATAAAAAATAAATCCGGACGATAATTCGAAAAATAGTTCCGGACGACTACTTCTGAAGTCTACCCACAGCTACAGACAGATAGCAAATGTACGTACACGTTATTTTAAATCAAAGCTTTACAAATGGGAGTGACAGCATGCCCGCTCGTTATGCTAAAAGTTTCATCTTAAATGACAGAGTTTAAATGTTATTATTTAGATTACGGAAGTACAAATCCTCTTTCATGTAATTTCGATCCCGAAAAGTTAAATCTGATCATTTCTAGTCGATTTTAATGACAAAACTAAACTTTTATAATCTCATTAAATTCAAGACGAGGTACTTTTTAACAATAATTTGAAAGTTTATTTTTTCGAAATTAGTGGAAGAACTATAACTTGTTGGAAAATTCTTTACAAATGTTCAGACGGGATAATGTAATGATTTAACAAATCTAAATAACTTAAGTCATCTATCATAAAACTATAATCACAAATGACGTTTACAAGGAAAGAAAACAGACTTTTTTTTTTAATTTTATTTTAAAACCGTTGATTTATATTTTAAGGAAAACATTATAAGAAAATAAAATCTGACATTTACAACATAATGTTTGTGATTTGTTTCGATATCAATTGAAATATTACCCGTATCAATCGTGAAATAAAATACAGTCAATGAAAAGTCTGAAACCTCTTTGTGAGAGACTATAAAAGTTGACATAAGACTGACATTCCAGAGGTACTGTGATCGATTCGCGAACAGAGAAAGACGTTTTTGTATCATTTATTATTTCATGATACAGTTTATGTTTAAATAGAGTTGATTTTGAGAACAATAATTTCGATAGTGATGAAGGAAAAATGAAAAAACTAAAACTTTAACTTAGTTTTTTTTATCGGTAAGATGCATTATTATCCATAAAATGCCATTACTTTAGAGGATTTCTATTAAAAGTCATAGTACAATAAAATTACAAGTAGCATAAAATAGTGGTATAATAAAGAATTAATTAAAGACCCAATAAAACTAACAAAATTAATTTGCGAAAATTTGACTTTTTTCTAAGGATTAGGAGGTAATAATTTAAAGGGTTAATACTCGGCTAATTTTTATTACAGAAAATCGCAGCAAAAAAAATGTTGTCATCAAATTTGGTCTTGTATTTATAATACGTGGATTACTTAGGATTTTTATTTTTTGAGTTATTCACCAAAAACCCATTTTTTGAATCTTCAACCTTAATAAAAATAAATCACCCATAAAACTAATAATCGGGAATCTCGAATTAGAATCTAGAATCGGAAAATTTCCTGAATTACATACCATAACAAACATTTTCTTAATTACTCGTTAATAGTTTACTTTGTTTCAATAGAAGTTTATTTTTACTATATAATATTAATATGGAGAGAATAATTATTGCAAATGAGAATTATTTACTGACCAAAAAATCAGGTTGTTTTTCGTAAGAAATAACTCAATATAATAATTACGAGTAAATTTATATATGTAGCCTTCCGGGCTGATCTAATGGTTAACACGTCATTGCAAATCAGTTTAACTGCGAAGTCCAAGGTTCTAAAGTTCAAATCCTAGTAAAAGTTAGCTGCTTGCATACATCTGAACACTAGATAGCGTATATCGGTGTAATTCGGTGGTTGGGGTTCAATTAACCACACGTATCATTCTCATCTCAATGGGACGTGGGAGTTTCTTACTGTTCACTAGTTTAACAGATTGTAAGGTATACACTAGGAAAATGAATAAAATATAGTTAAAAATAAGGATAAGGGATGACCGGGTAATTTAATTTTTTTTCCTTTACGTTATGAACAAAAAAAAGGGCTCAACACAATAGATGTTTTAGTAATTTTATTGCTACAGATAAATATATAGAAAACGTCAAGAATATTTTAAAGTTACTTCAGGCTGACAATTGTTTTCAAAGAAAGAAAGAACGAAGGACTCCTTAAATATATTTTTGGCTCTGGAAGATCGGAAATAGAAAATAAGTGAAAAAAAAAGATTATGGGAGGCGTAGTGAAAAAATTATCTTATTCCAATATAAGTTTCATCTTATCGGGTCGGCGTTGGATCTCTGTGTAAACTGGAGGAGGAGCCAGTGGAGAGTTTTACAGTGTACTTAGCAAAGGAAAGGATTGTTGATGGGATCTAGTGCTCTGCTAGGATTTTTCTTGTATTCTGTTTTTGTTGATGTTTTGTTTTATAAATTATGTTTTTGGTCCTACGTTTTTTTTCTTTTTACTCAGTCTCAAAATAAAAAAATCCACACGAGAATTTAAGTCACAATCCCAGGAATCTCAACACTCATCCTAAAACCATCTAATAAAATCTACATTATAATAAACACCCACTTACTAATAATAAAAATAACTCTTCAAAAGTCTTCCCCTACGGGGGTCATGATGTACATCATAATCTTAAATCTTTTTCAATGATGTAAATTTACTACAAAATTATACAATAATTCTTTGCAACAATCGTTAAAACTAGATGTTCAATGAATAAATAAAAAAAAAGTTATGTCAAAGCATATGAACAATAATAGGATGTGTTATGTGTATTCATTTATCATCAAGGATTTTTTTATGATTAAAAAATCATAAAATGTAAAAATTTACATCGCTTACTTTACACAATTATCATTACAAAAAATTTCTATTTATTACTGTGTCAGTAACAACAAGCGGGATAGATAAATGTAATAAAACAATGGGAAATTTTAAAAAAGTATGTTTAAAAGAATAAAAGACAATAAAATCTAATAAAAGACAAGGACGTTTAATAGAAGTACAGTATACAGTATACTGTACAGAAGTACAGTGTAGTTTTGTCTTTTACAGGACGGATTTATAACAAACAAATAACTGTATAATACCGGAGCATATGTAACGTTTACAAAATAATCTTTTAAAATGTATCGATTTCAAACCGATAAAAAAATTAACGATTGTCTTATTAATTATAAAACAAAGAAAAAATACGACAATTGTATCAAAAATCTCTTTCCATTTTTTGGTTTTTGGAAATAAAAATGTTACGAAACGCCGAAAAAAGTAATACATTTTGTTCGTGTGTATGTAGCTATTTTGTTTGGGTTATGTTCCAGACATTATCTGGAACAAAACCTTCAAATTTGATACGGTAACCTCTATATACATACTCGTAAAAGATTATCGCTATTAAAGTTCGGATCAGAGATCTAATCTCAAACGGTGCGTAAATAGTAAGGGAGAAGATCATATATTGAGCCATACTATGTTCAACAACAATAATACCGATTTTTTTTTTTAAAAATACATCACATATTATCACGGATATTAAAAAAAATCTGATGTGGACACTATATGACTTCCTTGCACGTCTATTAAATTACATATACACATTTTTTGCTGCGCTTCATCTTAACTTATTTCATTTGAAAGTGAGACACGATCCTTCAATAAAGTGGACAGTTATACAATTGCATTGTGGTGGAAACCACATTAACCCATCGGGTTGGTCTAGTGGTGAACGCGTCTTCCCAAATCAGCTGATTTGGAAGAGTTCCAGCGTTCAAGTCCTAGTAAAATCAGTTACTTTTATACGGATTTGAATACTAGATCATGGATACCGGTGTTCTTTGGTGGTTGGATTTCAATTAACCACACATCTTAGGAATGGTCGAACTGAGACAGAACAAGACTATACACTTCATTTACACTCATATATATCATCCCACGAAGTAATATCTGAACGGTAATTCCCAAAGGCTAAACAGGAAAAAAGAAGGGTGGATACCACATTACATCACGTTTTTTTGTGGTTTCCGTATCAGAATCTTATAATTTTGTGACACGACGCTCAAAAAATTATGTGTGTAAGTGAGAACGTGTCTGATCCGTAACCATGAACACATCGGTTCGAATTCGACTTCAGATACATTCATATTTTTTAATATAAATATATTGATTTATTAATAATTATTAACCTCTGTAAAAATCTTTGAATTAAAATTAAAGTACATAAAATTTTATTTCACTAATAACTTATCATTTTTTATGTATATGTATTTATTTATTTTTATTGTTATTGAGTTATTATTTATTGCAATTTTTTTACAATAGAGGTTGATAATTATTAATAAATCAATATATTTAAATTTTTAAAAAAAGACTCGAACCGATGTGCCTTCCCCTTGTAAGATCCAAATATTTCATTAGTTAAAATTTTATTTGGCTATAACTCCAGAACCAATGAAAATAAGTACCACTTATGATATATCGTTGAAACGTTCTCAATGAGGGCTTATTATTGCAGTTAAGAAAAACTCCAAAAATTTAGATTTTGGGCTTTTTTGGACACTTTTGGTTGAGTCAACTGCAGTCAAAAGGGGATATACACAACTAGATAGATGTTACAACAGTCCTAAATCCAATATTTCAACATTCTAAGGCTAATCAATTTTGAGTTACGCAAGATACAAACGTACATACATACAAACGTCACGCTGAAACTAGTCAAAATGGATATTTCCGTTGAAATCTGAAGACCGACATTTTTCGCGATCACAATACTTCCTTTACTTCATACAAGGAAGTAAAATATTAAATTAATAAAATTAATTTATAAAAATTGTTTTTAAAATTCTAGCTTCGAGGATAGCTAAAAGCCAATACTTTATTTTTAGGTTAATACGAAGTGACACGTTTCTAATCTGAAAAAAAATTTACAACACATTCCAGAAAAGATGAAATCAACTTTACAATTAAAACAACGTGTTTACTTATTGAAATAGAACGATTTCTATAGCGAAGTAAAATTTACTTTGATGATTCAAAATCAAACATTCAGATGTTAATACACAAAAATTTAATTACAAACATAATGAGAAATGAAGCGATTACTTTTTAAAAAAAAATCAATTTTATAAATACAATCCTTTTCATCAAAGAATTATAAATCTAAATAAAAAATTCCTAAAAAACCATTCATTACCCTTTTTATTTTAACAACATATTTCCCTTTGATCAATCGAACGAACATTCCATTACTGCTATTAAATGTTACAAATTTGCACGATAAAGGAGATATTTTTAATTTGTAATAAAAAAGGCGACGTGACGTACATATCAATTTTACACGGTTACAATGAATAAAGGATTTCAGCATTACGGCAAGACAGATACGAACGATAAAATATTTAATATAACATCGGATATATTCGAGTAACGACCTATATCTACAAACGAACTAGAGTCAATAGAATGACGATAACACCTGTAGCCTACAAGGCACACGGATCAGCCGATTTTATAATTTAACAATCCGCCGTACCCGGTTTAACCGTGCCGTTACATTTTATTTTCCGTTCTATCATTTATTCTTTTTTCACAAGACTAGAAAATATTTTTCTGACAAAATATGATCGTATAAGTTAAAATTATACTTAAATTTAATTTTTGATTCTTTTATTAACCGATCACAATAAAAATTAACACAAAAAGAAAGTGGTGCCCCGATCTAAACAAGAAAAAAACCTTAGGTTTATTGTAGTAAAAAAAATGTTATTAAAGTAATATATTTACTTTAACATACATCCTAGAAAAAAATATTTTTATTACGTCAAGTAAATTAAACGGTAGGGGCCGACTGTATAGGTAGACATAAATAAGAGTATTTCGTAATTTATGGAAACTCAAGTTTACACTTGGCACTACAGCAGATAAGACATATCGTGCGATGAAAGGTAAAAAAACATGAAATGCCGAATAAGATTATAGGTAGCCAAATTACAAGAAATCTTAAGTATATTAGCAGATGAAGTGACGATTTATCCGTTAAGAAACTATAATATAAGAAAAAAAATCCGACTGAACACGTCAAGAACCTATTCAGAATGTGACTATCTGTTTTGGCTACAGATAATCGATCCATTATTGTAACTACAATCAGAACAGCACAATACTGATCGAGAATTCAGAGTTAACTGGCTTAAAAATAATACACACTCGACAAAATTTTCTTTTCATCCAGAAATTAAAAAGCTGCGATTAAAAAACACATTTGTCTATCCTTAGAATTGTACGGCGGTATATCTGGCAGCAATCAGCTAAACCAGTGCGTCACGACGCCCCGGGGAGCAGCGGCTTCTTCCCAGTGGCACCGCGAAATATTGTAAAAACTTCATAATTAATTGAATCAAGATATTTATAGTTATTAATTTAATATTAATAAATAATGAAAATACACGAGTATTATTAGTAATGATACCAAAGAAAGCAGGGGCAGATAAATGTGAAGAATACAGAACAATTAGTTTAACTAGTCATGCATCAAAAATCTTAACTAGAATTCTATACAGAAGAATTGAGAGGAGAGTGGAGGAAGTGTTAGGAGAAGACCAATTTGGTTTCAGGAAAAGTATAGGAACAAAGGAAGCAATTTTAGTCCTCAGATTAATAGTAGAAGGAAGATTAAAGAAAAACAAACCAACATGCTTGGAGTTTACAGACCTAGAAAAAACATTCGATGACGTAGACTGGAATAAAATGTTCAGCATTTTAAAAAAATTAGGGTTCAAATACAGAGATAGAAGAACAATTGCTAACAGGAAATTGTACAGGAACCAAACAGCAACAGTAACAATTAAAGAACATAAGAAAGAAGCCGTAACAAGAAAGGGAGTTCGACAAGGATGTTCCCTATCTCCGTTACTTTTTAATCTTTACATGGAACTAGCAGTTAATGATGTTATAGAACAATTTAGATTCGGAGTAACAGTACAAGGTGAAAAGATAAAGATATTACGATTTGCTGATGATATAGTAATTCTAGCCGAGAGTAAAAAGGATTTAGAAGAAACAATGAACGGCATAGATGAAGTCCTACGCAAGAACTATCGCATAAAAATAAACAAGAACAAAACAAAAGTAATGAAATGTAGTAGAAATAACAAAGATGGACCACTGAATGTGAAAATAGGAGGAGAAAAGATTATGGAGGTAGAAGAATTTTGTTATTTGGGAGGTAGAATTACTAAAGATGGACGAAGCAGGAGCGATATAAAATGCCGAATAGCACAAGCTAAACGAGCCTTCAGTAAGAAATATAATTTGTTTACATCAAAAATTAATTTAAATCTCAGGAAAAGATTTTTGAAAGTGTATGTTTGGAGTGTCGCTTTATATGGAAGTGAAACTTGGACAATCGGAGTATCTGAGAAGAAAAGATTAGAAGCTTTTGAAATGTGGTGCTATAGGAGAATGTTAAAAATCAGATGGGTGGATAAAGTGACAAATGAAGAGGTATTGCGGCAAATCGATGAAGAAGCATTTGGAAAAATATAGTTAAAAGAAGAGACAGACTTATAGGCCACATACTAAGGCATCCTGAAATAGTCGCTTTAATATTGGAAGGTCAGGTAGAAGGGAAAAATTGTGTAGGCAGGCCACGTTTGGAATATGTAAAACAAATTGTTAGGGATGTAGGATGTAGAGGGTATACTGAAATGAAACGACTAGCAGTAGATAGGGAATCTTGAAGAGCTGCATCAAACCAGTCAAATGACTGAGGACAAAAAAAAACGAGTATTATTTACTTTTATCCCATATTTACGAGTAGTCATACTTTTACTTAGGGTAGGGCAACAGGGAAAAATTTTAATTGAAAAAGGGCGTCACGACTCGGAAAAGTTTGGGACAAACTGTACTAAACTATAAACCGTTTACTCGTAAAGAATAAGAGTTTTATTAAAAGGTTCGTGTTGAAGAGGAGCATCCATTCGATATCAATTTTTAATCCTTTGATTCTTATTTCTGGTGCTAATTTGGTTTCTTTCCATATTTTTCGTTAAATTTAAAAAAAAATATATTCGATAAAATACGCGTAATATCACCCAAAAGAAGTGTAACATTTTTAAACGGTTTAATTTTAATTTTAAAAAGTTTTTGAATTCTGTGTAATAAAACGACGAACAATAAACATTTACACAAAGATTCAGTGATAAAAATAACATAAAAATCTTGCTAAACTTAACAGAGTGAATCTAAGAAACCTAGATCACATACCGAGAAAACATCACATAATTTACTAAGAAAACAGTTATCATTAAAGTTACATATGAAAATGGTGATATTTATCAAAGTTTTATAAAATAAAGTTAAGCTAATGTCTTACGAGTCGGAAATAAAATAACACACAAATAAATAAAAATAAAGGGATAATAAAACCGATTTATAGAGAAGAAAAAAAAATTGAGAGACACTTCCATTTAGTAAAACTGGTAAAAATAATAATAAACCCGTATCTATTAAAAATTAATTTTCAACTTTATTTATTTAAAAATAAATAAATAAATTTATCCATTCATTCGTGTCGAATGAATCCTTGGCGATTCCAATCCCTTGGAATTTTCCTGGCAGTGCTTTGCCATTAACTTCCCAATGTGGTTAATTGAAACCCCACTACCAAAGAATACCGGTATCGACAGTCTAGTATTCAAATCCATATAAAAGCAAGTACCTTTACAAGGATTCGAACTTTAGAACTCTCGAATTCGAAAAGGCTGATTTTGCGATAACGAGTTTAACCACTACACTAACCCGGCGGGGGACGCCGGTTTAACCACTAGATTAAACCGGCGGATTAGTCTAGTGGTTAAATCGGCGGTTTCATCTTATACTAACCGAAAAAAAAAACAACAAACACCGTATTCTAAGAAAAAATGTGACAACACAGTTGTAGGACTTTCCCGTCACGCGGCTTTTTCTGATGCACGGCTTACACGCACAACTTAATTTATAATATTTATCATTTTATTTTAATATAATATTTTCTGTTTATTTAATTCACTCTCTCTTTTTTGCCTGTTTAGCCTCCGGTAACTACCGTTTAGATAATTCTTCAGAGGATGATATGTATGAGTGTAGTCTTGTACATTCTCAGTTCGACCATTCCTGAGATGTGTGGTTAATTGAAACCCAACCACCAAAGAACACCGGTATCCACGATCTAGTATTCAAATCCGTGTAAAAAAAAAACTGGCTTTACTAGGACTTGAACGCTGTAACTCTCGACTTTCCAAATCAGCTGATTTGGGAAGAGGCGTTAACCACTAGACCAACCCGATGGGTTTATTTAATTCTCCGATTGTAACTAAAGCGCACGCGCATACCATATTTCATTCGTGCAGTTGTGGCGGTATTGGCGGCAACTTTAAATACACTGTTCATTTATTTAATTCTACCGGTCACCTGTGACGTCACAACTAAGAAAAGGCTACAGAAGCTGTACTTCAGCTGCAATACACTAGCGCTCCTTGCGGTGAGAAGGAGTACTAATGACTTATTGAAGGAATATTATACCAACTTAGCCACTAGTTTATTTAGAGCATTTTTGGGGGTATAAGTGGAAATATTTTTATTTTTTAATTGTTAAAAAATCTACCTAGAAAAATAAGACCTTAATTAAACGAAATCTCAAGATTGCTCTACAGCTTCATCCATTTATACATATGACCTTTTAAATTGAAAATTTAATGGCATCAATGCCCCATATATAGAAGTGATTTGACTATGTTTCTTCAAAATATGTCGAGTAGTTCTGGAGATATAAGGTGATTTTGGGTGCGACACCTAACACCGGACACACACACCTACATACAAACATCCGGAAAATTTCCATCCGGTTTTTTGGGTTCCTTAGGTGTCAAAACATAAACATCCGGTGAAAACCGCATTTGCCAAAACTGGACCGATAACAATAGTTTTCATTCTAAAACTATAGCGCTACACGGAAAAGTAAAAGGATTCAAACAGAAATGTTTGCCGTTATAATGTAATGCCTTTACTCCAACGTAAATAAATATAGAAGTAACTAATCGGTATTTATTAGCAACCTGATATACGGGTTGATAACGTTTTATTTATTTACTTTTAGTTTTTAACCTTAAAAGGTAGCTTCGTATAAAAGAGTTAAAATACAGGATTACCATAAAAGAATAGTGCGGTTTCAGTAATTCATAGGAAGATTGTAGGGAAATTTCTAGATGTTATATTGGTATCCCTGAAATCCTCCAACCCAAAAGTTTGTTTATCAGCAGTTGTAACCACAACGTCAGTTCTTGTATTGTTGTTGCGGTGAGTTTAGCGAGTTACTATGTTCTCGCATAAAGACAAAGCAAAGTGTGTTTTATTGATGGCTGAATTAAAATCCGTAATTTTAGTTCAACGTGCGTTTCGACGTGAATTCGGAAGAGATCCACCACACAAAAATAACATAACACGTTGGTTCAAACGATCCAAAGAAACCGGATCGGTTAAGAAACGGAAATCAACCGGCAGACCAAGTGTACCAGACGAAACGGTTGAACTAATTAGACAATCGGCAATTAGAAGTCCTGGGAAGTCCATCCACCGTCGAAGCGTCGAATTAGGTATTCCAAAATCAACAGTTCACAAAGTTTTACATAAAAAACTGAAATTACATGCTTATAAAATCCAGATGCTGCAGGAATTAAACCCGATGATGGTGTAAAACGTTACAATTTCGCTGTTGAAATGTCGGACAGAATAAGTGAAAACGAATCATTTTTAGACGATATAATTTTTACAGACGAAGCTACATTCCATGTGAATGGATGTGTTAACAAACACAATTCTCAAATACAGGGCTCTGAAAACCAACACGCAATTATTGAGAAACAGCGCGATTCGCCTAAAGTTAATGTTTGGTGTGGTGTGATGAAAAATCGTGTTATAGGGCCTTTCTTCTTTGCCGAAAAAAATAATTAATGGAGTTGTGTATCTTGACAAGTTAATCGATTATTGCTTTCCTCAGCCGGATGAACTCGAAAACCTTCATCGACTTCATTTCCAACAAGATGGTGCTTCCCCGAACTTCAATGCATCGGTCACGGACGCTTTGAACGAAAACTTTGGAGATCGATAGATAGGCCGGATAGGACCCATACTTTGGCCTCCAACGAGTCCAGACCTGACACCTTGCGATTTTTTCTTGCGGTGGTACATCAAAAGCGTTGTTTACACACAAAAAATTCGCGACCTAAACCACTTAAAAACAGGATTAATGAACCAATGACATCCATTAACGAAGAAATGTTAACTAATGTTTGGAGAGAAGTTGAGTATCGTTTGCACATTTGTCGACTAAGGGCGCACATATTGAAATTTATTAATTATGTAAAAAAATATTTGATACGACAAATTTTAAAAATAAAAAACAAACTGTAAGTAATTCTGTTTTAATTTAAACCATATTCAAAACCGCTTCTTTTATGATAACCCTGTATATATAAATTAAATAAAATTAACCGGAAATCGTTTCCAAAAATAATTTAACCATTATAAATTACAGTATTTCAAAATGTTTAATTTTTTAATTTAATAACGCTACAAATAAATAAAAGATTATAATTAAAATTATTAAATATCTAACGATTTGAATGAATTCTGTTTATAATGAAAAATAAATCTAAAGTAAAATTGGTACGAAATAAAACGTTTCATCGACCTTTGCAATAGATCAAATGAAATATTTTTGTCGCGTAGAAAGTTTAACCCCTACTCAAACTATCCACAAATTTATGGGAATCCTACAGAAAAAATAAATTATGTATGCTGTCCACAGTTGTCTTGTTGACAAGTAAACAATAATAAACGGTTGACTCATGAAATTCAAAAAAGAACTCATGAATTTTAGTACAGCAGCACAGTTTTTTTTATTTTTTAAAAGTATTACATGAATATCACACTGTATAACGGGGAATTAATTTATTTCTTCCTTTACACTTAAAAAAATGTACAATGTTAAAATCCAATCATTTGCATATATTACAAAAACAAAGAAAAATGTTAAATATTCACTTAACCAGTATTCATCAACAATGAGTTTTATTTTGGTCAAATTTTATTCAAAAATAAATTATTCATACTTCAAACGAATCATTATGACAATATCAGTACACTTGTGAAAGGTGAAGCCTGTTTTAGAAGCCAAGTATTTCATCGATGGTAATTTATCAAAACTGGATTCATGGATTGTTGTAAACCTTCTTCTTTACTTAATTAACAAAAAACAGATCAGGCCACTTTCGAACTGTTAAGAAAGGAAAACAAAATACCCTATTTTTACCAAAAATTCACAAGTTGACTTTAAGGACTATTGCTCATGTAATCTACCGTGACAATTTTTCTGTACAGTTTTCCTTATTATTGCAAGGATTTGAACTTCTCTAACTGCATTACATCTCGATTCCCCCCCGAGGGGAGAAGAACCCACCTCGTAGCGTGTCCGGTCGCTACACCACCCCCTCCGTTCCTAGCCAGTAGTGGCTTTAACGGAGGACTTCTTCTCGCCCTCAAACTGATTTCGCCACATAGCTTTCAGTCTAGGCCCCGCTGAGATGCCACCGATGCAGATGCCCCGAGGGACATCTACATCGGTAAAAGTTCACCCCGAGATAGATTTACGTGTTTATGTCTTCAGAATGAAGACAACGGACACCTGCAGCTACCACGTCGCCCTCAAGAACTAAGCTAGGAAACCTAACCGCGGAAAGAAGACCCCGCGCCTAGATCCTACTATAAAGAGCCACTTTCTGAATGTCTCAGATCCGCACTAACAACCTCATTATAAACTTCCCACTAAAGTTTGTACATCGAAATTTAGACCTAGTTCCCTTAAGAACCCCGCTTAATACTCAAATGAGTTAATATCTGACTCCGCTCCGGTCCGCCCGGGAGAGGAGATTTAACACCTACCCCCGCACAGGCCATCGCGGAGTCCCGCGTGACATTCACCATCCTTCGCTATTGCCGCCGAGACTCCCCTACGTACCGCCGGAGCGGCACCCAGAGAAGCCCCAACAACAGTGATTTCGGCTCAAAAACGCCCTCGTCGGAGCGCAACCGCACCCGCCGGGCAAGAATAGTCCGGCCCACCGACAACGGCCGCAACTCCGCCGACAGCCTAATTCAATGCATACCACAATACTTCTAACCGAGGCACGCTGCCTAAGCGCCTACCTTCGGCCAGTCAACTGCCCAGGCGGTCCCTAGCCACCCAGGTTCCTAACACCTACTAAATTCCTTCGGCGGTCCTGCTCAGGGCGAGGAAGCGAAGGAAGCCAGCAACTATTTTCCATTCACTACGAGTCCTCCAGTTGACTCGTAGATCCAAAACTGAGTTTACTCTCTCGAGCTCCCTACTAACTCTGGTACGTTCAGCTTCGTACCGGGGACATATGTAGAGGACATGGTCCACAGTTTCATCGACCCTACAGTCCGGACAGAAGCCGGAATCAACCAACCTAAACTTAGCCAATTTGTCCCTAAATGCACCATGTCCTGAAAGGAACTGAGTGGTATGCCGATTGGGGGATACCCAGCTAATAGCTCGCAACTCCCTAACATCGGGGAATATACCATGCGTATAACGACCAGTTACAGAAGCAGTCCACCTATCTTGCCAAGAGTCAAAACCTTGGTCTTCGATCTCACGCATACGCCCAGTAGTAAGAAGGCCAGCCTTCTTAGCAACATACCGCTGGCTACGTTCCGTAGCCGAAATATCCGCAGGTTTGATGCCTGCAATCACAGTAACCGCCTCTCGCGAGACAGTCCTGTAACCACCGACAACCGCTAACAAAAGAAGACGCTGGGCTCGTAATAGAATGTCCCTATAACATTGGTACCGCAAACGATGAGCCCAGACGGGCGCAGCGTACAACATAATGGCCTCACAGACGCCTTTATAAAGAATCCGCATGGTACGGAAATTCAACCCCCAATCAGGATTGACCACTCTTCGGACTCCGAAGAAAGCATCAACTGCCTTCTTCGCCACATACTGGAGGTGCTCCTTGAAGAGAAGCCTCTCATCAAGGATAACACCCAGATACTTTTGAAGGGTGACATACCTAATTGAACGACCGTTCATCACAACCCGCGGATGGCGAGTTGCAGCTAAACGGCCCTTCAGAAACATCATAGTGGTTTTCTCCGCACTGAAAACCATCTTATGCTGAAGACTCCACAACCGCAAAACCCTACATGCCTGTGCCGCTCTAAGCTCTATCTCAGCACGCGAATTACCCTCAACCAGCAGCAGCCCATCGTCGGCATAAGCCACGACACGACAGCCACCAGGCAAGCGCAACCGCATGAGAGAATCGAACTCGATGGTCCAGACGAGTGGACCTAATACACTGCCCTGCGGACATCCTTTAGACAGGGTCTTTCCTACTTCCGAACTGCCGTCACGAAGGACGACAGCTCTGTCGCTGAAATAGCTCGAGAGAGTACTAATTTCTTCCTGCGTGCAACCACGCTTCTGCAATTGAAACAAGGCAGAGGGCCACCACAAGTTATTAAATGCCCCGGATATGTCCAAAAAGACACCGAGTACATACTTGCACTCGCTGTCCGAAGCCAGATTCAGGACCCTAATAATCGCATCCTCTGTGCTTTTACCGGGTCTAAAGCCATACTGGTCGTCCATCAGCATGCGATTCGAAGTGAGCCTACTATTGATGCGGAGGTAAAGAACCTTCTCGAAAACTTTTCCAACAACTGGTAAGAGCGTCAGAGGACGGTAAGAAGAAGTAACGGTGGGATCCTTGTCGCCACCCTTGAATAACAACTTTAAAACACCTCGCTTCCAACAAGCCGGGAAATGTCCGGCGAACAAACACCTATTGAATACCCTAGTCAATGGGCCAAGAATTACGGGCAGGGTGCGAACAAGGAGCTCCACCGTGATACCATCATATCCGGGGGCTTTGTTCCTAGCAAGGCTGCAGATTACCTGGCGGACTTCCGCCTCGGTAATCTCCGTAGACACAGAATCTGTAGCGAAACTAACAACCGCCGCTCGAACTCTCCGGTGATACGAGGTCTCACCAACCTCGGTATCATCGGGGAGCAGATCGTCCATCAGAAGAGATAGAACCCGATCCTTCTCAACAACAACGCCGTCCTGGGTCGAGAGAGCCGACAGAAGACTGTCCTTTTTCCGCTTGTGACCAAGTACTCGATAAACAACACCCCAAGGGTCTTTATTCCCCTGCTCTTGGACAAAAGAGCGCCAGGAATCTCTTTTAGAAGTCCTAATTCTATGAAAATACTCGTTCCTTTTCTGACGGTACTCCGCAAACAAGGCCTCGCGCCGGTCAGGATCACGCGCACGCTGTGCGGCTCTCCTGAGTCGGCCCACGGTCCGTTTTACCGCAGTCAAGTCCCGAGACCACCAACCAGCTATTCTCTCTCGACCCGTACTTCGGGGGATTGAGAGTTCTGCGGCCTCGACCACCGCAGAAGAGAAATCCTCTGCCAGGTTATCTAATGGGACCTCGTCCAGGGTACGAGTGAATACCCGCATCCTGGCCGCAAGAATGTTAGAAAACTGGGGCCAATCCGCCCGCCTGTGCAGGAAGCGCCCCTGCTGAACAGGGACGTCCGCCCTATAGACATCGCGCAGCCCACCTATCCACTCAAAGACAATGAGCCGATGATCGCTTTCGCAATCATCGACTACAGACCAGTTCTGAATCCTGCCTGGGATATCCTTGCCTATGGTAACATCAATGTTGGTACCAAGGAAGGCCCTCCGCAATCCCACAGCGCCGGCGAACGTTGCCGACTCGCCGGCGATGTTAAAAACCTCTAATCGATGCTGCGCGATGAAGCCTTCCAGCAACTCTCCGCCGTCGTCTGTGATCCCACTGTGCCAAAGAAGCGATTTGGCATTCGCATCAACACCTATAAGAATAGGACGACCCGCTACCAGCCTGATAATTCTATCCCATCTTTCCAAATGCAATTCAGTGGGATCTCTGTACTGAAAGTACGAACTAACCACAACAAGGTCGAAACCATCCACAGCAAGCTTAACAACGACATGATGCGTGTCAGAGGCCTGCCGTATGAAAACACTATCTATAGACTTCCTGCACAGAACAGCGGATTTACTTTCGCCAACGTGGAACTTATTCCAGCCTGAAAAACCTGGCAGATCACCCTTGACAACATACGGGTGCTGAAGAAGCAAGACATCGAGGCTCCGGTTTTCAACGACGTTCCCTAACTCTACTTGGACTGCATAGGCACCCTGGGCATTGAGTTGACCGAACCTAACCATCGAGCGAGTTGAAGTAGACCTCAACCGCTCTTAAATAACTACCACACTCCTTACTGTTGATGGAGTGCCTATGATTTCTGCGCAACCTCTTACAGTTAACGCAGACCGGAGCCTCCTTCTTTTGCGGGCAGTCCTCACGCTTGTGGCCCTCTTCACCACAATGCGCGCAGACCGACGCATATCGACAAAACTTGGCCCTGTGGCCAAACCTACAACACTTGAAGCACCTCTGCACATCAAGGTATTCCTTGACGCGGCAAGAGGCAAAATCAACGTAGACCCTACCCTCGGACAAAAACTTCTGGTGGAGACCAGCACCTAGCTCAAACACTCCGTGATACCGAGAGGCATCACGCTTTCCGGTCTTGAAGACCAACCTACACTGCTCTTTGAACGCAGCCGCATCCAAATCAGTGTTCTGCTCTCGGATGAGAGACAGAACCTCCTCATCGGAGAGACTCCGCTCGATGTCATAAATTATGACCCGGGGTTTCCTCATTCGCTTGGGGTCCACCTTGACCTCAAGCTTCTGCACCGCAGGAGAGTCCTTGATGACCTGGACTGTCTCCTTATTTCCAGCAACGACGACTAAACCCTTGCTGGTCTCCCTAATGTCACGAATCCTAAGGCGATTCCGGTCACCACGAAGGGCTTCGCGGAAATCGCGCTTCAACTCCTGACTTGTGGCTTTAGACCCCTCCGCCTTGTTTACGAAGATAACCTCGGGCTTTTTCACTGCCTTGCTGGCCTCTCGCTTGGTCTTCAGAACCTCGGCGTAGCGCCTGGGCTGCGCCGGGGCCTGGACAACCACCTTGGGAGTCTTGACCTCTTTGGGTTTAGAGGCCAAGACCTCGAAACCCTCGCTTACCGCCTCGAAAGCTTCCCTCAGCTTGCCTAGCCGAGGGAGGACCTGCTTCCTCACCGCCGAACTGAACCCGCCCGGAAGTGAAAAGAAATCTACTAGGTAGTCAAGGTCCTCCTTGACTACCTTCGACAACGGGGCAGAACTGCCAGGTCTGCCCTTGGAACTACGAAAAGCCTCAACTACAGGGGAGGGCCGCACCTGGGTGGGTGCCCCTGTGTCCATCGCCTCACTTACCTCGTCCTCGGAGGAGCTCGTTGATGGCACCGGCGCAGGCTTTCTCTTCCGCCTGGACTTCTTTACAACTTGGAACTCCGACATGGCCGAAGTTTCCCTAGCTGAACTAACTGAATAATCTCGCTGTCTCCTATTTACTAAACTGGGCAAGCCCACGATGTGACGACTGTCCGCAGCGAGCCACGGACAGCTGGGGACCTTCTTTATTCCCCTGTCACGCTTTATACCTTTTAGCCGCTTCTGGATCGATTGAGTGCAATACTGAAAACGTACGGCACAAAACCACGGACAACGGCCCTCGCTCTGAAAAGAGCGCAAGCAGGACTAGGGAAATATTCCCTTGCTTGTTACGGGGACTTATGACCAGAAGTCGTTGCCACCTTTCAGCCCCGATGAGGCAGGTACACGTCGATAAAACTACTCCAGTTACTTTCCGAGGAAAGTGGTTGATGAGCCTTAAATGGAAAGTACTTACTGCGATCGCAATTTCTCTATTCAGCAAGACTGAAACCACTGGAAGGTCCACACTCGACCAGCAGCCAAAAATACCAAATAGCAATCTAACCACAGCACTCTGGACGTACTCAAGGAGACCAGAGTATTCTAACTGCATTACAACAGAAATAATTTTTACACACTAAGTGATAACACAGATTGGTGCCCATCGGACTGGTCTACTGGTTAACTCGTCATCGCAAATCAGCTGATTTCGAAGTCGAGTTGTAAGGTTCAAATTCTAGTAAAGACAATTACTTTTATACGGATTTGAATGCTAGATCGTGGATACCGGTGTTCTTTGGTGGCTAGGTCTCAACTAACCACATATCTCAGCTATGGTCGACCTGAGACTGTACAAGACTACACTTCAATCACAATCATACACATCATCCTCATTCATACTCTGAAGTAATACCTTAAGGTGATTCCGGAGGCTAAACAGAAAAGAGAGAGAGAACTGTTAACACAGAATGGTAAACGTTAAATTCAACAGTTAAAATAAAAAATTAAATTTAGTTAATGTTCCTATTCGAAGTCACCACACCCCGAAGTCCCCAAAGATAAGCGACTCAAACAATTTAAATAGAAAGGGAAGAGTTGTGAATCAATTTAAAAGTCATTGAAAAACAAAACGTTTGACTTAAAAAACTTTGGACTATGATAATCTTTAACAAAATGGCAACTAATTTATTTTTTTACAGTTAGTTTCAAAAGTGGTCTTAAATCAAAACAGTATTTTTTTTAAATCGCTACTTAACAGTCAACACTAGAAAATAAAATTTAGCAAATTCTTCAACCCCAAAATGATAATATTTACCGAGTACTGTATAAAATAATTAGCTGCATAAAAAAAAATTCCTTTTTAATAAATATGTAATTTATTTTAAACAATTTTACTGGAATGTTTTAACTTTTAAACAAATACCTCTTTGTACGAATCGATTTAAATAAATAAATAATTAAAATCTTTGCCGATATTAACGCCTAGTAGGATCATCTCACTACACCGAGGTTTGATAAATATGTATTGTTAGTAATGCTTTTGATGACTAATTGAAAAATAAAATTACATTGTTCTTAAAAACAAAAAAAAAGGAATTTTTACTTTTTTTTGCAAAGATATACGTTAATAAAAACAACTCACAAAAAATCCTTAGTCTATTTTTGATATTGTTAAAATAGAACTTATTTTACCAGTCTATACCATGATGGCTCCGTTCTTAAATGTGTTACGTGTGCGTAGAATTGAGAAGTGAACTAAATTCCCGATGTTATAGTAGACAACAGAGGAAAGGTATTTTTATTGGGGTAAAGAAAATCATTCTTTTTCGTTTCGTCCAAATTTCTAGACGTTTGATCTCTTTTAAATTAAAATTTATAAAAGTCTTAGTCAAAATATTCTGTAGAAATAATTTATATACGCACTTTACGTAACATTCCTACTTTTGCAGGAATTTCTATTTTATTTTGGGTCTCAGGAACTTCTTAACATTCGATCTTAAATGGTAGTAGATTAGTAACATCGAATGTTATTACATAATTATCGGTTTGTATTTTATGTAAAAATGAATTATTCCATTACAATTTACGGAATTTAAAGAATAACTAAAAAAAAGAAATGTTATTTTTAGTTTCGTTGTTTCGTCGCGGAACATGATGAATAGTACGCAGTAATAATATAGATAGAATAGCGCCCAGTTATAGGATTGCGCTGTTAAAACTAAATAGGACAACGAAGTTTTATATTACAATCGCTGATTAAGATCTGCTATTTAACTGACCGATTTGAACTTATTGTCGTAATAGTTTAAGTGACAATTTATGACAATTACTATGTATCATATTCATTATCATTACGTATGCCACCCGTTTTGAGGAACGTAGCCATTTGTGATACGGGTATTTGGTCTTATGCTTTAGGGCGACCAAATAGGGTGGTGGTGGGAGAAATGACAGACAAACCAAATTATATATGCCATTTTCAAACAATAGGTGTTTCTGTTATATCTCCCATTTCGGAAGTCGTCCATATACTCCAGAAAGACTAAAATATATTAATGCATAAGTCTCTTACCATTAAATATTATGGTTTTACGTTAATTACCTTTAAAACTACAAAATTAATAGCAGAATTTATAAAGATATAAAATCGCAAGATACTTATTTAAGTTTTAATATAATTATTTTTAAAAATTAATATATTTTAGCAGTCGCATATGCAAATTACTCCTGTTATTATCAGAAAATTACGTAAGGAAATGTAGGAAACGTCCAAAATGTATTTATATAATTTCTCAAGTGATCGCGTGCTGTCACCCAAATAGTTACGTATGAGAAAAAAAACTTTGACAGACGAAAAATGCTACGCCTGATCGGGATTCAAACTTGGAATCTACCAGGTGATAGATAAATATGTTACCGCTTCACCAAACCGTTTGGGAGAAATTTAATATATTTATCATATGCGTTATATCTTTAAAAAAAACGTACAAGACTTTCTGGTGACAAACGTCGACTGTTTGTCTCAAGCATAGCGCCAGCCTTAACAAAAATCAATATGTCCCTAGACCTAAACTCGGCGAAATAAAGAAAAAAATATTTACTCCAAAGATATACCTCCATTCAAATAACAGCGTGAAAAAAAATTATTTAACATCACATAAATCCATCGATGCCAAACTGGAAACTAAATAACCTCTTCACGTTTCAATTACTAATTTGCGACTTATAACAATTTCGAATTTTATACGCCACAAGCGTACCGTATGTTTTGAAATAATGAACTTAGATAAGTCTACGATTGGAAAGATTACATAAAATCGTATTATTATTTCTATATCGCATGTACAACAGTATTACTAAGTAAAGTAGCTTATATCACGAACAGTCCTTTTAATAATGACTACAGAGAATTTATCTCATTAAGATAAAATAATCTAATTTCATTTGTAATTCTAGGTACAGATTTGGTTTAAGAAAAGTATAATAGTTTCATAACACAAATAAATTAACACAGCGAGCAAAATAGGTTGTAGATTACCCTGAGTACGTTTAATCTTTACTGGGTAAAGTAACAATGTCGTATACTCTCACTAAGGACACGTATTCTTAAACTCTGATACCATTGATTATTATAAATGCACCTTGAAAATTTACCAATAAATAAATATATTATATTAATTAAAATAGAACTTGAACACTAGAACTCTCGACTTTCAAATCAGCTGATTTCGGAAGACGCGATCACCACTAGACCAGCCCGGTGGGTTTCAGCTCCATAGATTAGTTCACCGCTATGTTCCTAGTAGCATTTTAGGAGTGATTATAACTTCCTTGTACGAAGTAAAGGAAGTATTGCAATCGGGAAAATTTCGGTTTTCAGATTTCACTGGAAATATCCATTTTGACCATCCCTGAATCCATTTTGACTAGTTTCGGCGTGACGTCTGTACATACGTACGTATGTATCTCGCATAACTAAAAAACGATTAGCCATAGAAGGAGGAAATTTTGGATTTAGGACTGCTGTAACATCTAGTTGTGCATCTCCCCTTTTGGTTGCGATCAACTGGAACAAAAGTGTCCAAAAACGACCAAAATCTAAAAAAATCTGGATTTTGGAGTTTTTCTTAACTGCAGTAATCAGCCCTCATTGATAGTTTTTCAACAACATATCATAAGTGGTACTTATTTTTACTGATTTCAGAGTTTAGGCAAATAAAATTTTAATTAATGAATTATTTGGATCGTACAAGGGGAAGGCACATCATCGGTTCAAATCAGACTTCATTTCATTTTTTAAATTTTTTTTTTTTTTTTTAATTTAAATATATTGATTTATTAATGCGTAATTATTAATCTCCGATTGTAAAAAAATGTGTAT
This sequence comes from Lycorma delicatula, assembly GCF_047948215.1. Taxonomy (NCBI): domain Eukaryota; kingdom Metazoa; phylum Arthropoda; class Insecta; order Hemiptera; family Fulgoridae; genus Lycorma; species Lycorma delicatula. Next base: position 66,041,444 of record NC_134462.1, read on the forward strand.
ATGTAATTTATTAGGCGTACAAAAAAGTCATGTGATATCCACATCAGTCATTTTTACGTGTCTTTTTTTTAAGCGTTAAGCGAAACTCATTTATATAGTAAAAACGTACATTAGACCTGTATTGTGTTGGTCAAATTTTTTTTTCCTCTGTATATTAATAAATTACATTCTGCTCTAACGCATTGTTTGTTGATTTTCCTTTGTTTAACATTTTAATATTTTTTATTACTTTGGAAATGTCCTGATTCTGTAGGTTAACTTTTGTGAAGGTTATTTTTTTCAGTGTCGTTAACGTAATAATATTTATTAAGTATAATCATGCACTTAAAAAATGTAATGGAAATATTTTTTTTAATTGAGAGATTTTCAAGATTCTCTTACAAACTAACAAACTGTAATCGTGTTAAAATAGAATGATTGCGAATGCATGTAATAATAATAAATGACTAAAAATTCGGGAAAAAAATCAGAAATTCTCCCAAGAATTCTACTACAATTACTTTGTACACTTCAAACAGCACATGTATGAAACAAACTTCATATAGCGAATGTATGATCTTGTATATTTCATTTGTAGTTATTTCTTTAAAAAAAAAAACACTATGAAATTTTTTTTAAATACCTTTCTAATAAATAACAAGTTAGTAATCATTTTAAACACCCATTACCGGGTTGTCTTTTCAGTATTAATTATAATTCTCATAAGGATGCTACTTATAACTATTTGTATATTAAAGTATCACATTTCTTTTAGAAAAACCACAGGAGCAATTAATATTATAAAACAACATTACTGAAATCACGAGTGATAAAATATATTAAATTTATATTACCAAGACAGTTGCAAAGCCATAAGCGGACTAACCCACCTGTAAAAAAGAAAGAAATATAGATTAAAAAAAATATTGAACACAAAAATTTATAACAAACCAAAACTTGTATGATACCACTCCACCATTCTCCGTGACAAGAGTAGTAGCATCTGTCTTCTTTCATCCGAAAGGTTCTGGGTTCTAATCCCGATTGGACTTGACATATTCCATCTAACATCAAAAAATCGTAATCGGGAGTCAGCCTGTTGTTTTTTTTTTTGTTTTTAGAAAATATATAAAAAAATAATTAGCCAGATTATTAGAATGTCAAATCTAGTAAATATGTCGAGTCCATTATTATATGAATTTTTCAAACTGGAATTTAAAAAAAATAATTTTCAATATTTTTATAAAATCTTAACATGTTCATTTTATAATAGAATTTTCAATTTCGGAAAATTTTCACAAAGTTATTAATTAATTTATGATTTTTCAATAATATATATGTAATCTCAAATATAACAGACAATTCTAGAACTGAAAAATAAAATTTTGTAACGAAATCAAAACATTTTCTAAACTATAGAAATAAGAAAATTAATAATGATAAAAATAAATAAAAAATTAGAAATGTACTTAAAACAGTTGATAGCAGAACAGCCTCGAGGCAGTATAGAGTAAATCGAAATAAGTTCTAGACCTCAGGTGGTTTATTATAAATTTATTTGTTCAACTTTGCTATCAACCGAAATGAGACAGAATATTACGTGTTAAAATTTAAAGCAAGGTTAAATTATTTAAAAGCAGTTCGTAAGGTTTTCTAAAAACTTTATTGTAAATTATTTCTTCGGCAGAATACGTTATTTTGGAACATACTGAAAGACTTTTTAGCAAGATAAAATTTCATAATTGAATATTTTAAAACCGGTTAAACATTTTGACAAAAAATTAATTCTCTTACTGTTGTATGGAATAACAAATTATTAAAAAAAAATCTACAAAATTATAGATTTTATAAAACTGTTTGTGGAATTGAATTTTTTTTCCTCCAGTTTAAGCGCTTCAGTTTAAGTCGGCCTCCGTGGCGCGAATGGTAGCGTCTCAGCCTTCGAATCCCGGTCAAGCATAGCATTTTTCATACACGCTACAAACCGTTTATCTCATCCTCTGAAGAAATACCTAACTGTGAACAAGGGAGGTTAAACAGAGAAAAAAGCGCTTCACACAGCAAACAGCCTTTTTAAGCTAGCTATATTGTGTATTTAAAGGAGGGAGTTCACACTTGATGGTTTTTTGAGTATTTTTTACAACAATAAAAAATTCTTGCGCAGTTCTCCAGAAAATGATTTTTTGTTATTTTATTTTGTATAATTTTTTGCGCATGAAATATATAAAACAAATTAAATGAATAAACTTAAAGAGGTATGATTTTTTTTTTATTTATTATTAAAATATACTTCGCACAGGGTGGCGCACGAAACGATCCAACATTTTTGTTTTGGCAATAATTGTTTATGTTAATAATTATTATTAATTATTAATGTGATTTATTTTGGCAGAAGTAATAGCAGTTCATGAATATTAGTTTCTTCACTTTCCGAGTGTTGCTGTTTGTGAATCGTTCCAAGGTGGCTAAAAAAAAGGCTGAACAGCGCGTAAAGACTGTGTTGTTTTCTTAATGAAACGAAAAATGTGGTGCTTACACAAAGACGGTTACGCGCACATTTTCAAACTAGGTGGTCACTCTCATTTAAAACAATACGCAGACTTTGTGAAAAATTTAATAATGACGGTTCAGTATTTGAGAGTAAGCGAGAACGGTCTGCCGTTGTTCGTTTTCCATAGAATGTCGAAGATGTCAGAACAGCGTTGCTCAGAAGCTGCCCGGGAAAATCAAAAAGCAGCTGCACAGTTTAGAATTTCTAGGCGATCTCTGCAGCGAATTTTAAAAACTGATTTGGTCAAAACGAGCTTTCCAGGATAAAAAGAATATACTGACTGATAATCATATTAGTATGCAAGTAAGAAAACAGTTCGCTAAAATTTATGTCTGGAGTGTTATAACTTATGGGTGTGAAACATGGACGCTTGGGAAAGCAGAAAAAGAAGACTGGAAACAATGGAAATGTGAATTTGGAGGAGAATAACAAGAACAAGCTGGATGGATAGGAAAAGAAATGATCAAGTGTTAGCAGAAGTGAGAGGAGATCCTTGCTAAATGTTATACCAAGAAAAAGAGCGAAATTGATAGGACATGCAATACGACAAGACCAGTCTTGACAAATATATTTGAAACCAAGGTTTTGGGTAAAAAAACTTAGAGGTAGACCGAGCGCAACCATCATCAATAATGTTAAAGAAGAGATGAGTCTTGGTTCATATAATGACTTTGAGAGAAGTGACATGGCTAAATCGACAAGGCGTAGCCTTTAGTGAATGATGATGATTCTATAAAAGCTACCAGAAATACTCGTTTTATAATAGTTCCTAAGGACTGTGTTTTTCCTTCATTTATTCTTAATTTTATTTATCTACTCTTTTTATTTATTCCTCCAAACAATAAACTGATAAATAAATAACTAACGAAATGACAACCTATATTTAGATTTTAAGAAACAACTTTTATTATTAATGGCTTTGAGCACTTTTTTGGTTTTTAATATACTAAAATAACCTCTATATCATGAACAAAGTTCACAAAAAAAATTAACCAAATAAAAATAACAATCGTGTTTATTAGATTACTATAGAAAAAATTTGTTCATTAGTCCTGAGAAGCAATCAACTTCATTAAAATAATTTTAAAAATAAATGTTGGAAAATTTAAAATAATTTATTGGTTTTATAATTAATAATTTTTATGACTAAAAATGCTAAAAGCTGAAATAGTATTAAAAAAAAGCGAGGGCTTTAATTTCAAGCGGAGTGACCTGTTTCACTTTTGTTTTAATTATTCAAAAGTAATTATTTATAACATAGAATAAATAATAATCATTGCCTAACAAAATAAACAAATTAATCAATTTATACGAGTAATAGTATTGTTTCTTTAATAAAATTATTCTTACTTTCAGATTAAATAATAGTAATTAGACTGCAATAAAAACGTAAAAAATAACATTAAACTACTTAAAATTTACATTCCATTAATTTCTAAACTGGTCATAAATAATAATTTATAATACGACATTCCCTTTCATTTATATAGATTTACTACTCCAAAAAGCATAAAAAAAAATATAGAAATCTACATACATAAGTAAATAATTCTCCAATAATTTTACGTAAACATGCCTGCGTGTCTGCTCGTGAAAACGCAAACAGAAGGTTGTACAGCAAAAGAGTAGTTAATGAAAACAAAGTTACATAAAATGAATTACAACTTAATCCTTAAATTACTCAAGTTTTAAGTTTTTAAGGATCAAATTTAATTCTTAACTAAAAATAAATTACGCTAAAGAAACGCACGACTGATTTCAACAGGACTAATCAAAGAAATGAACAAAAAACTTTTAACTTCGTTAATTGATGAGATACATATAACAAACTTTTAAAGTTATATTGATCTATAACATTTAATTGTAAAGTTTACTTATTATATAAAAACAAAATCGATTATTTATTGAGTAAAGAACCTATAGGATTTATATTGTAACGAAACTGTGGTCAGACCGGCATAGTTCTAATAAATCGACCGATTTTCTCAATTAATGTATGATCTATAACAACCAAAAGTTTTGAGAACGTGACGTGGTATCGTTAGAAAGCAAGTCGGCGGACGGAGGCTTTTACACGTAATTCAATATACGTTTGCAATAAAACACGTGACTTGTATCCCGTTTAAAACGAAATAGTCCAGTTAATAAATAAGTATCGATATCGAAGTAAAAACTCATACGGTTCAAACTCTTTTAAGTATCATACTAACACATATCTAAGAATTTTTATAAATAAATAAATAACTATATATATACTACAAATGATATAAAAAAAGGATCACAAAATTTAAAAGTTAGTGGAACATACCCACATAAATTTAATATTCCTACAAATGCCAATGCTGGGAATAAGCCCCAACTACATTACGATGACTAGCAAATGCATTATCACTAATCTTCTGCCTGGTGGCAGGTCCCTTACGCCACCCCTGTATCCGTCCATTTCTCCTTCGTTTTATTTCTTATTCTACTGTTCCTTCCACTGCAGTTTTCAAGATTCCATTTCCCCTAATCAGCATTACTTTTTTTGTGTTCTTTCCTATTTAATCCAGTTCAATCCGTTTTTATTCCTCATTTTATTCGTCCATCTTATTTTCTCCATTCTTTTCCGTATCAGAAAAACCTCAATTCAGTCCTTCTATCTTTTCCTCAACGTCCATACAAAAATACACTTCATCCGTAGTATTTGGCTAACGTCTTCCTTAACTGTAAGTCCAAACTTTATAATAATAATTTACTCTTCTTACTGAAAACTTACTTTGCCATCGCTATTTTTCCTTTTATTTCCATTGCGCTCTTCCAGTCCTCCGTACTACATAAATATCTGTTTCTATTCATGCTTACATTGTCCTTACCTCTAAATCCACCTTTTTATTTACTTCCATTACTACAGTGTACGTAATACACTGTAGTGGGTAGTACACTTTAAAGGCCGGTCCGTAGTACGCTATGGCATCCTTTCTACTGCTCGTTACATCACTTCTCACAGCAGCAGCCAAAGTAGTGTATTCCAAAAGTCACATCAATTAATTTACAATGACTTACAACGTACTTAATTATGATGTCACTATTATAGTAACGAAATACGTTATGGTAATCTATTATTACAAATAAAATTATTTAAACCTAATATTTTGTTCAAGATGTATATTAAGTAATTTATTTATTTATTTCTTGAAAGTATGGTTTTTTTTAAGTAAGTTAAACTACAGTTTTGTTTTAAATAAACAGTAACAAGGACGTAATACAAAAGTATATGAAATGAGTTGTTTATTTATTATGGGCTATAATGTTATGATTTTCTTTGACGTGGCGTAGTTATTTACGAAAATTTAATTTTAAATAGCAGGACATATTACTTTTGTGGCAACCTTTTTTTTCTTTCTTTTTCCTGTTTAGCCTCCGGTAACTACCGTTTAGATAATTCTTCAGAGGATGATATGTATGAGTGTAAATGAAGTGTAGTCATGTACATTCTCAGTTCGACCATTCCTGAGATGTGTGGTTAATTGAAACCCAACCAACCACCAAAGAACACTGGTATCCACTATTTAGTATTCAAATCCGTGTAAAAATAACTGGCTTTACTAGGACTTGAACGCTGTAACTCTCGACTTCCAAATCAGCTGATTTGAGAAGACGCGTTAACCACTAGACCAACCCAGTGGGTTGTCAACCAGAAGCACGTATTCCGTATGCCGGGTTATGGGATTGGTGTAGAGGAGGCAAGTAGAGGCAGCTTATATGGAGGACCCACTTGACAGTTTACATATACTACAGCTACGACAATATTAACGTATGTATTATAATGCGTATGAGTATTAAACTTATTTACGAACAAAATAAAAGATAATGTAATCATTTTATTCTAATCCCAGATTACATTTCTATAGATTTTTTAAATTATATGTAATTACTGAAATTCATCTTCTAACATCCGAAGAAAACAAAAATATCCCAACTATTTTATTATTTTTAAAATCTTATTCGATTTTAAACTCGTGTAAAACGTGCAAAAGTATGTCTTAACAACTAACAAACAAACATTTTCTCACTGTCCTCGCTAAATTTAAGCGTTTTTCAACCGGTTTTCTAGTTATCGTATATTATTAAAATATTAGTTACACCAATCAGGAATTGTATTCAAAAATGTTTTTTAAAAGTTGTATATATTGGTTATGATAAGATGAAAACAAAAAGTAATAGTAACGCAAAAAAATCTTTCTTAAATCAAAAATGAAACGATAAACGATATTTAATAAGACTGATTGAAAATGTCAGACCAGTATATTAACTTACACAAGACAATTATATTAGACGGAGTTATATATTAATGAACACACAACATTTACAAAAGCTACATTACTAAACGGTACAGTATTTTCCCTCTCTATAGCAATTAATTCACTCTTTAAGAGTTACATCTAAAATAACGTTTTAAAAGAAATACCATTTTGTCCACTACGTAATAATTATTACTGACTGAAAACGCTATTATCTGCAAGCGATCAGTACTAGAAAAACGATTTTCTTCCAAACGAATTGGTTAGAAAAAAAAGCCACAAGAAATTATGCAATTAATAGGGCATATTTATAAATCTTTTTGGAGAATTCACACGATTGTTAAGTCGGTTGTTAAGGGAACTAAACAGGTTCCATCTTATCCACCGCCATCTTTATTTTTTCTTCGGTTTTGAAAGAAACATTTCGGTAATGAAATGAAATTTCTAAAACTAATGGAAACATTAACGGAGAATAAAATATGACCAACGTCTATTTTTTACCATAATTACGAATCGTGTTATTATTCTTCGAAAAAATCGGTAAAGATGTATCGTGGTTAGTAAAAATTCTAATTAGTTGTTGAAGATAAGGTCTTGAGTACAATTTACTGAAAGGTACCATGAATTAAATTCCTTCCATTACTTAATTGGTTTTTCTCAAATATATACTATTGAAAACCTGTAGATCCTTTTTCAGGGAACCTTGAAATATAACAGTTTGAACAATTAAAGGAAAGGTTTTCTGTAAAATTAGTTAATTTACCGTTCTATCATAATTAGGAATCAAGACTGTTAACTGGAAAATAAGTAGAGGCATTGCAAATATTAGATACATGAAATACAAACATTTCTTGTCAAAAGTAATCAAATTTACATACAAAAAAAACATGAGTTAATAAAAAAGAAAAAAAAAACGTAGATCCGATGATTATTCTTTCCGTATAACGTTTAACATCCTTCCCGTACCGGATAAAATTTTCTCATAATCTTCTTTAATTAATTCTTTCAGATAAATGCTGGAACAATTCATATTTTTACCTTCAAAGTAGAATACCTAACCACTCCTAAATTGTTAGGTACTAATAATGTACTTCTTCACTGATAAGGATGAGCTTCATAAAACCTGTTCTGATTACCATATTTTTCTTGGTCTTCCAACAGATCTCTCTTTCCAAAAAGAAAGTAACTGTTTAAAGCTTAGTATAATTTTTCTTTGTAGGCTTACGTTTCACTGCTATATAAAAGCGAGAGACAGCAATAATATTGCAAAACTGGCCATGTATCTTTCATGGTTCTATTTTTTAAGATCCTTTTTACCGTTTCCACATGTGCTTTAGAACCCGCCCAATTTGTGAAATATATTATAAAAATAGAAAAACACATCGCTTACAAATATTTAAAAATTAAGATTAGTTTAATTTTTTTTACAGTGAAATCTATTTTTGCTTTTAGATATTTAACTTGAAAAACCACATTTTTAGTTTTTTCCATGTGATTTTTCAGATTATAATCCCGGTCCACTCTATTCAAAATCAATACCTTTCATTCCAATTTCTCTTCGCTTTTTTTGTATAATAGCTTTAGTCATTCGCTTATAAAGCGATTGTTTATATTTAAGATATGTTTATTAATTCAATGAATTAATAAACATATCTAGAAAGCTGTATATCTGAGTCGACCAAGAACTCCATATTCGAAACACGTCGTACACATACGTATAGAATAACTTAGGGAATAAACAGCACCCTTTAAAAACCCCTTTGTTTAACGAAATCGGTTCAAATAATATAAATATAGATCTAAAACGACTTACATTCTAATACAAATACTTAGCAGTACTTTTATTATATCTCCTGGATATCACCAGGAATCAAAAACCTACAACAAAACCGAATACCTAAAATTATATGTTTCAAGATAATAATCTTTTATCTATTATTTGCTTCAAAGTAAAAATTACATCTCAATGTAATCTTCGATTTCGAAAACCCGTCTGTTTTCCTTTAATGAAACTTCGCCGATTGTTTTCGGTATATTATTGTTAATTATTCTAGTATAAAATTTTTACTGGTAGTTTGTTGGAACTATCAAACTAATACCCTTATAGTTCGACTACCTTTCTTATTAAGAGAAATCACCTTTGATCGTAGCCATTCAATGGGAACTGAATGGTTTTTAAATACATTAAAAGGTGTAGTAATCGCAGATGAAGCATAATTTCTTTATATATATATATATATATATATATATATATATATAAAAAGACACACACACACACACACACAGAGAGAGAGAGAGAGATAATAAAATAGGTAATCTGAAGTAGGTGTTTGGTTTAACAAACAAAAAATAAAATTAATACAATAAAGTATAATTTTAAGTGACATTTAAAACGATAATAAATGCCTTCCGTGTTTTTTCCTCCTCGAAACCCCATTTGTAAAAGTTTTTTTTTACTAACAAAATAATTAACCCAGAATTTATTGCATATTTAAATCAAAACAAAGTTTAAAAGATTAAGATAATTAGTTATATGAATTATTCATCATTTCTAATAACTAAAATCGATCGAATTAAATTAAAATAAACCTTTAATGAGGCCATATAATATAATTAAATCCAGTTCCCCGTGCATGTATGTATCCTTTCATACATCTGCACGCGTCTTGAAATTTGGAAAAATTGTGCCATTTTGTCACACATTTTTTTTTTTTTTTTGTCCAGTCATTTGACTGGTTTGATGGAGCTCTCCAAGATTCCCTATCTAGTGCTAGTCATTTCATTTCAGTATACCCTCTACATCCTACATCCCCAACAATTTGTTTTACATACTCCAAACGTGGCCTGCCTACACAATTTTTCCCTTCTACCTGTCCTTCCAATATTAAAGCGACTATTCCAGGATGCCTTAGTATGTGGCCTATAAGTCTGTCTCTTATTTTAACTATATTTTTCCAAATGCTTCTTTCTTCATCTATTTGCCGCAATACCTCTTCATTTGTCACTTTATCCACCCATCTGATTTTTACCATTCTCCTATAGCACCACATTTCAAAAGCTTCTAATTTTTTCTTCTCAGATACTCCGATTGTCCAAGTTTCACTTCCATATAAAGCGACACTCCACACATTAATTAATCAATACTTAATTAAAAACAGTTCAATATTGTATAATCGAAATAACATGACAACAGTTAACTCATTTTATTGAATCCAAAGATGACAACGTATACAATAGGAATCAAAAATCATTATCATTACCAACCGGTTGTCCGATTATCCAACTAATCAAAACAATCAGTTATTATCATAGTAACATACGCAACTTTGTTTGGAAAATTGAAAAGAGAAAAAAAAATTATTACTGCTTTTGATTTTATTTACAAAATTATCACAAAAGATAAAGTATACATAATAGTATTTGTTATCTTCATAATGTCCGTAAATCAGTCTATACTGTAAATATTTAATATAAAGCATCCTTCTATCTTAATTACTGTCATCATTGCTCGAGATTCTGTGATCCGTAGAATTGCAATTATCTTCGTAATAACTTAACAACAAATAATCATCCTGACTTCGATCGAGAGCGTGCAAAATGCAATATTTCCTTAACGACTTTTTCAATCACGTTGATTGGTATTTCTTACCGAGCTGCAATAAACCATTCACAAATCTGAACCCAAAATGTTTTTTTAATTCTACAATATGATGTAGTCTCGTGTATCGTGTTGGCCATATAGTTTGTCTAATGTTTACGAAGTTTGGTTTTAAACGGTTGTAAAACCAAACTCCGACTCTAAACTCTAAATTTGTAGAATATACTTCTAGATATCTAAAGGATAAATGTAATTCATCAGGAGTAATCACCTGATCACACTTTCCAGCAATCAGTTATCGCTACACATCATCAGTCGTATGATGCGAAAAACTCTCCATTACACGTTTTCGTAATAAAGCGCTTGGTCGATGTTCCCACATGCATTTAATTCGGTTCAGTACTAATTCATTATTCATCCATCTTTTTTTCTTGTCTTTGTAAAACAATATCGGGAGGAAAGTTTTCACCTTTCGATAGATATTTTATTTAAAAAATTATATAGGGATCATTTTCCCCGTCCGAAAATATTGTCAGGATCACCGAATAACATTGTTTTTCGTGACCGGAAGTTCGTATCCGAATACTCTTTTTACCTATATTTCCAATTGTAATGGCATTCGAAAGTTACCGGCGTCTAGTCCGATTTGATCCTAGGGAATAATTTTTTCTTTTTTGTAAATTTGTGATATATCTTTGAAAATTTGTCAGTTTTATGTAAACATTTGGTAGCCGCTATAGTATTTTCATCCTTTTTCGAATAGAATAACTACTATCTTGGCAGGAAAAATGGCGTACCCAGTAAAGATTAATTTTAAATTCATCCCTACCGATATTTAATTCATTGGCGATTTTCTGAGCTTTCATCTAACAAATTTCTGTAAAAATTGTGTATCCAACCCGACGAAAATTCCATGTGTGTTCTGAATGTTTTTCTTTTAGATATTTTATGTTTTACCGCCGAAATGTTCTCTTGTTTTATCGAATATGAAAAATTCATTTTCTTTATTTTGCAACTCATTAATGCATGACTTACCAACAGGTATGGATATATATATATATATATATATATATATATATATATATATATATATATATATAGGATCGTAGTCAAAAGAAAATAGTTTGTATTAAAACTGTGTAAGGATTGATTAATAAGTTTAATGGTTAAATTATTACCAATGATAAACCTTAAAATGCATGTACGCTCAGGTTATTTTTACAACAATCATTCCGGATAAAATGATACGCCTGGTAGATGAACATATACAGTATTAGTACAAGCAAAAATTTGTAACTTTTAGGGCTTAATATTATGTACATTTCATTGGAATTAACAAATTGATACTCAACGCCATATTCTGCTTAGAGAAGGCAACCGAAAACTACTTAATTTTTACTAGTAATCTGTTGTTCGGACTTAGGTTTCTTTAATTTTTAAATAATCTTTACAAATTTATATTTTAATATTATCGTTTAAATGTTGGAGCTTTAATGTATTTAATAGGATTTTTAAATTTAAATATCTTCGTCTTCGGTCGGATATTTTTCGTACACTCGGCTCCTTTCGTATGCATTCGGCTGCTGACGATTCAGCCAGTCCTTACATGTCACTCGGCTCCTTTCGGATGCACCCCACTCCTGACGACATCACTCGGTTACTTATAGTTCACACGACTCCTTTCGGATAAATTCGGCTCCTGAGGAAGCAGCGGCTCCAGCAACATTATTTAAGCAAGTCCATCGTCGTTGTTATGGTCATTCACATTCTTCAGTCGTCACTCTTGTTCAGTTTCAGCCAATCGCTTACAAATGGCAATTGCATTTTCTTGCACAATCGCATTCAGTAACAGTTCCAGTTCATAATTCAATTATAAACATTTAATAATATATAAATAATTCATTTAATATTTCAAGTATATGAAACTTTCAATTTATACATACAGAAGTATTTTTAAATATAATAAAGAATTAATACTTATGACTTTAATTATTTAAGAATCAGCGCCGAACTTTACCTGTTCGTACATCCTGTCACGGAAAGCTTATTATTCTTGGAAACGGGTATCCCGTTTTTAGAAATGACTGTTGCCTTATTTCGCAATACTTATAATTGTTTCCCTGGTTAAGGTATCAAAAAAATATATTCAAGCTAAAAAATATATATTTATTTTCGTCACACCTAACTTAGAGATAAATCGAATCAGACACCTAACAAAATTATTTTACGTTTTATTTTTTGCTGGTATGATTAAAAACATTTTTTTATATATCTAAGAGAAATCACAAAGATTCTAATTTAAATCTCAACTAACAGCAAGTTCAATGTTTTAAAAAAGAAAAATTGACTACTACCTAAACATATATTACATATTTTTTTACTTAGGGTTATTAGTTGTACGACTGGTTTGAAGCATTTTTCCATTCCTACTGTAATCTCTTTTTTTTCCTTTCAATACTGTATAATATAAACGATTAAATATTTTCAAATGTATATCCACCAACTTAATTCTAATTAGAATTTGTCAGGCTTCTTGATTATTCTAGGTCTTAGAACATTTGCTATTTGAAAATTATCAAAAACCATCCCACGATGCTTTGGATCGAATCCAGTGGGCTTATATCAAACTCCCCATAGAGACGACACCTAAATAGGAAAGGTTCAAGGTTAAAAAAAAGGGGTAAGATATAGGAACGATCTACTACTCAAAAGAACCACGAAACTAGTATAACAATTCTACTCAAAAGAACGATGTCGAGTTCCAGCCGCTCGGGTAGCGGACATCCATTTCCTTCAAAATTTCCTAAGATGGAGATATTCTTATCAGAATGAGAGCATTTCATTACTATCAAACGATTTTGAATGAACTGGCTTAAATATATAAAGAAACAAAATGGTTTTTCTTTACAAACAGCCAGTTAACGTGAGGCTTAAGGTTCCCTCACACCATTATTTCCAGAATTTGTGATGTGTACAAGTATTTTTTCATGTGATTAATTTTCATTTCTTTTATTTAACCATAAAATTTTGTTTTCTTTTTCGTTACCATTATTACATTTTGTTTATTTATTGCAAAACTGAGATTCTCTGTTAACATTCTCATTCTTCTTATATACACGTTTAGTTTATTTAAAAATAAAGTATATCATAAGTTAATTTTTTACATCATTATCATTATTTTATATTTTTATTGTTAATGCCAATTGAAAAATCTTCTTTCAATTATTTTATTTTTAGTGTATTTAAATAAAAAAGTTGAAAAGCAAACAGTTAGATTAGATTTTCATCTCACTCACTTTAATATAAAAATAGAACTAATCTTTTTTGATTTCAATATAAGTTATCTCTATCCTTACAATAAAATATATAATACAAAATAAAAAAGTAAATTTATTTCGATATATTAATAATAAATAGTATTTTATACGATTATAAAAATCTTACAACTGAAATACGTAACAATAGGTTCAATTCAGTACAGAATTAATACGTTACTATTTTTCCTTGTGTATTGTTCTGAATAGCAGAAAATGAACAGTTTAAGAGATAAAAAGAAAATTACCGAGTGAGAGAGGATATATGAGAAAGAAAAGAAATTTAAATTTACATTTATACGAAATTGAAAAGAATTCTTTTTCATTTTAGCAGATCTTCTCTCTTTATGCACACAGCGGCAATTTTTTTTTTGTATTTTTTAATATCAACAGTGCTACTGATTATAGACATGATGTCGTTTTCAAGATAGTCACATCCTGTTTAGAATAGATCCTTTCAGCATCAGCAGTGTTGAGTGTTGAATAGTGTTGAGTAGAACGAGTGATTCGGGAAAGTGGGCGACTGCTAGAATAGTAGTAATAATAATAACAACAGCTGTAGAAGAGGGTTGGTAGTTTTGAAACAGGAGGAAGTGGGTGGAAGATTAAAGTGCAGCATACAAACAACCATTCACAACACTGCTACCACTACTGTTATATAAAATACAGTATCGGCCTTCTTTCTACATCAACAAGCACTCTGAATTTTTCTTTGATTTTTTTCTTCATTAGTGAGCATACAGAAATTAAACCGATGACACAATTAATTATAAAAAAGTAAACATTGTATAAAACCCATTTTCAGAAAATACGTATAACCCAATTACTGAAAATTAAAAAAAAATATCAACATCATTATTTAGAATAATTCACGAAAAAAGATTGGAAAAAAAATTCTTATCTTTTCAAGAAGTTACAAATACATCACAAAAATTAACGTATGAAAAAGTATACAAAAATTATTATTAGTTCCTTTTTTTTATAACTTTATATTCTCTAACGTAAAGAAAACATCATAAAGATTATCATTAATTAGATACACTGGTACATTTCTACTTCCTTGTACGAAGTATTGTAATAGAGAAAAATTTCGTTTTTCAGATTTCAATGAAAATGTCCATTTTGACCATCCCTGAAACCATTTTGAATAGTTTCGGCGTGACGTCTGTACGTACGTATGTATCTCGCACTCAAAAACAATTAGTCGTAGGATATGGAAATTTTGGATTTAGGACTACTGTAACAACTAGTTGTGCACCTCCCCTTTTCATTGCAATCGACTGGACCAAAAATGTCCAAAATAGCCTAAAATCCGAAGAATTTGGTTTTTGGACGTTTTCTTAAATGCAGTATAATAAGACCTCATTGAGAGCTTTTCAATGATATATCATAAGTGGTGCTTATTTTCACTGCTTCCATAGTTATAGCCAAATATAATTTTAGTAAATGAAATATTTCGATCTTACAAGGGCACAAGTGCACATCGATTCAACTTCATTTCCTTTTTTTAACTTTTTTTATTTTAATTTAAATATATTGATTTATTAATAATTATTAACCTGAAATTGTAAAAAATTTTACAATAAATAATAATTCAATAATAACAATAAAAAAAATCAGAAGTTATTAGTGAAATAAAATGTTATGTTCGTTTAAAAATGTGTATATTTAATTTAATAGGCGTACAAGGAAGTCATGTTGTGTCCACATCAGATTTTTTTTTAGTAATATATATATATATATTGTGTGTGTAGAGAGAGAAAGAGAGAGAGAGCAACTTGAACCACCCTGGTCCCCCATCCCTTTAACTCACACGGGTTAGAAAAATATTTTTTTTTAACCCAGCTTCAAAAATAAATCTGGTTTAAACATTAAAATTTCTTTTAATTTTTTCTTTAAATTCCAAATTTTCGAATTCGGAACCAAATTAAAGTTTGTAAATTAGTGTTAATTTCACATTGCTAAGTTTTATTTTTTAAATGTACATAAGCCTACAAAGTACTGTCACTATGAAAAAAGAGTTGCTTCCAAGAAATGTAAAAGCAAAAATCTGAATCCATACTATAAGAAAACGAATGCAGATAAAAAAGTGTAAAGAGCGCTGCGTACAAAGATTGGAAATTCAACTACTATTTTTGAAATGGAGTTTTTTTTTAGTAATATATATATATATTGTGTGTGTAGAGAGAGAGAAAGAGAGAGAGAGCAACTTGAACCACCCTGGTCCAACAATATTGAAAAAAATCACAAGATTTTACTGAAAAAACTTATACGTTTTTTTCATTAAAAGTTGTTTTGGCAACAACTAATAGAATGTTACGCAGTTGAAGTAAAAGAAACACTCATGTCAAAATGGCTGAAAGGAGTTACAGTACAAAGCAGCAGCGTATTTACGAACAACGTATGGAAAAACAATGAAGTTCATTATGTGTTCCGGTAACGCTTTAATAAATCTCTACCACGAAAATCAGCAACGTTTACATGACGTAACGTGTTATTCTGCTGGTTTTAAAGATATGCCTCGGATAGAATGAATCGGTTGAAGCATATCCTATTTCCGATCTCTTGAACAATCGCTTTGAAATACTTCGTAAACGACTAACTGTACTTCACATTCCGCGGACAACAATAAAAGAACAAAAAAATAAACTTCTTAAAGATTGGGCCATTTCGACCGACGTTCATGAATAAATTGTCTAATGTAGACGTGGAATATCGCATTGGATCCTACGGTAGAAAAATTAAAAAAATTCGTTAGAAAAATTCGTCGATTCACTCTCCCACTTATGCAAAGGTGGTTTTTTCCGTTGAATAAGAAATCTTCACTGTTTTTCGCTAAAAATGTAATCTTCTGGAGGAAACTTCCTCGTTCCGCGAAAGAACTGCAAAGAAATCTATCAAACATCATAGCAAAGTGATCTGTTTGGTTCTTATTGTTTTAGGGAGTTTACATGCGAATATGCAATCTTGTTTACAGTATCGGGAACATGTCCTTACAGATTCAAGAAAAAATCTTCTGGAACGGGTATGAATGCATTAGGATAGGGGTTCGCTCACTTCGTTCTTTCTGTCTGAGTATTCCTAAATAAAAAAATTTCCAGAGTGTTGGATCAGTTTTGGTAATCCAGCGTCATTTGCTACCAGTGGCGGCCCGTAGCTAAAATTAGTGGGGGTGCTTCCCCAGACAATTTTTAGCCTTTCTTTTAAAATTGTGTAAAAGGAAACAAACATATATAAAACGTTAACGTATTCCGTAAAATAAAAGAACCGAAAAAAATTAATCGAATAGAATAGCTGGAATCAGATAATAATCTAATTCTACACTTTTATCACATTAGAGAACATGGTTCACGGTTTTTAAGTACAAAACACGCAAGGTAAAAAAAAAAACTACCTTCCACCAGTATACCAGGGTCGGCACTGCGGAACCGATAGTGCTCTCTCTCCCTCGCAGCTTTGCGCGCAACTTCCTATGTCCGCATGCGCACACCAGCCAAACACCACGCCGCTGGAACTGTGAAGCGCACAGGTCCGCACAAAGATTTATCTTTTTCATAAATTGGGGGATTCATAAACTGACATTAAACTTAAGGATTATATATTGTACAAGTATATAGAAAGAATTAAAGAAAAAAAGACATTACATTAAATGTTATCGATAATATACAGTGGAAATAGGTGATGTTGCGTTTCAACAGTTCCTATACGCGAGCCATCACTGTCTGCTACGTTCTCTTAAGACACCAAGAAGTGATTATATTTTTACAGTCTAACAAAAATAATTACTTCACCAAATCAGTTTTGATAAAAATAAATTTAAAAAAAAGGAACTTTATATCAAAATAGAATTTTAAAAGAAATAAATTGTATAAAATAAAGGGGTATATTACTTATACGAGGTGCGATAAAAAAATACGGTGAATGAATTTTTATACCGGCAACTGCTGACGCTACAACATATGCTGTAATCTGTCCAACAGCGTGATCAACTGAGACAGGCAGGGACAAGTTGTAACACGTTCGAGCTTGCCAGTCAGCTGCCAGAGCCGCTAGAGTGAGGTTGTGTTTATCGTGTCTGTCGAGCAACATGGATTTTGAACAATGCATTAACATTAAGTTTAGTTCTAAGTTGCAAAAGAATGCCAAAGAAGCTCTAGAAATGTTAGAATCGGCGTACGGCGATAATGTGGTAACTTTGAAGACTGTGTACAAGTGGTATGACCGATTTAAAAACGGAAGTGAGTCTGTTGAAGACGAGCAGCGTGCGGGACGTCCAGTAACCTCAAAAACAGTTGAAAATGTGCAAAAAGTGTAAACAATGGTTCATTCAAACAGGCGAATGACTATTCGAGAGCCATCGGAAGACCTTAACATCTCGTACGGATCCGTTCAAAGCATTTTAACTAATGAATTGCAAATGAGACGAGTGAGTGCAAAATTTGTTCCCAGACTTTTGAGTGATGAACAGAAGGAAATCATGTGTCAATTTGCACGGAGTTGAAGTGTCGTCTTCATGCAGATCCGGACTTCATGGCCAAAATTGTAACTGGAGATGAAATTGGGTCGTGGCTATGACCCTGAGACAAAAATGCAGAGTTCCCAATGGAAAACCAGTTCATCTCCTCGCCCTAAAAATGCACGTCAGTCAAAATCCAACATCAAGGTCATGCTCGTTGTTTTTTTTCGATAGTGAGGGCAGAGTTCGTTCCAGGGGAACAACTGTAACTCTGAATTTTATAAGGATGTACTGCAACGTTTTCGAAACGACGTACGAAGAAAGCGACCAGAAATATGGACCCAATGGCTTCCTTCTTGACCACGACAACGCGCCATGTCACACCTCGCTTCTCATTCGCGAGTTTTTGGCCGAAAAAAGTGTTCCTGTCTGTCCACATCCGCCATACTCACCGGATTTAGCACCATGCGACTTTTGGCTCTTCCCAAAAATTAAAACTGTGGTTAAAGGAAAACGTTTTGATACCATTGCAAACATTGAGAGGGCCACGACTGAGCAGCTGAAAGCCCTTCCGAAAGACGCCTTCCAGAAATGCCTCCAGTCATGGAGTCAACGTTGGGATAAGTGCATTGCTAGCCAAGAACAGTACTTTGAAGGAGATTAAATGGAATTCTATGTAACCTTATTACTTATTTTAATAAAAAATTATTCAACGTATTTTTTTATAACACCTCGTATATCTTAATTACAAAATTGGAAATTTAACAATGTTTTCAAAAAAAAAAGAAAAACTTAAGCACATAGTTTAAAATTTTAAAATAATATATAAAAATATCTTTACATTTAAAAGTGTCAGAAAAAACAGATACAATTTATAAGACATATGAAAAAGATAATATAATAATTGTAATACGACATACATAGGGAAAAAACGAATAATTTAAAAACAGATTTTCAGAACAGCACACAAAACACATTATTAAAAAAAAGACAAAACATGATATAATTGCTCTAATTATAATAAAAAACAACGATTATACATAAATTTAAAGATAAATTTCAACTAATAAACCGATAAACGGAATTTTATGATCTGTATAAATTAACAAGACAATAAATAACGAAGAGAATTTTTGTTTTAATTTTTTAATTAACAGTTCATTATTTCTCTGGTCATGAATGATACAATATTATTTATATTTTACTATTTATAAAATCATTAATTTTAATAAATTTGATAAGCATACGTACATACATATGATCGAATTGAGATCTTTAACAAAATTATTTACCGAATAGAAGTTCTCAAGTAAAGCTTTATCAAAATTTGATCACGCATATTTCCATGACTCGAGCAGAATCGGACAAACAAATTTTAGCATAACATATACGTCAATATGTTACAAATATTTCGCTGAATATAGATACTACATACTAGTAACGTCAATATATATATATATTCATGTATGTTTATTGACATAATACGATCAGAATGTCAACTCGAATAGCTGTACATCAGTTAAACTAATACGAAATACGTTCACTATCGAAATATTAAATTTAGGAATATTTAACTGTAACAATTCATATATATTCAATCATACAGCTACGCTATATTAAATATTTAAATCAAATGTCAAAGTGATATAATTTTTAACAACAAACAGCATCAAGATTTTTTTTTTTATTAAAAAAAAGGCCTTATTATTCAATAATGATTCTAAAGATAAAATAAATAACTTATATGCATTTTTTTTTTTTTAATTAAAATAAATCAAAATATGGACATGGTATGATAATAAATGCACTGTCTGAAAATATAAAAAACGGAATATTTTTTCAACTCCGTACGTATAGTTTCTATGTTAAAATTTGTATGGTATTTTTAATCAATTTAAAATACTATTAAAAAAGGTTAATTGAAAATAATTGCGACAAACTTGACCAAATAGGATAAATACAAAAAAAATATACTTCGAATTGTAAAGTAAAAATAACAAAATTAAAACAAACGACATACAGAAACAATTCGATTGCATAAAACAATCAAGCGATACAAAAAGTCGATACAAAAAATAAATTTAAAAAAAAATGTTGACACTTTAAAAATGTTATAATATAATAATCAACAATACTATATTATCATCATAGTTTTATCTTTCAAATTTAAACAACTTTTAACTTGGAATTGTTAAGTAATAAAAGACATACATTTAAAATCATCTTTTCAAACAATTTATTTCTAAAATTTTTTTTAAATTACAAATACAAGATAATAGACTATCAAAGACCTTACAAAGTCATATCATCTAACTTTGAAAGACAAATAAAAATAACTACAGTGATATATTAAATATTTTTACATTTCTTTTCTACTAAAAATTATAAACTAAAAGATAAATTATAAATTTCGGGCACAAAATAAGAATGTAATACAGAAATGTTCTGAAAAGAATTAAAAAGGTTTGTGGGAAAAACTTTAAAAAAAGATACATTAAAAAGAAAAAAGTTGAATGGTTCATGCAATGAAACATATTTACTGAATTTGATAGTAGAAGGCAATGTATGAAAATGGAAAAGATTTTATATATATACGGATGAGAAACTTAGAACATGCAGTAGAAATAATTTAGCTAAGTCTATGGATGTAGTACAAGCGAAACTTAAACTCCGTCGTCATCACTCTTACTTTCGCACAAAGGGAAAAATTTCTTATTGAGAACAGTCTGCAAGAATAAATGAAATACCGTAACTTATTTTATTCGATTTACATTCATAATTTCGCTTTAAATATAACAACAAAGTTGTAAAGAGGTTTGTCGCTAGTTTGTAATAGCCATCCAAAATGATTTTAATTATAATTAGAGATTAATATACCAGATGTATAAAAAAAGAATACCAGGGTTTTAAAGCTGTTTAATACCACTTATCTTTGACTTACAGTAATAAATGACAAATAAACTGAAAGCCTAACTTTTGCAATTTCCTAACAAATATTTGATTTGAGCACCTTCTTATGGGGCACGCATCCAACCGGTAGGAAAGTTCGTTAGAAACGTAAACCGAGACATCTGGAGTAATGCAAGCGATATCTGTTTTAATCCTTCTCGGAAAATCGGGTAGATCAGTAGGCACATATACAAGATCCTTTATAATACAAGTTTCCAGAGAGAAAGGAAAAAATAGTATAAACCTAAAAAAATGAACGGAAGATAGGCGACAACAGAGAAAAAGAATGAAAACAACCTTTTGGGAAAAGAAAAAGAAGTGAAAACTACGTAAAAGTAATCCGTAGTGAAAGAATCACATGAGATCAGATCGGATGAACTTGCAGGAAAAAACTAAAGCTCTGTCATCAGGTCGATGCCACAGATCCAGTGACGGGGAAAACGTCATTCAACCAATCCCATACCTAGTTCTGCCACTGAGGAGATCTTGCTGCCGAATAAATGATTCTCTGATCAATTTTGAGATCGAGAAAAGAGCCGTGTACGAAGCATATCCAAATAAGCAACTCCTGGTAAACTTGTTTCACCGAAAAAGAACGATAAGTAAACTTGACGACGGGATATTGCAAAAAAAAAAAAAAACATTTAATTTTGGGACGTTCCTTTCTCATAATAAGAACTCAAGGGGAATTTCTGATCCCCAGATACAGATATGTTTATTAACGCTTCCACTAAGATAAAATGTTGACACGTCACTAAATACTGTACGATCAAATACAACGTAATCTTCGTACCTCAACATTTTCGATCGCAAAGTCGATATAAACATGTATTCGGTAAGCTTCAAAGCCTGTAACGGCTGTAAACACTACGGACGCTTATGTAAGCGTTTTCTTAAAACGTTCCACACGATCATCGCCGGTATTGCTAATTAGCGGACTTCTTCCCAGAAATTTTAGGGTTATGCAGGATAGACTCCCGACATGATTAATGTTCTCTTCAGATATCCTCCAATCGTCCCGTATTCTGCCCTTTACTAAGATATTTGGTCGTTTCAAACTGATTTTACCAACGACCATTTTTACTGTAACTCGAATGATCACAATTCTATAGAATGCACGGTGAAACTATAAATGACTATGCACTGTAACTATAAATTCACCTTTATCAAATTGCAAAATACAGAAGGATTTCTCTTCAGGAGTTGTCAAGTTGCGCTCTAGCGGAAAGATAGGTAATCGAACATGCGCGCAACTAAAACGTCCATTCGCTGTTTGATGCTAGACTTGAATCAACACTGTACACCTAATCGAAGAGATTTTCTAACATATTAAAAGCCCGATATTAGTAAAAGACAATATTGAACAGAAGAGCACATCAAATTTACTGAGCCTTTAAAAAATAAAAACCATAAAAATCACTTATTAGCTTAAATAACAGGTATCATCGCCAAATACTATTCTAATCTCTTTCTATATATACTTGTCTAATCTGTTTCTAAGTCCTTTTTTTTTGGATACAGATCAGATGTTGAAAGACACCGAATTTAATTATTATACCCTCAAGAAAAACATTTACAGTCAAACAACATAACATTTTTCACAAATTTTATCTCTCTTTAAAACATAGCACAACACTATCTGTTTCCTACTTTCTTCAAAAATTTAATAAAATCAGTCATAATAATAATAACGGGGAAAAAACCTATAAAATATCAGCCAACAAGAACCCTACTAATTATAATTCATCTTTCCCATTTTAAATTTCAATCTGCCATATTGTTTTCTTTAGTAAGCCTACTGGAAATCTGTTAGAAATCATATAGATTGAATACGAAAACAGCTAGAAATGTCGATAAGTTAACTGAAAGATAACAATTGATGCGAATCAACCGGAAGAAAATTAATTTTCAATGGTTTTCAACACAATTTCCCGACCACAGTTAGAGATTTAATTAACAGTGCTTTATTTAGACAAGTAACGATGAGTCGGTAACCATGACTACCGATAACACTTAACATATACAAGGAAAAAGTAGGTTACAACAAATGATACTAAATAACTCGCCTGCAAGTTAAAAATAAACAACATAATATAGGGAAATAAAATAATCTTTTTCTTTAAAATTGTTAAACTTTATTCTCATTCTTATATTCTAAATAAACCCAAAAAAAAATTATAATGAAATGAATTTAATTTTTTCAAAACAGTTAAGAAAAACTTCTAAAAGAAATAAGTAATTTTATTTGTTTTTAAAATTGTTAAGCTGTATTCGCATTCTTATATTCTAAATATACACAAAAAAAAAAATACAAAGAAATGAATTTAAATTTTTCAAAACAGGTAAGAAAAAATTCTATAAGAAATAAGTAATTTTATTTATTTTTATTCTTTTATGCAAATAGAAGGAATACTTAAAAATAATTTTTTAATCTTCCTTATCTCTTCCCAGAATTTCTTTCTCTATTCTGATCTTTTTATCTCCTTCCATTAATTTCCTAAACTACGCTTTTCCTGTTTCATAGTATATTCAAATTTTACAAGAACTTCCTTAGTTTCATCTCTAAGAAGCTTTCCTGCGTTAGATTGAATTTTTGCATTTGCATTTGTTTGATTAACCTTGATGGTTTTTCCCCTGTTTAGCCTCCGGGAATCACCGTCAGATATTAATTCAGAGGACGATATGTATGAGTGTAAGTGAAGTGTAGTCTTGTAGTCTCAGGTCGAACATTTCTAAGATATGTGGTTAATTGAAACCAAAGAACACTGGTATCCACGATCTAGAATCCAAATCCGTTTAAAATTTACTGCCTTTACTATGATCTTAATGTTGAAAATCTTGACTTCGAAATCAGCTGATTTGCGAAGACGCGTTCACCAGTAGACCAACCCGGTGGGTTGGTTTCTGTTAGTCTAAATTTTATTAGTTTGTTCGATCTAGATTAATTCATTCTCATCATAAGGCCAAGAGAAATCTTTATCTCCTTTTTCTGTAATCTGTTTCAAGGGTATTGATATTTTGATAAATTTCTTTATTTATGAATTTATAAATATTTGGTTGTTTTTTAGTTCCGTATATTTTTCTGCAACCTGTCCTTTCTAACTTTAATAATTTTTTTTTTCTAAATTGTTAAAGTTATCTGGGTCCATACCATAATAAATAACAGGTTTAATTTTGGCATACATAGATAAATTTTTTTCGTTATAAATATTTTTGTAATGAATTGTTGCCTTTTCCATTATTCTTGATTATTTCTCAATTATGTTATAAAGAATATGCACAAAAAAATTCAAATTTGATCGCAAAGTGTTGGTAATTTGCCACAGATTGATGAATCCAGAATCACAAAGAAAATAGTACGGCAAAGATGGGTTAAATGAATATAATAAATACATTCTACAATAAATTTCTAATTAACCGAACAAATATTCTCTCTTCAATATTTCCTCAATATTTCTTCAATATTTCTAAAAACCTGGTAATTTTATGAAAACATAATGAACAAACGTACGAAAAGGTCAAACTGATAATTTATTACGTTTTTAAAATTGATTAAATTATCGTGAAGGAAAGGTATAAACTAATTAAAAATCAGACGACATACGAGGTGCGACAATAAAGTAATGAAACTTATTTTTCTTTGCAAGATATGGCAACCCTGCAGCTTGCGTAGGCACACCATCTTTGACCTTGGTCTATAAGCTACTTCTAGTCCAAACGGCGCATTGATGCAACTGCTCAGTCGTGAGTTGTGCTGTAATAAGTGAACACGTGTTTGTGTCTCTCGTCAAAGAAATGAAACCGCTAAATATTGCGCAACGGTATGCCATATCTTTTTGCGTTAAATCGGGCGACGACAACTTACGGTAAGCTTCAGAAGGATTTTGGAGAGAAGGTTATGTCAAGAACTCAAGTTTTTCGGTGGCATAAAATTTTTAGTGAAGGCAGAACGAATGTTGTAGATGAAGACCGCAGTGGACGACCATCAACCTCACGGACAGATGTCAATTTGACCAGGGTGCGTGAAATCGTACGATCTGATCGAAGATTATCCGTGAAAATGATTGCAGAAGAACTCAACATCAATCGAGAAACGGTTCATCTAATATTAACTGAAGATATTGGTACGAGAAAGATTTGTGCAAAAATGGTCCCCAAAAATCTCATACAACAACAGCGAGAAACACGGAAAAATGTGGCAGCCGATCTGTTAGAGGAAACGGAAATCAATCTAGATTTGTTGAGCCGTGTTATCACTGGTGATGAAGGTTGGTTTTTTCAATACGATCCAGAGACAAAACGCCAAAGTTCGCAATGGTGCTCAAAGGAATCACCCAGACCAAAAAAAGGGATCGCCAGACCAAAAGTCCAAAGTGAAATGCATGCTTGTGTGCTTCATCAATTCCAAGGGAATTGTTCATAAAGAGTGGATGCCTCCTGGACAAACAGTTAACCAATATTTCTACAAAAAGAAATTTAAGAAAGACTTCGTAAACGAGTTCTTCGTGTCCGTGCCAACATTGCTGATAATTGGATTCTGCATCACGATAATGCGCCATCCCATACTGCTCTGTTAGTACAGCAATTTTTAACCTCAAAACAAATTTCAGTACTACCACAGCCACCTTATTCACCAGATATCGCTCCGTGCAACTTTTTTTTATTTCCAAAAGTCAAAATGGCGGTCAAGGGACACAATTTTAAAACAACACAAGATGTCCAAAAAGCTGTGACGAGGGTCTTGGAGGATATTACAGAAGATGAGTTCCAGAAATGTTACCATCAATGGCAGAAGCGCTGGAATAAGTGTGTGCAATCAGAGGGGAACTACTTTGAAGGAGACAACACTAAACATGACTAAAACGGTAAGCAACATTTTTTTTCACGTCAGTCACATTACTTTATTGTCGCACCTCGTACATATAATATATAGGCCTAGTATAATTATGAAATCGAACCTAACAATAATCTCAATTTTTACGGAAAAACTATTTTGGATTTTTCGTTTTATCATACACTAAATATTAGACAAGACTATTATTAGACAAAGTTATAAACAGTATGATCCGCTTTTTAGTCTTACAATCAAAAATATCGAAGTTAAGATATAACGAAGATATATCAAATATCGAAGTTAAGATATAATGAAGATATATCGAATATCGAAGTTAAGATATTCAAGGATGAAAACAAATTATTTATAGCAAGAAATTGAATAAGACGGACATTATTTATCAGTATAAACAATAATTTTATTAAATTTACACAAAAAAAAACTGAAAAAGTATTTCAAATATATAAATGAATATAAAGAAAATAGAAAAAATATATTTTATAAGATTTTAATATTTTTGATAAGATATACATTAAAATAAAAAAAATTCTTAAGAAAAAACAGAATTTTTATTTTCTACCAACTGGAACATAAAAAATCTGATGTAGACACAACATGACTTCCTGCTACGCCTATTAAATTATATATATATATATATATATATATATATATATTTTTTTTTTTATTTTAAATGAAAAGTATATAAAATTTTATTTCATTAATAACTTCTGATATTTGTTTTATTGTTATTATTGAATTATTATTTGTTGTAAAAATTATTTTACAATCATAGGTTAATAAATATTAATAAATCAATACATTTAAAGAAAAAAAAAGTTAAAAAAATGGAGATGAAGTCGGATTGTAAGTTTCAAATATTTCATTAATTAAAATTTTATTGGGCTATAATTTTGGAACCAATGAAAATAAGAAACAATTATGATTTATCGTTGAAAAGCTCTCAATGAGGTCTTATTACTTCAGTTAAGAATAAGTCCAAAATCCAAATGTTTTGGATTTTAGGCTTTTTTGGGCAATTTTGGTCCAGTCGATTGCAATCAAAAGGGGAGGTGCACAACTAGATGTTACAACAGTCCTAAATCCAAAATTTCAACATTCTACGGCTAATCGTTTTTGAGTTATGCTAGATACATACGTACGTACAGACGTCACGCCGAAACTAGTCAAAATGGATTCGGGGATGGTCAAAAGGGATATTTCCGTTGAAATCTGAAACCCGATATTTTTCGCGATCACAATATTTCCTTTACTTCGCAAATGGAAGGAAGTAAAAAACATTAAAAAAAATATTGTCCTATTGCATTACCTGGTATTGATTAGCAAAACAACATATTTTCTTTTACTGATCGGTCCCTATCGCCTTCATATGTTACAAAACAAAGAACTGAGAAACGTTTGCCACATCAGTTGATTCATCAAATTGAATACTAAACCATTCACTTGAACTCACTTGCTGAATTATATGATCGCAAACATGGGCAGCCATGTCATCGATTCGCCTCGATTCTGTGTAGTTGGAAAGCGGAATTTTTTTCAATTTCTTTTTACTTCTTCCACTCCTAATAAAACATTGACTATATCAATTCTGCAGCAATCAATATGAGGTTTTCTGCGATTGTAAAGGGTTTGAAGATATTACTCTTAAAGCTACGAGATAAGATGCTTCAAGTATACTTTTATCAGTATACCTTGATTTCCCTATCACCGTTGCTTTTTAATCTTTACATGGAACTAGCAGTTAATGATGTTAAAGAACAATTTAGATTCGGAGTAACAGTACAAGGTGAAAAGATAAAGATGCTACGATTTGCTGAAGATATAATAATTCTACCTGAGAGTAAAAAGGATTTACAAGAAACAATGAATGACATAGATCAAGGCCTACGCAAGAACTATTGCATGAAAATAAACAAAAGCAAAAAAAAGTAATGAAATGTAGTAGAAATAACAAAGATGGACCACTGAATGTGAAAATAGGAAAAGAAAAGATTATGGTGGTAGAAGAATTTTGTTATTTAGGAAGTAGAATTACTAAAGATGGACGAAGCAGGAGCGATATAAAATGCCGAATAGCACAGGAGAAACGAGCCTTCAGTCAGAAATATAATTTGTTTACATCAAAAATGAATCTAAATATCAGGAAAAGATTTTTGAAAGTGTATGTTTGGAGTGTCGCTTTATATGGAAGTGAAACTTGGACAATCGGAGTATCTGAGAAGAAAAGATTAGAAGCTTTTGAAATGTGGTGCTATAGGAGAATGTTAAAAATCAGATGGGTGGATAAAGTGACAAATGAAGAGGTATTGCGGCAAATAGATGAAGAAAGTAGCATTTGGAAAAATATAGTTAAAAGAAGAGACAGACTTATAGGCCACATACTAAGGCATCCTGGAATAGTCGCTTTAATATTGGAAGGACAGGTAGAAGGGAAAAATTGTGTAGGCAGGCCACGTTTGGAGTATGTAAAACAAATTGTTGGGGATGTAGGATGTAGAGGGTATACTGAAATGAAATGACTAGCACTAGATAGGGAATCTTGGAGAGCTGCATCAAACCAGTCAAATGACAACACAAAAAAAGCTTGATTTACAAATAGAAGTACGCTGATTTCTCCAAGTAAGTAATTTTCTTTCGAAAAATTCCAAGAGTTTGTTTTTATGATCCGAATGTTTAGTTTCTAACTGTCGAATTAATTCTGATGGCTTCAAGCTTCCATCGAAGAGGAATTGAAAGCAAACAACGCACTGTGGCTTTCCATCCCATAAGCTAAAATTATAATTTAAATAACCGTCATTGTTCAATATTGTCTTTTTACCAATCGATTCAAAGGATGTATCTACATCCGTTGAATCGATTGAATCCGTTGAAACGAGTCATCTGACACGTTTCGTTATTTCACAAATTTATCCAATATGCATAAGAATAATCTAATTGGAAAAAAATATTTCACCGTTTGACCGCACACTTAAAAACCCGAAACTTCAATTATTATTATTTTCAATGAAACTATGGTATTAAAAACTTAAATAAAGGCACCAGACGCCCGCTTCGCTTTCGAAATTAAACTGACGTTCTGTAATCCCTTACGCCTCTTTTATACCTCTGAGAGCACGACGTGTTCAAATATAACATATGCATATTCGAACATGACGCTGTCACAGCGAATATTATGCAAGCAGACTAAACTACAAGGAACATGTAAACATCAAGATGGAACCTGTAAATTACTCATGTTTGTTGATTTTATACATGTATGTTCATATCCGCCGCTATCAACACGGCTAAATAGTTTTTAACCAAGTTTCATTGGGTTAGGAGTTCACGAAATATTTATTTTTAGGGGGGGTCATGGAGCTAAAAAGGTTGAAAAACTGGTCTACAGTATATGGAAATACGTAAAGAATTTCTTCATATAATATTGAAAAATGTTAGTTTGAGGTAAAAGTGACACTAAAATATTAAAAATTTACTTGAAATAATACATTTGAAAAATACACGAAAATAAAACGCAGATATAACAATGATAATATAAGAAAATATTGTATTCATAATTTATTTGTATAACTAACAATCATTATGTAATTACATCATTGAAGAAAGAATTACGATAGAAATTAAATAAATCACACATGAATACGAAAAACTCAAAGAATAAAAGTATAATAAAGATGTATCTACATAAATTCAATAGATAATCTAATTCAGGTTGTTCGGAATAAATGAACAGCAATTGGACGGAGAAAGTGTTAAGTGTATACGGTAAAATTTTATTAATCCGGTTCAAATAGTTAAAATATACAGAGAAAGTTAGCGTGCCAACAAACAATTCCCGTCGTAGTTACACAGTACAATGAACATATTAGGTTCAGTTAACACCATTGACTTGCAATGTTAACTAGTTATAATGCTATTTTTTCTTATGATGAATTAAATAATGCTACTCTTAATAAAGGTTAAAAATCGTTAAGAAAATACAATTTATTATTTACGTTTATATAAATTTTGTAAATTTTAAATGTATTCAGGATATCGCAGATTTTTTTTGTATTTATTTGAAATGATTAAAATTAATTATAACGTTAATTACATTACGAAAGCCAGACTTAACGTGATAAAAAATTTGCCTCGGTATAGGATTTTTGTATGAAGGATAGAAAACCCCTGACAAGTCCTTGTGGCAAATCCTCTTGCCACCTAACCGGGAGTTAATAATATTAAAGTTTATTCAAATCCTTAACAAAGATACGGTTCCAAATTAACTGAACACGCCAGGACGTCACTAGAGATAGGGAAAGAGGAGGGTAGTAAGAAAGAAACGCTCTAACCGCAAAGTCATATCGTAACAAGAGTAACAAATCCACTTTATGCGCACCCATCTGTAACGTAGTGCTGCCCACTGGATTCTAAATCTCTCGGACAATCATGGTAAGAACACCTTTACCCAGAATGATG
The DNA here is from genome assembly GCF_047948215.1 of Lycorma delicatula. Taxonomy (NCBI): domain Eukaryota; kingdom Metazoa; phylum Arthropoda; class Insecta; order Hemiptera; family Fulgoridae; genus Lycorma; species Lycorma delicatula. Next base: position 66,071,881 of record NC_134462.1, read on the forward strand.
ACCCGGTTGATAATATAATTGCTAACGATTTTGGTTTAGGAGGCCCATTTGGGCTCAATTGGGAGGCCCGTTTTATAGACAACCCGCTGGGCTGCGCTTTGCTTTGTTGTGGATCCAGCCCAGAAAAAAAAACTATTTTAGATTGAACAACTTGAGATGTTCAACAAACACATATGGTAAAACAAACATATTTTCCTCCAAACACATCGAAATATACTGGTATGGATTTATCTTTTTTCGATGAGCGTCACACTATTCTTTATATTTTTGGGTTAATATTTATATCTAAAAATATTTATAATTCTAAAATCTAAAATGTTAATTGCTTCATTTATTCTAATCGCAGGTTATTCTGTTAGTTTTAAATTCACTTAACCACGATACCACGTATCACTGGAACATATTTTCTTTTTCCTGTTTAGTCTCCGGGAATTACCGATCAGGTATTACTTCAGAAGATGAAACGAAACGGAACGCAAGGATAACGGGAGTTGTTTTCTCCCTACTAACTGCAGAACCTGGACATTGTTTTGTGGCGGTTATAGATTTTATTTGTTTGTTTTATTTATGACCGGATTTCGTATTTGCGTTCCGATCTCTTAGGCCAACGGGAAACAATTGACTGGAGCTGATACGGAGATACTAAGCGTGTATGTGCTTTGTACTTCCGGCAATATTCCCGTTCAGTCCGTCCTCTGAATTCCTTTCGGTGCTACAGCCTTTCGATCAAACAGGAATTTGCCTTCCGTGGGGACCTTAGTGTTTGGATGAAACTTTCAGATATACGTGTATCCGGAAGGGTTTGGGGGATCGCGTGAACACCGTCATTGTGCTGGGGTTCTCCTGAAACAGACATAAAAAGGAGGTATGTTCTGTAATGCAAGAAAGATATAACAGACCTCGTTCAGGACAATATCGCAAATCTCTCATGTTTCAACCTACCTATTTATTAAATTTTTATTTATTATTTTTTTTATGAAGCGCAGCAAAATCGCTTTTAACGTTCCCGCGCGCGCAAAAAAAAACCCCTAATAATGTTGAAAAATATTAATTAGGACAGTATGGACTTATGAATGAGGATGATATGTATGAATTTGAATGAAGTGTAGTCTTGTACAGTCTCAAGTTGACCGTTACTGAGATGTGTGGTTAATTGAAACTCAACCACCAAAGAACACTGGTATCCACGATCTAGTACTCAAATCCATATAAAACTGCCTTTACTAGGACTTGAACGCTGGAACTCTCGACTTCCAAATCAGCTGATTTGGGAAGACGCGTTCACCACTAAACCAACACAGTGTTTACTCGAACATCTAACTTGATTCTATTTACTATACCCTACCAAAATAATTTTTTTTTTACACATTCCTAATATATTTCTTTCTTTCCTATTTCACATTTTTAAGTTTGAGATCCTAATTTAAATTCGGTTAGAAGCATATTTATTTGTTAATCTTAAATCGGCTTTGATTGTTCAAATTTTATTGTGTATTATGAAAAATAATTAAATAGCAGTGTTTTCGGTGAATATCAGTGTGAAACCGGATAATATTAGCTATCCAATTGTAATATAACAAATTTTCTGAGAAATATAGTTACCAAAAATAAAATAAAATAAAAGACAGAATACCGAAGTAAAAATATATTTAAAAAATTTCTTTATAATAGTTCCTAAATCTACGTTTGATAGCAACAAACTTTTCTTCTGCATGTAAGCTCCTCCTTGCTTATCCTAACTTACTTTTGATGACTTCCCTGCTTCTTCCATCCTTTGTAATTTTACATCCTATAATAACACAAAATTCTACAACTTGTTCTGTATCTTAATATTTAATTCATCATTAAATTCCCTTTTGTTATATCATCATTTTTATTATACTGTTAGTTTTTAAATTCGGTTAATTCACAGATGAAATATAGCGACACCTATTTGTATTAGTAAGAAAATTTATGTCCATAGGGAGAAACTTACGTTAATATTTAATCCTACAAGTAGGACGGTCTTTTATTTATAAATAAAAGTTTTATTATATATTCCGTTAATTAATTAAAACATTTTAATGTTTAAAATAACTGCATCGAATTACACGACATTTTGTTATGGCAGGTGTGTAAAAAATTACAGTAATACAGAAAATATATTATTCCCCTAACGAATCCTTTTCTATCAAAGGAAAAGTAATTGTTTTTAATGTTATCAACACATTATCATAATTTGCCTCGAAGATTCTCTTTAAAAATATTATAAATAAAAACATACAAAATCATAATATTTTATAATTTCTTTCATACATATATACGTATACTAATAAACTCTATATATAAAATTAAAAAAAAAATAAAACGGGCTATTACAAACTCGAAATTAACAGATACACTTTCTTAAATTTTCCAAAATCAAAAGATTCTACAGATAGAATTTCCTTAATACCTTCGCTAAATGCACTCAAACTAGAAACAATTCAACGAGTCTCATCAAAGCGAAACTCTCAAACACCGATTCAAAAGTATAATTCACGGTTGAATTGTTCAAAATCAAAACTGTAGTAAGACAAGGAGATGGATCAGGACAAGGGAGATGGGCAGTTGAAGAGCATTCCTGCTCTTCAACTGCCCTAAAGAAAAACTAAGCGGGGAATGGAACCAGAGTCTGAATGAAAACAATGGAATCAAAATAGGAGAAATAGTTTGAAATGTATCGCCTAACCTTCGGGGATAACATCGTTCTGCCGGTCAAAAGTTGAGAAGCCGAATTACAAATCCAAGGATTTTAAAACTAACAAGAACAAGATCGGATCGAGAATTTCGTTTCAAAAATCATAATAATGACAGACAAGACTTACCACAGTATTTTAAAATAGGCAATCACAAGATTGAATAAGTAGACCGTTTAAGATATCAAGGTGAACGGATAAGCTGGAACGCCTCCGAAAACAAATCAATGGAGACCGCAGAAGATGAAACTTCCATTTCAGCTGACACAATCTCCTACAACAAAACGACATTCTTTTGGATCTCCAAACTAACAAAATTACTGTAATAAACCAGAAGTTTGTGAGAAACGGCTGAAGAAGTTATGTGAGAAACAAAGAAGAAATTGAAACAGAAAGAAAAGTAATCAGAAAAACTCTCGGGCTCAAATTCCAAATGGACGAAACTAACATTTAATCCGAAATAATTTATGCGTCTATTTGACTATTTATTCAAGATTACTTATAACTTGAACGCATTCAATGCGATCTACTACTAACTATAACTGAATTTGAGTCACCAATAAAGTCCAAACCAAAAAAAGTCACCAAAAAGTCCTATAACTAAATTTGAGTCACTGTTGGGTACTCAAGTCCAGTTTTAGTTAGTTATGATGATAACACGATTAATTTAGCGTTTGAAATACGTCAACCAAGTTTAGAAATGAAAAATGCAAAATTTCGGATCCTATTCACCATTAAGAAGATCGGAAGAATTATATCACTAGAATGGTTTAATTTAAAACCATGAAATCCCCGATTTGGTAGCTAGTATAGTAAAGGAATCGATAAAATAAATATTAAAAACAAAATAGATTAGCGGTCGGATGGGAAGGGTCAACATAGCCGGGTGTTTTTTTTTTTTTTTTGAATGTCAGAGTTCGTTCAGAAATAAGCTAATCCTCCAAAAGACAAAATTAAAGCCGATTTATAGGCATTGCTCTTTAACAATTATATCATAAATCGATTAAGAATATATGAAAGACAAATCATGAGGAAAATTTATGGCTTAGTGTATTAAAACTGTTAAGAAGTAATGACTGGGAAATAATCCGATTAGAGCTTTTGAAACTTATCTGGATGGCTGAAATGGTTAGAACCCGTTAAAGAATGGTCCCTTACCAAGAATTATTAAGAATCATCGGAGCGGAAAAGGCAGACCTCGTAACGGATGGACGGGTGAGTTGCTGAATCATTTTTGAGTAACGAAGGAACAAAAGTGGAAAGAATAGGAAAATTGCCTATTAATAGATGGAACTGGAAGTGGATAACGAAACTTACAATTGATTACAATGCCAAATAAAAGAAAAAGAAATACGACATTATCAGGGTGAAAGCAGTTTTTGTCACCCTTAAGCAGTTATGTAAGGGTGAAAACAGCTTTATCGCATCGGTATAGGCAATAAATCTCTATAACAAAAAATAAGAATTTGATCAATTTACGTATTGATTTTACAGTTTCAACTTGCCGACTTGTGTTAGTTTTTGTAAATGACACATTACCACGATGGAGGAGATTTTTCAATATTTACACCAGCGTAGAAATATATTTTTTGGTAAAAAATTATGACTTGTTAAACTATATCATAGAGCAGGAATGAATTTGTGCACATTTTCAAACTTTTCACTTTTTACAAATCAATCCTGATTTTTATTTTTTCTTCTCATAACGTAATATATTTAAAAATTAAGAAGATTTGTCAAATGGAAACGGTAAAATTTTAATCTGTAAAACAATGTAGAAAAGTTCAACAAAATCCTTGTCGTTATTTTTAATTTTTTCCAGTCGTTAAACAATTTCAAGTACAAACAGATAAAGAAGAATCAGTTTTAATTCAAAGTTAACATTATTTAAAAATGTCCTTAAAATAAAAATTTACAAAAAGAAATATTGAAGTACGAATTAATAGTTCAATTATTACGGTGAATATGAATAATTCTCATAATAAAATGGAGGTCATTTAGTAATATATATTCTAGTGAATTTATAAGAAAAATAATATACGGGTTTTTTCCATAAGGAAAAAATAATAAACCTAAACGTATGAAATTTTCTTAATCTTTTTTAGTGGGCGCAAAACGAAGTATCGTCGTCATTAGGGCCCGAACACGATATTTATATGATAAAAAATTAAATTTAAAAGATTAACCTAAAAATTACACTGAAGTAATATATAAACAAATCCGACATACAATTTTCACAATCATTCCAACATACAATTTAGTCCGTTTTAATGGAAAAAACAGACGAAAAGATTATATGTATAATTAAATTTTTGAATCTAGATTTACGACCTTAAGAAATCGTATGTTATTCGATAATATAGTGATATCGTAAAATATTTATGTTGTTAGGCCAAATTTAAATTTCCAATGCAGTGCCGCATAACAGACACAGTCTACTAGTATGTGGTTACCGTCAGCTGGCAGTCGCAGCGAGCACAAACAGGTACATCAGTCTGAGTCATCAGATATCCATGGGTGAGCCTAGTGTGCCTCATTTGCAAACGGCAAATAATAAACTCATCGCGAAGGGTATTCTTACATTAACTCGGCTCCAGGGTGAGATAGCGTCCTTAACTGGACGAAGTTATCATTTATGATAGGAATCCATTCTCTCTACCACTCATCACGAACGAATCACTTCAGAAAACACCCACGATTATTCTAAACAACGCGATTAGTGAAAGGAGGCTGCAAACAAGCATTTATTGCCGCACGATCAGCGCGCTCATTGCCTGAAATTCCAGTATGGTTGGAGATCCAGCAGAAGCATTATACGACGTAATACGGTTGTATTACGTCGAATCATTTCAGAGACGACAGACTGTATATTACAGACAACAGGGTTCCACTAATAGCTTGCAAGGAACTAATGGAATCTAATCTAAACAGACAAGTGTCGGAATGTTGAGCTAAGTAATCGCAAACATTCTTGCCAAGTAACCAGTAAGTAAGCAGAGAAAACGTTTATTCAACACAGGAAAAGTAGATAGTCGCATATATATATATATATATATATATAATGAATTATATATAATGAATATTATATAATGAATTATATATATATATATATATATATATATATATATATAATGAATTAATGAAAAACTGTAATATATTCAAAATCTGAAAAGGTTTTCGAGAAACAGATCATATGTTACCTCATCCAATTAGTTTAATTTCTGAATTTCTGACACACACAAAATTATACTTATTTTTAAAAAATTATAAAAAAGCTCGTAACTACAAAAGGGGTACTAACCAAATATATGGAAGCAAAACGATGGAGAGGGCATTACAAGAAATAATGGAGGTTAAGGCAACTTTATCAATTCTTTTCACCATATGCAAAAGCCGTTATTGAGGTTTTATGATTCAATAAGAAATGTCAAACTAATGTAAAGCAAAAATGGAGAAGAAACCACTAGAGAACTACCCACAAGAGATAATTTTTTTTATTTAAATAAAACTCAAATAAATCGCAGATAACAACCAATAAATTTCAATAAAACAATTTTTTTTAAATAAAAGACATTAAGTACTTTCAATAAATTATTACCGGATTTCATAAAAATCATTAGAGAGGCATTGATGGAATTAGATTAAAAGTGAAACGTTAAATTATGACAAAATCACTCTCACTTTTAAAGAATTTATCCTTTAAAACAATAATTCAATTTTAAAAATTGTATAAAAATTAATTACCAATGTTGGAAGCTAAACATTATTGTAACTTCAAAAAACTGTAAAATTTACAATTTTCCAGGATGCTCCTTGATATCCTGGTTCCACAATCGGCAGAATAGTCCAAACATCCTGATATTTTCAACAATAAACCTTACGTAACAACGTGTAATTTTTCATCCATACTACTTAACGGTATTTTACATAGAAATCAAGATTATAATAATCTTTCCTGAATCGGAAAGTCCAAACTTTTATTCGACTGGGGCGAGATCCGAGAACGGCATAGCCGGGTCTGGCCTCTCCCGTCTCAAAGCTTGAACAGGCAAACAAAGTTAATTAAAAACGAGTCCTGGTTGGCGGGACGGGGACCCAGGAAACGACATAACCGGATTTGGGTTTTCCCCTGTCTCATCAGGTAGAGGCAGGCTAAATGATGATAAAAGATTCAGAACTGATGGACCGACCTGCCGTGTCGGACATACTCCTGGCGGGTGGGAAGGCCTATTAGAATCACAGGATACTCTTCTGGGTTGAGTTACTATTTACATGCTTGATTACAGGACAAACCCACGGGAGCTGAAAAAAAATCAACTATTTGGATTTTTTTTAAAGAATGTCAAGCATTTTCTGTTGTTTTTTCATTCTCTGGCATTAACTACTACGATTTTCCACATTTAAAGCAAGCTTATTTAATGAAATACATCATTCTGTTTCAATTTAGCTGCACTGTCTTTCTTTTTCCTGTTTAGCCTCCGGTAACTACCGTTTAGATAATTCTTCAGAGGATGAAATGTATGAGTGTAAATGAAGTGTAGTCTTGTACATTCTCATCAGTTCGACCATTCCTGAGATGTTTGGTTAATTGAAACCCAGGCACCAAAGAACACCGGTATCCACGATCTAGTATTCAAATCCGTGTAAAAATAACTGCCTTTACTAGGACTTGAACGCTGGAACTCTCGACTTCCAAATCAGCTGATTTGGGAAGACGCGTTCACCACTAGATCAACCCGGTGGGTTAGCTGCACTGTCTAGGCATAAATAAAACCCTATAACATTTTAATTCATTCCGAATGTGATTATTTTTATGAAGTGAAGATGTCTACGAGTGGTGACATAATACTTATACAACAGTAAACAAACAAAAAGTAGAAGATAATCATCTAATTCTTTACTTCCAAAACAAGATTAACAAAGAAATGGATGAGTTAGATTAAGGAATAGCCTAAAAAAAAGAATTTGATATTTTTATGGTATTTACAGAAATGTATTCATTTGTAAATAATGAAAGTAAAATAAGATGTGACACAATTTTCATAGAGTAATAAATTTCTGTTGTGTTAAATTTAGTTTTAAAGTAAACTGAGAGTTTATCTCCAGAAAAGAAATCGTAAAGGTTAGAAAACTTAAAGTTCATACAGTAACATATTTTTTGGTAACACAAATTAATTCGTTTCTGACATTAAAACCTAACTTTCCTGTTAGACAAAAAATATAAAAAAAATAATCAAACTAAATATTTAAGTAATTAAAATGGAGTTTTAAAACTACGCTAACAAGAAAACTTGATTAACCGAATAAAAAATAATTTTACTAAGTTCGTAGGGTTCAACTTAAACATTAGAATTAAAAAAAATATTTTATATATGTTAAAACAGTTAACTTTAAGTAATATAACAGAAGGTCAAATGTAAAATTATCTTGTATCTAATCCATTTTGTACGAAAATTTCCCTTACTTTGTCTCTTCCACGAAGGAATGTCTGTTTATTCGAACAAACATTAGAAAATACAAAATTTCAAACGAGATAAAGTATACAGGATTTGTAAAGGCTGAATATCGACGTCCTTCGGCTCAATGGAAAACCACTTCACTCCTCACCTTCCATACCGTGCCTGTTGGAAGCCTTACCTTATGTGTAATGGAAGAATGTGTTTTATTTTTGTGAAAACATGCTTATAAATGGCTTACGTAACCAAAAATACTACGATAATTAATAAAATCACAAAAAAAACGTATCGCATACAATTTATGAAGTATTATGAAACTTTTAATTGATATTGCAGATCCAAAAAAAAAACTGATTGAATAAATTAAAGAAGAGTCTACCTGATTTAACCGTATTTACAAAAAGATTCGATTCCTTAACACCGGCTAACGAATCAATATAGATACAATAAGATGCCAACTCGAGTTGGCAACGATAAAAGAGCAGGAACAACACAACCTATGAGATGATGATTCTGCAAATAAACCTGGCAAAAATACCTGAAGAAATTATAAAGAAATAGGAGAGGAATTGTAACCGATTTGAAGACAATCTCAATCGGCATATATGAAGTATAAATTTACAAATCCTTAAAGTCAATACTTTACTTACGAGAAATATATGTGACAACAAATATTTAATCTCGATTTAAAAATTTAATATAAGTTTAAAAAAATAATGTAGATACCAAAAATTATTATTAGCTTAAAAACATTTTAATTTTTATGTTAATAAGACAAAGGTTAAAAGACAAAGGTTTACAATTTAAATTATAGTATATATTGTATGATTACAATAACAGAATTTTCATTTTGTTCGGCCAAAACCATATAACGAACAACACATCCAGGACCAATATGCCGGTTATAACGTAACGTGTAAAGGGGAATGGAAAAGGTAGTGAGGAACAGTCTTCCATTATACTCTCATACTCGATTCCATTTAATCCCCCGCCTATTTCACTTCATTATAACAATTAACGTTTACATCATATAACAATGATTACTCTGTAGTGAATAGATTTACAATTAATTTCTGGGGCTCTACATAGACGTTAGTAAGTCAAATTATTGATCGATGAATCCTACACAAAATAATTACAATAACAATAATAATACAAAAAACTAGACAATATATAATTTTATTTAACTTGTAATAATTTAAATAATTAAACATTTTTTTTTAATTCGCATAGCTTTAAAAATGGAATAATATAAGACCAGAATTAATAGAAATCAGCGATGATTTGACCCAGATTTTAACTGTAATGTAGATACAGATAAAATGATGCAGGCTGACGTATAATGATTAAATCAGAAGCACAAGCTTTCAACAAAATTAATGTAGCTTGTCTGTCAAAGACAAAATAGTACATTCATACAGGTTAAAGTGAACTCCATTTCAAAAAAAAACCTCTACCAATAGTTATCAATATAATAACTGAACGAAAATCAAACACGACGAAAAAATATAAACGTATCGTTTAAATTATAATAACATAAAGAGTATTAACAAACTTTGGGAACACTTGAAAATATTTTTTCAATTGTTAAAAATTGGAAAATGAAATTTTTCTATGTTTCTGGTTGAAACGATCTATTTTTTGAGATGAGGCCACCACATACAAAGCATCCAGGGGTAACTAGAAGAGCAACTAAAATTATAAAAGGATGGTTGTGACACATCATTTTAATGGCATTGAAAAACAACTGTCATAAAATACTTTGGATTTTTTTTGTCATCAGTCATTTGACTGGTTTGATGCAGCTGCCCAAGATTTCCTATTTAGTGCTAGTCATTTCATTTCGGTATACCCCCTACATCCTATATCACTAACAATTTGTTTTACATATTCCAAACGTTGCCTGCCAGCACAATTTTTTCCTTCTACCTATCTCTCCAATATTAAAGCGACTATACCAGGATGACTTAATGTGTGGCCTATAACTCTGTCTCCGTTTAGCTATATTTATCCAAATGCTTCTTTCTTCATCGATTTGCCGCAACACCTCTTCATTTGTCACTTTATCCACCCATCTGATTTTTAATATTCTCCTATAGCACCACATTTCAAAAGCTTCTAATCCTTTCTTCTCAGGTACTCCGATCGTCTACGTTTCACTTCCATATAAAGCTACGCTCCAAACATATACTTTCAAAAATCTTTTCCTGACTTTTAAATTAATTTTTGATGTAAACAAATTATATTTCTGACTGAAGGCTCGTTTCACCTGTGCTATTCAGCATTTTATATCGCTCCTACTTCGTCAATCTTTAGTAATTGTACTTTCCAAATAACAAAATTCTTCTAGTACCATAATCTTTTCTCTACCTATCTTTACATTCAGTGGTCCATCTTCGTTATTTCTACTACTTTTCATTACTTTCGTTTTGTTCTTGTTCGATTTTCATGCGGTAATTCTTGCGTAGGGCTTCATCATTGGATTCACTTCACTTTGGGTTACGAAACCCTAACCAAAATTTTATAATAAATAATATTTTTTCGCAGTAAAACGGTATACTATATATTTTAATAAACAACCGATCTGCAGTGATATAGTAAAAATTAAAAATAAATAAAATTACCCCAAAACGATGTATTTTTAGTACGACCCTTTTTCATGGATTATACAGTAGACCATTTTTAAAATCGCTGTGAAAAATGTTAAACGGCTGTAATTTTGGTCGAGATTGCCTTACATAAAACCTTTTTACCCCTAAGTTTTGTTTTTCAATTCTTATTAAAATCATGTTTCACCAACCCTTCATTTTCGATTTAAAATTTTTAAGATGTCCCTCTATTCGGTTGCAGTGGAGCGGTCTCCTACCGATAAGTTTCGAGGTAAGACCATTTGCTAATGTTTGTTTTTCTATATTTGTTTGTCAAAAAGTTATTTAAGGATCGTCATTTTATATCGCTCCTGCATTGTCCATCTTTAGTAATTCTACTTCCCAAATAAAAAAATTCTCCTACCTCCTTAATCTTTTCTCTTCCTATTTTTATATTCAGTGGTACACTTCATTACTTTCGTTTTGTTCTTGTTTATTTTCATACGGTAATTCTTGCGTAGGACTTCATCCATGCCACTCATTGTTTGCTTTTTCAGGAGCCATTACAAAATTAATTTTTGGGTAATTTTATTTAAAGAAATACTAGAGTAAGTACTATCAAAAAATTAAGACTCTTACATTTTACTTGCGAGATAGATTTAAATTTAAAACAAATTAAAAAAAATTTAACTTAAAAAATATTTTTTTACCACAAACAGAAGTGGGAAAGGCAAAGTCCTACTGATGTGAAAAATATAAATACAAAATCTCGCATTAACTCCTTTTCTGAAGCAAGATATAGCTATATATTATTGACTATAAATATATATATAGTCAATTTTTTGGTAAATATCTAATACAAGTTTCTAGTACTTTATGATCTTAAGAAAAAAACGTCAACTTTTGTAAGAAAATTATTAAACTAAACATTTTAAATTTTACATCGGCAAAAACATTCCCAATATTTTTTTCCAATTTTATAAAAATTGGATAATCTTTCCACCCGAAAGTAGTAAGTATCTGTCTACCAATATTGAAGAAATCGGTCAACGAGGTCCACAGTTGTAAGACCAAGTACAGACAAATTCGGATGTTTTTGTACTTACAAAAAAAAACATACGTCTAACAAAAATAATTTTTTTAGATTGGAACCATTGAAATAAAAAGTTTTTTTGCAGAAAATTACAATTTCATTTAATTATTATTTTTTGTTAATTTTTTTTAATGTCTCCTTTACGCAGAAAACTTGAGCAATTTATTCAATTTCTTTTTAACGATCTATTTACTTTCACGTTATAGCTACAGCATTTTAAAACGCTATATCCGGGAAAGTAAAAACATGGATTACTATATTATGTTTCAATAGTAAGAGAAGCTAATACTAGAAAATTATTAAATCGCTTAAAAAATATTAAATAATTAATATAAAAATATATTTATTATAAAGTAATAATTTGAAATTAAAAATTGTACAATAATTACTGCAAAAAAAAATGAATGATTAATCAACGCATTCACAATAGCAGCTAAGTAACATATTTATAACATGACTTAACAGAAATTTGCCTCTCCCCACTAGTTAATAAAGCGGTTATTTGTAAATCTGTTTGAAAACCACTTGAATCCCGTGGTAACGGAACTTTAAATTACTAAAAATAATTCTCTTTCATAATTCTCGACATCCGAAGAAATTCTCTAAATAACCAAAATTGGGGAAGATTAACGATTAATTAGTTTTCAGTTTTCAAAATTACATTAACCTTAATTTTATTTTCCTGTCTAGATAGCGCCACTATAACTCTGGAAGGGAAAGTATTGTAAACGGCCCAAGACGGGCATATGCGGTTTTCACCGGATCTTGTCGTTTTGACACCAAAAAAAAACGAATGGAAGTTTTCAGGATGTTGATGTTCGTATGTACATGTTTTCCGTTTTGGACTATAAATCACCGTATATCTTCACAACTACTGGACCGATTTTGACCAAACTTTGTCAGATTACTTGTATATATGGGGCATTGATGCCATTAAAATTTTCAACTTAAAAGCTCAAGGGGGAGGCTGTAGAGCAAGGTCACCCTAGGTATCTCGAGATTTCGCGTAAATAAGGTCTTATTTTTCTTAGGCACATTTATTAACAATTAAAAAAAAAAAAAACAATATTTGAAAAAACAATTTTTGGAAATTCGCACACCCACCCCAAAAAATGCTTTAAACTTTTAAGCTTTGTTGCGACCTCAAAAGTGAGCGGTAGAATTAAATAAATTAATAACATTTAACGTGTAAAAAAATTAACTCCATCTGGTTGAGTCTCAAACTCGATAGCCCGGTTAACTCGATACATAGTGCGTTAAGCCTCCCGGCTACACAGATATGCCGACCTTACAAGCGAAATTTGTTCTATGTAAGTTGTGAAATTACATTATTTTAGTTAGTGTTCCCTTTCGCCGCTAGTACCGCCACATCCGCGTGAATTAAATATGGTATGCGCGCGCGCTTTAGATAGAATCACTGAATTAAATATACGAAAAAAAATATTAATTTAAATAAAATGATAAATATTTTAAATTGTGTGTGTAAGCCGTGCATCAGACACAATCCACAGTTGTAGGCAGTTTTTAAAAAAGTGAATCATTATATCTTCCAGCACACTGGTAAACAAATGACGCGAATAGAATAATCTTTGGCAATTTAAATGTCGAGATATATTGCCCGGTAACGGATAGAAAATAGAATTTAAGTTCAATATTTAATCTTGTAGCTTCTACAGCTAATCATAGCACAATACCATTTTTAGGGATCTTCTTCTCTCTAACCTTATAAAAAAAAAAAAAAACAGTTTTTATAAGAATACAGAGAATAGTCGTACAGTTTCCAGTTTTGACAACAAAAACGAGATATATTTGTATCGTTTTCTATCAATTTCAATGTTTTTTTTTTGTCTTTAGTCGTCTGACTGGTTTGATTGGTAATCTTGGCTCTCCAAGATTCACTATCTAGTTCAATAAAATAAAATAATTAAAACTCTAGCAGGGAATACGACTTATATTATTTTCTATGAATCGCTGATCTGTCACATACATTATTCGATAAAACAAATTTTGTACTAGATAAAATAAAAGAGACAGTAGTATTGTTTTTCTGTTTTAACCTCCGGAACCATCGCAAGGTATTACTTCAGAAGATGATAATGTAAATTAAGTGTAGTCTTGTACAATCTCAGGTCGACCATTCCAGAGATGTGTTGTTAACTGAAGCCCAACCGCCAAAGAACACCGGTATTCATGATCTAGTATTCAAATCCGTTTAAAAGTACTGTCTTTACTAAGATTTGAACCTTGGAACTCTCGAGTTCCAAATCAGCTGATTTGCGAAGACAAATTCACTACTAGACCAATCCGGTGGGTTACAGTATTTTTATTCATTTCTATTAAAACGTACATTTCTCATTAGATAATAATATATATATGTAATATATAAAATCGATATATAATCAATCAACATCAGGCATGTTTTTAAAGTACAATTTTGAAATTCCGCCACACTGGGGTCGGCATTCCACACATGTGCACTGTGTACCCGCATCTGTTGGCAAGCCACAGACGCCATTACGGAAATATTCGACTGTATTTACGTTTGTTTAAGTATTTAAAATGCTTCCGCTGATCGAGAATCCCGGCGACTGTGAAACACGTGGTGTGATTCGTGCTAATGGCGTGAAAGCGGCTGAAATTCATCATCAGATCAGTGTAGTGTATGGAGAAAACATTATAAGCGATGGAATGGTACGGAAATGGGTTACAGCTTTTAAAGATGGCCGCCAGAATGTTCATGATGAAGAAAGGAATGGATGACCTTTTGTCATTACTGAAGATTTGGTGCAGAAAGTTGATGAAAAAGTGAGAGAGAACAGACTTTTACAATTTCTTCGGTATCTGAAGAGTTTCCTCAAGTTTCAAGAAGTGTCTATGAATTGTGACCGAACCCTTAAATTATCGAAAATTGTGCTCACGCTGGGTACCGGTGTCAAAGCAACCGTGTTGCAGTCGTTATTAAGTAAGGCAGCAGACTTCTATGATGACGGTGTTCAAAAGCTGGTTGCACGATACGACCAATGCCTTAATATAGGTGGTAATTACGTAGAAAAGTAGATTAAAATACAGACTTTCACATTAAGAAGAGTGTACTTGTTTTTTTTTTTTAATTTCAAAACTGTACTTACTTTAAAAACATGCCTCGTGTATATAAAATCAAATAATATCGGAAAAATCTACATAAAAACATTTTATTTAAAAATAAGTTATATCGACCAGCTCAATTTGAATAAAAACTTTCGAAGATATTTTTTAAATTAGGGAGCTTACTTATATTATAATACAATCTGCAATATTTAACCGATGCGCCGTATTAAAATTTATCCCGGCCTGTTATATCACACCTCTACCAAACCCCTTTATTTTCGCTAATGACCTCAACCCCGTCTCTGAACATTCCATTTTCTCATGCCACACTACCGCCCCTACTCACCGCATCTTATCTGAACATCCCCATCATATTTCCCGACTTCCCCTACAAAACAATTAACTTCCGTAAAATATATTATATACAGGTTACTCGTTATAAATTAATGAAATATCGCTTCTAAATTTATAAAAGAATTCTCTACGTTCTAATCCTAACTGTCATCGAAAAAATTGTTTTAATATTTAATAGGCAGACGTAAAAGATACTAGTACAGATTAACTTAGTTACAGATAGTTAATCAAATTTTATAAATAAGATTCGTTATAATTTTATTAAATTAACGTTTGAGAAACTTATTATTTGAAACAAAGTAAAAGGAAATCTTCGTAAATTAATTTTGTTAATTAAATTTACGTTAACATAGATTACATAATAAAATCAAAAATTATTACACGCATTCCAAAATCAAATAATATATTACGTTATAAGTTATACTTAGAAAAACCACAAATAAAGTTCTATAAATTCAGAAGCGTTCAAAAAATTATACTTTCCTTAATAAAAGAAAATCATTGGTTGTTTAAAAGTTCTTACGTTGAACTTAGAACACTTACAGGTAAGGTAAAGAAAATCAATAATGAATATTTTTTTGTTCCTGATGTAATTAAATGAATCTATTATAGTTTCATACGTTGATAAATTAGTAAAAGATTTATATATAGTAGAAAAATCACTTAAGTTAAGAAAAATGGAAGGCTCATTAAAAAATAAACAGATTAAAATAAAAATGAGTACATGATGTTGAAAATTACATTAATGTTAATAAAATGGAATTCATGAACTAGGGGGGGGGGGGGAATTTGGTTATCAAAGATTATAAAAGTTGGAATCAAATAATCAGCTGAAAATTAAAATTAAGAATGATGGTACCAAAAAATATGCTTAGTAACAAAAGAAAAAAATTTTAGTGAAAAATTGTTAATAAAAAATATAGATTTTTGATAAAAATAAAATGTTTAAGACCTTGTTTGTATGATGTGCAGTTTCTTTCTATAATAAAACAAAAAAAAATATTTCTAGAAATTTCTAGAAATATAGAGATTAAGGCTTGTTAACTGCGATATATACACATCGTAGTTCTTCGAATTTAAGACGCACCCCAAATTTAGTAAATAATTTCTGGAAAAAATAAAAATATTCAAAAGAAATATTAAATAAATTAATATAATCCACCTTACCAGCACGTTGATATGTACTCTAGATCCTTCGGTTTACTTGGAAGCCATCATCATGAGTTAAAATTAATGCATTAAAGTCAAAAGTTTAAAACATCATAGTTAAAATTTAAAAACAGTCATGACTGTCCCGGTCCCACTACTTTACTCAAATACTAGTATACACAGTATACTAAGTCTGGTACAGTTATGACCATTTTAAATTTTTTTAAATTTTAACTATGATTTTTTAAACTTTTGACTTTAAATGTATTAATTTTAATTCCTGATGGTTTCCAAGTAACCCGAAAAATCTGGAGTACATATCAACGTACTGGTAACGTGGATTATATTAAATGTTAATTTATTCATTTATTAGTTGGAGAAATAAAGAAATATTAAAATACTGTATAATTTATTTTTTTATACATTACGTTAAGTCATATAAATATTTTGTATATCAGTATTTTTCATTAAATTCATACTATTTTGAAAAATGAATATAAAAATTTAAATAGCAGGTACTTACAACAATTTATTGAAAAATACCAATATGCAGTAAAACACCTAAATCGAAAGCACTCAACCACTACATTCTGTATTACATACTTGTAATATGTAATGTAATGTAGTTAACTAAGTACGTATTTAAGTTTATAAGTACAGTATTTTATCACTAATCACTCTAATTTTTCGTGACTAAATAGTGTGTCTCGTTAGCTTTCTATATTGTTGTCCAGTCGTCATCAGTTTCCTCTGATTCAGATTTATTTGCCTCACTGTGGTTCCAAAGTACATCGTCTTCAAAACCCATCCGATAAGCAGCACTTCAAAAATTACTGTTTAACTATTTCTGATGGAAAATCATTCCATACTTCCGAATCCACTCTAAAATCGTAGATGCTGACGCTAGTTTAATTTTCCCGCTCGGTGTAAGATGATCGTTTTCAGTCAACCGCTGATAGTATTGTGCACGAATACGATCTTTAAAAGATTTATTAACCCCGACATCTATATGAGAAGAGTCAACTTTCTAGAAAGTTTTGTAGGTTCTATACACGACGACAAATGTGTTTACGTTTCCTGTCTGGTCTCCATTCGATGTTGAACGGATACAAAAACTTCAGCTTTACACCTATTTATTATTTTTTTATTTACAATTTAAAACTTACATGATCATACCCGTAGAGGGTATACTGAAATGAAACGACTAGCACTAGATAGGGAATCTTGGAGAGCTGCATCAAACCAGTCAAATGACTGAAGACAAAAAAAAAACATGATCATTATGCCATTAACTATGTGTTTACGTCAAATGGCATTAGACCTCCAATTCAAGACGCACCTGACATTTTGACCCTTTAATCTGTAAAAAAAATTCGAAGCAATACGGTATATTATGAAGCCTAATAGATATTTCAGCCATTATGACGCAGTCACCGGCTTATTCGAACTTCTCGGACTAAAGCTTAACCTCCTGACACCAGACTGGAATCAAAGTTCCCGGACAATAGTTAGTCAATCGTTATTTCAAGATCGCAGCAGCAGCAACAAGGATGTATTAATTCAACAGATCTCAGCACCATCAGCAAGATCTTTATCTACAACCTTAAATCCAAAATTATAAAAATATGTAACAAGAATAAGGAAATGAAGTAATAAGTAAGGAAGTACGATCAACTCGACAAATAACCGCAGTAAGGGGCTAAAAAATCCATCCGAAGGATAACTCATAAGGTCGTCTACGCGGTATTTAACCATCCCGTTAATAATTTCTTGGGTAATCAAAGCATTTTACCCATAATGGGAGCAGGATAGTACTGATAAACACAATTACTGGTTTTAAACTAATCTTTTTTTTTAATGCTGAAAATGAAACTGTAGTCAGAATGTTTTTACCATCTTAACGATTTTGAATAATTCCAAAATTTTAGTTTCGAAAATTATTGATATTGTACGAAGCATGATTATACAAGTACGTTTTTTATTCAGTACGATTACTTTATTACTTTATTTTTAACTCAGTTAATCAGTGGTCAATTATAAAACAGTAACTTAAATCATAACAGAAATGTCACATATCATGACATCAAAACTCTTTATTGAAAGTACACGAAAAGAATTCATATTGTCTGAAAAATACAAAACAATGTTAAAGTTGTTGGCTGTGTAGTGTAATGTAGTGCTTTAAATATAGAGCGTTCGGAAAGTTGCGTGCACTGGACTTATGGAAGTGTAATGACGAAACTTTCTTAATTATGAGACTGTATTTTTATTTCATTATTTTATAGAAATGGATATTGTAACAACTGAAATAATTTATAAAAGGTGTTGAAAATTACCTGTTCTACATCGATACAACACTGCACACGTTTCAGTTCGTTTTCAAACACTTAACCAGCTGATGTACTAGAATGTGTCGTATTAATGCTGTTATTCCAGATTTATAGTTCGTCAATCGTGCGAAAAAGTAATTATAAAAAGCATACTTGGAACGTATTTGGAGATTTAAAAATAATAGCTCTTTTGTTAGGCATGCATTAGAGTATACAAAATACCCTTTTTATTTGTTTATTTGAGACGTTTTATTTGTGAATGAGACATCAAGGCTAGGGATCAGGATTATATAGTAAACCGGTGGAAAAAACGTGAGAAATTAACTCCAGGTGAAAAAACATTATTCATGAGCCTCTAGTTAAACCAGAAAAAATATTTTTACCACCCCATCATATCAAACTGGGATTAATAAAAAATTACGTAAAAAGCTATGGACAGTGATGGATTCTAGTATATAAGGCAGAAATACCCAAAAGTGAAGAAACCTTTTGTTGGGTCAGGATTTTTTTGGCTCACAAATAGGGAAACTGGCCGGAGATAAAACGTTTAACTCTGTGTTGACCATGTATATAACAAACTACATTAACGTTTGAAGATAACTTGCAAAAATTTTCTGGGCGTCCATAAATCACAAAATTACCAGGTTATATTATATCAATTGGATAAATTTATGCAGAGCTATTGGATGTAATATGCTACTAAAAGTACATTTTCTGCATTCACATCTCAATTTCTTCCTGCTAAAGCTCAGGCATTAAGTGATAAACACGGTGAACGTTTCCACCAAGATATTTTAGTGTTGGAAAATCGTTACAAGAGGAGTTTTAGCCAATTACTGTTGGATTTTAATTCAATATCTACCTGAGGCTACCTACAAAAATAAAGCATCTGCTATGAAATTTTAATATACGTATATGGTATCTCATAACATTAGTTACATTAACTTTAACAGACTTTTTAATGTGTCATTTCTAATGAACTGAGGGTGATAGAGTAATTATTTACACATCTGTAATCTATGTAAAAAAAAAAAATACAATGCAGAGAAAAGTATTACATTTAGATACACATTAAAAACATTTTATTTTGTATATCAATGTAATTTTTGTAATCCACTTAAATATATATATCAACAAAAATTTATTTCTCTCCAGAAAATAGAACCGTTTGAAAACAAGTGAAGGTTCCGAAAGAAAGAAAGAAACGTGGTTTCTTTCTTTAGGAACCACAAAAGTCAACATAACGAGGTTTTGTAGAATTTTGTGGTGTGTCATATTAATTATTCAATTGAACTGTAAATCGTTCATCTAGACTCCGAGACTAGAGGTAAACTGTACAATAATATAATTGAATATTTGATGTAATGACAAACTTAGAGGTTACATGACAAAGAGTCACTTCAGCTTTTGAGCAAATTTAACGAAAAAGAAAATTAATTACGTAAGTCATAAATTAATTTACATTCAATTTGGTAATCTGAACCGTAAAATACGTATGGAAAAAATCAAAATATTTAATATAAATCATATAATTAAGGACGAGAATTAAATATAACAATAAAAGATAACCAAATTATCTCAAAAGAAAGAAAAAAAATATTATTTTTAACGAGATAGAACCGGGAAGAGTTCCTATTAAATGTTCCCAAGATGTAACCCCAACCCTTCTTATAACATATTTCAAGGGTGTCAAATTATTAAAACTTTTAAAGAGACCACATTCTTTATTTTTATTGGTGGAAAATTTTATACCCAACACAATTTAAAGTTTTGAAAGAAAAAATAAAACTGATACGATAATGAAGAGAAATAAACAATTTAAATAATTTTTTTCCTCCAGACCTATTAGTTAAGCTACAAAGAATACTTTCTATTTTTTTAAATAAACGTCGTAGATTACGTTAAAAAAAAACGTAAATAATAATTCGTAATTTATTTTTACGAAATACGATGAATTTAATTTAACGAAATGTAATTAAATTTTTAAGTTACATGAAGCAAGATTCATTTAAAATGGAAAAAGAAAAATACTGCTAATATGTAAGGAATTTTATCAGATTTTTAATAAAAGATAACAAAATTAAAACGACGGAATAAAGTAAGAGTTAAAAACAAAAAAATAACGAATTAAAAAATATGTATAAAATGAGCGGTGAATATAATCCTTGAATATTTAAAATAAAAGGTTCTGTTTTACACTAAATTAAAATGGAAATTACTGTATAAACATCATTCTTGGATTTATACTCTACAGACGGCTACATACATGAAAACTAATGAGACAAACAATAAGTGTAACTATAGTTGTTACAAATTACTTGTTTCAAGTTTCTATAATCAACTACCAAAGAATTTTCTTCCTTGATAAATATAAACAAAGACAGAGACAGCAGTGAGAGGAAGAGAGAAACAGTGTGACATACAACTTTACATTTTAAGCGAAGACTAAAACAACAAAATTTACCATAACATTCTGCAAAGATATCTAATCTTCCTAATGACCTAAGTTATTTTAACGATCATATAAACTTTAATTAGATAGATTACTATGCAATAAGGGAATGGAAAAGTAAAATTAAAAGATCAAAAGAAGAGTTTTATTGGAGAGCTACTCTGGAATGCCACTTACAAACTTTGTACAGCTACTTTTTACTTTTTCTTGTCGTTACAGTACAAGTACACAAAGGGGAAAAATATGGCCCCGACTTCCTGAATTTTTCTATTTCTCGACAACGAAAATCAAAACAGAAGTGCAAAAATGTACGCAATCCAAAGGTAATCTATACGAAGATAGAAAATCGAGTAAAATATTTTTTACCAGCCAATTTCTTGAATTAGTAAAAAAAAAAAAAAAAACGATTTACATGAAAGCTAGTTCATATTAGAATTCATGCTAAACAGTCCTCAATCAAAGCTGTCAATCGAAATAAAACATTTAAATTAAAAGGTAATCATTCAAATCCTTTACTTTAATTCCAGTAACTTGATTTTATGTAAACTTAAACCAACAACAGGCTTCCGTGTCGTAAATGGTAGCGTCTCAGTTTTCATCCAGACGTCCCAGATTCGAATCTGGGTCAGGAATGGCATTTCTACACGCTACAAAGCTACCATTTCATTTCATCCTCTGAAGTAATATCTAACGGTGGTCCCGGAGGCTAAAAAAAAACTTAAACCCACAATAAACCGTATCAACTAATCATTTATATAATCAACCAAGAGGCTGCGATTTTAACCTCTCTTTCTTTTTCCTGTTTAGCGTCCGGGAATTACCGTTCAGATATTACTTCAGAGGATGAATGAGGATGATATGTATGAGTTTAAATGAAATGTCTTGTACCATCTCAGTTCAACCATTCTTAAGATGTATGGTTAATTGAAATCCAACCACCAAAGAACACCGATATCCACGATCTAGTATTCAAATCCGTATAAAAATTTACTAGGACTTGAACGCTGGAACTCTCGACTTCCAAATCAGCTGATTTGGGAAGACGAGTTTACCACTAGACCAACCCGGTGGATCGGGATTTTAACCTACCGGTTAGTTCATCAGTCTAGTAATCGGTAATTATTCTTACGGATAGATAGTAAAAAGCTGAACCTTTAATTTAAGTTACCTTATTACTTTGCATAGTAATGAGAATGGAATATGTTCAGAAATACTTCATAAATGATGTCACGTATCTATAGAAAAAAGATTTTCTGGTATGTGTATCCATTATTTTTCTGTTTAGCCTCAGGAACCACCGTAAGGTATTACTCCAGAGGATATGTATGAATGTAAATGAAGTGTACAGTCTGTACACTTCAGTTTTGTACAGTCTGTGAAGGGGGTCGGAGCTACCTGATGGTGATATGGGTGACCCTGAAGGTGTGAGAGGACGTATCCCGTGGGGGAAAACAGCACGTGGTGCTACGTAGGTTAGGGACGGAAAGAGCAGCTCTCCAGCTGAGGGATGGGCTGGCTATCCAGAAGAGGAAATCGGCGGGTCCTGATGACGCTAGGGAGACCTCGGTGGGATTCCTCTACAGGGGACTAGAAAGGGAGGTTGTTGCCAAGATACCCTGAGGTGACCGAGTGGTGCTTAGATGCCGGACTGGTTGCTTTAGGGGTGTTTAAATTAGAAACAAAAACGAAAGTCTTGTACAGTCTCAGGTCGACCATTCCTGAGTTGTGTCATTAATTAAAACTCACCACCAAAGAATACTGGTATCCACGATCTAATAGTATTCAAATACGTATAAAAGTAAACTGTCTTTACTAGGATTTGAACCTTAGAACTCTCGACTTTCAAATCAGCTGATTTGCGATGATGAGTTCACCACTAGACCAACTCGGTCGGTTCTGGTATGTGTAAATCCGTTTCAAAGATACAGCGAATTTTTTTTAAATATATGATATAACCGACTAAAATTAAAAATTTTTGATTGATTCCTGTAATTACCCGAATCAATAAAATATTCTTTCAGTTAACTCTCTCTAACTAGCGAGACGTTAACTGAAGCCGTGGTCACTCCGCTGGCACGGGCCCGTAAGTAAGTTCCCCTCTTCTGAAGATTAAACTGTGGACGTCCTGGTAAGTTCTGTATAAGTATGTGGTAAAAATCTGAAAGTGTGCATGATGTTGGCTGTGTGTTTGTGTGTGTACCGCAATTTGTTTGACTGTTGTGTGCGTTTGGTGTTTGCCTGTGAGAGCCGCCAACTGTGTATGTGGGCGTAATTGTGCTTTGCTGTTTGTTAGCGTTGCTTGTGTTTTGTATCTTTGTGTTGAGTGTGTGATTGTTTTTGGTGTTTATTTTTGTATTGGTGTCCCTGTGATTGCGGTGTCCGATTATGTAAGCGGACGTTTCTCCCTTCCTGAAGTAATGCTACATAAGCGTTTTCCAGGAGGGTGGATAGCCAGAGGTGGAGGTTTAGTCGGTAGTGCGCAGGAAAACATACGACCCTGCAAATCTATCGGAACCTGATAGTGAACCCGACACTACCTAGGCGCCCATAAATTGGGTTCCTCCGTCTCTATAAAACAAACAAAAAAATCTAGCGGTGACGTAATATAAGTTAATCCGACAATAACCAAAAGGAATAGTAATTAAAATAAATTAATTTACCTCTTCGTTAATCTAATCCACCTGACAATGAAATTAAGAAAACCTCGTCATCTGGTTCTAACTTCTCCCACGAAGATTCTTCGCTTCGTATTTCAGCCGGACTATTCAGTAAATAGGCAACCGTTTAATGTAAGAAACTTGTTTATTCTCTTTTCACGCCTGTCTACAACGAGTAAGCCCGACGTACCGCATGACGTAAACTAATGAAATAACAGTCTCTAAAGAACAATGACATTTCTGACGTATAATAGGTATCAAATTTTATTGCGGGGGGAACAAAAACATAATCTAGATACGTCATAGTTTACGTTAATGAATCATTTTAAAACGGTAAAAGATAAATAAGATCGAAAAAAAGAAAAGTCTTTAAAATTAAATTTGAAAGCGAACGAATTGAAGAAAAAATGTATTAGCTCTTCATTAATCCAGACTACCAAATACCGAAAATAAATAGAAAAAAAAAATAAATAGAAAAATAAATACCAAATAGAAAAATAAATGAATACCGAATAGTGAGGCGAAGAGAAGCGTTATCCTCCGGTTTTTAACTAGACTTATCCCTTAAAGACTCTTTAGCTTAAGATCTCAACACGGTCGGTTCAATAGCCGGATTTCTATCTAATTATAAATATGCTTCTCCAGCGAAACAATTTCTTTAACTCTCTGTGTTTGACCGCAATGAATAAGAAATATATATGTATAAAATAGCATAATCTTATGAAAAAAGTGACTTTTTGGCGGAAAAAGATTTTTTTTAATACCTGCTAATATATTTGGAATTATTACCCAAAGAATATGTAAAATAGAAAATGAAAAATATCAAAAAAACAAATATACTTAAAAGCTAAAACTCAATAGTTGAAAAAAAGGAGAGAATAGAGCGAATTATGAGGAGAAAGTATGTTTAATTTTAAAATACAACAGATAATGCTTCTTATGCGGATCTGATAGAGTCAAAAGATAACATAAAGAGTATTAGAGAAACCTTTTTACCTTATCCCTAAGCTATTTTATTATAAGTTACGTACAGCTATAGTATGTTCGATACATAGTAAATATTTCCGATTTTTATTTGACGTTGTGATGTAAAGTATTATTAAAAAGCTAAACTAAATAAATAAAACGAAGATAACTATAGAAAAATCAATAAAAAAATTACTTTGTTTTTGAAACAAGAACGAAGACCGTATCGGTAATTCAAATCGACTGAAGTAACTATTACTCTATACCGTTCGATTCGAAAGAAACAAAACTGACACTGAAAGAAGGCTGTACAATCCACATCCGATAAATAAAATTTTAAAACAAACTACTAAAAATAGGATATGAAAGAACGTAGTAATAAGTTTTGCAAAACAAACAAAGTAACGCTGACAAACACGACACGAGGCAATTTTAAACGCTGACGACAGATACACATTTCCTTAAACGATCACAAAGTACTTATTTTCAAATAACAAATGTTCTTTTGTCAGTCCGTCTTATAAGAAAACTAAATCCTTACGTTCAAACAACATAACAAATACTTAAACACAGCATGCAAATCATATTTTAAACGCACCGTATAAGATAAAGAACATTGAAGATATATGATATGATCTTTGTCCACAGCATGATTTCTACATAGTTTAATTCAGACACATAAAATATCCAGACGTATAATTTTATTAATTTAATGCTTTTAGAATAATTTAATATAATCCCAGAAAATTCTGAAACGTAAAAATGGATGGTGAATAGTACTGTCATTTGTATGACAGGACCCAATTCAGAAATGTCTTTAAATTTTAAAAATCCCAGTACTTTTTATATTTAACTATTATAAAATATTTTATTCCTCCTCTAGATTTTACATAATGAGCTTTAACTAAAATTTTCACAGATTGTCAAAACAATTTTACTTTTAAATATCTTACTCCTCTCAAATTTTACAGTAAATTCAATAGTAAGGCTGATTGGTGAATATAACGCTATAAAATAAAGCGGAAGTTCATCCCTGTAAAATCAAATACGGTTATAAAAACAAAATATTTAATCTACTTTAAGAAAACGTAGCGATATAGAATTCAAAAACCCAAACCCATTTTCTTTTGTTCGGATAGTAAAGATTTCCTTAAAATCGATTCATTGTTTAGCTACTATGTAGAAATATGATTACAAGAATACAGTACCTAAATGCATAACCTTTTCTGTTAAAATAAAATTAAATAAATTAATAAGACAATCTCCTAAGCTATAAAACTACGATATTATTTCGGTCCGATTCACTGCATTGTTATGGACTCGGCAATCTGATATTCTACAATGCAATCTGCACGGTAATCAAGACAACAGCAATTCACCTCATTCCTAATTTTTCCTATTCCACTTGTATTAAGATGTTCGTTCATCTTTGGGCTCCTTCACGAACGATACTGACAGACAAAATGAAACTGTTAAATAAAATAAAGTGGTAAACAACAAATAAAACAAAAATAACACATAAATATTTAAATAACAAACCTCATGTAGCCGCCACAGGATAAACCGCTATCTTATTAAATTGGTCGTCGAATAAAAATTATTAAATGGCTGTATCACCTGCCCGCATCATTTATACAGCATAAGAAATAATACGGAGATTAAACAGCCCGTTTTCTTAATCACATAGCGCGTAACTTCGTACAGGGAGAAGGTATTCACTACAGACACACATTTATATATTTTTTTCAATATTTAAGTAAAAACTTTAGTAGAAATTTACTAAGTCTGACGGTATGTAAATCACCAAAAAATCAAAATTGGGACTTTATTATACACTATCTACCGGAACTATAACAGTCGTCCCTCAAAAAATATCCATCATTAAAAGATAATTCCTTATTAATAACCATAGTGAAGTATCTTAATGAGGAACAAGTGGATTTGTCTATAACAATCAGGAAGGTCGAGTAAAGTATAATGTTCGATATCGGGAAATATTATAATAATTCAGATGCATACCTTTTATTATTACATTAGGATTAATGTAATATCGAGTACTACTGAGTACCGGCCTCCGTGGCGCGAGTAGTAGCGTCTCGCCCTTTCATCCGGAGATCCCAGGTTCGAATCCAGGTCAGGCATGACCTGGATTATAGCATTTTCACACATGCTACAAATAATTCATCTCATCCTCTGAAGCAATACGTAACGGTAGTGCCGCAAGTAAAAAAAAAAATACTACTGAGTACTTATGGTACTCAATTGAGTACAATAAGTTTTGACAAAGGAGTGGTTCCGAAACGCATCAACAAGTGATAAAAGAATGAAGCTGAAAAAAGTAAGCAATACTAAAGATAGAAACCGTAGTAATGTTAGCAGAAAAGATAATAGTAATTACGAGGCTCGGCTAATAAATTTTGCACATATATGTGTAGCATGGGAATGAAATAAAAAATGAATAAAAGTACAAAACCTTAGCTACAAAATCTAGTATTTATTTTTCAATAAAATCCCCGTTTATACTGATACACTTTTCCAAACTTGTGACAAGTTTTTGCATTCCGTCACTGAAACATTCTGGCGGTCTTTATCGGATCAAACTGGTGACAGCTTCCTTCACCTCATCGTCGATGTTATAATGATAACCTTTGAGATCCCTTTTGTGATGAGGGAAGAAGTGGAAGTCGCACGGAGCCAAATCCGGCGAGTATAGCGGATGCGGAATAGGCTCAAACTTCAGCTTAAGGAGAGCTATCAGAGAGTTTTCCCAGTACCCATAGTGCACAGATTTTACGGTAACCCAACTGCTCAATAATATGGCCCACTAGTTCTTTAGATATGCCTAACTGAATACCGATGCGTTGCTAAGTTACTCGCCGGTCACTTTAAAGCAAATCGTCCACCTCCTTTAGATGTTTCTCGTCAGTCACAGAAATTGGTTGTCCGCTGGGAGGTGCGCCCTCAATTGTCGCTTTACCAGCTTCAGATTCGCGAAATTTCAACGCCCACCTATTCACAGTATTCCTGTCAACAGTTTCACGACCGTAAACCGGTTTTAAACGATGAAAAATATTCGTAGGATTCATATTTTCGTATTATCTTAATAAAAATAATGTTATTTACATTAGGAATGTAAAAATTTTATTTAAGAATGTTGTACCGCTTATCTAAACTTTTTTCTAATGGAATATTACATTGAAATAAAAAGCCCTATTTCATTCATAGAAAATGGAAACATTTATAATGAATCGGTAACTTAATTAAAGTCAGCTTTTCATTCTGAGGGTAGTTAAATTTATTATAAATATATATTTAAAAACAACATATATTTAAAAACCGTTTGTATGTCAATCTCTTTCACCCCTTAAAAATCTAAATTTTAGATGGAAGACGGATCTATGAAATACTGTGATGAGTAAGTGACATTTCGTGTTATATACATTCTATTTCAAATTAAAATAAAAGTACTATATTTACAAATATAAGTGAAGAATTTTTTTTAAAATAAAGAACGAAAAATAATAACAAATAATACTGATTCAATTGAATGTATAAAAAAGTAAGAGAAATTGCGATAAATTACTATAGTACAAAAAAAAACGAATATACGAACGGTCACGTCACTTTATAAATCAAACAATTCAACGTACTGTAACTGTTATTGGTTATGGAAAAATTAAATAACAATAATAATAAAAGTACTGTAGTAGGCTACTGGGGCACGAAACCTGACCGCACCGCACCTTCGTAAGAACAAGATCAAGACTATGAGCAAAAGGGAGAAAGAATAAAAAAAAGAGAGGGAAATCTACTTCTTTCTTCTTAGAAATATAAAAGTATAAGAGATGTAAAATAAAAAGAATATATATATATATATAATAAAACAAAACAAAACAGAAGCCTGTTAGTTAGCTTTGGAATTTATTTTACAAACTAAACACGACGTGATCAAGTAGAAACACCATCCTGCCAATCTACTTCCGAGCCCTCAGGCTACATAAATACATAATTACAATACAATTATAAAGATAACTGGTTTTTTTCCTTCATTTTACTCACATCTGCAATTGTACGCATGCGCGCGCGCGTATATATAAATAACATGCAAACAGTAATCAGTATAACATCAGGTTAACTCATCAATTAAAATTTGTTCGTTCATACTTTAAGACCTTTTCTTAGTTTTGGTTTTAGTTAAAAAAAAAAAAATCGTTCACTGCTGATATAAAGATAACTTGGAATTATCTTGTACGTGACATTTACTATCCCAGTAAATCGACGTAGATTGTATTACAAGCACTGTAAAATCCAAAGAAGATAAAATAACCAGAATTAAATTGGAAGCCTACATATATATCTTGGGAAAGATATCACTTTACAAATTGTTTAAATGCTGAATTTCTAAATAAATATATAAAAAAACTAATAATGAAAAATTTTAGGAAATTTTAATATATTTATTATCTTTCAAAATAATAGATTTAAAATAGTACAGAAAAGTTTAAAAATTATAATACAAATTTAGTTTTTCAAACATAGCACCATTTGATATAGTAACTATAACATATAATTTTAAAAAACAACTTACCAAATTCCAGTTTAATTTCCTCGAGCACTTTCGGCTATTCTGCCATCTTCAAAAGAAATATAATTATGATTAAAATTATAAAACTACCATAATTGAATTATATATACAAAACAATTGATCGTCCTTTTATTATTCGTCAAAAATTAAAGTTTAAGTTAAAGTGACTTGCCGGCTTCTATGGCGCGAGTGGTAGCGTCACGACCTTTCATCAGGAAATCCCGGGTTCGAATCTCGGTCAGACATGGCGTTTTCACACGCTACAAAATCATTCATCTCATCCTCTTAAGCAATACGTAACGGTAGTCCCGGAAGTTAAAAAGATAAAAGTCTAAGTGGGACTAAGTGACTTAAATTTTAAGTCTAAGTTGTTACCATAAAAATTGAGAAACTATTAAAATACGGACGTCGTAGTCATTTAGAATTTAACTTTTGACGAAAAAAATGACAATCAATTGTTATATATATAATTCAATTATAGTAGTTTTATAATTTTAATCATAATTATATTCATCTTGAAGATGGTAGAATAGCCGAAAGCGCTCGAGGAAATTAAATTGGAATTTGGTAAGCTGTTTTATAAAATTATAAATGGTAATAATAAAATCGACTTAAAAATTCTTCATGAAACACAAAATAATTACTACTTTTAATAAATAACATTATTTCGATATACTTTTTAAATTTATATACTACCTTTTGAAATCGACCCCAAATAAAGAAAAAATAAAAAATAAAAAACCATACTACTACCAACTTGACTAAGACCCTCGACTAATTTCGACTCGAACTAGTAAATTCCTACCAGTGATGCCGAATAAAAATTGAAAAAAGAATTGAATATGAATTATTTTGTTTAAATTTTGTATTTTTTTTTTTAACTTAAAATTTGAAACACCTTAAAAATCCTGCAACTAAAAACAAAATATTCACAAGAAGTGAAACTGAGAAAATTTTCTCTTGAAAAAAAACGAGAAAAAGTATGCGGAGAAACAAAATAAACTAACTTCAACAAGAAATGACGAACTTAATTTTCTGGAATGTAAAATTATAATTTATTTACTTCCCTGTAGTACAAGGAAATATTAATGACGAAAAATTTCTGTTTTCAGATATCAACAGAAATATTCATTTTGACTAGTTTCGGCGTGACGTCTGTACGTACGTACGTATGTATTTCGCATAACTCAAAAACGATTAGCCGTAGAACGTTGAAATTTTGGATTTAGGACTGTTGTAACATCTAGTTTTATACCTCCCCTTTTGATTGCAATAGACTGGAACAAAAATGTCCAAAAAAAAAGCTTAAAATCAAAATCGGATTTTAGACGTTTTCTTAACTGCATTAATAAGCCCTCATTGAGAGCTTTTCACGATATATCATAAATGGTACTTATTTTCATTGGTTCCACAGTTATGGCCAAATAAAATCTTAATAAATGAAATAATTGGATCTTACAAAGGAGAAGCACATCGGTTCGATTTCATATTCTTTGTTTTTTAACTTTTTTTAAATTTAAATATATTGATTTATTAATAATTATTAATCTCTGACTATAAACAAATTTTTACAATAAATAATAATTCAAAAACAACAAAAAAATTGTAATAAAAAGTACATGTAATTTAATAGGCGTACAAAGAAGTCATGTAGTGTCAACATCAGGTTATTTATTCTAAATTTTGCAACCAATTTTCTTGAATTATTTCATTAAAATAAATTCACTTTTAGTATGGATACGATATACGTTATCAGTATAACAAAACTAATTGATGTCGAAAAGAAAAAAATTCAAATCGTCTACGTTTGTTTTCTCCAACCAGTTTTCCAGGTAATGCCGGGTCTGGGTGTGTGTGTGTGTGTGTGTGTGTGTGTATGTGAATAGGCAAATGCAATTACCGCTACTGGCTTGCCAGGCCTGACGTAGCTAGACGTAGTGCAACGTTAAGTGTAAATGTACCGATAAATATGTAGTCTTGAACGGACTCAGGTCGACCACTCCTGAGGCATGTGGTTAATTGAAAAACCAACCGCCAAAGAATACCTGTATTTTCAGTCTAGCATTCAAATCTATGTAAAAGCAACTGTCTTTACAAGGATTCGAACCTTAGAACTCTTGAGTTCGAAAATCAACTGATTTTGCAATGACGATTTTAAATCACTAGACTAACCCAGCGGGTTCAAATCTTCTACGTATACCATGCAATTTATCGTTTTATTAAAAAAAATCTTACAATTTTCACTTACCGTTTTAGAATAAAGATAAGTTCACCAAAGAAACCTCTTCTACAAAAATAAAATCAAAAACTGTCATTTAACAAAGATTAAAATTTCCTCTTACTTTATGCACATTAGCGATAAATATCAAAATAACTGACGAAAAAAAGCTTCTTTTTTTTTCTAGTGTTAAACGCCTCAATTATCAACTGCCATTTTATAAATATTGACCATAAGAGATAACAAGAATTGCTGCATGGGAATATATATATATATATATATATATATATATATATATATATATATATATATATATATATATATACGAGGTGCGACAATAAAGTAATGAGACTGATTTTTCTTTGCAAGATGTGGCAACCCTGCAGCTTGCGTAGGCACACCATCTTTGACCTTGGTCTATAAGCTACTTCTAGTCCAAGCGGCGCATTGAAGCAACTGCTCAGTCGTGAGTTGTGCTATAATAAGTGAACACGTGTTTGTGTCTCTCGTCACAGAAATGAAACCGCTAAATATTGCGCAACGGTATGCCATTTCTTTTTGTGTTAAATCGGGTGAAAACGCGACGACAACTTACGGTAAGCTTCAGAAGGCTTATGGAGAGGAGGTTATGTCAAACTCAAGTTTTACGGTGGCATAAAATTTTTAGTGAAGGCAGAACGAATGTTGTAGATGAAGACCGCAGTGGACGACCATCAACCTCACGGACAGATGTCAACTTGACCAGGGTGCGTTAAATCGTACGATCTGATCGAAGATTATCCGTAAAAATCATTGCAGAAGAACTCAACATCAATCGAGAAACGGTTCGTCTAATATTAACTGAAGATCTTGGTATGAGAAAGATTTGTGCAAAAATGGTCCCCATAAATTTCACACAACAACAGCGAGAAACACGGAAAAATGTGGCAGCCGATCTGTTAGAGCAAACGGAAATCAATCCAGATTTGTTAAGCCGTGTTATCACTGGTGATGAAGGTTCGTTTTTTCAATACGATCCAGAGACAAAACGCCAAAGTTCGCAATGATGCTCAAAGGGATCACCCAGACCAAAAAAAGCTCGCATGTCAAAGTCAAAAGTGAAATGCATGCTTGTGTGCTTCTTCGATTCCAAGGGAATTGTACATAAAGAGTGGGTACCTCCTGGACAATCAATTAACCGATATTTCTACAAAGAAATTTTAGATAGAAAGACTTCGTAAACGAGTTCTTCGTGTTCGTGCCAACATTGCTGATAATTGGATTCTGCATCACGATAATGCGCCTTCCCATACTGCTCTGTCAGTACAGCAATTCTTAACTTCAAAACAAATTTCAGTACTACCACAGCCACCTTATTCACCAGATATTGCTTCGTGCGACTTTTTTCTATTTCCAAGAGTTAAAATGGCGGTCAAGGGACACCATTTTCAAACAACACAAGATGTCCAAAAAGCTGTGACGAGGGACACAAGCACGTGTTCACTTGACTCAATTTGATTTGATTTGAATGAGTTGTGCTCATTGTGAGCACAACTCACGACTGAGCAGTTGCATCAATGTGCCGCTTAGTCTAGAAGTAGCTTATAGACCAAGGTCAAAGATGGTGTGCCTACTCAAGCTGCAAGGTTGCCACATTTTGCAAAGAAAAATCAGTCTCATTACTTTATTGTCGCACCTCGTATATATACTCGTATAAACGTGTATGTCAGCGATTCTGCGTTGTTGCCAAGGGATTCCGGAATACCACTTCTTTTATTTATAAAAATGCAATACATTCATGAAGAAAGAAAAATTTTGATAGATACAAGATGTATAAAACCTTTCCCTTAACTTACAGATAATTGTTTTGTCTAAAGGTTTATTACATAAGTACAGGTGATTCATGAAGAATGTAACAAATTTTCAGGACAGTTTTACTTGTTCAAATAAAGAACAAAGTACGTATAAACATAGGTTCGGAAACGCCTTGTTAACGAGTGTCGGCTGGTGATTTCTGCGACATCGCTAAAATTAAACCAGGTTGTAATTCTCGGGATCCAAATTAAGGGGTAAATTTAGTGGTTTAATGTGAAATCTGACCTGAAAAAACAAAAAAACAAAAAAATAGGCCACACAATTGTTTTTAGTAATTTTCGAAAAATCTGACTTACAAGATAAAAGATTGGGGTCGAAAAACACATTTTATGTTTAGCGTAAAATAAGTTTGTTAAATGTGTAATAAACACGCAAAGGTTTTAATCATAACTTCTAAAGATTTTGTTTCTCATTAAAAGGGAATGAATAAAATGGTAGGAATGTCGAGGTTCACTAAAAACTAAACAACAAAATATAACAGACGTTAATTAGGTATTAAACGAAACAAAATTTTCAATATTATAGAACAAAAAAATTAAATACAGTAATTTAAAAAAATAAACAATCAAAATTTATAAAGAAAATGATAAAAATAAAACAAGTTATTAGACATCTTTAAAGCTTATTAAAAATTAATTTTATGTAAATTATTTGAAATAATTTATTTCATAAGTTGCCAATTCAACAGCTAATTCCAACAATTAAACGTTTTAGTGCATTTATGTCATCTAACAACGGTTTATAAATTTTCCAATGAAAAATATGCAGATTCATTTTTGTTTAAGGGTTCTGCAATGGAAACGCATGAGCTACGCAGCAGCTGTAAAATAGTAATGATTATAGGCAACCTGATAAGAAATAAAACCATTTTCCAAAATTGGCACCGCCAATATTAAGTATAACAATCATTTCATGTCACGCTTAAGGATGTTAATGAATGAAATTCTTTGTTTTTTTTTTACTGATGAATTAATTCGTTACAGAAGCTTACAGAAAGGTGTGTACATGGGAATGTGAAAATGGACATTTTTGACTTATGAAAAATATCATACCTGACCAGGATTCGAACCCGAGACCTCCGGATAAAAGACGGAGACCCTACCACTTCCCCACGGAAATCGACAAATATCAAATTTAAATGGTATTGAGCCTTACAACTAACACAATTCACTTTAGTAAGGAGTTTTCTGTTAAGTGAACACATTATTCTCAGAGAAAGAAGTTAAATGGTTAGTAATACGTCCAGATAAATTTTTATAATATAAACAATAAACTAATATAGATAATTTTTAATAGAATAATACCCTTAATTCGAAGGGTCATTTAATTTCTTATAGCAAACCACAAATTTTTTGTAAGTATGTTCCATTTTTTTTTTTAATAATCTTCATTATTACATAGAAATAAAATAACAGAACTGAAATATTGATGGGTTGACTAAATCGTAATGTTGAAATAAAATTCCTTTCAATAATAAAAAAAAAACACACTAGTATCGTTTAAAAGGTTTCATAAATGATAAAAAAGTAACTGACACATTGATGGTTATGACATTCCATTACCTTACGGGGCTATTTAATATAGCACTATGAAATTTATTCCAAATAATAATATATAAAGTATTTCAACAGTATATCATGTATAGAGAATTTAATTACATTGTTCAAATCGGTAATAATGTTACAAAATTCAACATAACTTAAATACAATCACAAAATAAACAATATGATGAACCACTTACGCAAAGGTTCATATATATAATAAAATACATGATTTTGGGTAGATATTTATAATATCATTTGTCATTTTCAAAGAACCAACGATTAAATATACATTCAACAACAATCAGTATTTGACAAAGGATAAAAAAAATTAAAACGTTGTACGTTCACATAAATAAACGCACGCGCGCGCTAACAATATGTGAAAACGTTCGGTAGGAATAATTTAGGGTGGATGACTGACAATGTCAAAATTAAAATGTACTCGTAGTATTAGAATATTATGTTCGCACAGGAGTTAAAATTTCATTTGAAAATATAGACTAACAAATTATACAATAGAAATGACCCGAACTGAATAAATTAGGTAAATGTAAATAATACATATTCATTTGGCATAATGTTAACATTAGTAATGGTCACGACCGGCCAACTTACATTATTTCATCTATATAAACGTAAGCGATATAAATTAAAATAATTTTGAAATACTCTAAATCTAATTAAACAATACTTAATCATACTGTATTGTACTCATTATACTTAACTTTAAGCAAATGTTAACCCGTTTCTACATTACATTTGTTTTAAGCAGTAAATAACCAAACTGCATTATATCGAGTAAGACGGTTTATCGTCTTACTGGAAAGCATATTTTATCTTTTTTTTTGTCTTTAGTCATTTGACTGGTTTGATGCAGCTCTCCAAGATTCCCTATCTAGTGCTAGTCGTTTCATTTCGATATACCCCCTACATCCTACATCCCTAACAATTTGTTTTACATACTCCAAACGTGGCCTGCCTACACAATTTTTTCATTCTACCTGTCCTTCCAATATTAAAGAGAATATTCCAGGATGCCTTAATATGTGGCCTATAACTCTGTCTCTTCGTTAAGCTATATTTATCCAAATGCTTCTTTCTTCATCTATTTGCCGTAAGACCTCTTCATATGTCACTTTATCCGCCCATCTGATTTTTAACATTCTCCTATAGCACCACATTTCAAAAGCTTCTAATCTTTTCTTCTCAGATACTCTGATTGTCCAAGTTTCACTTCCATATATATACTTTCAAACATATACTTTCAAAAATCTTTTCCTGACATTTAAATTAATTTTTGATGTAAAAATAAATTATATTTCTGATTGAAGGCTCGTTTCGCCTGAGCTATTCGGCATTTTATATAGCTCCTGCTTCGTCCATCTTTAGTAATTGTGCTTCCCAAATAACAAAATTCTTCTACCTCCATAATCTTTTCTCCTCCTATTTTCACATTCAGTGGTCCATCTTTGTTATTTCTAGTATATTTCATTACTTTTGTTTTGTGCTTGTTTATTTTCATGCGACAGTTCTTGCGTAGGACTTCATCCATGCCATGCATTGTTTTTTCTAAATCCGTTTTACTCTCAGCTAGAATTACTATATCATCAGCAAATCGTAGCATCTTCATCTTTTCACCTTACTCCGAATCTAAATTGTTCTTTAACAACATTAACTGCTAGTTCAATGTAAAGATTAAAAAGTAACGAGGATCGGGAAAATCCTTGTCGGACTCCCTTTCATAATACGGCTTCTTTCTTATGTTCTACAATTATTACTGTTGCCGTTTGGTTCCTGTAAATGTTAGCAATTATTCTTCTATCTCTGTATTTGAACCATCATTTTTTTTTAAAATGCTGAACATTTTATTCCAGTCTACGTTATCGAATGCATTTTCTAGGTCTATAAATGGCAAACCCACCGGGTTGGTCTAGTGGTGAACGCGTCTTCACAAATCAGCTGATTTGGAAGTCGAGAGTTCCAGCGTTCAAGTCTTAGTAAAGTCAGTTATTTTTACACGGATCTGAATACTAGATCGTGGAAACCGGTGTTCTTTGGTGATTGGGTTACAAGTAACCACACATCTTAGGAATGGTTGAACTGAGACTGTTCAAGACTATACTTCATTTATATTCATACATATTATCCTCGTCCATCCTCTGATGTATTATCTTAATGGTAATTACCGGAGGCTAAACAGGAAAAACAAACAAAGGTATACAGTTAAAACCCATCGAGTTGGTCTAGTGGTGAACGCAAATCAACTGATTTCGAAGTCGAGAGCTCTAAGGTTATAATCCTAACAAAGGCAAATACTTTTATACGGATTTGAATGCTAGATTGTGGATACCGGTGTTCTTTGGAGGTTGGGTTTCAATTAACCACACATCTCAGGAATGTTCGACTTGAGACTACAAGACTATATTACATTTACACTCATACATATCATCCTCATTCATTCTCTGAATTATTCCTGACTATGGTACCGGAGGTTGAACAGAAAAAGAAAAGGTATATAGTTAAACAAAGTATCTAATAAAAAAGTATCACTGACATAACACCAAGTTATCGGGAACCATACCGTTTTGTTTCTATTATAGTAGGTTATCTATCGGAAATCCCTTTGACGAACTTAATTGAATCCATTCTGGTTCATCCTGGCTTATGTGTTGGCAATGGATTTTCAGGGGCGTACCTACTTACGGACCGAGCGGTCTATCTAAAAAACTTGTCTTTACGGTTGAAAATCGTAAGGAAAGATATACTTCAGGAAGAATTCTTATTTTTATGCGGTACAAGTAGCACTGAGGGTCTGGTTACGGCTTGAACTGTCTCCTATAAGAGTGTCCCCATCCGGTTAAAAAAACTATCGGGAAACGCTTTAACAATGAAGAATATTTATAATTAAATAACAATAAGGGTTATATATATAAAATAGCAATTTAGAATTTTAAAATATATTAAACTTTTTTCTGAGAGTTTTTCATAATAAGAATATTAAACGTTTTATCTCGACTAAATTTTACACAACAGATATTTACTACACTACGCTATCTGTCTTTCTTAAAATAAACTTTTATTAATTTTTTTTAAACGGGTGTAAAGTAGTACAGAGTGAATGGGGGAAGATAAAATGGTTGCCACCGTAACAATTCACTTTCGACTTGGATTTCCTAAACAATATCGAACAATATATTATTTATTACTTTTTTAAATTAATAAAACTATTTTGTTTTATTTACTAATTTCCCAAAACTGAAGATCATTATTTAATAATAATCGAAATGCGAAAGTAGACTTAAATTATTATTTTTTTTAAACTTTTTTTGTTATTTTCTCTTTATGATTTTATTAAAAACAATACAAAAGTTATTTAATATAAAATATATAAGTAGCAGGTATAAAAATAAATTATTAATATTTAAAAGAATATTAAAATTATTTACACAAGCGGAATAAGGTACTATAATAACAGAACCCGCTTTCCTTATAGTTACGGAACAAGGATTACTCTGTACATATTTCGACTACCTTCATTAATAATATATTAACTTACACCGTCCGTTTATAATTAAAGCTAAAAGTAATGATTATTTAAAATTACGTAGATAGTTGTTTTATACTCAGCCTTCATCACCTTAGCGAATAAATTTACATTATTCAAGCACAAAAAAATAAAAAACAAATGCGATTTTTTTAACTTACATAAAATATAAGAAAGTTTTATGATAATAACTGAAAGTCTAAAAAGGTTGCTACTGTTACCAAAAATTAAAAAAAAATGAAAAAAGAAAAGTATGGTTTATATTCAAATTTTTTTAATATAAATTTACAATACAAAGTATCTATATTTAATTCTGAAAATATTCGTATTGTTACAATAAATCAGACAAAGCAAACGTTCTGCTTCATCTAATTTCTTTTATCTTTAAAATGAATTAAAGAGAAAAGAGATTTCTACAAAACATTTAAAATGCTTTTTATTAAATTTTTTCTCTAATTGACAGTCGATTTAAAACTTTTATTTCAAGTCGTTATTAGTAAATCTTCATAGTTACTTCATTATGTTACTTTAACAGGAAGGCGTAAGAAAAAGATCATAAGAAGAATAAAAATACTTTAATAAAAGATTTTCAATTAAAAATCTTTAATATTACGACTAGCAAATACAAGGAAAATCCAGTAGAACAAATAAAAATTTACCCCAAACTACGATTTTTTTTTTAATACGTTTAAAATATTTTCGTATTCCTACAAGCTCAGCGACTAAATTGCTGAAGTACAATAGGTACGGAATACCACGCAGCACAATATAATTTTATACTCATCCTTCCCGAAAACCAAAGCAGTCCCGAACATTTTTCTCTAATGAAATGCGTTGCGCCGTCTAGTTTCCTCGTCCATGCTGTACTTCATATACTAATAATAAAACAGTTTAGATTTTAAATATTAATACAGTTTTCAAAAAGTGACGCAACCGTACGGAAGAATGTTCCTTCTTTTGCTGCTGGTTTAATTGAGGAAAAATGGGTTACATAATGCAACAGAGAATATTCATTGTCTCCTAATACATTAGATGTGCCAGTTATGCTCAGACCCTGAATGCCTTCACAGAAATTTATGGTATGGATACACCAAACAAGTTTTCCATCAAGCGGCTGTACAAATTTCAAGAGAGAGGGAATGTGGCAGATGAACTGTGCTAACACAGTTCAGTCTGTGTGTGGCAGATCGAAAGTGCTAACACCAGAAAAGTTGATCGACGTGCAAGTTGCATATTCTGTTAGTCACAAGAAGTCTGTGCGACGCCAATCTAGTCTCTCCGTTGGTAGTGCCTCCTCGGCATTGAGCTAGTGTTTAATGGCCGCCGGCGACAAAGCACAGGGACTCTGGTGTACTGGAGCTGAATAAGACCGAGTCCTGGCAGACACGACTTGTGGTTGTGTTTGTTAGAGGCAGGCGCTTAAAGTTCCAGACGGAGGTGACCTTCGGGTTGACACCGTTTGAAGCAGGCAAGGTAAGACCGAGTCCCAGCTCCCGGGGTGAGGTCGCTGGGTACGACTTTCTAGGACCTAGTGGCTTTGCGTCGGG
Source organism: Lycorma delicatula (assembly GCF_047948215.1). Lineage (NCBI taxonomy): Eukaryota > Metazoa > Arthropoda > Insecta > Hemiptera > Fulgoridae > Lycorma > Lycorma delicatula. The sequence continues at coordinate 66,112,022 of NC_134462.1, forward strand.
GGTTTGAGGCAGGGCAAGGAAATCAAGAGCCAACCGGCGGGCCTGCCTGTCATGCCGGACTTACAGCCGGTAGACGGGCGGGCTCGTCAGAGTACTGGACACTACCCCAGGCTATGTTTATGCTCACGCGAGTCCGGCCTGGGAGAGAAAAAAAAACCGTATTCAATTACGTGAATCGCATAATGACGGCCACTTTCAATTACTATAGCAACTTATTCATTCTCCCATAAGCTTGCGACACTTTTTGAATACTCTGTATATATGACAACTATGAATAACATCCGAGCCTTTTGCATCTATTCAAATGCGATTAAAGAATACTAGTAGCACTAAAACCAGTTGTTTCCTATTCCTGTTCTGTACGTTACAATCTGTTCAACTTGTAAACGATAAGCGAGTTCATGGCTCGATGATACGTAAAGGAGTTGTAGTCTACCTTTACTAGGATTTGGACCTCAGAACTTCTGACCTCGAAAATCAGTTGCTAAACAGCTGATACTGTTTAACAACTGATTTCACTGTTGCTATTTTATCGCTAGACCAACGGCTGTATTAAAACCAGTGTAGAATTTTTTTTGTTAAACGTGCCACAAGCGTTTCCGCGATTCCAAAATGAGGGCTAAAAAACATTCTCCAACGTTGTGGTTTTCCCAAATTAATTTTAATAGCTCCACGTTACTAGATTTGTTTTTCCAAATTTCCGACACTTATTATATCTAATATAAATTACACTGAAACGTTTGGCAATAAAAAAGTTCAGGATATATTTTTTTAAATGTTAAAAAGCTAATCTACTAAGCAAAACCTTTCTTTACAAACAGCGTTTTTGTTTCATGAAAATCAGTTAAGAAATAATGAAGATATTTAGGACGCTTAAAAAATATTTTCTGCTTCTGAATCTGTAGGTACAAAACCTATTGAAGTCACAAACATATTTTAATAGGAAATTTAAGGAACTTTAAAGTTGGAGTAGCTCAAATCCAACGAATTACATCATTTGAACTAAACCTTAGGCATTTTTGACGTAACATACGCATAAAAAGATTAGAGTAAAAATGAGGTATCCATCATCAGGTGTGATGATTGGAAAGCTACGACTGAATGTATCCCATAATATGAATTTTAAGAGATATTATAAAATGATGATCTGTATACCCTCAAATAAATCACTACTTTTCTAACCGAGCCTTGAAGGATTTTTATCAAGTCAATCGATTGATGGAACTCTCTACCGGATATAAAAGCTTAATAAAAGCGTCTTCAGCCTTTCATTCATAAGATCTCGGGTTTCAATCCGGATCAGGAATAATATTCTTCATCCGATAAAAAAATCTCAACATTCTAACTCACAAAATTGAAGGTTATGGGGTGAAATTGACAACAGGAAAAAAAGAAGGTAATGGATATTAACAAAAACTTCCAAAGTTGTATTTTATTAAGTTCACGTACCGGTAGGTCACTATAAGAGTGTGTGAGAAAAGTAATGAGATTGCTAACACTGCAAGCGATCTGGCAACGCTGTTTCTACCGGTCTGTGCTAGGTCTGTTTATTCATCCCTTCCACATGCTCAGTACAAGTTTCAACTACGTCCACCCAACACATTATTTTTGACAGCGCCATCAGTGAAGTTGTGTTTTTGTTGTGTGTTACAAAAATAGAGCATCGGAATTTAGAGCAACGTTGTGCAATCAGGTTTTGAGTTAAACTTGGGGAATCCGCGAGTCTGACCTTTGAAAAGTTGAAACAGTCCTATAGGGAACATTGCTTATCAAGAGCACAAGTTTTCCGCTGGCACAAATCATTTTTGGAAGGCCGAGAACACGTTGAAGATCAACCTCGCTCAGGGAGACCTTCAACTTTAAAATCTGACGAAAACGTTGAGCGTGTGAGGGTTCTTGTGAGATCAGACCATTGTTGATGAGTGGTCAGGATGATGAGTGAACAGTTAAGTTTAAACACTGTACGGTGAGTACATCAAATTTTTACAGACGATTTGGACATACAAAAGGTTTGCGCGAAATCAGTGCCGAAAAACCTCAAAACGGAACAGGACAATCGAAGAAACGTGTGCGTTGATCTTCTTAAGAGGAATGACAATGACCAAGAATTCTTCAATCGTATGATCACAGGTCCTGGATATTTGAGTACGATCCTGAAACAAAGCGGCAAAGCGAAGAGTGACACACTCCGTCATTTCCTCGACCGAAAAAAAGTCGTATGAGCAAATCAAAGATCAAAACTATGCTGATTTGCTTTTTTGACAGTAGGGGTATCGTGCATAAAGAATTTGTTCCTCCAGGACAAACTGTCAACCAAATGTTTTACAAAGGTGTTCTTGAAAGGCTCAGAAAAAAAAATAATTCGCGTGAGACCAGACATTGCAGACAAGTGGATGCTTCATCATGACAATGCCCCGTGTTACACGGCCATTTCCATCAGGGAATTTTTGACCTCAAAACCCATTCCTACGGTACCTCAACCCCGTTATTCACCTGATTTGAATCCTTGTGACTTTTTCCTTTTCCCGAAATTGAAGATTTCTTAAAAGGACGTCATTTTGGAACTCTGGAGAACATTCAAAAGACTGTGACCGACCAGTTAAAAGCCCTACCAGTTGAAGCCTTCCAGCGCTGCTACCAGGAGTGGGAACAACGACTCCGCCGGTGTATAGCCGCCCAAGGGAACTAGTTTGAGGGGGATAATATTGCAGTTTAAAAAAAATAAAAACTTTGGTAAGTAAAAAGTCAGTCTCATTACTTTTCTCACATACCTCGTATCCTCCACCATTCTCTCTCGTAATCATTAGTCTTTTGTAGTGCGCAAAAAAAGTAAAGAATTTCATATCGTTTGAAATATCAAACGAAATAGGAAAATCACTCTGAAATAAGCTAGATAAATTGTACGGAAATTTTATTTCATGTCATGTAATTGTCGGAGGATTACCAATCTCCAGGGCGTGGAGACCCTTGCTTTGATGTGGTATAATGATCAGCCTACAAATTTCCGATTAATTAACTCTTTACATCATTTCTATTAGTTCCACAAACATTTCGGCATGAAATCCATCAAATGAACAGGTTTCATTGCAAAATATTAACTTTTGTTTATTATGACTATTTTAAGTAACTGTTTCACTTTTCATTAAGTAAAAAAGTTATCTTCTCACATTTAATCATCTTAATAAAGTAGTTATTTTTAAGAATTATTGAACCTGAAATTACTTCATAAAAACATGACTGACGAACAAGCCCATTAATTACAAACTTAAAAAAAAGATATCTGATAACTTTTTACGTTTTAGTATTTGTAATAAAAACATTGATGATTTTAAGTTTACAGTCGTAAGAGTTATAATATATAAAATAAACTTAGAAAAAAAATCATTAACAATCCTCAAAAAAAATCGCCTAAAAAGAAGATATATTTTTTATGTCTTTCAAATTACGACTGTAAGAAATAACACTGATAAAAAAAAACTACAGTCAACTTTCTAAAAATTTATGTTGTACAGACTACAAAAAATCAAAATTAAAGAACTGAAATTGAATTACTTTTTATATACTGGTATTTTAATTTACTTTTTCGAATAATATTATTATACATAATTTTACTTTTATTTAATGTTAAACAAGGATCCACTACAACAACAAAAAAAACTGATCTTAAGAAAACAAATCATTTCTAAAAAATTCAAAAGAGATAGTTTAAAATCTTTGTGGAAAAAAAAACAAAAACAGATTACAAATCTCTTTATCTGTTTAGCATCCGGTACCACAATCAGGAATACTTCAGAGGATGAATGAGGAATATATATGAAATATTATATGAACGTAAATGAAGTGCAGTCTTGAAGTCTCAGGTCGACAATCCTTGTGTGGTTAATTGAAACTCAACCATCAAAGAACACAGATATCCACGATCTATATAGTATTCAAATCCGTAACTGCTAAAAGAGATTACTACTGAGTGTAAGTAAGGATTTTTTGCACGAAAATACTTTTTTTTTGTGTTTATTTGTTCTCCTGCTCCCCTGGGCCGACTCAATAATAAAGTATTACTCAGCTCAGGGGAGTGTCTTTGCGACTCTGATGAGCCTCCCCTTCTACCGGCAGTACGTCCGGCATGATAAGTCGGCTCACCGGTTCCGGATCTTTTCCTTATTTTCATCTTGCCTCTGCCTCTAACCGCTAAGACCAGAGACCCCGGGCCTATGCCGTTCCCGGGCCCTGCCCCAATAACCGGGTCTCGGTCGTTATGTTTTTTTTCTCTCTTAAAGTAACTCCTTCCACTTCTTGTAACCCATTTGCTTTGCTCATATAACCGCACCCACGAATCTCACTATTGTCAACCATTCCTTTTTACCTCTCAGCATATACTTTGTTGTAATTTCCAGAGTAATCTCTTGTATGTTATATCTCGTTTTTAGAACATCCCAACGTGCATATTAAACAAAAAAAACTGTAGCAGGCCGTGTCCTCTTGACCACAGTTGACACACAATTTTGGAGCTCCCTTCTTCTAAACCTGTGTAAGTATACACAAAATCCTCCGTGATTGGAGAGGAATTGTAACAGGTAGTACCCTATGTCGCCGTGTTTCCTCCCCAGCCACGATCCTATTTCAGGAATAAGCTTCTTTGTTCACGCCCAAGTTGTAGCGGCGTTCCACTTCTCTTGCCATTCTTGTAGTAAGAGATTAGTAGCATCTTCCCTGTCCATGCCCTCATAGATCCGTTTAATTTGGGTACACCGTAACTGGATCGGCGGTACCCCGGCCAGGACTCCAGCCGCATCCGAACGTGGCGGCGTACCGTTCGGTACGCCGTCACGTTCCTTAAAATAATTCGTCTCCGCAGAGATGTCATCATCTCCATATTCCTCTTGCAGTTTAGCACTGAAATCCAGGCAGGCAATGCATGCAATATTATAGAAGTATTTTTACTTAAAAATTACTTAATTTTTAATTAAGTTTATTTTTAAAAATACAAAGAAAAAATTCATTCATTTTGTGACGAGTAAAATATGAACATACACAAAAGGAAAAAAATATTTTTTTTTTAATTGAGAACATTCTTCTTTTATCCAAATCTGTTAATAATTAATCAATCTTGGTTGAAATATTTTTATTAGTAATTTTTATTAGAAATATTTTTTAATTATAAAACTTTCTCTTTGTTTTTTTATTTTCTCCTTTTTTTCTCAGTTGACCTGATGAATAATTATTTAAAATTTACAGTTTTTTTTTCTTAATAAACACAATAAAAGTATAATAATAGAATGATTATAGGGTAATTTACATCATTTAATAATGTAATACACCATTAAATTATAGGCTATTTGATGTGTTTAATTGGTAATTTAATTAACAGATATTACTGTTATGATTATATTGTATAAGTTGTAATACCAGTATGAGTAGGTAGAATAAGACAAAATGATCTTTATCTAGGCTACTAGTATAAAATGTTAAACCATTATGACAAAAGTAGGTTAACTGTAACGTAATAAATAATTAATACTAATAAATTAATATCATATTAAAGGATTAAACAAAAAACAAAATTACGTGAATAACAATAATGGGAAGGACATACTCACCATAAGTGATATTTCATGTATTAATCCGAACAAAATTAATAAAGGTTAACTAAAATCTAATTACGGTATATATCAGTTATCACCCAAACTACTACGAGTAACATATGTGCCCCATGAAGAGGTATACGCTTTTGATTTATTATCACTCGCTCACTCCCCCACGGATTCTACTGAAATTTTACAGAACTTTTTAACGAAGATTCTAGAAATTTTCTGCGAAAATTTCAACCTTCTAAAATTTATAAAAAGAAAATGGCGGCTTTCAAATAAAAACATTAATTTCATATACCACATTTTTTATTAATTACGAAATAGCTGGTAAAAATGATTAAAAACAGAAAAAATGAAAACAACTCCTAAAATTATATGAGAGATTTTTGTATGAATTAACAAAGTAAATTCTTTACTCAAACTGAAATCTATCAACAGCGACATACTGGTAAAATCGTTTAACAAATCCTTTGCATGCATTCGTAAAGAAATGTCTTGGAATTCGTATAATTTCTTCTTCAACGACCCTCTTCAACTCTTCATAAATTTTAAGTGCATGGGAGACGTATATTCCTTTAAATAACCTCACAAGAAAAAGTCACAGACAGTAAGGTCTGGTGAACTCGGTCCAAAAATTCATTTCCACGACCAATCCAATGACCCTGAAGGTGAGTGTATTTACTAGCAGTTTAACTGGGTTAGAAAATGAGGTGCGGCTCAATCATGCTAAAATAAATTTTAAAAAAATAGCATACCTCATTTCTGGAAAAGTAAAATGTGGCATTATATGTTGATTTAACACTTTTAGGTATTTATTTCAGTCATTGTACTCTCTGATATGTTGTAAGATAATACGCCTTTGACAGTAAAAGCTGTCAAGACAATAATGCCGTTTGATTTAAGCTGTTTCTGCTCAAGAGTATGAGGGTTTTTGGTGTTGTATTAATTACAGTTATGCCTGCTTATCGTACGTTAAGGTAGAAAGTAGATTCATGTGAGAATACAACATGTTTATGCCATTCTGAATCGATTTCATGATGCTTGATAAAATACGAACAAAACTCAACTTTCCTATCTGAGGCGTCTACCAAAAGATTATGAACCAGGTGGGTTTTAAAAAAAGTTTACTTTACTCCTTTATGCTATTCTTTGGTCGTCGATTTTGGCACACCAGTATCTAAAGTGATTTTTCTCACTGAATTAGTTTTACCTGAAGATCGATGTAATGAAGTACACATACTTCCTCTTTTCCTAGATCGGCTGTATTTTGTAACACATTGCTAGTTTCCAACAACAAACACTTCCATTTAGAAATTGACATTTTGGCTGGTGGATCAACACCAGGAAATTCAGCTATGCAATATCGCATGAATTCTGTTAGATTGTAAAATACAATGATACACGCACAATATTTAACTTTTTGTTCAGTTATAATCCCATTTTAATAATTAAATGTTAACACAAAAAAGTGGAACAAGATTTTAAAATTCATAAAATCCAAATCAAGTTTGTGTGTCTTCTAAACAGCTCTAATTTTAAATACGAGTGTACTTTCACTATTCACAATCAAATACGAAAAAAATTCATAAATGAAAATTTCTAAATAATGAAAATTAAAATTCCGTGATAAAATTACAAAATGCAGAGGTCTTACGGCAAATAGGAGAAAATAGAAGTTTGTGGAATAATCTAGTAAAGGAGCGAATTAATACATGGCCAAGGACAAATTATAGATGAAACATGTATTAAGATATCCAGGTTTAGTAATAAAGGATACGTAGTGGGTAAAAATGTAAACAAAGATTGGAATTTATAAAATAGAAAATTGAGGACATAGGATGAAAATAATTATGATGATAGTAAAACTAATTATTATCTAACTATTTTTAATAACTCTAATTCAAATTATCATCTGTTTTAATGATTTTACCAGCTATTTTGTAATGAATAAAAAATGTGCTCTGTTATATGATATTGCTATTTTTAGTTGAAAACCGCCTTAAGGTCTACTGTTTCGGCCATAAGACAAGAATCTTATACAGTCGGACATTTCTGCCCGGAAAATCCTAAAGCAAGTCCTCCCTTTCTGGGGCAACACTTTGCGATATGTTGGTTATTGTTATGAAGCATAATAGAAGAAGGAAAAGGCGAATCTCTGAATTTTAAAACGGAGACGGTTTGGCTACGGTATTACGATTACCCTGTCAGAAGAGTATTAGTTCCCTCAAGTTGTATCCGGACACAGGATTATCAATTAGACCGTAAAAAACCAACTATAGCGAAACTAAAAGACAGTCAAATCCTATAAAGAGATGACAGCTGCGAGTACAATAAGAATATACAAATTCGGAAGTGTTCAACTATTTACCGACTCAGAATATTATTCTGAGTTTGTCCTTAAGTGTTAAAGTGAGGCGCGGTAATCGCGCTTCTACGAAACAGTTACATAGTTGAGGTTATTAGAGTAGGTGAGCGAAAATGTTTTGCAAGAGGCCTACAGAAAATGTGGTAGCAAAAGCACACCGATGAAAATGTCTACCGAGGCATTTGCATCAGTGGCATCCTGACGGAGGCCGAAATGATGACTGATATGTAATCGGATTTACAGGATCTTTAATATGATCTCCGGTAAAGCCTATATAGGGCTAGGAACGGAGAAGATGGTGCGGTGATCTGATCGTCACAAAAGAATGTCTTTTCCTAAGGGAGGGTAAGTATGATTTAATTATGGAGATTCCGCTCTGAGTCAGCGGTACAAAATTATAATTTATTATGGAAACAATAATTTTTAAGTTTTTCTTATATTGGTGTGGCACGAAAAGTATACAAAGTACTAAAAGATAACTATAAACGTTTTCTTACAGGGGAGAATGTCGAATGCATTTCGGTGAGTTCGAATAAATTGAGGTTTATTTTAATGAAAACATAAACAAAGAGGAAATTAGTAAAAGTAAGGCTTTTTCTCAAAAAAAATATACATCAATAGCGTCCTTCTCTATGGATGTTTTACCAAAACGTAAACGACCTTCTAAAACATGAAATGACATACCGGCATTTAGTAATGATATACCGGCATTACGTCGACATAAATATACTTGTAAATCAATCAGTATACGATATAAACTCTTTACCCGATGATTTACGATGCAGTTATTTTGTGTATAAAGATGGATTTATAGTAAACCATCATGTAATGTGTTTATACTCATTTTCTAACCTCGTAACAAGATGACTGTTCTACCAAGTTTAATAAAAGCGACGGCCTAACTTCGCATCTAACTTATACGCTGTACCATTGTAACAAATTTTAATAGGAAAATCTTTCAGAAGCAAACACATTAACAATTTGGATAGAATCCAAAATGGTAACATCAAACCCTCCTACTACATGTAGTTGTAAAAAACGTAACACAACTTTGTTTTATTCTTCAGCTTTTATCAGTAAAGATTAAACTTACAGTCGTTAAATAGTTTAAAGTTGTTCAAAATTTCAGCAATTTTCTACTTTAATTTAATCCCCATTATAAAAAATTATATTTCATTATGAAATCAATTCGTTAACGTTTTTTAAACTTAGTTATATATATTTGAAAACTTTAAAACGAATAACTTTTTAAGGTGGAAATAAATCTAACAAATTTCTTATAACGGTTACGTTTGTTTTTTTGAATTTACACCTCACGTTTTAAATTTGTAACTTCTTTCTAAGTCGTTTAACAATCGTAACACGGATTTAGAAAGTTTTTTTATCATCAAAGAGAGCATTTTCCTTTTAGTTTGATTTAAAGGACGGGAGGGAACGACTTTTCATCTGTAAAAAAAAACATACCCGTAAGTTAAGTTACATGTAGAGAGGACTATATCTATGTGACAACCGACGATGACAAGCTACGTTTCCATTCTTACACATGCAAGCACACTAATGTAAAATTATCTGAAATTGTGTGCGTTAAGCCGATACGTGCGCGTGTCCGAACACACTACGTACTCTCAGCCGGTCAGAACACTCTATGCTACAACCGTACGTACGTTCGTACTGTTTTACAGTTGCAATCGATCTCGCTACACCCTGCACCATTCCTCGACTCTCGTTCTTCGCCCCTCCCCCACAACATTCTATGCAACCATCACACTCTCTCTTCTCTCTTACCACCCCGTGCGTCCAGAGCAACGAACTAAGCCGCCTTGCTTAGCATTCCCCAGATTCCACAGTTCCTTTTCACCAACAAGCCATCTCTCCGAGTTCACCCCTGCTGAGTATAAACCATTTTTTTTCTTACTGTATTCCCTCAGGTAGGGGAAACGACCTTAATAGAATTAAAAATAAAAGAGAGACTCTAATTAACCGACTAAATTAAAAGTTACGTTAAAAAAAACCATACCTTGTTTTACAAACGAACCGGCAAAAATTGCCTAATCAAAAAAAGGCTTATTCATATAAATAGGACCTGACGTTATTATTTACTCGTTCATTATGCAACGTAACTTAGCATCATTAATTTAACGCATCAAGTAAGAACGTAATTAAAGTTATACTGATCTATTGCGTATTCAGAATTAATAATGCAACCGACTGAAGTATTCATCAATAACTAGGTATTAATTAATGTAACTAATTAAATAACGAGAGGAATAATGAATTAATTTTTAACAAGGATACAATGTATTATTTATACTCATAATGAATTCAATTTTTTCCGAATAATCATATAAAAGAATAGGATTTTCTTTTTGTCTTTTTTTTTTTTAAATAAAAGCGGAGAGTATGTATGGAAGGGGTTTAGATTTTATAAGCTTAATTTTAACGGGTTTTTTTTGCTCAGTTCTTCGTTTCAAAACGAATCACGAGAAAAATGTTTTTCGGTCAACCTCCATCAATTATTATAGTTGAAGATTTACCGCTTTACCACTCATTCCAATTAAACGTATGTTTTATCAGCTAGCCTTACCGTTTAGATAATACTTCAGAGGATAAATGAGGATGATATGTATGAGTATAAATTAAGTGTAGTCTTGTACATTATCAATCCGAGCGTTCTTGAGATGTATGGTTAATTGAAACTCAACCATCAAAGAACACTGGTATCCACGATCTAGTAATCAAATCCGTGTAAAAATAAGTGGCTTTACTAGGACTTTAAGGCCGGAACTCTCGACTTCCAAATCAGCTGATTTGGAAGGACTCGTTCACCACTAGACCAACCCGGCGGGTTGCCGGCCATAAGTCTAGAACTACAGGTCATTCCGTCAGTTAGATGTTTTCATTGCCTGCCTCTAACCCCTAGGGCGGGGTACCCAAAACCAACTATGTCGTTCCTGGACTCCACCCCAGAAGCCGGGACTAGATCTTGATACCAATGCCTCTAATGAGAGCACCCTGTGCAGGGCACTCACACCGGGTATCGATCTTTTTCGCGAAGGGAAGAGAGAGTCCCAGTGCCTCGTTACTGCCGCCCATCCGTGCAAGCACAAACGAACGGCAGTTTCGCAGGGGCCTGTCCCTCAACCCCTCGCCATCCCATCCTCCCTGGCTTTGTACCGGAGTATCTGTGTCACAAAGTCAGTTGCTGCACGAACCTCCTTGCCCCTGATAACATACAGCCTATGACTGTGTCAACTGTAAGGGTGCCCAATCACCAACTCATAGCAGCGACGTGAGTTACACTTAATTTAAATTAACAATCATTTATCCATTTACAAATAATTCTTTATATTACTTAAACGTTTATTCATAAGGTAAAGAAATACAATACATATATTTTCATAATATAAAAATAATTATTAATATTATTTTCAAAATTGTTACCGGTTGTAGATATAAATGAAATATAATATACATATATATATATTTTAAAATCTAATTTTCAGGGGGAAAAAATCAAATGCAATATAAACTAAGTATGTTTCAATTTCAAACAGAAATGCATGTCATTTCAGTTTATATTCATGAAAACTCGAAACCCGCAGTCTACTAATAACAAAACGTAATACCTGTTTATATTTCTAATCAAAGAACTGATTTTTGTAAAAGTAACGCCATCACTTTTATGTTTGTGATACTAAATGATACAAGTTGTTTTTTTAAACCTTTCAACAAGAGAATGATAAATTTACAAACGCGTACGTCTGAAAATTGAAAATTCTGAGACATCAAAAAGAATAATTTTTATTCCTCTCAATAGTAGAGATCATTAAGGAATTAAGCCTGTTATCCTTAATAAGAAAAAAAAAATTCAATTCAAAATATCTCTTAGAATTTTGTATTACAGAATTAATCTGAAACTTCTAACGTAAAACCGTAATAAAAAAAGGAAAACGAACTGACCTTGCTAAAATAAATTTTTATAACTTATCGACAAAAAAAAAGATCTTTAACCTTCAGTCATACAGTCAATATTTAATTGGAAAAAAAAATTGTTTTGCATTTGTGCCACTCGCTCTGCTATGGAATATCAATTGGTTCTACACGATACAGAACGTTCAGAAACTTGCTGTGCACTAGAATTATGGACATGTTATGACAAAACCTTCTTAATTATTATTTTGTATTTTTATTTCAACGTTAGAAACGGATATTACGATAACTGAAATAACATATAAAAAGTGTTGAAAAATGACCTCCAACATCAATATAACATTGCATATGTTTCAATTTGTCTTTACTTTAACTAGCTGATGTAGTGGAATATCTCGTAGGTATACCGTTACTGCGGTTTTTTTAGTTCGTCAATCGTGCGTGGTCTGTTACGATATACTGCTTGTTTCGCTGTCCCTCGTAAATAATAATCTGGGGGAGTCAGATCGAGCGAAGTGCAGACCACATACCCCTCGAAATGTATCGTTCACAAAGAAAATTCATAAAAAATCACCGATCAGTTAGCTGTGTGCGCTGTGGCTCCATCTTGTTGGAACCTCCTTCCTTTTTTCTGTTTAGCCTCCGGTAACTACCGTTTAGATAACACTTTAGAGGAGTAAATGAAGTGTAGTCTTGTACATTTTCAGTTCGACCATTCCTGAGATGTGTGGTTAAATGAAACGCAACCACCAAACAACAACGGTATCCACGATCTAGAATTAAAATCCGTGTAAAAATAAGTGGCTTTAATAGGACTTGAACGCTGGAACTCTCGACTTCCAAATCAGCTGATTCCTGTAAACGTACCAACACGAAAGGAAATACGTTCTATCTCAACTCAACAACTGATGTCTTGGTTTATTACTGAGCAACCAACCTAACACCAAAATAATAGTATGAACCACATAATTCTAATGTATACTGCACAGCGACTTTCCGAACGCACTGTATATCTCTATTTTGTAGTTATACAAAAAAAACGGAAAGAATTTTAGAATATTATTCTACAAAAGAAGACAAGGAAAATAATTATATAAATAAAAACTAACAAAGTTTCGTTTTAGAGTTATAGCTCGCAAAACATTTCACACTGATTTATACTCCTTTTAGGATAAAATAGAACCACGTTGAAATTCTTGGATCTTAAATTAAGCGGTAAATTTGATTGTGTAATACATTTTTTGACCTAAAAAAAAATTAAATGAAACCTGACTTATTCACTTAATTAAAAGAAGATTATTGTAAAACACAAAAAAAAAACAGGTGTCGTAAAACGCAGTTTTCTTAGATTTGACAAACAACAACTTCACTAAACTGCCAATTAATAGATAAAACGTTTCAACAAAAAATTTACTTTAAAATTTAATTTTGAGAAAATTTACTTATGTAACGTCAACTGAACACGAATAAAAATTTAAGAAATTTGAATTTTATTAACCAAAACAGATCGAACATGGTAGAAATATACTGTATTAGATTTTAACCGGGAATAAAACTCATTTCAATATTCAGATAATATATAGAAAAAAAATCAATTTTTAAAAATAAATGAAAAAACGTATTGCAAAAGTACTACTAAAATAACTGTTCAATTTTCTACTTCATTGTTTGCACAATATTCCGCTCGAATTTAAAATTCCTCGGGCGAATCTTCTTAATGTATCCGAATTGTTTTGTACGTACATTTTCTATGCACTGAAATATTTTATCATTAATCTTTTTTCTTTTAGTTACTTTTTTCTGTATAGTAACAATTTCATATTATTACAAAGATGGAAGTCAATTAGTGTTAGATCTGGTGAACTAGGAGGCCAATTCATTCGCTTGCCCAATCCAGCAATTAAACGAAATTATCATACGTCAAACCTAAAAAAATTGTTTTGCGACATCAATGTATATTTTACTGTTGTTTTATCATATTTAAGATCAAGAACCAAATGAAAGTATCAAATTACCACTTCATTCAAAAATTTCAGTATGGCTTCGTTTTACGCTCGCAGCAGAAAGGACGAAATTTTTCGTAAGATATAAATTGAAAACGAAGCCTTTACGGACTCTTGTTTACATGATATTTTTTATTTATTTTGATATTTAGAATACCTCTTGAAATTAGTTATATTTTTCGATAGAAACACTGTATATTATGAACAAAAAAAAGTAGAAGAAAAAAACTTGTAAATCCGTTCCCTTATTAACGAATAACAGCTTAACAACAAATATCTTTTATACATATTAATAACACTAATAATTAAAATAATAATGACAAGAATAATAATAAAACTAAAATAAATTCTCATATTTATATCAAAGAAAAAACAATTAAGTGAAAGCTAGTTTCCCCGTCAAACTTCTTTCACTACTTAAATAGTAATAATGGCTAACTATTCATTTGTATTAAACTTGTTTAAGTTACGGTTAAATCATGAATTAAAGTAAGTTAAACTGTTGTACGAGTGTTGTACATAGATACTTTATAAGTTTATAATATAATTAGCGATAATAGAAAATTTGAGAAAACAGTCCGACCAGTTAATTTAAACCTTATGACGTCAGAAAAATAGGACTGCAGATTCTTCTAAAATTTCATTTTCAGTTTTGTTTAAAACATAGAATTACTGAATTGCCTATAGAGATTAACAGCCTTGAAAAACACTATTTATTTTCCATAAAATTAATAATTTAATAAAAAAAAACTAAATTATTTTATTAATAAATTTATTTCAATAATTGTCACGATTACAAATTAATATTAATTTACTGGTTAATTAGCAGCGTGACATAATCAATATCAGTCGATCCGGATTTAAATAACCTTTTTTTGAAGACGATTATATAAATCACATTACATAAGAAATAAAAACTTCATTACGTCTACATTAAAAAAAAAAATAAGACACAATAAGATGGTGTATTTCTAGCAAGTTTTATTATAGTCCACAAACTTTACATTAATCTGGTAAGAAGGACATATCGGTATATCGACAGTTCCAATTTCTTTCACGAGTCACTGTGACATTTAAATACATTGTATTTCGGCCGTCTGTGACCAGATACGAGGTCTGTAAATAAAGTAATGAGACTGGTTCAGAAAAACATTTTTATTTACAATCCAATTATACACGAACTCTATCACCTTTGAAATAGTTCCTTTGGGAAGTCACGCAACGCTTCAAACGGTTTGCCCACTCTTCATAGCAGTGCTGGAACTCAGAAACCGGAATATCCTTCAGATAGTGGATTACATTGTTTTTTTATGTTTTCTACTGTTCCAAAATGGTGTCCTTTGAAGCGTTTGTTTAAAGTCGGGAACAATAAAAAGTCGCAGGAACTCAAGTCAGGTGAATAAGGCGGTTGAGGAACTACAGGAATGTTTTTCTTTGCCAAAAAAACTCAGTAATTGAGAGTGCAGTGTGACAAGATGCATTGTCATGATGCAACATCCATTTGTCTTTGATGGCTAGTCTCACGCGGGCAACTCTTTTCCTCAGCCTCTCACGAATTTCTCCGTATACATATTGATTTACAGCTTGTCCTGTAAGCAAAAACTCCTTATGGACGATGCCATTACTATCTAAGAAATAAATTAGCATGATTCTGATTTGCTCATTTTTGCTTTTTTGGGACGTAGTGAGTTGGAAATAAGCAACTCTTTGCTCTGGCGTTTTGTTTCTGGGTCGTACTCAAATATCCAAGATTCATTACCAGTAATAACTTTTTTTTAGAAAATCAGGATCAGTTTCAATTCGCCCTAGAAGATCACGGCACACTTCCACTCTGTTGTTTTTCTGTTCAACAGTGACATTTTTTGGAACCAATTTTGCACAAACATTTATCATGTCCAATTCGTTTGTCAAAATCTGATGGTCTGTGGTACGGTTCAAATTCAATTGTTCTGCAATCACTGACAGTTAATCGTCGGTCGTACCATATCAAGTCTCTGATTCGCTCAACATTGTCGTTACTTTTTGACGGCGATGGTCTTCCAAATCGTGGATCGTCCGCAACTGATTCCCGGCAATCTGAAAATGCTTTAAACCACCAAAAAATTTGGCTCGTGACAGAGCGTCATCTCCATTTTCAATTTTGAAAAAGTTTCAGTAGCATTCTCACCGAGTTTAACACAAAAAATGATTGCACAAACAACGTTGCTCATAATTAGTATCACTCATTTTTGTAACGCATAAGAAAAACTTGTTTCACGAAAACTTTGTTTACGTCTCACGTGGCAACAATAGACTAAAAATATTAGTACTTAATATAAACCAGCTGTTCATATAACCATATGTTTGCTAGTAACTTTAGAGTGTTGCCACTTTGGCTGCCAAAAACCTTGCCTCATTACTTTATTTACTGATCTCGTATTCTTCACAATTTTATATTTTTATTTTCTTTAAAGTTTCATTCCTGCGGGTATTAACAAATCGTTAGAAATTAATCTATTTTCATTTATTATTTTTTTATCAATTTTTGCGTTTTCCTGAACTGGGTTTGTAAGAAGAGAACAAACCAGGTTTTAAATCATCGATAGTAAATACAGTATTTTTAAGTTATTTACGATTCGATGAAATAAGTTTTGACATATTAAGGCTAACAGTTTAAATTTTCATTATTTTCTAGAAAATTAATAAAGCCTTCATTAATGTAAAATGTATGAAATATTAAAATAATTACGTTTTTAAAAGGGGATGCAGACTTCATCAGTTACGTTAATTTATTTCATTTGTATGTAATCAATTTTTAACGGAACTTACAAAATGGATTATTTGTATGTAATCTTCAATGAAATATAGGTTATGTCTTTACATAACTTCACATAAACATTCTCAAAACGTAGGTTTAAACAGAAACAATTCTAGGTAACATTTTTTTAGAAATGTTGAAAGCACGTACCGAACCTCCTTATGAAAGGATAAGTTCGAGGGATGGCTGAAATATAATGCACATCTCTGATAACTCGCAAATGAAAACAGATACGAGAAAACGAGAAACAAATATGTTATTAAAATACATTTTATTTGATACCAAAAAACTTACATTTATTTTTTCACAAACTTACTATTAATAGATATACATTTCTCCTAACGGTAAACCAGTTTTCTCATTCACACAATGAAGAATGCGAGTGGTCTTTCCTTGATCCACGACCTCACGGCGTCCTTTAGTTCATCATCCGTGGTGAAATGAATACCTTGATATCCCTTTTTAATTGTTGAAAGAAGTGAAATTCGCAGGGCACCAAATCCAAGTGAGTAAGGTGGGTAAGGAATAAATTACAATTTAAAAATCACAAGAGCCTCGGCGGTCGCACGCGATGAGTGTGACCGAGAATTATCGTGTTACATAATTATCGGCTCCGTGTATTATCTATCACACACAAACACACACACGCGCGCGTGGTCACAGCCTCCTAAGGTGTTTTAACGTCGTCTATAAATCGTGCACAATTTACTATCGACCCCGCCTCCAGGTAATCATCACGTACACGTGTATGGAATTTCAGGACACCTTAGATAATTTTTTTGATTTGGTTAACCACAGTGCCGATATTCCATGTTCTGCCGCTTTTCTTCAGGGTCGTAATGATGTATGATTCGTCTCCAGTCACAATACTTAAAAATCTGATGTGGACATCACATTACCTCCTTGTACGTCTATTAAATTACATATACACTTTTTTTTTCTTTTTTTTTTAATGAAAAGTATATAAAATTTTTAATTGTTATTGATTATTTATTGTAAATTCTTTTTACAATATGAGGTTAAATTATTAATAAATCAATATATTTAAATTAAAAAAAAAAAAAGGAGATGAAGTCTGATTCGAACCGATGTGCCGTCCCCTTGTAAGATCCAAATATTTCATTAAATAAAATTTTATTTGCCTATTACTCTGGAACTAATGAAAGTAAGTACCACTTACGATATACTGCCGGAAATTTTTCAATGAGAGCTTATTACTGCAATTAAGAAAATAATCCAAATTTTTTAATATGTGTTTTGAATTTGATAGTGTTTGGACACTTTTGGTCCAGTCAATTGCAATCAAAAGGGGAGGTGCACAACTAGATGTTACAACAGTCCTAACCCCGAAATTTCAACAAACTACGGCTAATCGTTTTTGTGATATGCGAGATACATACCTACGTACAGACGTCACGCCGAAACTAGTCAAAATGGATTCAGGGATGGTCAAACTAGATATTTCCGTTGAAATCTGAAAACCGAAATTTTTCGCGATCACAATACTTACTTTACTTCGTACAAGGAAGTAAAAAAGGAATTCATCTCTCTTGTCACGATAACGTTTTAGAAACTGTATACAACATTCCTTTCGTTGCTAGGCAGCTACCTTGCCCGAACAAGGTAGCCCAGTTGTGCTATAGTGTGTCCCACTGATTCTATCGATACGCCTATTTGGGGGGTGATGATTGATGTGTGATGCTACGGTCATTCTGAATCGATTTACTCGTATCCACCTCCTTTTGGCGCTTTTCATCTGGTCGATCACTGCAAGGCTCATCCATGATATTCGCTTTACCAACTTCGATGTACGAATTTTATTTCCCACCAACTAACAATACTTCGATCAACTAATTAAGGTTCTACCGAAAAGAACGATGAATTTCACTTGAATTACCTTTTTCCCACTGTAAAAGATTCAATTTCTACACGTTGTTTTAGACGTATTAACATGGTACGCGTAGTTAAACTCAATAACAATGGCGACTGTCAGAAAATGAGAGGGAGTGAATGAACGAGTTTTGAAATGTTAGTAGAAGGGGAATGAAACTACAAAATATGGCAGCACCTGTCGCTTTGGGTGATATTTTGTTCTATCACGTTCCAGTGTGCATTACATTTCAGCCGTCCTTTATATTAGTGTGAGTTGGATGTATTTTAGAATTAAAAACTTCCGAGAGACGTTTTTATGTCACATTAATGCTAAAATTGTAGTCCTACGACCAATCACAGTTGGCAGATGAGATGTGGTAAATTTCACAGCATATGAAAAATGCATACGAAAGGCTGACTGTTAATCCAAACTCGGAATCATTCGGATGGAAAGCAGATATCTATCTACCACTCCACCAGGTAAAAATTAAAAGCAAAAATAATGCTATAGAATGTGAGCAATAGTAATATATGACCTCTAATATAATCTGACCTCTGCCTAAAGAGATCCTTTTTTATTCCACTCCTCTTTTTCTGTTTAGCTTAGTAAGGTATTAATTCAGAGGATGAATGAGGGTAACATGTATGAATGAAAATGAAGTGTAGTCTTGTACAGTCTCAGCTCGACCATTCTTGAGATGTGTGGTTAATTAAAACCCAACCACCGCAGAATACCGGTATCCATTATCTAGTATCAAATCCATATAAAAGTACTAACTAGTTTACTGGGATTTGAACCTTAGAACTCTCAACTTCGAAATCAGCTGATTTGCGATGACGAGTTCACCACTAGACCAACCCGATGGGATTGCCTAAAACGATTGTGACCATCTTTATTTTGTCTCAGCCGAAAAATTCTAGCCTCTAACTTCCTACAAAGCGGCGCGAAATATTCGCAAGTACAGCAGCAACGAAAAGTTCTGCGCTATCAATATAGACCCTTGTCGATAGCGAAATAAGTCCTAAGATATTTTAATCGTGGCAAATCGCATTCTCATTGCTAAGCAGTCATGTTTATTCGATCAGATAAATAATCCATGTACGTAAACCTTGTGAATTTCTCTTTACTTCTGCGAAGTATGCGACCATTTCATTTTTATTTTTTTACTTCTGTGAAACAATTCGACCATGTAGATCTGTGAGAATATTAATATTTTATCTGTCACAGACAGATGAAATGTTATTTATTTAATTATTTTAAATATGATTAGTAATAATTACGAAAATTTTCAAATATGAATGAGGATATGGTAATAACAGAACAAGAAATAAGCCTTCAATAATGCAGTACACTGGTTACGTTCTATGCAATGATAATTTGACTCCAAAGTGACCACAATTTTCATATTTCTAACAATGGTCAATATAGGTATATCTAGAGTAAATATATTTAAAAAATAACATTCGAAGGAAGTTTTTTTTGGAAATTTTGATCCTTTTCTTTATAGAAAACTGATATAAAAAAATTAATCATTCATATACTTCAAAAATAAATTATTACTCGAAAGAGATCAGTTAATTTGTTAAAATTAACTGGAGGATTTGGTATATAAATACACAAGTTTAGAAGAAGGGAGCTACCAAATTGTGCTTAGTGCGTAGCCTAAAAGCAAGCTATAACATACAACAGGTTACCTCGGAAACTACAAAAACGTTTATGCTGAGAAGTAAAGAGGAATGGTTGACAATAGAGAGATTCACCACATGAAAATAAGGAAAAGATCCGGAACCGGTGAACCGACCTGCCATGCTGGACGTACTGCCGGAGGCGGGGAGGCTCATTAGAGTGGCAAGGACACTCCCCTGGGTTGAGTAATACTTGATTGCTGACCCGGCCTAGGGGAGCAGGAGAATAAACACAAAAAAAATTGTTAAAATAAGATTCCAGAAATTTTTCTAAATTTGAATATATAAACTTTATACTTACTTAGCGTCGCGTTAGCAAGTGTGAAAACACTGAAAAGATTTCAAATATACACCAAGAAGTACTTCAAGAACAAAGAAAAACTTCAAGATTTCATCGGAACAAAATTTTATAATAAATTTCTCAAACTGATCTGTATGTTTTCAATAATTCTTGTAAGAATTGTAAAAGAAAGAAAGCGTAGTTTATAAAAATTCGAAAAATTCCTATGTATATTTTTAGATAATCATAAAACTTACCAAGTTTCAATAACCTCCTGAAAAGTTGGCAAATGAAGATATCTAATATCAATAATAGTAATAATAAATGAAGAAACACCGGAAAGCACTCAAGTCAAAACTTTTATTTTATAGCCACCATAAAGTTTAGTAGTAATATTTAGCGTTAACATTTTACTTCTATAATTCTCTTTAGAAAACAAAATCAAGGTACATTCAAATCATTTATTTATGCATTAACAACAGGCTTCTCCCCTTATTGTTACCTATGGATAAAAAATTAATTTTTAGCGTGTGAAAGATTGTTTTGTCTGACTGGGATTCAAACCCGGGACCTCCAGATGTTAGGCTGAGACTTTACCACTCCGCCACGACAACTATAATAATAACATTACCCCCGTAAAATAAGAAACATTTTATTCTTTATTTAAAAGTACTTTATACTTAAATAAAAGATTTAAAAGACATTAAGAAAAAAATAAGTGTTACATCTAATACTACAATTATTTTCTAACTAGAACTAAATTATTTTTATTGGTGGTAGCATTAAAAAGGATTTTATGTAGAGAAATTTTTTACGTTTAAACAATTTTTTAAGGCTTAGAGTTTTAAGGCTTAATTCACATCACAAGAGATCTAGTTTACGATTAAAATTTAATGACTAGTCGTCTATTATTTTAAAATAATTTCAACAAAATTCCTTGACCTTTGACTATTTTGATAGGAAACTAGTTAAAAAAGAAAAAAGAAACAAACAGAAGACAATAGAAAGAAAAACATTCTTAATAATACAAAATAACAAGCAATTATTTGATTTTACCATGCCTAACCATATCGAATTTACTGGTAAACTAAAGAAAAAAAGCGACCCAATTTTTCATCAACAATACACTTTCCCAGCGTTTTTTTTCTTTTTTTTAACAACAATACATTTAACGAGAGCACAATGTCATCTAATGCAATGCAGCGTGTCAAACTACGCTGCAGGTGGCGCTCTTAATATTGTAGAATTATAACGATAACGGGTGGGATTGGTGAGGGGCCGAGAGGTTTTGTAGAAGGGGAGGTAATGAAATAGAAGTTTTGATACGAGAATAGGGAGAGGAGGGTGGTCCTTTTGTAAACGTTGGATAACATAAATTTACAACAAGCAACTTGCACCAGCTGTTAAACATGGAACTTCACTCATTAAAACTATTAAATCTCATGCATAATGCAATGAACAAGACAAAACTACCTTCATCAGATATATAGAATATACATAAATATGTATAATATTTTCTACGTATAATTATATAATAAAACTAGATTAAATGTCAGAGGTTGAAATTAACAACTTAATAAATAACAGATAAATTATAATGCAATATATATATGATCATCAAGAAACAAAGCGATCAAAATTCAGATATCATTAGCCATATATATAAAATTGGAAATCAATTTTATTAATTATGACCCCAATGGTATTGATATACAATTTATTTATATAATAATAGTTTCCACTTACCAACAATCTTTAACAGTACGTTCGAGCGCTTTCGGATTAGTAATCCATCTTCAGGAACATTGATGTGTTATAATTATTTAATTCGCATATCATTTATTATACTAATTTGAATTTTAAAAACAAAAATTATAAATATAACGACTCATCGTCAAAAGGTAAAATTAGAGAATGATCTTCAAAAAGATAATCGTCAACGTTATGTCAGTATGAAGGTCTTGATTATTGTTTGATAACAAATGAGACCTTCATACTGACGTGACTGATAACGTTGACATTATTTTACCTTTTGACGATCAATTGTTATATTTATAATTTTGGTTTTTAAAATTCAAATTAGTGTAATTAATGATATGTGAAGAAAATAATTATAACACATCAATGTTCCTGAGGATGGATTACTAATCCGAAAGCGCTCGAACATACTATTAAAAATTGTTGGTAACTGGAAACTATTATACAAATAAATTGGAAATCCTAACTAAAAATAAAATGTAATTAAACATCCGGTATAAATACTTGGAATTCATTTTTATTACAGGAGAGATTCACTCGCGAAACAAAATAAATTTTTAATTGTGCTGCCACTGTACGAGAACAGAACGTCCTGCCATCTCCCACACGGACGGACAAGCATAAAGCAAGACTATCTGATCAAGGACTTACGTACCCTCACTTCCTAAGCACGTACCTAATGAATAACTGTTTTTGACCTTCTACAGAACCCAAAGCAAGTTCAAAAGGGATTAAGGGTACTAAAAAGGGTTAGAGGTTAATTACTGAGAAAGGAAAATCACTGTTGCACTGATGAACAGTTTGAGTCATCTCAACACAAGTAATTTAGTAACTTTTTTTTTTAATGAACACAAACTAATTAAATAGTAGAACGTAAATCTTGATATAATCACATAACTGAGCAAAAAAAAATTTAACATCACATTGTAAAAAAAAAAATAATAATGGAAAATTAGTGCGACATTAAAATGGGTCAAACCTAACATTAGGTTTTAGTAGTTATTTATTACTAATCATATAAACTAAAATTCTAACTTAACGCTACTGATACATGCTATTCTAGACTTACATGATTTCCGAATAAAATCAACAACATTTCTAATAGACACGCGCGTGCGCGTAGAGGGAGGGAATCTGATTACATTTCTGTTACAACTTGACTGTATTTACATTAATAATAAAGAGAGCAGTCACAATCATTTGATTATCTTTATAGATAAATTAGGATATATGAATGCATATATATACCGATGTTCACATTACACTCGAATACCGCCGGCACGATTTGAATATCCAAGTTTTATTACCAATGTTTTTAATGAAATTTTATGATGGATTAAGACGTACATTTTATTTATATAACTCTATTGTTAGATGAGTAGTAAACTCTAGATACAGTTGTCTTTTTTTTTTTAGCGCCATTCTTCGTTTAGTAATATTTTTAACAAAATAAATTTCTAATTTTAAAATTATCTTATGAATATCCTAAAAAAAACCCCATATCATTTATGTGTAAACATATAATCAACTTTCCTTCTTTCTATGTTGGTTCCATTATCTTTTAGAACATTTTTAATCTAATTTTCAACATACTAGTACATATTAAACATGGTTGGTGATAGACAGCACTCTTGCTCTACTTTTCTTCCTGGGTTAAACTACTCGGTTTGAGCATAGCTTATTTTCGTTACAGTTACACGATCAGATACAATTCCCTGAATAATCCTCTATATTTTATTTTGGCTTCATAATATTTTTATTAGTTGATCTTACTTGATAAGATTGAATGCTTGTACGACAATTATAAAACACATTTATTTGCTTAATTCTTTCTACATGACTCTCATCTGATGCTCTTATATAAACCCGATTGCAACTCTTATTTCCCGTATCTTCCTGAATCGGTACTGTTCTTCCGCAAACATTTTCCCCATTTTTATTTTTTCTAATTTTTATTAACACTTCTGTTCAAAATTCGCAGGAAAATCTGAGCCAAATGCGAAAATAAATTTTTGTAATCTCTACTAAATAACACTTTTTGAAGATCGAAATCGTGGTCGGAAAAGGTTTTCCGACCACATCCAACCATCGTAGATTATACCTTTTCATCAAGCTACCCCAACTACTATATATATATATATTACATAATTATAAATTATTATATTATATACATTACATAATGACAAGTAAATATAATAATAAATAAACAAATTTTATCATACAATAAATCTGACTTACACAGTTTAAATTTTAACCAAAAAAATGCGTCCATAAATCCGTACGAATCTTACCTGAAACAAAAACACAAGATTCAAATTACGAGTAATAGTAAACAAAAAAAAAAAAACAACATGTAATATGTTTTGTGCTGAATGAATATTGACCAAAGTAAAGAACAGACGATAATTTAAGCGAGTGTTCTAAGTATGACGGAGGTGGAAAGATCAGTCGAGAGATTGGAGCCAACGGTTTTTTTTTTTTTTTACCTCCGGGTCCACCGTTAGGCATGCTTCAGAGGATGAGATGAATAATTTTTAGCGTGTGTTAAAATGCCATGCCTGACCGGGATTCGAACCCGAAACCTCCGGATGGAAGGCCAAGACGCTACCACTCACGCCACGCAAGTGGCCAACGGTTACTAATTAACTGCCCTAACCCCTTAAACATTTTTTTAACGACGGTTTTTTTTTGTTATTTTTTAGTGAACTGTACACGGAAATGTCTCTTGAAATTTTTTGTCAGATATAGCTTTTTTTTTTTAATTACACTGATAAAAGTGGGAGTAATTAATTACGCGGACCAACAATTTGGTAAAATACAACTGAGTTACGATAAACCATCGAAAAACAATAAAGTTTAACCTTAAGGTTAAATTCTCTATATCTTGAGAACATCATATAATTTTGTACAAGCCATTCTTGTACATAAATAAAAATTACATCCAAATTCTACATGCAGAACACGTTCCTCAACATTAATATGTATATTAAATAGTATTAAAAATAATCAATAAAGTAGACCCTAAAGATTTTGTACATGTTTCTTCAAAAATCTGGGAAATTAAGAAACCTTAAAGAAAATCCTTATGATCATCATTATCATATGAACGTTCATCCTTATGATCAAGTTGATTTACCCTCTCGGTATGACACACAATTGAAAGACCAAATAACCTAACGCCTTAATGAGCAATACGAGAATAGTTTATACTACGTAGATATATACAGAGAGAAAGAAACAGAAAGATAGTGAGAGGGTTTATAGGCTAGAACTGCAATATAGAAAATCAATTCTGTCTTAATTGGACTTTTAATTAGTCAATTACCGACTAAAAATTGAAAATCAGTATCTATTTCTGAGTCCGTAATTTTAGCAGTTGATTATTTTTTATGTAACATCAAAAAGAAACTAGGAACTTCTTAAAACGTGAAATTCAAGTGAAATTTATTTAACAAATATAGTAAATATATTAATACGTGGCCTAAAATAAGTATATTATAATCTTTCGGTATAAAAAAAGGATGGTGCGTGACTTTGTTTGTTGTATGTGCTCACATTTTTATTTTAGCTGCTATTGGCGCACTAACGATTTCTACTTTACGAATGATTCGTACTTTTTGATACGAACGATTTATCTAAAATTATATTTGTGTTTTGGGGATAAAAAAAGAAAGCATTGGGTTTAAAGCTGTTAAAAAATCACAATTCAAGAAGCAATTAAAAATGATCAGGATTTTGAAGCTTTACGTTGTGAAAGTATTTGTTATTGTTAGTAAGCTAACTTTATGAACGATAATTAGTTACAATTAGCAAAAACGTTTAAAAAATCATGAGTAATGAAACATAAACCATGTAGCATTTCGCGGGGCCCGCCTTTTTTTAATATAATATACATTATACAAATAATGGAATAAAAAATAAACGTTTATTACACGTCTAAAATTTAATAAAAACACAATTTATATGTATCTTTAAAATAATTTCTTCAATAAACATAAAAATATTTCAGGAAATTGCGATCTTCAAAATGATTACCCTGAAATGTTTAGTAATAAACAATTTATAATATAATAAAAACGTTGTGATAAGTACATTTCTATAAAACGGTACGGTATATCATATAATAATAAATAGTACAATACAATTCAATAAAAAATATTTATGTATTATTTACATCCTTTTATGATAAATATAATACCAAAGTTGTAAAATTTTTAAAGTAAACGATTTCATAAAAAAGAACGCTGGTATTAATTTTTCTTTTAACGCAATGCAGATTTAAAATTAAAACAAACTGTAATCTCTCTTTAGTTATGTAATACGAGTAATAAAAATTCAAAAGTTTTAAACTTAAAAAAATACTCTAATACAACGCATATAAACAATACATTCTGTTTTATTACTTGGTAATTTCCTGTTTAAAAATAACTGAATTTATTTTGTTTTACATGCCGAAAAATTTACCATGTAATTAATTATACATATTTAAAACAATAACACACAATTTATATAGTTATCATTATAACTATATTGTTATCATTAACAATTGATATAGTTATAATGATCATAAAGTAAAAAAAATTATGAACAAAAGAAAATAAATTTTTCAAATTCTGCTTACCTATTTTAAAAACCCCCCAAAAAACTTCGTCGGAAAAACATGTTACTGGAGCTGTAAAATTTGAAAAAATATTCAACTTGATATCAACCACCCGTTCGGTTATCGACATCACTGTCCAAGAGGTTTTACTCTTTAAATCTACCCACAACGTTTGGTCGTTTATAATATAATTTCATACGTGTTTAACGTATGAAATTACGTGTTTAACGTTTGAACGTGTTCAAACGTAAACACGTATCAAATTTCATTTGATACGTGTTTACGTTTGATTTGGTTCAAACGTAACATTGGGTTAGAAAAACCAGCTTACCAGAGCTGATAAACTTCTTTATGTACGTTAACCGATACTTTCAGGCGTTGCTACACAAGAAAAATAAAAACAAACTTGCACATAAATTTCACTTATAATATAAACACAACTGGTAGATTACTTTATTTTATACGTCAACTACTCGTTTTTTTTTTTTTTTTTTTTTTTTTTTTTTTTTTTTTTTAATCAGTTAGCGTTCTATCTCTTGAAGCGTTCCCTGTATTATGTCTTAATAGTTTTTAAATATTTTTTACATAAAAAACATCGAGAATAGTTAACAGTGTATTATTAATATTAATCAAGTAAACTATTTTTAAATACCACTAATAAAACAGAATAATTCATTGTACATCACGGAGTTCGTTAGAACTTCATCGGTAAGAGGCAACGAACTTCATTTACAGATCTAACATGACCTAACCTAACAATGAAATGAAAATGGGGGAAAAAATAAGCGTGAAAACATTAATTATAATTCAGTGCAATTAGATTAGAAATAAAGAATATTTCCAAAAAATACCTCGAATTTTGTTACACTTTTTTCTTTTTTTACATTTGATGAACCGCGGGACTCGAATATGTCATCTTCATTTTTTTTTAATATACTTTTATGAATCGTACCGCTAGATAACAATTCTTGATAGTACTATAGGTAGCGTACAAAAAATTTATAATGTACTTGAAATAATAAAATTTAAAAGAAATTATACTACAGCTTGTTTTAACAGTAAATGTTCTTATGTAAACGAAAGTACTGAAGATGAAACAATTTTTTAATTCCCATCACTTCATAAAAAAAATAAAATAATAAAAGTATTAGTTTAAAAGAGATTATACTAGTTTTTTTTTGTTTTTTTTAATGAATAAAGAAAAAATAATTCCATTGAAAAAATCGAGGGTTACACTTAGAAAGTAATAAGTGCAATATTACATCAAGGATCTTCGATTTGTGAAGGTCATTATACTAGTTTTATTAAAAATAGGAAAAATATGGCATGAACTGAATGATATGACTATCAAAAAAAAAATTGGCCGTGAAATTCAATTTATTTACACTAATGCAATAAATTGTAATAATAAATCCATAAGATAACAATCAGTAATTCGTTAAAAAAAATAAAAGAATAATAGATTATTCTATTGATAAACGCAGTGATATAAAAAAAATTACAATTAAATTGTTGACCGAACGATAAGAGTCTCGCAAATATCATTTCTTCCACTGAAAAAATTGTTATTAATTTAGAATTTTATTTTTAAAAAAATATGTTAAATATATGTAATAGACAATAGATGTACAATAACAGATAAAAACAATGTTTAAGCGTTCCATATAAGTAAAAAAAAATAAAAAATTGTTACAAAACTCTTACCGGCCCGATTTCATTTATTAAACAACAAATAATCAAAATAATTGTATTATTTTGATATGTATTGCAAATAAATGAAATCGGACCGCTAAGAGTTTTCAAAAATATTTTTCTGTTTTTTCTTATTATACGGAACGCTTAAACATTGTTTATTATCTACTATTTTATAACAGATTTGGTAATTTCAGTAAGACTCGCAGATATCATTTCTTCCGCTCAAAAAAAAAAAAAAAAAAAATTCCGTAAAATAAATAAACCTGTTTTTAACAAAACGATACTGAAAAAAAGGTAAGAACTACATTTCTATTATCAGAATACGTTATTAATTTAGAATTTTCTTAAAAAAAATAATAAATGTGAAATGTATGAAATAGACAATAGATATACAACAATAGATAATAAACATGTTTAAGCATTCCATATTAATAACAAAAAATAAAAAATAAAGATTTGTTACAAAACTCTTACCGGCCCGATTTCATTTTTATGTAACAGATATCACATTTAAAGAAATAATACAATTCCTACGATTATTCCTTGTTTAATAAATGAAATTTTGCCAGTAAGATTTGTAACAAATTTTTATTTCATTTGCTTATTATATGGAACGCTTAAACATTGTTTTTAACTGTTATTGTACATCTATTGTCTATTACATATATTAAACATGTATTTATTTTTTAAAGAAAATTCTAAATTAATAACAGATTTTGATAAAAGAAAAGTCTTACCTTTTTTGATATCAGCATCGTTTTGTTAAAAATAGTTTTATTTATATTACAGAAATTGTTTTTTTTTTTTTTTTTTTTTGAGCGGAAGAAATTATATCTGCGAGAATCTTATCGTACGGTTTACAATTTCATTGTAATTTTTTTTGATATCACTGCGTTTTGTTAGATTATTCTTTTATTTATTTTTTTTATTAATTACTGATTGTTATCTAATGGATTTATTATTAAAATGTATTGCCTTAGAACAAATTGAATTTCACGGCCAATTTATTTTTGTTGATAGTCATATCATTCACCTCACGCCATATTATTTCT
The DNA here is from genome assembly GCF_047948215.1 of Lycorma delicatula. Lineage (NCBI taxonomy): Eukaryota > Metazoa > Arthropoda > Insecta > Hemiptera > Fulgoridae > Lycorma > Lycorma delicatula. Next base: position 66,141,648 of record NC_134462.1, read on the forward strand.
TTTTTCATAAAACTAGTATAATGTCTTTTACGAATCGAAAATCCGTGATGCAATATTGCACTTATTACTTTGTAAGTGTAACCCTTGATTTTTATTGTTAAATTCGATTTTACCAATAGAATTTATTTCTGTTTTATTTCTTCCTTTTTTAATGAAACTAGCATAATCTCTTGTAAACTAATACGTTCATTTATTTTTTTTTTAAGAAGTGATGGGAATTAAAACAATTGTTTCATCTTCAGTACTTTCATTTACATAAGAGCATTTATTATTAAAACAAGCTGTAGTATATTTTCTTTTGTTTTATAATTTCAAGCACGTAATTAAGTTTTTGTACGCTGCCTAGTACTACCAAGTACTGCTACCTAGCGACGCGATTCGTAAAGGTACATTAAAAAAATGAATATAATGATATATTCGAGTCTCGCGGTTCATCAAATGGGAAAAAAAACGTTGTCTAACTAAATTCGAGGTATATTTTGAAAGTATTGCTTATTACTAATCAAATTGAAGTGAAATACAATGCTTATTTTTTTTCTTATTTTCATTTCATTGTTAGGTTAGGTCATGTTTAGTACTGTAAACGCAGTTCGTTGACTTCGTCGCCTCTTACCGACAAAGTTCTAACGAACTCCATGACATTATCATTAAAAACGTTATGTAATTGAAAAAAACAAAAAACAAAACATCATTCGTTTCATTGAGAAATAAGCATTAATAACTTATATTCAATACGTTAATTAACGACATATTCTTTTCAAAGGTCCAATAATCAAGAAAAACGTTTTTTTAACTTTCTTTTCTATCGGGAACATGAAAACTACTATTTTATTGTATAGTAATTAGTAAAAAATTAATCCAGTACAATAAAAAAATAAGCTTCTTTAAAAACGAAAAGAAAACAGGATTAACTTAAAATTATAAAATAGTAAATTATAGAAAATCAAGAAATATTAGTGCAATTTCGACCATGCGCTTCAGGATTTATACTAAATACAACAAACAAGTATCAATAACTCATTAAGTTACAATTTCATTGTAAATTTTTGGATAATATATTACCAGAACCCAATAAAAAGTGGCAACAGAAGAGTTATGAAAAATTTGGTTTTTAATTTAAAAAAAAAAAACAAAAAAAACAAGTGAATGTGTATACTGTAAAATATATTTTGAATATGATGGCGAATAGTGCAGGTGTTAACAAAAGTATACTTAACAATATATTTAAATCTCAAGGAAAGGTTTTAAACAAAAATGAGATAAAATGGTGAGGAAACTAGTGAATGAATTGAATTGTTGAACTATTCCATTCAAGATTGTGAGGGTGTTTTTGACGATACATCAACTTTACCATCTGTTCAGCAAGATAACTAAAGAAAAAGTAAATAACACATATTTGAACTGACATTAAGTAGTCACAGACCCAACGGCTGGTGACTTAACGATAACAACGAAATGAAAGGAATGAAATAGAAGAATAACCCGTACAGCGAAACCATAAAATCATCTATTTGAACCGATAAGACAAACCAAGAATATTGTTCCTTAGCAAATCTTGAAAAATCACTGATCTTGTTATCCAATAAATTGACTGCAAAATAATTCGGGTGCCGATCCAAACGATTTTGATAACGTAAGCTGGCCAGAGAGATTTCCTGGCGAACGGTTCGCCACTTAAGATCATTTTACAGAGTGATTCAAAGAAACGGGTAATTTTGAAAGTTGTGTTGATAGCCGTGGGCGATTGGTACCACTTGATAAGTGGCGCCAGCCTCTCTAACCTAACCTGCCATTTAGTCATTGATCCATTTGTCATGGATCCTTGAAGTGGTACCCAACGTGCATTTGCTATCAAAGCGTTTTACAAAAACAATGACAGTGTGGAGGGAGCGCGTAGAAAATTTTGCCGTCATTTTAATCTGGGACGGCACGACCGTGTTCCATCAGAACATGCAATTACAACATGGATATCTAATTTTGAGGAAACTGGTTCGGAAATGAAAAAGAAACCTCCACCCGTGAGCGAACCGTCCGTACACCACACGATGTTCAAGCTTTACAAGATGATGTCACACAAATTCCACATCGGTCAATCCGTCGTCTCTCAGCATCTTTACAATTGCATAGTTCAAGTGTTCGAAGAATGTTAGTGAAGGACTTGCAATACCATCCATACAAGTTGCAGATCGTCCAGGAACTGAAACCGAACGATGCAGTTGTGCGAGCACAATTCTGTAATGTAATGCTTCAGAAGATAAATGATAACGAAGAGTTTGTTCACGAACTGTGGATGTCAGACGAAGCGCACTTCCACCTCAGTGGATTTGTTAACAAGCAAAATTTCAGATACTGGGCACAAGAAAATCCTACGCAGCTACACCAGCGTCCGTTGCACAGCCAGAAAGTGACCGTGTGGTGTGGTATGTCATCTTACGGTGTTATAGGCCCTTATTTTTTTGAGGATGACAAAGGTCTTGCGAATACAGTGACGTCGGCTCGTTACGTAGCCATGCTTGAAACCTTTGTTGTGGAACAACAAAAGAGATTTCCACCGATTCTTAACACAGCCTGGTTTCAACAAGACGGAGCAACGTCACATACTGCACAAATATCGATGGTAGCTGTACGCCGATTGTTTGGACAACGTACCATTTCACGAAATGGTGACATTACATGGCCTCCCAGATCGCCTGATCTCTCAGCTTGCGATTACTTTTTGTGGGGTCACCTTAAAACCAAAGTGCTCCACAGTAGACCTGCTACAACGGAAGAACTGAAGGCAAAGATCCGAGAAGCAATTGCGGAAATTCCAGTTGAGATATAACGTCAAACCATGAAAAATTTAACGAAGAGACTTCGTGAGTGTTTACGTGGAAGAGGAGGTCACCTGGAGGATGTCATTTTTAAAAAATAAACTAAAATGTATGTATCCTAAAATGGCAACATTTGTACAATTACATGAAATAAAATTAATTTTCTAAAAAAAAATTTTCATTAACGTTATTTCATTTTTAAAATTTGACGAATTTGCTTATATTAGTTCCAGATATAAGTATAATGGACTTTAATGAATGTTTTGTTTTTTCTAAAATGAGAGGTAAGTCGCAAATTGTCAATATACACCTCCACCAATGGCATCAAATCTTTCCTTCCCACACCATCAAAAACTAATAGTGTATTTTTAAATATAATACATAAATATTTCAATTAAACAGAAAAATCTATATATATATAAATGAATGTCTGTTTGTTCTGAATGATGTACCAATCATCCAATCCTGTACCATTCATCCGAGTGCGAAGAAACTTTGGTGAGTTGTGCGTACGCCCGTAAAACTTTCTGAATTAGTTTGGACCCATTAAGTGGCGCTAGGGTAGAGATAATTAGAAAAATTGTATTTGGTCCGGTTTGGCTCATAATCAGAATATGTGTTACTTACATAGAAAGAAATACCTCTGCAAACAATGGACCTGCTAAATGGCGCTGGGGTTGAGATATTTGGAAAAATTGCATTTATGAACCGATTTGGCTCCTATACAGAATATATATTGGTTAAAAAGACAATTTTTTTTTGCAAAAACTATACCCGCTAGGTGACGCCAGTGTCGAGATATTTTCGAAAGAAACAAATATACAAACAGATTTTATTCTTCTATATATATATATATATATATATATATATATGTATGTATATAAAAGGAAATGTTTGTATGTGTGTCCGCTACAGACTAAAAAACTACTAAACCGATTTACGCGCGGGTTTTTGTAAAATGGTACGCATTGTATGGCAAAGGTTTGTAGCTATTGAAATCCTCTATCCGACTAGTAGAAAGAAAGTTAGGGGTACTTTGAACCGATTACTGTGTTCAGAAAGTAGTTTGAATTAAATCCGATAGTTAGTGCTGTTTTGACAATTTAATTTATTTACATTCTGACTTTTATACAGTGAAAGGTTAAATTTTTTGTGGTTTCGTAATATTTTGTAAGTTTCTTAATGTTCAGTATTAATTGTGATGATTTTGCATCCATATCTCTTTTCGTTAAAAAGTTATTTTCCACTTCTGTGTTTAGAGAGTGGTAAATAAATCCGATAGGTAGTGCTGCTGTTTGCCAGTTGAAGTTATTTTATTATCTGACTTTATAAAGTGAAAGGTTAAATTTTGTGAAGTTCCGTAATGTTCAATTTTTTAATGTTTTATGCAAATATCAATTGTATTCATTTAATTTATCTATATATATGTAATATTTTCCATATATATGCTTAATTTAATATCGGCGGGCGATAACGGTAGCAACGATGTGAGCGGGGCGCACAGTATACGGACGCATTGATACAAGCATTACTCCCACCACCCATTCTGAGACACCAATAAAAGAGCGTTTACCACGAGAGTGAACGAAATTCATCGTCGATCACCACCTGGAGAATACCAAGAAGAAGAAGAAGACAGAAGAAGTTCCTGGCCGGCTCAACGTGGGACCTCCCGGCGGATGCAAACATCCCTGCCGGAGCAGCAGGCCTGGCCGGCTGCCGAGGGAGTCGCTGGATGCGGACGCTAATTTTTAGCGTCTATCTTCTTCCGCGTCTTTAATTTTTATTTAATAGTCATTCGCCTCCCCAAAAAATGACTATATATATATATATATATATATATATATATAAATTTATTTTTTTTTACTTATGTATTGCTTCAGAAAAGGAGAATGGGAGTTTTTTACAACTATATTTTCTACATCGATACCTTAAAACCTCTATAAAACGTTTTTGTCCATTTTACTCCAATTGTCTTTGGTAGCAAAAATTTTTGTTTTTAATTTATTTTTAATTTGAATCCGCCTAGCAAGTTACTCACTGCATTTAAAATATAAAAATCCTGATTTTTTTATAGCCCTTACTCTTTAGTATTTCTTGAAAAAGAAAAAAAAGACTTAAACTTTCACCCTCATCGTAAAAAATTACAACTTTGTTTATTTAGAATTATGGGTGTATCTTTGTATTTTTTTAAACAATTTAAAAAAGTTTTTTTTTTAAATTTATATCTCTACTTAGGGATAAATTTTCTTAAAAACTAATTTAATCCAAATGCTATCCCCTTGTATAAGGAAGGCCCCAAAATGGAAAAAAATTCGCATTTTCAAATCTTTGATGCTGAAAACTTATTTTCTTAAACAATAAAGTCATTAAAATAACTTAATACTCCTCCCGTGATAAGATATCCCTCACATTAAAAAAAAAAAATCTAAACTTTTTTTAAATTTCGCTTTTTTAATTTATTTAAAACCAACTTTAGTGAATATTTTAATCATTAAAAAAGCCCCTGATGATGAGCCCCAAATTTTCAAAAAGTCGAAAACAAATTTCTCGAAATTGTGATTCTACCATACCAATATTTAAATAGTCTGATTACTTCTTTATTTTATTAGAATCTTGGAATTAAAAAGAAGCTGGCTAACTGAATATTTTTGGTTGATATTTTTTAACTTTGTATAACGCCGACTTTTTTCCGTTCAATTTTTCTAAACGTTTACATCCAATTGGTTCTGTATAGCAGCAAAGATATTCTTTGATAATTAATTCTTTCCAGATGATTAAAAAAATTTTTTTATACCTCCAAATTCGATCATACAGTATAAATATTTAACTTATTTTAAATTTCACGATTCGCTTCTTATTTACCGAAACGTTACCTGGAACTTACTATTTGATTGAAAGCTCTGAGAAGTTGAAAAGAATGGTGTGAATCATTACAGTAGTATCTGTATACGTCTGTATTAGTAATATTTTTCAAGATCAATTTTTTTATTGTTAGGTATTAGTGACAGATTTACTGCGTCTGTACGCTTTAAAACAAAATTTGATAATTTTTAATAACATGAATTGTACTAGTATCGATAGTACATCACACATTTCTGTATACCTCACCCGTTTCATTCATAAAACAACTACATAAATATTGAATTCGTGAATTATTTCAGAAAATCGATTTCTTGATATTTAAATTCTTTTCTCCTTCTATAAAGTAAAGCAATACGTTGAATGTGAAAAGTAAAAACCGAAGTCTAAGAAAAATTTACTACGGTTTTTATTTACCTATTTATTATTCAAAGATCTTATAATAATTAATTTTTCCAATTTTACTTCGAACATTTAACAAAAAAAATTATATCCTAAACAAGGACATGGTACTTACTTATTTCAACAACTCATTACGGGTTAAAATTTTCGATTTGATCATATGTTTCCGATTAAAAGCAGTATATTTTTTTCTAGCTGAACTTCTATACAATGTTCTATTGAAATGATAATGAATTTAAGCGAACTTCCTGTGCAATTAATTTTTTAAATAAGCTGTAAAGGTTACGTCTTCTGCGAACAACAAGAATAAAATATACATCTAAACTTACATCGTACGTATAATCAATCACATTATCTTCCCGTTTCCTAATCAGAAAGTCTATGTTCCTTTATATTTCTTTTTCGGAGGCGGTTATGTTATATATCTTTGTTCGTTTCTTATAACTGATGCTAATGAGATGTTTTGGTATTCATGATGTTTTCCTTAAAACCTTAACGAAGATTTCTATCGCATTCAAATTTGTGTATCCCGACAAAATTCCACAGATTTTCAATATGATATTATCCATGACATAACGGATAATGACATTATCCATGGAATTTTTATCTTTTCATAAACTCCTTTGTTTTTCTAAAAAAAAAAATAAAAAACAATTATTTTTACTATTCTGATTAAACTTTCCGGCACGATTCATAAAAATATCTTGTATCTTGATACCAGATAGATATATATTATAAATAGTATGCGTTTTAATTTTATATCACGGGTCTATCAGGAGAATGTATAAATTAGTAAGAAAAATGGCAGAAATTATTCAAGAATGAGATGAGCGTCACATCAGGCATATTTTTCAAGTACACAATTCATTTTGATAATAAAATTTTCTATCGGTTAAAAAATAACAGACATAAAAATTTTAATAATGATAAACAAACTATAATAAACCATAACAATGTGACATGGTTGTGAATTAAAATCTCGTTAATTTAGATTTTAAAAAAAACGAACTGAAACGTATAAAATCAAACGAACTGGAAAAAAACCTAATACTAAAATTTTGAGGATAAACGAAAATAATAGGTACTTTCTGTGCTAATAAATATAAAATAAAATAACAAACCACAATGCAAAGCAATTTAAAATGCCATTAACCAGATTTTATTTCTATTTTTAATCCTATAAACGTAGTTAATTCGCAGACATACAATTTGCAACACAGTTACGTTTATTGACCATTCCGTTCCACAGAATAATTTTTACCGCCAATTGAATCGCGTACACCATTCTATAGAATATAAAACAAACTATCAAAAATTTATTATTCTCAAATTTTCAACCAAAAACAAATATACGGGAACAATTTTCAACATATAATAAATAATATTAAAAAAAAATTAAGAATTTCTCATTTCTATAAAATAAGTAGTTCTTATCCTATAAATGAAAATACAGAAAATGTAACAAAAAACTTATTTAAAAAATTCACTTGAAGAATATTAATCACAGGCATATCTACGAATCTCTGAACAAAATTAACAAACATAATAAAATTAATTTTGATTAACAATCTTAATTAGTGGTTTACTCAGAAATTAATAAATTAAACAACTAGATATTACAAAAATAATTAATTCCAAACAATAAAAAAACGTGGAAATTGACACTAGGCAATCAAAACACGTTGCATACAAGAATTCTTAGGAATATTTTGACCCACGCACACACGGTGCCATAACAGATTATTCAATAACAAATGCGAGGCGTGTGAGAATAGTAATGAGATTGGTAACACTGCGAGCGATCTGGCAACGCTGTATCTACCGGTCTGTGCTAGACCGGTTTGTTCATCCCTTCCACATGCTCAGTACGAGATTCAACTCCGTCAGCCAATACATTATTTTTGACAGCGCCATCAGTGAAGTTGTGTTTTTGTTGTGTGTCACGAAAATCGAGCATCGGAATTTAGAGCAAAGTTGTGCAATCAAGTTTTGTGTTAAACTTGGGGAATCCGCGGGTGTAACCTTTGAAAAGTTGAAACAGGCCTATAGGGAGCATTGCTTATCAAGAGCACAAGTTTTCCGCCGGCACAAATCATTTTTGGAAGGCCGAGAACAAGTTGAATATCAACCTCGCTCAGGGAGACCTTCAACTTTAAAATCAGACGAAAACGTTGGGCGTGTGAGGGTTCTTGTGAGATCAGACCGTCGTTTAACAATAAGGATGATGAGTGAACAGTTAAATTTAAACGCTTTCACCGTATGTCAAATTTTGAAAGACGATTTGGATATGTGAAAGTTTTATGCGAAATCGGTGCCGAAAAACCTCAAAACGGAAGAGAAGGCAATCGAAGAAATGTGTGCGTTGATCTTCTTGAGAGGATTGAAATGACCAAGAATTCTTCAATTGTGTAATCACAGGTGATGAATCCTGGATATTTGAGTACGATCCTGAAACAAAGCGGCAAAGCGAAGAGTGGCACACTCCGTCATCTCCTCGACCGAAAAAATGTCGAATGAGCAAAACTATGCTGATTTGCTTTTTTGACAGTAGGGGTATCGTGCATAAGGAATTTGTTCCTCCAGGACAAACTGTCAACCAAGTGTTTTACAAACGTGTTCTTGAAAGGCTCAGAAAAAAAAATAATTCGCGTGAGACCAGACATTACAGACAAGTGGATGCTTCATCATGACAATGCCCCGTGTCACACGGCCATTTCCATCAGGGAATTTTTTACCTCCTAATTCACCTAATTTGAGTCCTTGTGATTTTTTCCTTTTCCCAAAATTGATACATGTCTGAAAAAAATGCCATTTTGAACACTGAAGAACATTCAATAGAATGTGACCGACAAGTTAAAAGCCCTAACAGTTGAAGCCTTCCAGCGCTGCTACCAGGAGTGGGAACAAGGACTCCGCCGCTGTAGAGCTGCCCAAGGGAACTACTTTCAAGGGGATAATATTGTTGTTTGAAAAAAATAAAAACTTTGGTAAGTAAAAAGTCAGTCTCATTACTTTTCTCACACACCTCGTACATATTTCAAAATTTTCGGAGCTTACTGAACGGTGATTTTAAAGTATGATAATGACAAAACAACCAGCCATACCGTATTTGCTCACGTAATCCATGCACCTGGAATTTTTAAACAATATTTTTTTTTAATATTCAATGAAATAAATATAATTTTCTCACGAATTATCACAATTTAGATTAATTATAAATCTATGTAAAATCGTTTCCTCGCATAAATCACTCACGTACATTTATATACAAAAAGTGCGTAAATTACGAAATACGGTATTTGGAATGACTGCGGATTTTTCCGTTAAATTTGCTTCATGATTTACGGTAACTGCAGAGGGAAATCAAATAAAAATATTCGGTGATTAGAAAAGATCCGGTAGATAATCGCGTTGCCGATAAGGAACCCCACTTAAATTCCGTTAACCCACCGGGTTGGTCTAGTGGTGAACGCGTATTCCCAAATCAGCTGATTTGGAAGTCGAGAGTTCCAGCGTTCAAGTCCTAGTAATGTCAGTTATTTTTACACGGATTTGAATACTAGATCGTGGATACCGGTGTTCTTTGGTGGTTGGATTCCAATTAACCACACATCTCTGGAATGGTCGAACTGAGATTGTACAAGACAACACTTCATTTACACTCATACATATCCTCATTCATCCTCTGAAGAGTTATCTGAAAGGTAATTATCGCAGGCTAAACAGGAAAAAGAAGCAACGGAACTTAAATTCCGTTTCATCGCTCTTAAGAGAAGAGTATATAAACCCTTGCATTTGAAGTCCGCCAGAACCAGTGGAGAACCGCAAATAGAGGAAAATCCAAGAATAAAGGTACATTTGACAGTTATAATCCCTCAAGAGCCCCATGTTTAATTCAGGCAGAGATTTCATTAAATTTTGTAGTTTAACCTACCAGCTGAAGAATTTTGAAGGACAATTCAATCCAAATGACATTTAACGTTCAATAACTAGAAACCATATCGTTCTAAAATCAAATTTCAGGATAAAAACAAGGCACTTAACAACCCCCAGAGCGTTTCCAATGACGATTCTGTTTATTTTTTTGGGAGGTTTTCTCTTGGTGAGGTTGTGAGTAAATCGTACCAACGAAATATATAGAAGTTTATTAATGGGGCTGCTGCATCGTCATTACTAATTACTACGTATTTAAGAACGAGTTTCCTTAATCTTATTATAAAAGCGGGAGGCCAATCAGAATCCAGATTTATGTTAAAGGAAGACTAAAGGGCAAGTGTTTTCATTAAAGAAACCAGAGCTCGGTCTTGCAGTTTTTTTTTTTAGGGAAATCAAAGATTCTTACAGCATATATTGGAGACGGTCAACGCAAAATCAATGATCCCATTTTGTGCCTAAAAAAGTAAATAACAGAAGAAATCCATTTTTTTTCAATTTAAGACTTTTTAAATACTATTTCTCGTAATTTCGCTGAAAAAGATAAAATACAAAAAAATAAGCAAATATTATTTATAAAATTATTCTATGTGTGCGTGTGCGTGTGTGTGTGTGTGTGTGTGTGTGTGTCACACACACACAGTGAAATGCATACACATACACGCATAAACTCGTAGATAAACGAATAAAATTCTTTAGTTTCAAATTAAATTCTAGAGATCATTTTAATTAAAATCATTAATTTAAAATAAAAGAATGCAGCAGCGATAGTTTTAACAAAACATTCCTTCTTTACAATTTAAATTCCAAAAAAATAAATAAATAAAATAATAAGAATAAATACAGCATTCATAATAATTAATCTAATGGCTGAAACATTTTTATTAGAAAAGTAATCATAACAATACTAATAGATATATAAACATAGTAACTACATAAAGGATCGGATGGAATCGACGTAACTTTATGAAAGGCATAAGAGGGAGAAAAGAAGGTTCAACCGTAAATAAGCAGTTCGAAAAGAGTATTTTATTTCATTTTATTTATTATTAAGGATAGATTCCATCCTGAATAAGATCCTTCATAATCCTCCAATAAATTTTCCATCATATACAACAGAGCAGAGTCTTTTCATTCAATGTCACATAATTCAATACCGAACAGAATGGATCTTTTACGTAACCTGACTCTTTTAGTCTTATTTAAAAAGTTAATAATTATAGCAGATCTTCCATTTAATATCTTCCGACAAATTACCGTCGAAAATGTATTTTCTCATTAATTTTATTCTCAATTTGTTCCGTTAACATTTACCTTCCACGTTTAATTTTATTTTAAATTTATATTACCTATCCTCCTTGTCTTTTTAATCGGAATCATTACAAAATATATACATCGTTATTTAAATTTTATTTTGTATATTCGATGCTCTTACGTAATTGTTGAAAGCGATGTGATATAATTACAAGCCACTCCGAACGACAGCCATTCTCAAGTATAACATGCTACCGTGCCAGGTTAATGGCGGAAAGTTAGGAGTGAAGTGGTTTAGGGAACCACTTCACTGAACCAAACATACCATTTATTTTATAAAAGATAAAAAGGCAATTTCTTCAAAATACCTGAGCTGAAAAAAGTAATCCTACTTTTACGCGCAATAAAAATCACATTAAATATTGATTTATAAAACTACACGTATTTGTAAACTATTGCAAGGAAAATGATTTTCTTTTTTTCTTTTTAAGAAAAAATGGATACTACTTCAAGTAACTATTATAAAATGTTATATTTTATGTTTTTCGTTATGTATTTTATGTATTTCGTATGTTTTATGTATTTCTACGAAATGTCAAAGCTATATAATTGAATCATCTTATGAAACTTTGATCAGACACAACTGTCTTTCTGAGTAAAGTGAAGTAAACATCATCTAATAAAATAAATAAAAAAGAAATAAGCTAAGAAATAAATCCGATTTCAAAATTAAATCCCCCTCAAAAAAGCTGACAACAAAGTTGTAGAACTTTCTCGTCACTGTGGGTTGTTTCTCATGCACGGCTTACACACGTAACGTAATTAAAAATATTTATAATTTTATTTAAATATATATTTTTTAAATTTAAATCAATGATTCTAACTAAAGCGCGCGCGCACCATATTTAATTCGCGCAGGTGTGGCGGTACTAGCGGCGAAGATCAGCACTAAACTATTGTAATTTCACAATTTACATAGAACAAATTTCGTTTGTACGGTCGGCAACTGGTTCTTGAAAACTCAGAAGACGCAGTTTTCTCAAATTAACGATCTAAAAGACAGCAGAAAAAGAATGCTACCAAATTTGCGTCTCTAAAACAGAAATCATGACAAACTTTAAAGATTATCCGAAAATACCAATAAAGACCCCATATGCGAAAATATATGTCACAATCCAATTTAAATATTTACGAGAAATAATCAGTAACAACGAGAAAGAAAAAGTAGGTTTGGAAATCCGGAAATTTTTTTTCTTTTCTCTTGTTTAACCTCAGGGACCACCGTTAGGAATTGCTTCAGATGATAAGATGAATGATTTGTAGCGTGTGTGAAAAATGCCAAGCCTGACCGGGATTCGAACTCGGGAACTCCGGATGAAAGGCCGAGACGCTACCACTCGCGCCACGGAGGCCGGCAAAAAAATCCGGAAATCTAAATTACAAAAATTCAACTGCCTTACCAAAAAAATCTACAAAAAAAGAATCTTCAAATAAAAGCTAAACTGAAACATAACAATACTGCAGTCACACCAACAATATCATACAGAATTGAAATGGCAAATCTGACTGGCCAAGAAAAATTCCCCTAAAAATAGAAAAGAAAATCTTAAGAATAGCTTCAAAAAAAAATAAGAGTACAAAATAATATCAAATAAGAAAATTTGGAAACCGCAATTAGAAAAATAACATTAAAATTCTTCGGATACGTGATCTGAACGGAAACAAAAAGACGAAAATAAATTTTTGAAAAACTTTGGAAACATAAAACAGACTTCAAAATCTAAGAATAAAAGAGTAGGACTACTTGGATAGAATGAAATTTAGAGAAATAATTTAAAACGGAATAATTCTTGTGGATGAAGGAAAAAAGCACACCAGAAGAAAATGGGGAAAAAACGGATACACTGCGAGAAAAATAAAAGAACTATGGTAAAAATGAAAATACGGAAAAAGAAATGAGATTGGCTTGATCAAATATCAAGTAGGCTACTTCGAAATCTCTTTTGAAATTTGTTAAAGGAACCAAAAACTATTGAAAGCATATCACGAAATGAAACTAAAATTTCGTAATTTTTCATTTAATTTAGTTATAAACATACACATTATGGAGAATACGTTTTATTAAAACACGCCACAACCAACGAAATAAAAAAGTAATTATTTACTTTACAATAAAACAGAATAATAAATACCAATAGATATAATTTAATCGGTTTCAATTTAACTCGCCGGGTTAGTGGTTAAACTCGTTATCTCAAATCAGCTGATTTCGAAGTGTAGAGTTCTAAGGTTCAAATCCTAGTAAAGCCAGTTACTTTTATACGGATTTAAATACTAGATCGTGGATACCGATGTTCTTTGGTGGTCGGGTATTAACTACACGTCACAGGAATGGTCGACCTGAGACTGTACAAGAGTTACACTTCAATTACATTCACACATATTACCATCCTCACTCATACTGTGAATTGTATACCTTACGGTAGTTCCGAAGGCTAATCAGAAAAAAAAGAAAGAATCGGTTTCGATTAATAAAAATAAATTGAAATATTTAGCGATATTTCTCAAATCTAGAACTACACTCCAACACTGAAAGCATTATATAAAAAAAACAATACTATAATTTTACGCATACTTGCGAATCATGACAATTTTATTATATGAAATTCTATAATTTTTTCTACATCTTATAAAAAAAAAAAAGTAAAATAGATTACACACAATTTTAATATTTATGATAAAATTTAAATAACAAAACAGATAAAGGAAAATACAACTGTAATGTTCTTAATCGCTCGGAGTTACAATTAAGCATGCTTTTATTTTAATATCTCAATTCTTTTCTATTTTTTATCATCAAATAAGAAGCATTTAACAATGTTCCATTAAAAAAAAAAAAAATGGTTAAAAAAATCCACTACAATCCACTACTTTCATAAATATTTTTAAATTTGGGAACCCGGAAAAAAAAAGAAGGGCTTCAATAAAGCAGTTTGCAATACTGTATCTCATTCTTTTTTTATCATTAACTTTTTTAAATACCCACATCTTAGAATTTGGAAAGAAATAATTTTAATTGGTTTAAAATGAAAGGAAAAAATTACATTCATTCTATTTATAACTCAGTATGTATTACTTTTTCTTATATATATATCTATCTACTCGACTACTACTTTTAATAATTTAATTATTTGTTTTCTTTTTATTAATATAAAAGAAAATTAAAATTAAATTTTTTTATATCGATTCTAATTACGGTACTTTACAGAAAAAATGACGTTACCATTTATATATAACATTAAGGTCTTCTTTCTATCAGGTTATTACTACAATTTATCAGAAAGCAAGTACACGCTCTTAAAAACAGGTTTTTACAAATTCACTGGAAACTATACCGTCGCTAAATAAGTAAAAAGCAACTTTTTAATAAGGTAACTTTTTTACTGAACCTGAAATAAAAAAATTAAATAAATAAATAATTACCAAATAAACATTTAATTTCTTTTACTGTGAACATATATATTTATATTATAATAATAAACATGAAACTACAACCGCAACCTCTTTTTTATCATACAAATAAAAAAAACAAAAATGGACATAAAATAAACATAAAGCAGCTCATAAACAAACAAACATAAACAAAAAAAAGCCAATTAACGCAATAATTTAACGGCTAGAAACAAATATATGAATTCATATTAGTCTACCTTTTCTTTTTCCTGTTTAGCCTCCGTTCAGCTAATACTTCAAAGGATGAATGACCATGATATGTATGAGTGTAAATGAAGTGAAGTCTTGTACAGTCTCAGTTCGACCATTCCATAGATGTGTGGATAATTGAAACCCAACCACCAAAGAACACCGGTATCCACGATCTAGTATTAAAATCCGTATAAAAATAACTGACTTTACTAAATATTAGTCTACCTACGTAGGTTGCATATCTAAAAATACAACTACCTCATAAATAATCTATATAAATAAAAATGTAAATGTTCATCTGTTCATAATCTTAAATCCCCGAAAGTTCTTCACAGACTGCTTTGAAATTTTGACACAACGTTGCATTCGAATACGCGTGTGTTTTTTATACCTACTATTTATATACCTAATATGTCACACCTGTGACAGGTAGAAACATGCTTTTTTTGAAAAACAACGCTATCTGTTGGACGTAAAACCAACACACGCTATACTAAATATTTAACGATTAACGATTCCATTTCAATGTTTCCGATGTGTGTGTGTCTGCTTTAGACTAAAAAACTACTCGACCGATTTACGCGTGGGGGGAAAAGAGAAAAAGGAAAAAATCAGAAAAGGGAAGAAGGGGAAAATAAGAAATGGAAAAATAAAAAAGGGAAAAAGGAAAAACGGGAAAAAGAAATGGAAATGGGGAAAACGTAAAAACGGAAAATGGGAAGGGGAAGTGGGAAAGGGAAATAAGGGGAAGAAAAATGGAGGAATGAAATGGGAATGGAAAGGGGAAAACTGAAATGAAATTGGGAAAGGAAATGGGGGGAAGGAAAGGTAGAAAGGGGAAAGGTTAAATTTTGTGAAGTTCCGTAAAATTAATTTTGTTAATGTTTTATCAAACTTTCAATTGTGTTCATTCAATCTATATATATATATATATATATAAATACACTCAAATCTAGCAACAGCGAAGCATTGCCGAGTCTGCTAGTATATTTATACATAAAAATATAAAGTTATAATTTTACCAAATTAACGCGCAGATTAAAACAATATATTATTAATATATATATAAACAAAACTGTTTAATATATATATTTAAACAACTATAAATTTATTAAAATACGATTTGATACATTAGAAAATGACTTGAAATATTTATCAGTATAAATAAAAAAAGCAGTTAAAAAATATATACGTATGTATACGACTATATTAAATAAGTTGGGTGCCGGTAGTTTGTACACCGGGTCAGCTAATAAACCGGTTTTTGTTATGCACCGCTGAAATAACGGTCACGGCAACTAAGTATATTCAATTCTTCCGTTTGTATCCTCAACTTAAAAAAAAATATATATATATAATTTTAATTTATTTTTTTTATGCAAATAAAATAACTATAATCAGAGACATATAAAAATAAAAATATGTAGAACAGTACGTGTAGCCCTTATAATTAATTAATAAATACTAATAATAAAAAATAAAAGAATAATATGCATACATTTAACATCGTTAATACTTCTGTCATTTATTTAATTTAATAGCTACTATATTACAAGATAATCTAAGATCCAAACTTTACAAATGAGCTTAAATATATTAGAATTTGATCCTATGTTTTTATTTTTATACAATGAATCGATTTTTATTAGTTCTTCTAATCTAAAATGTAGTTTTATTTGCATAAAAAATGTAGCTGAGAATAAATAAAATGTAGTTCAACTACAGAAGATTATATGTGATACCTTATAAAATATTTTGACAGTTTTCGACCGTAATTATACGTTATATTCACCATCAATTTAATTTTACCGCTACTGTAGAGAAAAAACAAGTTTTTTTTAAAAATAGTTGAAATATTTGAAAGCATTATTATTCATACAACAAAATAATTCAAAATTTATTAATGCTTTAACGGATAAAATCTAAGTGATGTAATTGGATTTAAATCTGGTTAGATCAATTTAATATAACAACAATTTTCAAAGCCCAAATAAAATTTAGAGGTTTACTCGTAGAATTTTTTTTCAATTTAAAATCATACATTATCAAATAACGATTAATTGCTTAAATGAGTAAGAATTAATTCGGAATGATTTTTAGTTTTACTAAGATTAAACAATCTTTTCTGCAAGAGAAACGAAATATATTTTTCAACTTCTATGTTATTTTCCATACTAAGTGATAAATTATCTCGTCGTTATACACATTTTCTTACGACAGTGGATGTATAAAAATATCTTAATTACAAAAAATATCTTTAGGCACGCTGAAAGACGGAGGTAGAATTCACCAGTAGGGATAAAACCGATTTCTACCTTAAAGTTAAGAAAAACTTTAAATTTACTCAATACGACAACGGTTGCATGTTAAAAAAGATTCAAATGTTTAGCATACGATAAGCCCCCATCTTACAATTCCAGCAATATTTTGGTCATCGCTTGCCGTAAGGGTTGGTCATATCAAAAATTGTTACACACAATAGTTTTAGGTAATATTTAAAGGACTAACGACCACATTAAACCGATCCGATACTGTACCTATTAAGGGAGGTATGATTTTTTTTTGTCTTCGAAACCCCATTTTCTCAATCCCCTGGGCCAATGGTAGGTGATATCAAAAAACTTTATTGAGATAATTTTTAGGCCCTTATCCAAAAAATAGTAGGAACTTTAAACGAATTCGATATTTTTCTTAATAAAAATGTTATAACGATATTTTCTTTTTTTAGAAAAAGCCATCCATTTCCACCCCAATGGTCTGATTTTGGCCGTTAACGAACTCGATCGGGATTTTGAGACAAGTTATTTTTAAGGAAGAATTTTAAAGTGATTTGACGAAAACTTACGGCAGTTATCGTGTCCAAAAGAAAGTGAAATATATATATATATATATATATACATTTATAAATATATATATAAACTTTTGAGCTGACGGTGGTTTTAGAGTCTGGGGGATACGAACATATGTCGACATTTTCCGGAAGTCGAATGATGGTACTTATTACAATACGTAGTTTTCTAATAAAATGTACCTAAACGACACCGACCTATCAGAATTTTATTTTCAAAGAATAATGTTACTTAAGCAACTGATCCTTATAGTCCAGTAGCGGTTCGCGTATAGTAACTGCGAAATTGCAGCACCCCCTATTTCCACTTTATATTATCGATAACATTTAATATAATGAGTCCTTTTTTCTTTAATTCTTTCTTTATATTTGTACAATATATAATCCTTAAGCTTGATGTCAGTAACAATCCCTCAGTTTACAAATAGATAAAAAAAGTTTTGTATGGAACTGTGCGTTTCATAGTTCCAGCGGCGTGATGTTTGGCTGTTATGCGCAGGCGCACATACAAAGCTGCACGCAAGGCTACGAGGGACAGAGAGAGAACTATCGTTCCCGGAGTGCCAACCCTGGCGTGTTGGTGGAAGGAGGTTTTTTTTAACTCCGCCTGTGTATGGAACGTTCCTTGTTCGTTCCCTTTTGTAGTTTAGTCGGTGGAAGGAATATGAAAGTGGTTTAGTTGTTTTTTATGGTGAAAAGCAAGGGCTCTTTGATTGCCAAATCTGTCCAAAAACACGCTGAAAGGGCGAAAGAGAAGGTAAATTAGTAAAAACGAATTATGTAATTGTTTCTGTGTACATAGAAATTTAAATTAAGCACCATTGGACTACAGTGTTTTTAAGCGGACATTTTATTAAGTTATTATCTATTCGGTTAAACAGAATACGGTTTTTAAGCACATTGTGCTTGTGTACCGAATTCTTTAATGTGATAAAGTGTAGAATTATTATCCTGCTTCCAGCTATTCTATTTGATTCATTTTTTTCGGTTCTTACAGTTACAGAAAACTTTAACAATGGCCTTAAAAAGGCTCAGAAACAAATTTTCTGGAGCAACACCCCCCCCCCCCCCCAAATACCTCCACCACTAATTTTAGCTACGAGCCGCCAATGTTTTGGTCAACCAATTGAAAGAGGTAAATTATACGGCTGAATATCACCTGAATTCGGGAGAGCTTTATGATGTAATATTTGGTTTCGTGAACCATCATCGTAAACCATTTTATTCGTAACCTATCTTAATTCTATCATGCCATTTCTAAAAGTGATTTCTACTAGTATCTGACAACAGATTACTTAGGTATCTATATATCTTTTAGGTATATATATATATATATATATATATATATACCTAAAAGATCGTATACATATTGAAAGATGTATAAAAGATCGTACATATATAGATACTGGATTATAAATGGATATTAATTGGTTAACAAATAGATCTGTTATGTTTATCGGATAAAATAACAGTGATGATAATTCTGTCTCGTGTTTGGTCAAAATAATTGTTATGTAGATGTTTCTCAGATTTGTTTCTGACAAATAGTAAAGCGTTGGGATTGTTTATAAAAGTAAAAAACATTAACAGACAGTACAGATTTAATCAGTCGAAATTCGTTTTATTCCAATTGATAAGTATTACTCTCACCTTATGATTGGGTAAAAATCAACGAATATGATTGCTTGAAATTTACTGTCTCATAATTAATCAGTACTTTTTACAGTTTGATTGGTGGAATGTAATACTTTTTGAATTGTCAATCGTAATCGTACGCGTTATTGGTTGAAAAAATACAATATTTTGATTGGTTAGTTTCTGAAGTAATATCTGGGGGGCAGGGAGTGATAAGTGTAATCTGCGATATTGCTTGGATGAATGTGAATTGCTATTGGTTTATTTTTATCGGCTTGTCTTTAGGAAGATTAGAAACTATTTTTGGCTCATATTTAATTTTTTTTTTATATATATATTATGAAGAGCGACTTATGAAGGGTGACTGTTATGAAGGGCTAAATGTTAAATAAATTTTCATTAAATTGTACTATTATGAAAAATTAATCAATGGTCCGTATCTTAATCCTTTACATTTTCTTACGTGTCTGCCATTGTAAAATGTAATAGAATTCTTATTTACTATGTACGCATTCATTTTTACAATTACACGTTAAAATTTTGAACGATAATTGAAAGTGATTTTGAATAAAAATATGAATTGCTTGAAACTAAAAAATTGTGTTTTTTTTTTAATTTGTGGATGATAACAAAAAAATATACGTAAAAATAACTAGTTTTTTAAACTCTTCATAAAAATATACTTTAAGATGTCGACCTCCTTGGCTGAGTAGGTAGCTTCTCGGCATTTCGTGCAGAGCTCCCGCGTTCAAATCCCGGTCAGGCATGGCATATTTTTTAATACGCTACTAATTTCCATCAACTGTACGTAAAAATCACAGTTCTAATAACATTAGACTACCAAAATATATATATTTTTAAAAAAACTCATTGAAAGATGGTAAAATAGTTACTGGCTGTTCAGTTATTCAAAAGAAATAGTTATTTAAATTTTGTCTGATAGTGTTACTTTAGTCGCTAATGACTATAATTTTTGATGCGTCTGTAAATTAAAGGATTGAAAAAAAAAATTTTCTTAAGATGGTTTCAACAGAAAACAAAAATATTAAATACAATTTCAACATAGTATTCAAACTACTGAAAAATAATAAAAATTAATAGAATCTACTGTGAAAACACATTTATGAATTTTAATTTTATGAATATACGGGTTAGAAAAGTAAATAAAATTTTATAAGTTAAAAGTATAAAACTTTTGTTCACTTTTCAAATATTACAGATCTACACTAAACTATCAAAATAATAAAATTGATGTCAGTAGCTACGCAGTGACCGAGTAATTTAAAAAAAAAAAATGTAACCGACATTAAGACCAAGTATTTCGACGCACGTCTATAGAATTATAAGTACCGATGCTGTATATTATATATAATATATGTTGGGACTGAAAGATTTAAGACAAGATATCTCGATTTTTGATGATTTTAATAACGGTACAACATATCTTGTGCAGAAACCTATATTAACTGCTATACAGAAGATCATATAACGTGACGCAAACATGTAAAATATCAGGATTCCCTCTGACCCTACCTACCTGCCGGACGGCGAAAAATTTCTTTAGTAAATTTTCAGTCCGATTCTTTCTGTCTAAAGATTTTTTTCAACATCACGATACCACCGCGAAAAACATCTGTCAATTGCAACAAAACTTATTTAAATCGGATTAATAGGAAAAAAAGTTATGTGCGAACATAAAAAAAAATATACGGGTCGAATACATAACCTCTTTTTTGAAATCTGTTAAAAACCGATATGTAACAGATGAACAAGGATGACACTTAACAAGTAGGAGATTTATGTATATATGTTTTTTAATTTAAAAAAAACCCTTAAAAGTCTTAATTAAGGAGAGTAAATTTACAAAAAAAATAAAAAAATAGGAATTCATATTTTTTTGTCATTGTAAATAAAAGAAAAAATAATTCTATCGATTATTACAATAAAATAACACAAAAAGTTCTAATTACGGAAAATAACGAAAAATTCTAAAGTACTTGAATTAACATATCAACTGCAATGAAAAAAATAAGTACAAGATACATAATTCGAAGAACGTCATCCGAATTGCATAACATAAAGATGAAATTTATGACCAAGAAAAAAATTGTTTAATCAATTTTTTTATCGAATCTTGAAATTTAGATTTCGAAACCTTTCATGTTGACGATAATTTTAAATTATTATTAGAATTAGTTACACAACTAAAAATATATAAGAACATAAATATATAAAGAAAAATATATAAATAACAACATTACTTACAAGTAAATAAAGAGAATGGAAAGTGCATCGAACGTTCCATAAATATCGAGAGTAAGACAATAAGTCTTAGAAAATAATTTTGCGG
This sequence comes from Lycorma delicatula, assembly GCF_047948215.1. NCBI lineage: Eukaryota > Metazoa > Arthropoda > Insecta > Hemiptera > Fulgoridae > Lycorma > Lycorma delicatula. Next base: position 66,163,450 of record NC_134462.1, read on the forward strand.
AGAGCTAATAATAAAACACTATATGTATAAATATACTCCCTAGACAATAAATTTAAATTAAAAATTAAAATCATAATAAATTAAAAATATATAAATGAGAGACAATTATTTAAATATAAACAAATAAATTTTGTAATGATATACTTTACGTAACATTGTTTTTGAACAAACAGTTGAATACTGGAATAAAAACCAATCAAACAATAAACTAAATTTTATGAAATCAATTTCATAAATAATAAAAAAAATCAGGGTGGTCTTACTTTATCCCTAATCATATATTTGTTACCTATAAATTTTCATACCATACACGAATTTCCTTAAAAAAAAAAATTGAAGAAAATTCAATAAAGATAAATTTTTTACAACCTTATTCGAAGCTGTTGAGTAAAACGAAAATAATAATGAAAACTAACTAAAACTTACCTCACGATAATAGCGATATTAATACATACAATTACGATTTATTTTGTCGCTAATGCAAGCGATTGATAACTTTTTTTCACCCTACCCCCAGGCCGGATCTACAACAAAGCAAAGCACAGCCAGCACAGAGGGTTATCTACTCAAACGGGCCTCCCCGTCCGCCGATCTAAGTCAGACATGTCAGGCCGCCGGTTAGATCTTTTCATTGCCTGCCTCTAACCCCTAGGGCGGGGTACCCAAAACCGACTATGTCGTTCCTGGACTCCACCCCAAAAGCCGGGACTAGTTCTTGATGCCAATGCCTCTAGGGAGAGCACTCTGTGCAGGGTTCTCACACCGGGTATCGATTTTTTTCGCGAAGGGATGAGAGAGTCCCAGTGCCTCATCACTGCCGCCCATCCGTGCAAGTACAGACGAACGGCAGCTCCGCAGGGGGCTGTCCCTCAACCCCTCGCCACCCCATCGTCCCTGGCTTTGTGCTGGAGTATCCGTATCACAAAGTCAGTGAAAACGCACGAAACCTCTCTGCCCCTGATAACATAACAATCTATGATTGTGTCATCTGTAAGGGGCCCAGTTACCAACTCACAGGAGCGACGTTCAGTAGTCCACATCAATCAGTCGAACACGACATGTTCCGATGTATCGAGCTCTACGCAAGAAAGGCAAAAGGGGTCGTCAGCTCTCCTTCTGCCATATAAGTACACCCGAAACACGCCGTGGCCAGATAAAAATTGGGTCAACCAGTAGAAGACTTCACCAAAGCTGCGGTTGACCCAAGGCTCGACCTGCCGGATCAGACGATGTGTCCATCGCCCCATAGAGGACACAGGTCCCATCGAACCTGCCAATCTCGGAACAACCACTTGTGCATATCACTCCTGTCAGCTCCTTCAATAATCCCAATCCTCATCCCGGCTAGTTGTTGATAACTTTCAATACTGTCTTATTAACTCATTCCCTATTGTAGACGATGCCATTAACTGATCGTTAAAATACTTTCTCGTCACCGCAAAAATTAATGCAGCTGTTATTTTTTCAAATACCACTTCATCATCCTAGTAATAATAGTTAAGTTGCTGTACAAATTCGAACGATTTCAAATGCTCTTATCAAAACATACTGTTTTTTTTCTTTTTTTGAATATATCATTACATAATGAAATATTATTTGGAAAATAGCCGATTTCTCGAAATTTGTTACACAAAACATACCCCAAGTGAAAAAGAGAACAGTGAGAAAATATGATAACAGGTACGACATAATAAGTCATAAATTTAGATTTTTTGAGCAATTAAGTGCAATTATAAGGGAAGTTTCGTTAAAATTACTTGGTAAGAGTACTGTTATTCTTAAGATATTTTTAAGATAAATTCTCTGTAATCAAATTAAATTACATTGTTTTTTTACTTCATAAAAGACAGGAGTTTAAAAAATGCTATCCTCGATCTTACATCGTAATAATGAAGCCATTTATTATTACCTTTTATACCATTTGCAAAAATATAACTTGACTAGTAAAATCGTATACGTACAGTAAAAGTGACTGTTCCACTCTTCGTAAGATTATTTTCTTGTAGTACGAAGAAAATAGATTACTGCTGCTCTGTCATTGCAATGAACAGTTAGTTTTGTTACGTAAACAGTTATATAAATACTTCATAATTACAAGAATCGCCTACATTTTTAATCTAACATTCCAAAGTTAACCAGTTATCAATTAAAAGGATAGTATAACTTTCCCGAACGAATATTCTTATTATTATTATTATTATTAATTTATTAAAAAATGAAAATCCATCTTACCAGCAAATTAAATGTGTCTCAAGATCTTTCGGTTTATTTCAAAACCATCATCAGGAGTTAAAATACTATAATTAAGTTAAAAAATTTAAATTATAATTATTAATGTTCTCTCAATTATTAAATAATTTCTTATAAATTTATTATTCTAACCTCTACTTACATTACATAAATTAAGTTAATATAATTTATTACATGTTTTGGCAGTTTTATGGCACATTTTATTTTAATGTTTTAATTATTAAAAAGTTAGATTTTCTACCATTTTGGGGATCTTACAATTGATTTACAAAATTGATATTAATGAATTTTAGTAAAGCTTACATTAGTGCGTTTAAACCAACTAGACAGCTTACACCATTATTACATAATTACAAAATTTTCATTTTGGCGCCCATTTTGAGGTGAACCCGACGGCCGAACGCCGCCATTCCTGTATTTTCATAATCCTGGATGTTTAATCCGAATCCGAAATTAAAATCGGAGATAAAAAGTGTTCACAAACATAAACATTGAATTCAATAACGAACTGCTGGTTCGTTGAAAAAAGTAAATGGAAAACATTATAATGTGAAAAATCTGAAACTATGATAGATTAGATTTTTAGAATGTAAACAAAATTTTTTTTGTATGAAGTGTACAATTGTTCGAGTATGAATATTTAAAAATCCTTTAATGTTGAGCAGAACAATATTTTTGCTGTAAACTTAATACTTTCCGCCAAGCTAAATAAAGATTTACGTAACAATTTAAGGTAGCGTATATAGACGTTACGTAAAAAAGTAACTCATCACGCTTTAAATACAAATTTATTAATCATCAATTTACAACTATGAATTGTAAAAAAGTATAAAAAAAAAGAAAAACGTTACGTCACTTATGTACAAAACATTAGACACGCGTACAAGCACAACAACAACAAGTACAACAGAATATAATTCAATCTCTATTTTACAGTCATAGATATTTAATGACACATTTAAAAATAAGAAAATTACAAGTTGCTTGAATTGTTTTATAAAACAAGAAGTCAACGCGGTTTAAATTTAAATAAAAATTAATTTTATATAATTAATTTAAAAAAAGAGTAAAGATAAATAAACCTAGAAGACAAAACGTGTTGAGAACACAATGCATATTAGCTTCTGTTTTTCAATTTCATGATAACATCAACATCTCATCAACCTTATAAATAATAACGATAATAAGCAGAGTGAATGATGAGAAAAACTTTTAAAGTGGAAGAAGAAAAAGAACAATTGTGCGGTAGGTGATGGGTGGAAGATGGGAAGATGGAGGGTGTTTGTAAAAATAAGAAAAAATGGTCTAAGAGATTGGATTGCAGCATTTCACATAGACCTGAAAATGAAAGTGCTTTATACATTGTTCGCATTAATTTCAGAGTCATGTTTCTCTCGCACGCGCTCCCTCGTTCTCTTTTCTATATTTATAAACAAACAGGGAACATAAAAATAAGTTCAGTCGGATGAAAAATGAATCGCAGCACAGCATTTCAATGAACAACAGCTATATTTCAAAATAAACGTAGAACGTCATCTTTACCCGAATTACACCCTCTAAGTCATAGTAAACCCTTCTATATATGCATATCAATAAGTTTATTAGAAAATTCCACCAGCGAATTACAAAAATCTAGGTCTGCGTTACGTAGATGGGTAGTAGACCCAATATAGCGTTACATTAATAAAAATAATGTGTCGAATAAGTCACGATGCTTTCAAAAAGTAATCAATTCTTTATAAGGGTTCTCATGATTTCCTAGACTTTTCTCGTACTAAAGCGTACCTAAAAACAAAATTTTCCGTTTCGCAAACCTTTTTTGTTTTATCAATAAACTTGGAGTCAGTTTTAAAAGAATAATTAAAACAAAAAAAGCGTGTGTGTACTTATGTACGCACATAATAAGTTATACTTCTTTGACGTGAATAAAAAAATAATGTAAATTTGAACTGAGTCAAACAATCGATAGACGACATTAAATACCATGAATACGATTCAATAAAAAAAAAATTTGAATATGCTTTTTTATTATTTACATTTTTTAATTCAATATTCACAATACTTATTTTCCTTCAGTTATATTTATTAAAATTAATTTTGCAAATTGATAAATTAACTTCAGATTAATTTGGATAACTGTAGACCGAAAAGAAAATAATAATCATAATAATAAAAAAAAATAAACTCTCCCTAAAAACTACCTTCATGATGTGTTACATCGGCGCACGCAACTTCCGTAACTTGCTGAAAATACACTCTGATCAGTTTCTCCTAACTCGCCAAAAGTTTAACGTCAATAAAATATAATAAACCTTGTAAAATTTCCAAATTGATGTTGGAATTTTAATAATGTATGTAATAAACCATCGTCTATTCAAGGATTAATTTTTTTTTTTATTAATAAAAAAGCAGATAGATGTAACATTGCTATATATGTTCCATGCCGGCTTTCTAAATATCATGTTATTTAAAACAACTAATATCGGAATATGTGATCTCATTTATTTTTTATTTTTTGCAAATTTTTGTAATAAAGTACAATAAAACTTTTAACAATAAAAATGCAAATTTCGAAGTATGTATTGTATGTACGATTCATAAGAAGAATGATTTGAATAAATAGAAATGGTAATAAGAAAGTTGAATAGTAATAAAAATGTAGATACTTCACTTGTAATATAAATATTTAATAAATTAAGGAAAAAGTAATAAATACTTACGGTTTTCTTCCGTTCTATTATTACACTACATAAAATTGATTCTTTCATTTAATATCATAACATACGTTAATTTATGCAAACGAACAATTTTAACTCGTAAAAAACTTCATGTAAATATTACGATAAAAAACGGTATATAAACATTTTTACGGTAACAAAAAAAAACTTAATTCAAAATTTAATCATAAAAAATACGATTATCAATGTAACGTTATAAAATAATTTTAAATTACTGAGGTCGATAACGTAATCAATTACAATCACAAACCGTTGTAGTGATCATTTCGAGTTCATTATTTAAAAATAAAGTTTGTATCCAATAACGGAATGTTTGTATTGTATTTTTTTTTATGTTAATTATAAATAGAAATACATAAAAACCTAATTCCATCACGATATTACATCTATGGATTTTTATTTTCATTTATATAAAAAATAAAAATGACAAAAATTTTTTAACTAAGACCGTAAATATAATAAATTAGAAAGTGAAAGTAAATTCCTAAGATCAATTAATAAAATATTTCTAAAATATTCTCCAGTAATATTAGACATTATATTTCATACACAGAATAATAATATCCAATAAAGAATTGCAAAAGAATGTTTTAATAAATCAGAAACAGTTATTAATAACATTTTATTGATTTTCATGATACCAACACTTTCCCTACTTTAACATCTAATAAAATTATACGTTAAAAGTTATTAAAACAATATACAAGAAACTTTTCTTCTCGTGAAATAATTCTGTTAAGTTTTATACATATTGTATTATAGTAAAAAAATAAACATGAGTTGAGGTGAAGCGGCAAAATCTTCACATTTCAACCGGAATTAAATTTGAATTCCACTTCCGATCAGAGTTGATATTCAAACTCTTCTAAAAAAAAAAAGCCAGTAACTGAAACTAGTTATCAGATTAACGTTGCTAAGAATAAATATATACAAAAAAAAATACTCAGGTGAATTTTTATATCCTTTTTTAAAATGTTTTTTAATCGACAGGATTAAACTAAATAACGGATACCTCAAGCCTTGAATATTTGACATTCCTTTTATCATTAGATTTTGTGTCACAATTGAAATTTTTAGCGCTAGCCTTCCAATAAGGTAGATCGATAATTAGAACCCTAATGGACCGGTTAATTTTAAATTTTTACAGCTGCAAGGTATTGTTCCCGGCAACCGTTCTATAATCGAATTACAATTAACAAAACGTCCTAGACAGGTGATTCATAGATGTAAAAAGGTACACAGGTATACCCATTATACAAAAGTCGCAGCTACCTACTTGTCCCGATTCAAAAAAGCTGTACAGTTACCTTGAAACTTTCAGAATATTACTCGAATCGATGGAACAAAAAGTGTATCCATAAGATATTTCACTAGAAGATCTTAAATAAAGTGACGGTTTATTTAATACAAAGAAATAAAATATAAACTTAATTTAAATTTATAAATTTGGGATTTATCAATTTTGGCAGAAAATATATTGGGACTTTGTTTGTAATCGATCGACCAGGACCAGCTTCTCTATCGTAACAATATTTGTTTATTCAAGAACCAAATATACTCGTAAATGCAAAGGAATTGGAGATGTGTGAAAATAAGGGCAAAAAGAATTAAAAAGCAAATAAATAATTTTTTTCCCAATTAAATCGCTTCTTGCTACGAGATTTAACTGCAAGAATCGATTTTGTATCAATAATAATAATGTTTACATTAAACATGTTTACAATAAATAATGCAAAGTAATTTATCAAGAAAAATAATGAACTGACTGGGTTGGTGTAGTAGTAAACTCATAGTAAATCAGCTGATTTCGAAGTCGAAGTTCTCAGGTTCAAATCCTAATAAAGATAGTTACTTTTATTCGGATTTGAATACTAGATCGTAGATTGCTTGCTAAATTTAGGGTTTCCGTAATGCACACCATAATTTTACAAACGAAGAACACAGTTCCGTAAGTGGTTAAGATACAGCAGATGATTTCGATGTTATAGAAGCAGTAGAAATATAGATGTTAATTGTTAAGCGGTTGACATAATAAATCAAAAAAGTTCTACTAGGATCAGAGAGGATGTAAATTTTCTATCATCGTGGAAAAAGAACTGAGGAAAATTCTAAGTAAAAATTTTTGCTGAGAAATGTATTACAAAAAACCGTGGAACAAACTGCAAAAGATAATAATTTAAAAGCGTTAAGAAAAAGTCAACGTAAAGGAAAAGGACGTTAGATTATCATGTAAAAATAGCTTTAACCCGAAGATACCCGAAATCCAATATATTTCCAATCGTCAAAGGATTCCTTCATTCTTTGATAAGCAAGATATCGTTAAACAGGTAGACAAAAATATAATTGTAATACCCCTGAAAGTACAAGAATAGTTAAATGCATTATATAGAAAATCACAGAAATTGAGGCTAGCATCTGAATGAAGCATATTATTTAGATCTCTACTGACCCACAAGCGAGGATCTAGTTGAACGGTCATTAACTCGGTTAAATAACTACACACGAAAAACAATTCCGAAGATGAGAAAAGGTTTTCTATAAGGAAAACTTATTATCAGATTTCTACTCAAAATCTGGGGGGAAAAAAACAATTTATTGTAGCATATTTTTGAATCACTCAACGCAAAATCATCGATTATTAAATATTTTTTTCTTATTTCCATAAAGATATTAAGATGGGAAAGACTAGAAAGAAACTAAAGCAAGCCTATTTTTTTCTTGTTTTGCGGTCTCTCAGCAAGTACATCGTCTTTATTTCTACCCATTCTTTTCCCTAAACTTTTATTTATTCCTCCTCATTGACATTACATGAGTTTTGGGTGGAAGTTCTTTGGATCCTTGCTAAGAGCATGAGTGAGGGCCTGCAGGGTCAATGAGTCCCAGGATGCTTATCGAGTTAACTATTAAATCAGGACAAAACGTACTAAATACTCCGATACACAAAAGCTTATAAATAATTAGGCCTACAATTATTGGTTGTAAAAGAAGGGAATTAGTAATTCTAAACCACAACACAATAAGGGTCTACAAATAAAAATAACATTAATGCAATTAAAAAGGTAATACAAAATTATCAATTTTTCTCTTTCGTCACAAAAGAAATGTATAAATTTTTGGTTGCTAACCAAAATTTAACATACCGGAATGTCTTTCCTATTGACTCTATGGTAACAGCAAATTATACAGTATAAATATATGTTTATGCATATATATATATATATATATATATATATATATATATACATTTTTCTTTTTTTAATTCAATTCTTGTAAAAAAAAAGAAAATAATAAATCTAATTTTTCTAGTAATGGATACGAACCCTACCATTAGTAAAAAGAACTAGATTCAACTAATGAGCCAACGCAGATCGATATAACGTGTTACTTTATTTATGTAATTCATTCTTTATTTGTTCAACTGACGAAAAAGGGTTCGTAATATTACACGATACAAGCCTACATATAAATATAAAAGTTTCTACCTCTGATTCACTCTCAATCATTCGCTCTTTCTTTCTCAGTCACTCTTAGGGTTATAACAACCAAACAATTAAAAACCAACACCATAATGTTTGAAACAAGACAGCACATATATAAATAAACATACTTTACCAACCCTATAAGTTAAAAATGGACCCCCCCTAACTATTCTTCCCTATCTAAAAATAACGCTTTTAAAGGCACAAAGATATAAATATTAAGAAGAGCTACGGCACCAAACCCTAATATAAATATAAATACACATACACATACACACCTCCCTCAATCAAACTATATTCAGATAAACATATGTGCCCGTTCATACGCAAGCACCCACACCTAACATTTCTTTAACGCATCTATGTGAAACCAGATAGACTACATCAGTTTTAGTCAGTTTTAAGATAAATCAAGCAAAAAAAATCCCTACAAAAAATAATAAACGTCGCATTCATTACACTAAGTTAAATGATAAAAAGAAACGTTAAGATTATTTACTTATTTCCTTACTGTATTTACGAATACTTCTTGTTTAATTAAATGTATGATATTATAGGGAGTGCTAGAATAAAAATAAAAACAAGATGATAAAATTATTAGTTCGACAGCGTCTGTAGATATAAATGTTAAACAGTAAACAAATATTTCAATTCTTGATACAGAGAGTAAATACAACAAAATAAAAATAAAATAAAATAAAAACGCGATAATAAAATCAATATCAATTTAAAATAAGACAAGATAATATAAACAAGAGAAAAGGAATAAACATTGAATCGTCTTATAAATCAATAAATGTAACAAAAGCTTCTTTTTTTTTAACAGATTACATTGCACAAGTAATTCAACATTTTACTGATAAATGTGATAAAGTTATATTACTGAATTTATCAAAAGGTACGTGAAATATCTGGTAACGTAATAAAAAAAACTGTTGTTAAATAAAAAACGAACAGCAGTAACGTAAATGTAAATATATTTACGAAATTAACTTTTTCTAAGTACCTTATTCAGAATAATAACATTTTTAAGAAAATTCCATACAAAAGCAAAGTAAATTTGAAAAATAACCCTATATATATAATTAATTAATTTTATTAATCAACAAAGAAAATATAAATAAAAATTTTAATGTTCGTTCTTCAGAATCTTAAATCTCTGAAAATTCTCCACCGATTGCTTTGAAATTTTGACACAACGTTGCATTCGAATACGCCCGTATTTTTATATACCTAAAATGTCACACCTGTGACAGGTAAAAACATGTTATTTTTTTTTAAACAGCGCTATGTGTTGGACGTAAAAGCAACACACGCTATACTAAATATTTTATGATTCCATTTCAATGTTTCCGATATGTGTGTCCATTATAGACTAAACAATTACTGGGCCGATTTACGCGTGGGGAAAAAGGGAGAAACGGAAAAATCAAAAAAAGGTAAAAGGGAAGAAGGTCAAAATGGAAAAAAGAAAAAAAGGGGAAAACGATGAAAAGGAGAAAAGTAAAATAGGGGAAGTAAAATGAAAATGGGGAAAAGGGTAAAAGAGATAGGGGAAAGGGAAAGGTTAAATTTTGTGAAGTTCCGTAATGTTCATTTTGTTAATGTTTTAACAAACTTTCAAAAATAAAAGAGTAAAGAGAGAAAGATGTAGGGGAAAAGTTAAAATAGGGGAAAGATAAACGGGGAAAGGAAAGGGACAGTGAATGTGGTAAAAGGGAAAGATTAAATATTGTGAAGTTCCGTAATGTTCCATTTTGTTAATGTTTTATCAACTTTCAATTGTGTTCACTTAATGTGTATATATATATATATATATATATATATATATATATATATATATATATATATATATATATATACTCAAATGTAGCAATAAGGAAGCATTACCGGGTCTGCTAGATATAAAAACTATACATAATAGGCTGCGATGCTGAAAATGAATGACTTATGTCGGCTAACAAATGTTATAACCCAATGTTGATAAAAAAAGAAAAATTAACATCTGGTGAGCAAAATAAATTAATTAAGTTTCCAAAATAATCAACAAAAAAATAATTAAAAAACAAAAGTATGTAAATTAAGTCGGGACAATCAAAACGTTTATGAAACTTTTAACAAAAATATGCATAAAACGTAAAAATGTATAATTTCCAATTCGTCATAAAATTTACAGTTAATCATACAGCTTACATATGAAAAATTAAATCGATAATACGAAGCACACGCATACACACAATAATAACAGTAATGAAGATAAATACATATGTTTTAATAACATAAAACAACAGAATAAACCCCGCTATTATTAAACTGCAACATAATTTAAACCGTAAGCGGGTTTTTAAAATATTTCTTCCATGCCTGCAACATATGTATTTCTCAATAAGTGATGTTCTAAATTTAGGAACTGAAATCATTAGTTAAAAAAAAAAAAATTAATACTTATATATATATATATATATATATATATATATATATATATATATATATAATATCAGGAAATATTTCATAGAGTGAAAGAAAATTAAGAATTACAATTTCTCTGTATTACGGTTTTATACGATAACGTTTTGGTTCGTTACATATTAGCTTATGTTAAAAGATTTAAACTCATTAATGGTAACCTCAAATGGAAGGCATGTTTGCCCAGTTAAAATTAAAATAAATTTGGTGGATAAGACTACCATAGATTAGGTGGAAGTAGAAAACCCAGATTTATTCGATAAATGCTTCAGCCCCATGTACAGTCATCGATTACGAAACAGTCTCCTATAGATCCATACGGCCTATGGATATATAGGAGACTGTTTCATATTCGGCCATGCATCACTGCATAAATAACAAGGAAGACCGCAAATGTAAATATCATCAAACATTTAGACAGTCCACAATGACCTTCTAGCTAGAATATAATCGCTGATGAGAATTAAAGGAAAAAAGAGTACAATAAGAAAAAAACAAATGAGCTAAGAAACGAGACAAACACCCTCATTTATTTGATAAATGCTTTAGATCCATGTTCCTAATTTCTAACCCGAAATTAGGAGAAATTTCTAATTTCTAACCGCTTAAAGGAAAGCTTTATTAGCACCCAATCAAGGTAGTGTACATCAGAAACGCTCACAATCACTTGAGAGATCTGATTGCATTTTAGGACATTACTGATCAAAGATTTTGCGAAGATTATCTTAAATATGATATAAAAGATTACTTTCCTTCAGGTATTACAAAAAAAAGCAGCGATAAAAAGGTCAGATTCTTTAAGAATTTCTAGTTCCCCACATCTATAGTACGAATCCAATGGAAATCTAGCCAAAACTAACAAAACATTATCACAATTATATCAATAATACTGGAAAAGAGTGAATTTTTCAGATATTCCAACCTAAAGATTTATCTAAATATCTTCACGGGTACCTATCCTAGGTTGAGTATCCAACAAACTCATAATCCCTCTAAAGAATGTATCATATCCAGGATAGGTACGAAACATTACTGATAAAGGATTTCACGAAGATGAGTCTAAATTTTTATACTGGTTGACTTTCTCCAGATACTAAAGAGTCACTTGACAACAGACTTAGAATTGCTTAAGAAAAAGCTAGATGTTTCTTAGAACTGTGTGGTATTGCGGAAGTATATGACTGAAATATAGATCGTTCTGACAAATCCCCAGTGCAAAGTGTCTAGAAAATTTCTACATTGTAAATTTAAGGTTTTTTAAAAAATAATGCCACAAAATTTACAACATTTAAAGGAAATCATTTTTTAACGGCAGTTCCAAAGCCTTGACAGAGAAAAGATTTTCTTGAGATTTACTCTATTGCTAAGGATGAATTTTAGTGTAAAATGAACATATTACTACGTAAAATAATATAACTCAACCAGGCTAAATTGTTATAATTTTTTTTATACGAATCGGTTAAAATGATCAAAGAATTTTAAACAGAGCCCTTCAACTTTCACTCACCAAAAAATCAAAAATCTGAAGCATATCTTTTATCCCTTTTTTAAAGTTGAAAAGAGTTATAGAATCCAACCCTATTTTTTTTTGTTTGATGCAATGTTTTTTCTGAGTGGTTTTAATCCAGTATATATGAAGCGTAGATATAGACGCATTAAAAATTAGAAGAATATAAATGAAATGTTTAGAACAGACAAAATTTGTATTGTTATTTTTTCTGGTAAAATAGGGTCAAATTGGAAGCACTGTGAACAAATGTATGAGTAAATACAATCGAGAACTGTCAGAACATTGTAACACCTGTGTGGTATACGACTCTTAAGTATTTAGTGCTAATATCCATTTTAACCCAACGATAGCTACTTTATGTGAAATAAATAAAGGTTAATGTGAAATCTTTTCATGTCAAAGCTTAACAACCCACCTAATTTTCCACATTCTTCTGTAAAATCACATGTCAAAATCTTTTTATTACTTCCCTTTTAACTTTCCTACTGTTTCTGGTTTAAAATATTATACCTTCCTTCTTTTTTTCCTGTTTAGCCTCCGGCAACTACCGTTTAGATAATTCTTCAGAGGTTGAATGAGGATGATATGTATGAGTGTAAATGAAGTGTAGTCTTATACATTCTCAGTTCGACCATTCCTGAGATGTGTGGTCAATTGAAACCCAACCACCAAAGAACACCGGTATCCACGATCTTGTATTCAAATCCACGTAAAAATATCTAGCTTTACTAGGACTTGAACGCTGTAACTCTCGACTTCCAAATCAGCTGATTTGGGAAGACGCGTTAACAACTAGACCAACCCGGTGGGTTTTAAATATTATACCTGCTGCACTAGAATTTACTCATTGTAAAAAGCAAATGCATTTTTATAGGGTACTATTTTTCTTATCTTTTGTAAATAGGAAAATTATAAATCCAAACCAAAATAAAATAAAATTGTAAACCGTACGATAAGAATCTCGCAGATATAATTTCTTTCGCTCAAAAAACAAAAATTTCTGTAATATAAATAAAACTGTTTTTAACAAAACGATATTGATATCAAAATAAGGTAAGACATTACAGTTCTATTACCAAAATCTGTTATACAATAGTAGATAATAAACAATGTTTAAGCGTTCCGTATAATAAGAAAAAAAACAGAAAAATATTTTTGAAAACTCTTAGCGGACCGATTTCATTTCTTTGCAATACATATCAAAATAATACAATTCTTTTGATTATTCGTTGTTTAATAAATGAAATCGGGCCGGTAAGAGTTTTGTAACTATTTTTTTACTTATTATATGGAACGCTTAAACATTGTTTATTATCTATTACTGTATATCTATCGTCTATTACATATATTTAACATATTTTTTTAAAAATAAAATTCTAAATTAATAACAATTTTTTGAGTGGAAGAAATGATATTTGCGACTCTTATCGTACGGTCTACAATTTAATTATAATTTTTTTTATATCACGTCGTGTTGTTAGATTATTCTTTTTATTTTTTATTTTTTTATGAATTATTGATTTTTATCTAATGGATTTATTATTAAAATTTATTGCCTTAGAACAAATAAATTGAATTTCACGACCAATTTTTTTTGTTGATAGTCATATCATTCACCTCATACCATATTATTCCTTTTTTATAAAACTAGTAATGACCTTTACGAATCGAAAATCCGTGATGTAATATTGCACTTATTACTTTGTAAGTGTAACCTCGATTTTTATCGTTAAATTCGAGTTTACCAATTGAATTTATTTCTGTTTTATTTATTCCTTTTTTTAATAAAACTAGTATAATCTCTTGTAAACTAATGCGTTTATTTTTTTTAAAAAAAGAAGTAATGGAAATTAAAAAAATTGTTTCATCTTCAGTACTTTCATTTACATAACTGTATTTACTATTAAAAATAAACAGTGGTATATTTTCATTTAAATTTTATTATTTCAAGCACGTTATCAAGTTTTTGTACGCTGCCTACCTAGTACTACCAAGTATTGCTATCTAGCGACAAGATTCGTAAAGGCACATTAAAAAAATGAATAAAATGACATATTCGAGTCTCGCGGTTCTTTCAAATGGAAAAAAAAACGTTGTCTAACTAAATTCGAGGTATATTTTGAAAGTATTACTTATTGCTAATCTAATTGAGCTGAAATATAATGTTTTTACGCTTATTTTTTTTCTCATTTTCATTTCATTGTTAGGTTAGGTCATGTTTAGTACTGTAAACGCAGTTCGTTGACTTCGTCGCCTCTTACCGATGAAGTTCTAACGAACTCCATGACGTTATGCAAATGAAAAAACAAAAAAACAAAACATCATTCGTTTCATTGAGAAATAAGCATTAATAACTTATATTCAATACGTTAATTAGTGTCATATTCTTTTCAAAGGCCCAATAATCAAGAAAAACGTTTTTTTTTAACTTTCTTTTCTATCGGGAACATGAAAACTACTATTCTATTGTATAGTAATTAGTAAAAAATTAATCCAGTAGCATACAAAAAAATAAGCTTCTTTAAAAACGAAAAGAAAACAGGGTTAACTTAAAATTATAGAAAATCAAGAAATATTGTTGCAATTTCGACCATGCGCTAAGGATTTATACTAAATACAACCAAGTAGCAATACTAATTAAGTTTTACATATATGAGAAGGTCTTCATTATTATTACTGTTTTTATTATTATTATATTTAAAAAATAAAATTATAATTAACTTGACTTATAGTTTTATCCTGATCTATCAAAACATGATTTTTAATGACAAATTACACGTCACAGCAATCGGCATTCCAACACTTATCAGTAGTAAAGATCAACATATCCTGTATCTATATTATATCTGAATAATAATGATATAAAACTAAATTTAAACAAAGAATAGAAATTAAAAGATAAATATGATTAATAACCAACAAAGAAATATTACATCAAAATAATTGTGTCAAATTAACAAAGTATACAGACCATATATTATACTACATAACCAGTATGTTAATTATAAAAATAGACTTACAGTATTTAATAATGAAACCGGGTGCAAATTCTCACCTGAAACAAAAAAAAGAATTTTTATTAATAATTTATCCTTAATAATGAATATAGTATTAGTAAATAAATAGCCGTTCGAACACGTTTTTGTAATATTGAGAAAAGAGGTTTCTAATTCGTAATATCCTAGACTACAATGATTCTCATTCTTTACACGTACATTCCAATGATTGTCAGACTCTTTCCACTACGTCTTTTTCTTTATACAAAAGTTATATAATTGAACAACATGACAACAACGAGCCGAGAGAAAGAGATAGAGCAATCGGAAATTCTATAGAAATATACAAGGTGTCCATTAATTAGTTTAGTTTGGAAAATATTTACATAAAAATTTACAGAAGATGTTGAAAATGACGTCCATGTACTTGTTAACATGTTTGAACACGTTCCTGGCTATGCTTGTTTAAAAGAGTAGCCCTTCTAAATAGACAGGGACATGTAATGATTTTTTATCAATTCCTGCAGGGTATGAGGATTGCTCCTATAAACAATTATTTTAAGATAACCCAATAGAAAGTAGTCTGAACCGGTCAGATCAGAGGATTTTGGTGGTCATAATCCTTTAGAAATGATTCTTCTACTGAAAACATCCTGTAGTATCTCCATAGTAGATCGGGCTGTATGTCATCTCATACTAATATATATATTTTAACAAAAATATTTATTTACTATAAACTACTGAGTGATGGGGCTTCTTTTAAGTTGAACACGCTGTACATGATTCTATAAACTACTAAAAAAAACTATGGTCATCTTCATATTTTGGCCGGTCACAGCGAATTCAATGTTTTCGTTTATCCTAAGGTGCATTAACAGCAGTCCTTCTTTTCTTTCTTTATCTGTTTAGCCTCCGCGGATTAGCATTCAGGTATTACTTCAGAGGATGATATGTATGAGTGTAATTGAAGTATAGTCTTGTACAGTCTCAGTTCGACCATTCCTGAGATGTATGGTTAATTGAAAACCAACCACCAAAGAACACCGGTATCCACGATCTAGTATTCAAATCTGTATAAAACGATACTCAACTTCTCTCCAAACATTAGTTAACATTTCTTCGTTAATGGTTGTCATTGCTTCATTAATCCTGTTTTTTAAGCGGTTTAGGTCGCGAATTTTTTGTGTATAAATAACGCTTTTGATGTACCCCCACAAGAAAAAATCGCAAGGTGACAGGTCTGGACTCCTTGGAGGCCAAAGTACGGGTCCTTGCCGGCCTATCCATCGATCTCAAAATTTTTCGTTCAAAGCGTCCGTGACCGATGCATTGAAGTGCGGGAGAGCACCATCTTGTTGGAAATGAAGTTGATGAATGTTTTCGAGTTAATCCAGCTGCGGAAAGCAATAATCGGTTAACATGTCAACTCCATTAATTGTTTTTTCAGCAAAGAAAAAAGGCCCTATAACACGATTTTTCATCACACCACACCAAACATTAACTTTAGGCGAATCGCATTGTTTCTCAATAATTGCGTGTTGGTTTTCAGAGCCCCATATTCGTGAATTGTGTCTGTTAACACATCCATTCAAATGGAATGTAGTTTCGTCTGTAAAGATTATATCGTCTAAAAATGATTCGTTTTCACTTATTCTGTCCGACATTTCAACAGCGAAATTGTAACGTTTTACACCACCATCGGGTTTCAATTCCTGCAGCATCTGGATTTTATAAGCGTGTAATTTCAGTTTTTTATGTAAAACTTTGTGAACTGTTGATTTTAGAATACCTAATTCGACGCTACGACGGGGGATAGACTTCCCAGGACTTCTAATTACCGATTGTCCAATTAGTTCAACCGTTTCGTCTGGTACACTTGGTCTGCCGGTTGATTTCTGTTTCTTAACCGATCCGGTTTCTTCGAATTGTTTGAACCAACGTGTTATGTTATTTTTGTGTGGTGGATCTCTTCCGAATTCACGTCGAAACGCACGTTGAACTAAAATTACGGATTTTAATTCAGCCATCAATAAAACACACTTTGCTTTGTCTTTATCCGAGAACATAGTAACTCACTAAACTCACCGCAACAACAATACAAGAACTGACGTTGTGGTTATAACTGCTGATAAACAAACTTTTGGGTTGGAGGCTTTCAGGGATACCAATATAACATCTAGAAATTTCACTACAATCTTCCTATGAATTACTGAAACCGCACCATTCTTTTATAATAACCATTCTTTCACATACCTCAATAATCCTTCGTATTCCTTCATAAAGTAAATAGCAACCCGTCAAAAACCTTAAACTTCTTTAAGAAACTCCGTCGGCATAACCAGAATTTTAAGATGTACGGAGATGTACATATGAACCAACATCATCCAGTTAGGTCCAAACAGAAGTTTATTTGACGATAATTTAAAACAGAATTTATGGAAATTTAGCAGGTTTGAAGAGCTTCAAAATCGAAAAAAAGATTTTTCAAGTTTTAAATAGCATTACCACCTGCTCATCAATGTTTTTCAAGTACAGCTGACATCTATCCCGTTAAATAATTCCGTCCAATTACTTCGTATAAGAGTGAGAAATAAAATATTGCTAAAGAATATTTTATCTCGAACAATCTTAAACAAAAAAAAGAGAATATTTTATCCAAATCAGTAAATAAATATACCGAATTCCAAGGTTATCTGCCTCGTACAAAGCAGAGATTCCACAAAATGATGGTCAGTTACCTCTACACATTGAGCAAAGCGCTCTATTTCCAAAAATACTTTGCATACGAAACAATACACGTTTACAGATTTATTGTAGCCAATCAGCATATATTTAATTGTTTTAAACAAGTCCGGCTATTCTTTACAAAATTTTAACGAGATTCGGGCATCGAATATAATACCCTGGCTGGTATACTAAAACCAATCCGATCGGATACTAAAGGAAAAGTAATAAATATTTATTTACTAAACTTTTTACAATAAAAATTTCTACATTCAAATATATATACATAAAGAATGTGTGAGAAACAATGCACGACAAATCCTCCTCTAATCAATGCGGGAAGGAATGTGAAAATAACAAAAAGGATAAAAATGTTAAGGCATTAATTAATTAAAAATTTTTTAGGTAAATATTTAATAATAATAGAGAAAAATTAGGTTACGTGAAACTATTTAAAACTGAATCAACAATAATGACGGAATTTTAACGGAACTCATACAAATAAAATTCTTCTTAAAATTCTTTTTAATGCGCTATAAAATAGATCAATCAATTATAAGTCTATTATATATATATATATATATATATATATATATATATATATATACACTGAGTGTTTCTAAAGTAGTGTGGACTGGCTATACTTTTTCGGATTCTAATTGTAAAACTAAACAAAAAAATATCCTAAGAAAAACTGAAAATATCTCCTTCGTTCTCCCACTGTCCGCCATTTTGTTATTTTTATATAATAATTTATATCTAAAGTTCTAATAGACGAATCCCATTAATATTTGGTAAGCGTCTTGGTAATAAAGTTTTAAAATTAGCAAAAAAATCAGAACTTAAATACCTTCGCAAATTATAAAATGGCGGCCATGTTTATTTTTCAATCCGTTATATTTCCATAAATATTAGTTTCATAAAAATTTTTGTTATTTGGTAAAATATTAAGCACTTTATTTTAAACAAAATGACATTTTATTTTTTTAAATCGGTTAACAAATAGTCGAGTTATAGGAGAAAATCGATGTTGTAATTTTGTGTAATAATTATTAGGTATATTATTGTGACAAAATTATTACTTAATTTAATATTAATTTACAATACTAGAGTTAACAATAAATAAAAACAATTAATATTTCATCGAATTGAACCTAACATTTGAGGACATGAAAACAGACACATAACTAAAACATCAATTTTCGGCCATAACTCGGTTATTTGTTAACCAATTTTCAAAAATAAAATATCATTTTGTTCAAAATAAAAGGCTTAACATTTTAGCAAATAACATAAATTTTGATAAAACTAATATTTATGGAGATATAACGGCTTGAAAAATAAACATGGCCCCCATTTTGTAACTTGCGAAGGTATTTAAGTCCTGATTTTTTGCTAATTTTAAAACTTTATTACCAAGATGCTTAGAAAATATTAATGTGATTCGTCTATCCGAACTTTAGATGTAAATTTTTATATAGAAATAACAAAATGGCGGACAGGGGGAAAACAAAGGAAAAATTGTTATTTTTCCTAGAATGTTTTTTCTGTTCAAGTAAAATCCGAAAAATTATAGTCAGTCCACTATTTTAAAAACATTCTGTATGTGTGTGTGTGCGTGTGTATATACACACACATATATATATATTATTAAACTAAATCTTCTAAATTTTAAAGCTCTATTAATAAAACAATAAATCCAAACTCTTAGAATTTTCGTATTAATAAAATGTTATTATTACGTGATTTTATATATAAGTGAATAATGAGTTATGCTGAATGACTGATTTTAAATGATAATGTTAATGAAAATCTAAAACATACATGAGAGTTAGTACTCGGATAATTAAGTGGCAAATGTAACCGCATAATTTAGCGTAATTATTTTTTGAAATTTTTTCAAAGAACAACACAAAGAAATTCACAGGTCATTAAAAATTAGTGTTGCATATAACATTTATAGACGAAACAATTAAAGTTACGTTTTTAATTAAAATAAAATCATAGAACTATATAAAACATTAACGAAGCGTAAGGTGAAATTATCACTAATACACTTTTATATTAATTGTAATACCTAACGAATAGCATGATTGTACGTCCCGCTTACTTAATTTATTATCTTTTCGATTACTACGCCAATAAAGACAGTCATCGTTTAAAATTGCCATTTAAGACAACCTTCAAAGAATTTAGTAAAAGAGCACTGTTGTTAACAAGGTATTTGAAATTTATATTAAAAAAAAATTATTAAAAAACATTCAACCATTAATATTTATTCGCTAATGTTTATATACTGTACATGTTTCCCAAAGATATATATGTTGCAGAGAATCCAACAAAATCTGGTTTTTTCGTTATTCCAATAAAAATAGAAAACATGTACTGTATATATTCCATTAAAGAAACTAATTATTCTGTTTTAAAACAAATGAATTATTTAAGAACAAATCCATTACTGTAAGTTAATTGCAAGGTTTTAAGTAACGTTCTTTTTTATTTGTTTGAATTCCCTTTTGTTTTAATACTATTTTAATGATATAAATGTAAAACACGATTTTAAAAGTAATTGATCTTTTTACATTACAACGCGGTGAAAATAATCTCGCTATTCATCAATAACCTATTACTATTAATTTTATAAAATTAAAATCCCTCTCAACTATTAACTTTTAACAAGAAATAATCAAACGAACATTTTTTTTTTAGAATAACACATAATTAATCTATGTACGCGCAAATGTTAATTTAATCATTTACAAAATCTGGAATATTTAATTTAAATTTTACGGTCGAGTTCCAATTAGTTTAAAAATATAACTCTAGACTTTCCCGTCTAGATAGCGCTATAGCAGAGCTATTAGCTCTAGAAGGGAAAGTATTGCAATCGCTCCAATTTGGGTATATGCAGTTTTCACCGGATCATGATGTTTTGACACCTAAGGAACCTAAAAAACCAGATGGAAAATTTACCGGATGTTCGTTGTCGCCCTATAAATAACCTTATACCTCCAGAACTACTCGATTGATTTTGACCAAACTTGGTCAGATTACTTCTATATATTGGGCATTGATGCCATTAAAGTTTCAACTTAAAAGATCTAGACGGTGAGGCTCTAGAGCAAGGTAACCCACCTCAGTATATCGAGATTTCACCTAATTAAGGTCATGTTAAAAAAATAATAATATTGCAAAAAAAGTTTTGAAAAATCACACCTTCTCTCCAAAAAATGCTCCAAACTACTGCTATGTTCTGACCTCACAGGTGAGCGGTAAAATTAAATAAATGAATAATATTTCAAGTGTAAAAAAAAACACCGTCCGGCTGGGTCTCGAACTCGATCGCCCGATAGACTTGGTACCTGGTGCCTTAAGCCTCGCAGATATACCAGTCTGCCGACCGTACAAGCGAAATTTGTTCTATGTCAGTTGTGAAATTACATTAGTTTAGTTATTGGCGACCGTCGCGGTAGTACCGGTGAATTAAACACACCCGAGCGAATTAAATAAGGTATGCGCGAGCGCTTTACTTAGAATCATTGCATTAAATAAACGAAAAAATATTGTATTAAAATAAAATTATAAATATTTTAAATTAAGTTGTATGTGTAAGTTGTACATTAGAAACAATTGTGTTATCAGATATTTTTAAAAACACTTTAGAAAAATAAGGGTTACTGATCGATCTAGACTTCCACTATCTTGAATTAGTAATTAAGTAAATGTAAGAGTCCTTACTAAAATAAGGACTTTTCACCACGTACAATTTTCATGCTAATTGTTATTAATTAAATGTGTTTAATCATTCTTAGTTAAATCGCCTTATTTCTAATCTTTTGAAAAATGGAATGGTAAATTTTGGAATAGCTGTAAAAAAAAAACTTTTCTAATGAGGTCAAATACTAAATCAGGTCCTACTTTAATTTTCCAACTTCATCCATTACAGCACATTGTTTCTCCTCTTTAATTCCTAATATGGAATCTAACATCAGATGAATTGTTTCCCGTTAACACCACTTTCTATTAAATTTCAAATTTCTTACAGTGAGGCTCCGAATAGTGGTTTTTTTCGGTAAAGATGATGCACCTGAATTTAATATTAATCATGGAAAATAATGTATTTTTTCAAGATTACGATACCTTAACCGAGCCGATCTTGTTTTTAAGAAAAGTTTGTTGGTAACATTACATCATGTTAAAAATTTCTTGATTTTTTTGGAGAACCAGCAAATTATTTCTGCATAAAATCAGATGTTTGCCACGATTATCAGTCATTCACATTCCCGTAATTCATATTATAAGGTAATTTTGCTTTCCGAGTCATATCAGTTGTTATAACTATTCGGGTTCTAAAGGGATACCGTTATAACGCAATGCCCACGACAATTAGTGACAAATTTAAATAAATAATAAAACAGCAGTAATTATTTATTTGTCACACCATTCCTGATACCCTAATCCTATGGATTAGAATTTCCCAGGATGTACTAAAGTCCTAAACGACTACTAAAAATAAAAAAAAAGTTTTTAAACAGTAAAGGATGAGCTTTCCCGAAGTTCTGGTCACAATCTAAAACGAAAGAACGGTAAATATAATTTATATGAAGGTACAAAAATCTTGGAAATGACGTTCTCCTCTGCTATAATTTTTATTACTTTTTAACAGCATCTGAAATCTTACCACATCAAAACTTCTAGTCATAAATTTTAATTCTACTTAAGAATCATCAGGTGATGTATAATTAATTAATTACACGTATTAAATATGTAAGTAAACAAGAAATCATTAAGTTTCCAGGAGATAAGAATTTGAGAAGGTCACCTTTTTAGTTTTTACAAACGACCAGTACATAGTGCTATTGAGATATAACATTATTGTAAAATTTGACTTTTTTATTGTTACAACAGTGGCAGCTCAGAAATCGGCCGAGCAGTTTGTTTATCGTGAGCGTTAAAAAAACAGTTTCGTGAAATAATGAAAATTTCAGGCGAAGGTTTTCGTTGATAAATTTTTTACGATTTGACTAAGGGCCTAATTCAACAACAATACCTCGAATCGCTTCGTTAAACTTTTGGTAATGAATCAACATCAGAAAATATTATTAACAATTGGTTTTCAGAATTTTGTTCGTGGTCGTGCTTCCGTCAGCGATGAATTTCATGAAGGTAGACCAAAATCGGTTGTTGTTATAAAAAAGCATCGATGCTGTGCGCAACACGATTGAAGAGATTCGGCATGTGAGAAAGAGGCATCCTTTAGGCATATCGAAGACTACAGTATTTTCGATTTTGCATGAACATTTAGCTGTGAAAAAGATCTGTTTCCGATGGAAACGGTCAAAAACTTCGACCAAGAATATGCAAAATCGGTATACAAATCGTAACAGGAGACTGAATTCAGATATAATCGTACGAGCCAGAAACTAAGCAATAATCAATTGTTTGGGTGTTCAAAGATGAACTGAACCTAACGAAAGTGATTCGTTCGTGAAGCACTTCCAAGAAAATGATGCTTGTTTCTTCGGTTATATTGAAATATGTAGCAATCATTGCTTTAAATGATCGAAGAACAGTTAATGCTGAGTGGTATACAACAATCTGTTTGCCAGAAATCATCAATGAAATCAGGAAAATCCACCGAAAACGTCGCATGACAAAGTCAGCTCTTACACAGCACGTCAAACAATTGATTATTTAACTGAGATAAAACATTGAATTAATGTATCATTGTACGTATTAAGTTGATTTATCGCCTAACGACTTCTTTTTGTTTCCGAATGTCAAACAAAAAAGTGGAGCGATTTTCATCGTCTAAAGAGCAGTTGAATCCTTCTAAAACCATGTTTTTGAGGTACAAACTTCAGAGTAGAAAAAATGTTTCGAGAATTGGTTCGATCGCTTGAAAAAGTGTATAAATCATAAAGACGAACATTTTGGGAAACAATAAAACGGTTTGTACCAAACAAAAATTTCTTTTATTGTTTTTGTAAAAACTTAAAAGGCGGCCCTCGTACAATTACCTTATTTTAAAAATTAAAACAAAGGTAAGTTTCAAACGGTTATCACTGAATGGTAGTAGGAATAATCTTACACAGGGTATTCTAGTTTATGTTTCCGCCATATAAAATTACAAAATGAAACAGTAGCTATTAAATTCCGTTATCACCCACATGAAACAATCCTACAATACAAATAAAATTTCAATAAAACATTACACACAATGTTCAATAAAAATAAAAAAAGTAAGACAAATATAGGAATACAATTTTATTCGATAATCCGAATAATTCATATTCTACACAGAACATAACATCTACATGATATGTAAGATGAGTGCATATGACTGAACTCCATACCATAAAAGTAACATTTAATTTTAATTTTTTTTTAACGAATAAAGAAAATTCATTGCGTAAATAACAATTTTAAAAATCTACCAATAATCTTACAGAAGTAAACACGTCGAGAATAAAAGTGCGTGACCGAAACTCGTGGCCTGACTGCGTAAGAAGTTCATATAACTACTCCCTGTGTCTGGTTGCGTGACTTAGTCGAACAATTAATGCGATTTTATACAATGTCGCGCGCGCGTGTGCGTGTAGCCTTAAACTTGTTATTTTTTTTTACTTTTAATTTTTCTTGTTTTGTATGTAAAAAAAAAGCTGATGTACGTGAAATAAATCTGTAATTTAATTACAGTATATGTTAAATTTACCATATTCTATGTGTTAAGTCTTTTAACGGGTAGTATGTTGTAATGCCTTACAAAGCTACCTTATAGATTCTGTATCTAAAAGCTTCTCAGAGACAACCCGGGAATTTAAACGGGCCGGTTTCGGCGAATGAAAGTTATGATGGAATGATGTCCAACATCTGCATTACTTAATATACTCGTAAAAAATACTTCTGGTTTCTCTTACATGACTCCTATTTAGCTAAAAGTTTAGGTAAACTATCCCAACGGTCGTTGAATAGATTTGAAGGGGGAGGGACTGGTGGAACATAGAACACCACTTCTTGAGAAGGTCGTGATGCCCAAAAAAAGCAGTCCTTCCACATGTCTAGCACAAACAAAGCAAAAGCCTACATAGACTTTTCCACAAAAAATAAAGCAAAAAACTGGTCGAGAATTTCGGATATAAAAACTTGAAACAAAAAAAAATAGGAAGATTTTTAAGATTGAATAACTATTTGCCGGAAAGAATCCCCATTAATTGAAGAAATATTAAAATGAAAGAAATCGAATGAAAAAAATTAAAAAGTGAAACCGAAATGACTTTTTAAAATATCAAAACAAAATGAGTGGAAAAGAGTGAGTGGTAAAAAGATACGAAAAAGAAGATTACAACAAAGTGGAAAAGAAGAAAGTATAAAACATCACCAGATATTTTTCTGCTGTAAGTTAAATAAAGAGTTGTGATACAGATTTTTCCACCCGTGGGCCAATGATTGGTGATATAAAAAACGTACTTTGATACATTTTAGACCGTTATCCGAAGAATAGTAAGAACTTTAAACGAATTCGATATTTTACTTAATAAGAAAGTTATGGCAATATTTTGTTTATTCAAAAAAGCCTCCACATTTCCACCCTCATGGCCCGATTTCACCCATTAACGAACTCGACCGAGATTTTGGGTCGTTATATTTTATGTATCAATTTGAAAGTGATTGGCGAAAAATTACGGAAGTTATCTTGTCCACAAGAAATATAGATATAAATGTATATATAAACTTTTGAACTGACGGTGGTTTTGTGGAGGGATGTGAAACGTTAAGATATGTCGAAATTTTCCGGAAGTCGAATCATGGTACCCATTACAATAGGTAGCTTTCTTATGAAGTTTACCTATAAGGACTTTAAACATTTTAATAAATTTATTTACAAACTTTACGTCAATTTTTCACAAAGATTATCTTTTAAAACCTAGTAGCACATGCAATTTCCAAAAATAAAAAACATCTTCCATAAACTGTAATGGAGGAAATATGCCGATATATTTTTCTTAATATGTAAAAAGGTGGAACTCATTAATGAAAGAGGAATCACCAGACGGAAAAAATGTACATTTCCTGAACACGGCGAACAATAGTTCATTCAAATCTTGGGAACCAGGTTCAGATTCCATTTTTTTATTTCGGTTACGCATTAGTGGAAGTTGCTTCGTTCGTAACTCTGACCCGTTCTTTAATAACTCTTTAAATTTGTACGCGAAAAACGTCTCTTGTTTAAATATAGATTTAAGCCGGTCAAGTAGGCTGCTTCCATCCTAAATAAAAAAGCCCCGATTTTCTATAAGAATATGACAATCTCCTGCCTGAATGCACGACCGTACAGAATTTATTTTCTTATATTGTATTTCCTCCGCGTGTACTTAAACATACCCCAATTTTTTTTATCCTCATTTCTTTCTTCCCAATTTTAAATTTTACGGGTATGGATGAAATCCTTATAGATATCAAAATTCAAATATTTAACTGATTCCATGAGCGATTTCTCATCAATATCTTAAAAAAATAGAATTCAGTAATTTAACCAGAAATCAATAAGTTTACAGATATTCTATCCTTAACACATCAATAATTTTTTATATGAAAATATAAATTATAACGCGTCGATATTAATCAAAGAAACGTAAGTATTAAAACTAAATTTTATTTTCCTTTGTTATATTTGAAGGATTATACAAATATCAAAATGAATGGATTATTAACAGAATTAAGTAACAAAAATATAGTACTGCTGACACTACCAAAAAGAAAGGAAAACAGATTTATACTTGTGTAGGGTAACACAAAAAGTAAAAAAACTAAACTCCAAAAAAAGGATGAATAGAATGTACAACCAGTATGTTAAAAACAAATGTGGGCATACAAATGAATTAATAACAAATAAAACAGCCTACAAAAACGTTGAATAAATTCACATGCACGCATCAGTTCATTTGTTATCGAAATTAAATTCTTTAGGTTTTTTTTCTGTTTTTTTTAACTCGAACGGAATTAATTTAGTGATCTCCCAATAAAAAGTATAGAAATAAAAGAAAGAAAAACCATTGTTCACAGAAACAGTAGGCTATTATATTCGATAATAGTAAACAGAATTCGATAGCTGCAAAACGATTAAGAGAATTAAATATCTAAAAAATTCATTTTTATTCAAAATTTTGTTTTGTTAGATTAACTGACAGAAATACATAATACTACATTTCTATACATCATTTAATAATAAGAACTAAAAAAATCCGTTTGATTTTTATATAATTTTACCTATGTATTTCTTGTTTCTTTGATCTGTATAAAGAAAACACTCTGGGAAGAAGTTTTCATCTTTCTAAAAGAATTTTTTATCACTCGTAAATAAATGTACAAGAAAAAAGGTTAAAGCTCTGAATTTTATTCAGCTAAGGATTTTTCCCGGATATGAAATGGAATCAGAATATCCGTTTACTAAGTAATCTATTTAATTTTCTGTCGCTTCTAATTTAAAAACAGATAAAAGTATTTTGATGAAGAGTTTATTAACAATATCTAATTTCATATAGAACTTTAAATGTTTTCATTTTAATTTTCTTCAACGTATATTTTAAATAAACAACACATCTTTCCCCATATGTGACAAAAAAAAATCGTTTGAACTTGATTTAAATGTATAATTTAAAACAAATTAAGAATAATTTAAGTCTTAATTTGTGAGACGAAAACAAAAAATTCCAAAAAAATTTTCAAATCTTATTAACGTAATTCCTGTTACAAAAGTACCTACAATAACGAACTGTATTTTGAATAATAAAAAAATTAATTCTATTAATAATATACAAGTATACACATCAATTTGTTATGTTAGATTATCTGCCCTAGTATTTAATATATATAAAAATATAAAATATTTAAGACGCCGATCGTAATTGCTTCTCTGAAAATAATTAATTATATTCGAAATACAGCCAATCCCTGGTGAACAAAGTGAACGCGTCACTCGTAGGGCTGAATATCATCTCCATTACGGTGGATGTTATGAGCTAATATACTTCATAATTGGCTCAGTGAAAGAGGGGAAAGGGAAACCACTTCACCTTTACGGCTCCATAGTAAACTTTGATTAATATTTTTTCTTTGGGTTTGATTAATATTCAGATATTATTTTCGGGAATGACATACAAGTTACATTAGTTAGAAACATTACGGTTACGGCGCGTAATGGAAAATATTAAAAGAACTTTTTCTTTTTTTTATATTTCTAATGTTTGGGATATGAACTGAAGATGGGTAAATATTTAGAGCATTTTATTCCTCAAATGGATTGGACGTTTGAAAATTTTACTCATATCTGTTTATCGGTTCGAGTATCTACGTATCAATATCTTTTTTTCTAATTAGTACAACAATACCAAAAAAAAGGATAATCAATTATTTAATCAGTGGGTGTGTATTGTATTGTGTGTGTGTGTATAAATATTTTATTTTATTTAGCGGTTTTTTACAGCCGTTAAGGCCATTTCCCGCATCCTTCTCTATCCTGGCTCGCTTAGTCCAACAAACCACACTCCTCCAAACTCTTCACATACCCCACATCCTTCGTGGCCTTCCTCTCTTTCTTCTATTTGATGGCTGCCATTCCTAAACTTCACGAGACGATCTGTCTGGATCCGTCCAGCGCATACGACCATACCATAGTAGCTGTCTAACAGCTACAAGTGACCTATGATATGACCTTCATAATTTCTCTGACTATCCATCAGTGTAACTAGGCAACATTTCCTCCAGTACACCATCTCTACAGCCGTCAGTCTCTATTTCATCATTTCGTGTAGAGTCCATAGTTCAGATCACATGCCACACTGCTTTCAACTACAGTTTTAAATATTATGTTTATTTTTCATTGAGATATGATTATTCCACAAAACCGAATGCAAAATCCACAATAATAAGCACAAAATAATATTGTAAATACAGTTTTCCACCATCAGAAATCCCATTTGACCGAATTTACGAGTGCAGTATTTCAGTCTAATCTAATCAAATAACGTTAGAAAAGTACAACATCCCTGCCGTAAACTCTTAGCGACAACGATGTCATCAGACAAATGTGCAGCAACCTTTACTCTGTTTTAGAAACCTGATAAAATTCGTTAACTGCGTTTATATAAATTTCTTTGACTTCAATCTTTCATAGCTGTCCATTAATTTGTCTATTAAGATGCTTAATAGGAACACTATCATAAGCTTTTTCAAGTCAATGTGTATGTGTATATATATATATATACTCGCTATATTATAAAATTCTAAGGAAAGTGATGGAAACATGAAATTTGGGCAACAACTCGAGACTTATTTGATCTACTAGAACGGGCAAAGGCTTAAAACACATATAAGGAGAATCAAGTCATATTTTCTTTCTTTTTCCTGTTTAGCCTCCGGTAACTACCGTTTAGATAATACTTCAGAGGAAGAATGAGGATGATATGTATGAGTGTGAATGAAGTTGTAGTCTTGTACATTCTCAGTTCGACCATACCTGAGATGTGTGGTTAATTGAAACCCAACCACCAAAGAACACCGGTATCCACGATCAAGTGTAGTAATCAAGTCATACCTAATGAGGCCTCACCCAAAATTTTTCCTCAACTCTCAATCGAGATAAGAGCGATAACTGATTCTCCTTATATTATAACACGTAAGAAAAATGTTGAAATGCTGGCAGCGAAGCGGCCAGGGGGGCATAGCCTCCTAGTATAATATAAAACTATACTATAGTTATAAAAGTAAAATTATGTGCGTATAGAACATATAACTGTATACCTGTAAAGCCATCGATAAATAAACAATTAGCTTGTCAAAAAAATCAATAACTAGAAAAAACGTACATTAAAAAGTATCTCTAACATAACCATTATTTTTTTATAGTATAAATCTATTACAATATGAACTTCTAAATAAGACATTAGAAAGAGGGAGAGAATAACTTTCAGCATTTATCACACTGGTAAGATATTAAATTTTTAATTTCATACTATGATACCCAAGAACAATGGGTATCGTACATCGTATACTTCAGCGTACGATGGAATTTCTTTAACTTACATATTTGAACTAGTTTAATAAATCTTTTCCTTTTAACAAAACTAAATACGGTAAATTGTTAATTTAAATTTTTAGAGTATTATTATTATTACTCTCTGACCTCCATGATGGAGGGTTAGCGTCTTTGGCTCTCATCAGAAATGATTCTGGGTTCGAATCCTGTACAGTACAAGCTTAGTATCATACGCTATTAAATATATTACATTAAAATATATTACAATATAATTATATTTATTAAGCAACAATATATATAATTATATAGTAATATATAATTATATTTATTAAGTATTAATATTCAATTTTCATAAATAAAAGTACAGTGATTCCTACTGGGTATCAACTTGTAACTGCAAGCATAAATAAATTATAGGGATGGGATTGGTCATTAACTATAATAATAATAATAAAAACAGACTTCAAAAAATAACAGTTCTAAAATCTTACAAATAATTATATTTTTATTTATTAACTAAAGTAAAATTATTTACAACAATTAACTATTTTTGAAGTCGGTGCCAGCCAGCACAAGTTTAAAAAAACCCCACTTATGATCTACATAATACAAATCCTACTACAAATAATGCAAAATTGGTAATAGAAGTTTTACTAGAATAAAATGAGATCTATAAAAATAAACTGCGACATAGAAAAATATGATAAAACAATACTTTACAGATACTTAGGTAGATGTATTTTTACCAAGTATATATGAATTAACCCACCGGGTTGATTTCGAAGTCGAGGGTTCTAAGGTTCAAATCCTAGTAAAGGCAGTTACTTCTATACGGATTTGAATACTACATTATAGATACCGGTGTTCTTTGGTGGTTGGATTTCAATTAACCACACATCTCAGGAATGATCGACCTGATACTGTACAAGACTACACTTCATTTATATTCATAAATATCATTCTCCTTCATCCTCCGGAGGCTAAACAGAAAATAAAAAAGAAGTATATATGCTTTAGCGAACTCTAAAAGAGGTATGATCGTGAGAAGCTCCCCTTATATGATCTTGAGATCTCATTTTACGTGTGGGAATCTCGTTTACCCGCCTAACGGTCGGCTGAGGTACTAACTTTATGTAACTTAAAGTTTAATTTGTGTTGACTGGCACCGATTTCAAAAATAGTTATTTCTTGTAAATAAATTTACTCTGTTTAATAAATAAAAATATTAATTATCTGTAACATTTTAGCACTATAATTTTTTGGAGTCAGTTAATTAAAAAATTATTTCATTTCACAATTTTCAGTGGTATCTAGTACCTATACATGACACTACGACTGTGCATAATCGCAGCATCATAGTACCTATATACATATAGCCTTGCGGGCTGGGCTGGTCTACTGGTTAACTCGTCATCCCAAATCATCTGATTTCGAAATCGAGAGTTCTAAGGTTCAAATCCTAATAAAGGCAGTTGCTTTTATAAAGATTTGAATACTAGATAGTGAATACCGGCGTTCTTTGGTAGTTGGGTTTCAATTAACCATTTCTCAGGAATGGTCGATATGAGGCTGTACAAGAATGCACTTCATTTACATTCATACATATCAACCTCATTCATGTTCTGAAGTAATATGCAGTCATGTTCTTGCGGTGGTTCCGGAGGCTAAACAGATAAAAAACACTATCTATCTATCTCTCTCTCTCTCTCTCTCTCTCTCTCTCTCTCTCTCTATATATATATATATATATATATATATATATATATATAATATTTAACGCCTTACTAGTCTTTGACGTAATATTCCAACATGACCGATGTGTATGATTAGGTGATTGGGAACTTCGTCGGAATATTCCGATGTCAACATTTTGTTCTGATTTAATTCGTCCTCTGTCATAATATAACGTCGTTTTATCGTACTTTTTTAACGTACTTAACGTACTTTTTTCTTTTAGTAGTACTCGCTAGTTATTAGATTTAATACAGTGTAAAGTGAGGGATTTTCATATGTATTTGATCGTAATCAGCTGATCCGGCTGTGTAGTTATTAATAGTTGGCCAATTTTGCAAAAATAATTACTTGTAAATACTGTTACTTTAGTTAACAAATAAAAATATAATTATTTGTAACTTTTTAGTGCTATTATTTGTTGAAGTCGGTTTTTGTTTTTATTTCTTATAAATTATTTTATAAAACCTCCTCCAATTGTACTGTGCGATCGTTCAGCAGTTAAGCGTGTCGAGCCGTTCGGTTTTTTTGGTATTTTTTCCTAAGATTACCATTGGATACCGTTAAAAGTTATAGGGGGTGATTCCGAAAGTATACTCTTTCGATTACAAAAAAAAATTATCAAAATCGGTTTACTCACGTCGAAGATATTGCATAATATACATTGTAAAAAAACTATCGAATTGATAACACCCGTTTTTAAGTCGGTTAATAATAAATAGTAATTAAGACGAAAGTAAAGTAAAAAAAATTGTCAATTTTTTTAACTGAACTAAGGTAAAGATTTTAAGTATTATGCAAATAACGAAGTTCAGCACCGTCGTCACCAGTTTTGAAATTTATTTTTAAAAGAAAATTAATTTTTAAACTTAACTAATAAAAAATAATTTATCGCCATATTATAAATACACCTGGTTTGTACCTTTACCGCAATATCATTTATAATTAACGGATTAAATAATATGTATCACCTCTACACAATAGAAAGCAATACAAAAATAATTTATCACATCCAAAAGTATAAAACAACAATTAAAATGTAAAAATATAAAATATCTAATCTATTACAATAATACACACATAATACACAAAAAAAATTAGAATTACTTTATAAAATATACGCCCAACAATATTGTATATAAGTGAACTATAAAATATATTGTGTAGCTTATCGACCGATTACCTACAAACTAATGAACTTCATAAAACAGCAATAAATTTTCAAAACAACTTAACAAATTATGAAGTTTCTAATTATATGAAAAACAGACGATAAAAAACAAATGATGAACTATTGTTTTTTAAACTAATATTTAAAATAAAATAACATATTTTTTATTTCAAATAACTAAAAAATAAAACTATTCTTTTCTTTATCAAAAATATTAATTTTTCCCAGGATAACATTACTGTTATTTTTTTTTTACTTTCCCTACTAATACATGCTGCTATACAGCTATATCTAAAACGGAAAAGTAAATATTAGTAAAAAATAATCTTAAAAAATTGATGTTTTTTTAAGTTTTGTTCGTTAAGGAAAGAATTTTAAAAAATTATAATAAAAGAAATATGTAAAAATAAATTTTTAAATAATCTGCGAATTTTTTTTTATTCCGTTATTCCCAAGTTCAAAGAAATTTATTTTCTTCCGACGGACGTTTTGTGTGTATGTACGTACAAACGCGTATTGTACGTATGACGCCTGTAATAAGTCTTATAACTCTGGTTCTGTAAACCGACTTTCTTCAAAACTTGGTAGATAACTATAACTTCGGGGAGAAAGAATGTATTAAATTTTTTCAGAAATTCAAAAAAAAGGGTAAGGATGCTTTGGCTGAAATAAAATTTCAAATCTTTGCTGTAGCATTACAGCAATAATAGGTTTCTTACAAATGTAGAAGGTTTTTTTATGAAGATCACACATTAGTAAAAAAATTATTTAATATTAACCCCTTCTACAAAAAATGACGTAAAATATATTTATTATTATTTTTAATTACATCTTGCTTAAGGAAAACGTTTTTTTTCATCTTTATTTTCTATATCGATAGGTTTTCAAACCCCTATAAAATCCCACCCAACTCCAATGATCTGTGGTAAGCAAAATTAATTTTTTAATTAAATTTTTTTTTTTTTTTAATTTTATTTTAAAAATAAATCTATCTCGCAAGTTATCCATTGCATTTAAAACGAAAATCTAGATTTTTTATCGACCTTATTCCAGTATATCTTGAAAAAAGATAAGCCAAAACTTTCACCACCTGCCTAAATAAAAATTACAACTTCTTTTTATTTAGAACTATGGTTGTAGTTTTGAATTTTCTAAATTTAAAAAAAGTAAATAATCTAGGGATTATTTTTTTAAATTTTAACCAAATGCTTCCCCTTGAATATGGAAAGTCCCAAAATGAAAAAAAAAGATGTTTTTCATTTTCCAAGAACATATACAATATTCCTACCGTTCATTTTTCTTTAATTCCTCCACAAGTATGTAAATAACCTGTTTTTTTTTATTTATCTATTTATTTAATTATGTATCATAAAATTAAAAATAAATATTTTTATAGTGAAAATACAAACAGAGGTTAAATGACAACTTTTTTTTTTTTTTAATAAAAGGCAAATGTTCTCCTAGCAACTCCAATCTAAGGAACATTAACTAAAGTAATATTTATTTTTACCCTAAATACAAAACAAAAAAAACGTTCGTCACAATTTTTTTTTTTTTTTTTGTAAAATATTCGTTACAGTAAGTAATAAACAAAATCATAGGTAACGAATATAATTTATCACGTTATGCAGAAAATGCTACCCGTTTGATAAAAACCCGCTTAAAAGAAGTGTGAACATTGAATATACAGAAGTATACAAAAATAAAATATGGAAAACACCGGTCGAATTGAAAATCTTCTTCCTTCGTTGAATGAAAATATAACAATTTTCCTACAAATATTAAACGCATTTGTCATTTTATTCTTACTGGAGGAGACGAAAACTGGCGCAATATTTTTGTTTTCCATAACTGTTTTTAAAGCCGTAAACAAATATATTATTTTATTAATCAAACGAAAATAACTATTTTCACGCATAATAATAATACGCATACCATGCAATATTTACAAGGTGAAGTGAAGAGCGAAGTGGTTTCCCGTTGTTTTCATTACTGAGCCGAATATACTATTGAACATCACTATCGGCCCAAACAGAGATAACTTAAATAATTTTAACTTAACTTTAAAAATTTGCCAATTTACTTGGCAGAGCGGTATCATCTACGTCTTTCGTGTGGGAGATCCCGGTTCGAATCCAGGTCAGGCACGCCATCTATCATACTCTTCAAAACTCTTACCGTATTCCCACGTACAAGCTTCAAACCTTATTCGGTGAATTAATGAATTTATCAAGGAAAAACAGCGCTACCTTAATTCATTCATCAGAGTGACAGGATCTACAACGAACATCATTAATATCATAGAAAGAAGCTCTAGGTTAAAGTATCTTGGACTTTTGTACGTAATACAGGTATACTTAATCGACGTAATAGAAACTGGGGCAGATAGAGTAAATCAATATATTAAATGTACCCGCTTGTATCGTAATACAATGAAATAATGTGCGGGACCCCCAATCCTTTTTATAATTTTTGCAAAAATTTAACACTTTCCCCAAGGTAGTACCTGTCTACCAAGTCTGAAGAAAATCGGTCTACAAGGACCAGAGTTATAAAACAAAATACAGGCCAGCAAAAATACGTAGGTACTTACATACTCACCGCTTCAACTTAACACATATAATACAAAATACAATTTTAATTATTAATTATAATTCAATAATGTTAACTAACTTACAGTAACAAACAATTGAGCATCAATCAGGTTTCGTTTCTTCTACACGTGGAGAAATAAAATGTCAAAAGATTGAACAAGGGCAGGCGCAAGATATTTATTTAATATCTGACTTTTAAAAACAGATCAGGCAAAAATTTAAAGAAATAATTTTGCAACAGTTTTCCAGTTTCTTCCGATAAAAAAATAAAGTTGTTAACCTTAGTGTAAATATTTTTAAAGTCAATATTAATATTTTAGAAGAAAAACCAAGCGCAGTATTGCCCGAAGATTTAAGAATAAAATTAAATAAGATATATCCTAATCAATGCTGATTTAAAAAAAAAAGGGGGGATATATATATATATATATATATATATATATATATATCTCAACGGGCTGGTCTAGTGGTTAACTCGTCGTCGCACGTAAGTTGTTCAACAGCTGATTTTCGATGTAGAAGATTCTGAGGTTGAAATCCTAGTAAAAGTTAATTGCTTTTATTCGGATGGTAGTTTATGTTTTTTTTTTCCGTATGAGGAGGAAAGAGCTCTGCCAGCCGCCGCCAGGCCCGCTCTGACGATAAGTGCGGGGCTCTCACCCGCTAAAAGAACCTCCCCTTCTAATCACGCAGGGGACAGGCCTAATCCATATGGTATGTACACAGTCCCTGCGCAATCCACTCGAGCGCCTTGTCACCGAATTAGAATAGCCAGAGCGACGTCCACAGGGGATCATCGGCGAACGACGTCTCCGAGGAGCCCCCGCCTAAGGCTGGTCGCCCATAGCCGTCCGCCATCGGTCTCTCTGCCACAATTCAACTGCAGTCTTCTAGTCTGCCTGCCTTTCTCTGCTGCCTTGTTTCTAATTATGGCTGACACCGCAGTCGTTACTCTCGTCCAAGCATCTCTGTCACCCAACATCACACTTATATTCGGATGGTAGTTGGAGCTCAATTAACCACACGTCTCGGGAATGGTAGGCTGAGTCTTCATAAGACTACACTTCATTTACATGTCATACATATCATCCTCACCTCAATGAGCCGTGAGGGCTATAACATAATATATATATATTTTAAAGAACTGGTGGTTTTTCTTCATTTCGGTAGTGTAACTTTGTTCACAATAAAATTTATTTAAATTTTACCCATAAAACTTTCTTTAGTTTTTACAAAAGAAATTTAATGAAACAATTAGTAGATCGAAATTCATTTAAATATCTCTATCAGTTTTTCATGTAATAATTTTTACGAGGGAAAAAGTAACAAACGGAAAACGAAATTTTTACAAATAAACCTTCGCAGAAACTTTTTCTACTCATATATTCTTGTTTGAGTTTAATAATCAATTAGCAAAGTTTGTATGCTTGTATAAATAACTAAATGACTGTTATATTAAAGATGAATAGAAAGAAATTATACAACTTCATTCTAAATTTATATTTATCATTTTATAAAAGGATAATTTTCTTGACATTATACGCCGAAAAAATAACCTCTTTTATAACAGATTTAAAAAAATATATATTCCTCATCATTCATACAATAAAAATAAATTATAAGCTATTTTTTTCTTTGACATAAAATACATTTACAAAAAAACATAAATTTTTAAAGTAAGTAAATAAATAATACATTTAAAATAAGATTTTAAAAAAAACATGTATGTATAAAAATGTACTAATAAACAACCTTAACATTTCTAGTTTATAAAAGGAAATAATGGCCTCATTTTAATACTAATTAAAAGTTACACATCCACGATTATTTTATCATATCTATTCGGAAATATTGCGTAAATAAGATTTTTAAACAGTGAGCAGATTCGTTAAAAGAAAATTGTGTAATTGATTTATATCTATTTAAAAGCATTAATATCAGAAATGAAAGAAATACAAAGCGGCAACTAAACGTTTAAATGAATAAGACAAAACAGTTGAAATTATATTTCTGTAACTTAATTGAGTATGATGATGAATCAATTAATTTTCCATTACGAGTAAAGCACAACAAATTTCCAACAGAAAAATTGGTTTACGTGACAAGATTTTCATTCATAGAAAACTAATTTACTTTTAAAAATGAAATAAAAGTATACAAAACATAATTATTAATTTTTTTAAGATAAATTAATTAAATAAAAAACAAATATACATAAGACAACTAAAGAGGAAGACCAAAACAAAGCAAATATAGAAATAAAAGATTGCCAAGGTAGAAAAAAAATCCGAAGAATAGAATTTTTGTGAATTCAAAAAATCCCTTTCGGCACGCCGGAAGGTGGAGGTAGATTTCATAAATGCTAAGGGATAAAAAAGATTTTCAGCTAAACTTAAGAAAAACTTCAAATTTACTCATTACACCAATGGTTACATGTGAAAAAAATTTTCACATGTTTAGCATATAAGCCACATCTTCTTACAATTACAGCAACATTTTGGTCATCCCTTGTCGTAAGAATTGGTCATATCAAAAATTGTTTCAGACAAAAGTTTTAAGTAATGTTTAGAGGACTAACAACCACCTTAAACCGATTCGATACTGTGCCTATTAAGGGAGGTTTTTGATTTGATTGTCTTCGAAACCCCATATTTTCCACTCCCTGAGCCAATGATTGGTGATATCAAAAAACCTTACTTAGATAGGTTTTAGGCCCTTATCCAAAAACTAACAGGAACTTTAAACGAATTCCATGGTTTACTTAATAAGAAAGTTACAGCGATATTTTTGTTTTTTTCGAAAAAGCCCTCCCATTTCCATCCCTATAGTCCGATTTTGCCCATTAACGAAATCGACTGAGATTTTGGGTCGTTATGTTTCATGTATCAATTTGAAAGTGATTGACGCAAAATTACAGCAGTTATCGTGTCCACAAGAAAGTGAATATATATATATATATTCTATATACTTTAAACTATATTCTATATTCTATATTCTATAAACTTTTGAACTGACGGTGGTTTTGGGGTCTGGGAATATGAAACGCGAAGATATATCGAAATTTTCCGGAAGTCGAATCATGGTACCCATTACAATAGCTTTCTTATGAAATCTAACTAAAAGAAAAGAGAGCGCATATACTGGATTGAAGAACGAAAAGTACAGCATACT
Source organism: Lycorma delicatula (assembly GCF_047948215.1). Classification (NCBI taxonomy): domain Eukaryota; kingdom Metazoa; phylum Arthropoda; class Insecta; order Hemiptera; family Fulgoridae; genus Lycorma; species Lycorma delicatula. The sequence continues at coordinate 66,202,317 of NC_134462.1, forward strand.
GAAAGAATGAAAGAATTCTGGAGGAGAAAAGGGAAAATCAGAAAAGAAGGGATTGAAATGTTGTATTATTTTTTCCCTGTTGGAAAAAAATAAATAGATTCTTTGGTGGCGCAAGTAGCAACATGCTTGTTTACTACAAGAGTTCGATTTCAAGTTACATATTGAAAACGCTACGAGTCAACCCTAAAGTATTATTTAATGATCTTATAATATATTTGACGGTTTTAATAATAATCAATAAAATAGTTTTTTTTCTTATGAACAATATTTTTAAGACTAATTGCATGGGAAGTTAAGAAAAAATTAGATCTTTTTGAGTATAAACAAAAACGTGATAACAAAGTTGTTTATACTTTCCTGGCACTGGTTATTTATTCTTGTATACTGGAAAAAATAATGCTATATGAAAAAAAGTTTAAATAAACTAAATCTTCAATTATCTCCCGGTCGGTCATCAATTAATAATTTTCATCTTCAATTCCCGTCAACATTCATTTACGTCGTCTTGTGTCAATCCTTCTGAGTCATCGACTGCACAGTCGGGCTAGCGACTCCCTAATGTCGTTTATTTCAGCATCAGGACTTACTTTCGGATGGCGTCGGTATTTGTTCATTTTCCATTGTTTTTTTTTTCGTATAAATGTAATAGAAGATGAGCACTTTATTCTTTTGCCAGGAATTTTTTCCCATGCTTATGCGAGATCAAACACGACGTCTTTAATATTTTAAACATTTTAAAATAGGCGTAAATTCCGATTTACTCATTCTAATATACAATAGACTCTTTTTGTAATTTGTTCGTTGCATAAAAGTCGGAAGTGAAAAAAAAAATAGTGTCATTACACGAATTACGTCGTTGTTAGACGAAAAGTGTAGGATTACTGCAAGCGTCAGACTAAAGAATGTCAGATTATAGAGAACCGAGTGTAGTTTAGATTAAACAAATTTAAAATTAAAATAAAGATGTGATTTTTAAGGCACTATTCGTAAAACTTTTATTTAATAGAATTAAATTTAATGCAAGGCATTACGGTGGCCTGTTCATAACAGCGTCTTCGTATTTTGTCCGAAGACTCCGGGTTTGAATCTCAGCAAGGAATGAATTTGCATACCAAATTTTCTTCGTTACGTGCATGTCATCAGTTAGGACATCCTTTAATAATGTTATTTATACTTAAAGAAAACAACAGGGGAACGTCCAACTAGAGTCGTTTTATAAATTAAGTGAACTGAATTTTGTAGTGTATGAAAGATGCTGCCAGATCGGGATTCAAATCAAAAACTTTCGGATAAACCTTCGTAATAATTAATTATTTAGTCGTAATAAAACGAGAAGAATGTTGGTACGTAGAATTGTCTATGCTTAATTAGCATTTTAGAAAAAAAAACAATATCATTTTAATTTTAAAATAAAGTTATCATTGATATGATAAATATTTTCTAAGAAATGTGCTAAGGAAAGTAGCTGCGTCATATTCCATCATTATTTTTTAGCGAGAAAAATAAATACTTTACAAAATAAAACACAACTATAACAGAACTAAATAATAACAAACACTTTACGAATTATTAAAAGATAACGTAAATTTATTAAGAAATAAATTACGTGATATAAAATAAACAAATAATTAACTCTGTAGCTACACTTCCATATTTACGTTTTTTTAGTATCACATTAATCTTGGCAAAGCGTACGTTATACAACATATGGGCAATACTTTTTTTTCCTGTTTAGCCTCCGGGAATCACCGTCAGGTATTACTTCAGAGAATGATATGTATGACTGTAAGTGAAGTGTAGTCTTGTACAGCGTCACGTCGACCATTTCTGAGATGTGCAGTTAATTGAAACCCAACCACCACCAAAGAACACCAGTATCTACGATCTAGTATTCAAATCCGTATAAAAGTAACTCCTTTACTAGGACTTAAACATTGGAACTATCGACTTCGAAAACAGCTGATTTGGGAAGACGACGTTCACTACTACACCAACCCGGTGAATTTTATTGGCACTATTTACAAATTTAAAGATTTTTTTTTTAACAATGTGAGGCATTTACAAGATTAAACATCGTCCAACCAGCTATCAATAATTTCAACACCAATATACGAAGTAAAGTTCTTAAAAATCAAAATTAGATTTTGTTTTACGGACGTTTTACGCAGAGGAGAAATATAGAATTCTATATCAAGTAAAGATTGCTGATTTCCTAATGTACAGGTGTTTAACTCAAAAGAAATCTCGTCACTAAGTAGTTTATACTAAATTCATATTTTTGTTATGATGTAACAAAAAAAATCTATTAACAAAATCAAATTAACAAAAATTAACAAAATTATAAAAAAATCTATAAACAAAAGTATCTATTTCATTGGTATGAAATAGATACAATAATGTGGTAGATGTTGGTACGTCTAGAGCTGGAATGGGAAAGGACTGTTTATTGCCTGCACATTTGATATTCTCAATCTGTGTCGAGCACTGGCTTTTTTTATCAAGGTTGTATAATCGTGTTGTTTGTAAAAATGCGGTTAACTGTTAAAGAAAGAGTATTCGTGATTGAAACTTAATTAGAAACAAAACCTCATATTATGTATCGGCAAAAGTTCAGGGAGAAATTTGAAAAGGAAGAACGAGTGAGAATTGTTATTCAGAAATTAAAAACTTTCGTGAAACAGGTTTTCGGTGTTAGACTAGAAACGTCCCGACACAGGTCAGTTTTAACGGCACAGGTTGAACAGGTAGCGGGAGTTACAAGATCTCCTCATAAATGTTTGTGGAGACGAAACCGGGAAAAGAACATTTCGCTAAGTTCTGCCCGTACTGTCGTGAGAAGAATGCTGAAATATTAACCGTATCCAGTGCAAATTTTCCATGAGTTAACTAATGGTGATTATGATAAGGGTTCATTACTGTCAATGATTTAGGAAATTCATTACAGGCAATACTGGCATTTTAGATCAAGTGTATTTCACAGATGAAGCGAAGTTTCACCTTGGTGGAACGTCCCCAAGAACTACTGGACCTGGGGTTATGAAAACCCGCACATTTTTCTTTGAATCTCCCCAATACCTACAAAAAGATAGGCGTATGGTATGCAGTTTCAAAGCGAAGAATAATAGAACTGTTGTTTTTTTGAGAAAAACAACTGAGGATGCTTCTGTCTACCAAGAAATTATTCAATAGTTCAGCCTTACTGCAAGAGGATGAGTGTGACTGCTGGGTGATAGCGCCACTTGCCGTACACCTCGTTCTACAGTGAAGATGCTGCAGAATTTTTTCAGTGGAAGAATCATTTCTAAAGGATTGTGGCCATCAAGTCCTTTGATCTTAGTAGTCCTCCAGACTTCTTTCTGCAAGATTACTTAAAAGAAATTATTTAAAGGAGCAGTCCTAACACCCTGCTGGAACTGATGACAAACATTACAAATGCCAGCCAGGAAATAGACAGGATTCAGATAACAAGAGTAGCCAAGAACATGGTCAAACGTGTTGAGAAGTGCATAGAAGTGGATGGACATCATTTTCAACAGCTTTTGTAAATTATTACGTAAGCGTTTGCCAATAAACTATTATTTATAGACTAAACTAAGAGATGTGGGTGGGGGGGGGGTCTATGTATATACAAAGTTGAACACTTTGTATATACATAGTTTTATATAAAGCAGTACTCGTCATTTACAAGTCATGTTAAAAAAGAGATAAACAAAACCATGAAAATACCATACTGTAAAGTGATGTGAATAGATGTTTTAGACCTATAAGCGCTTAGAGAAATCTATGATTGAATTTAAATAAAAAACAAATAAATAAATAAAACAATACAATGTTCGCCGATATTTATTATTAACCAGAGTTATTAAATTTATATTTAGTTTCTTTAGTATAAATTTAACATTAGTATATTTAGTTTGCGTACTTGAAACATATGGTTATTGTTAAAATCGATTTAATTAAAATAAATATTTTTATGAATTTTCTCTGATAGATTGAAGAAATACAAACAGATTTAAATAAATTTTCTTCACAAGCAAAACTCACATTTTGCATATACCGTCACTTTTTAGGGGAAAAAAACCAGTTCTTTTAGCATGTGTAAAACTGACACAGAATTATACGCAAAGAATCCTTTCTACGGCAACATTATACGGCTTAATATGTACTTTTGTAAGCGTCTGATAGGGTTATTATGGCAATCTTTTAAGTTATGTTCAAAATGAGATATGTTTAATTTGTCGAAGCTAGTGTAAGCTCGTTATCTACATAATCAAATATTACCATACCAAACGAGTAGATTATAAAACCCTATTTAGTTAAAATCTTTAAGTCATTTTCACTTTTTTTTCATCCACTTGACTGGTAATACCACTCTCAATTCCTTTCTGTTCTGTGTTATTTTATAACCACAACAAATTTGATATATCCTCCTCAACTATCTGTCTCATATATTCTACTCTGCTTTGTCTTTTATATATTTAATTTCTATCTTCTACGTAGCCTTTAATCGCGAAATTAACTAAATCTGGAGATCTTAGTAGTTTTTCATCCATCTAATTCGAGTATTTTAATGATTCTACTACACATTTCTTTATTTCGTATTCGTCTAAGACTTCATCGGTCGCCCTCACATTCCAATGTTATCCTGTAACACCGTGTTAAGGAAGTCTCTATTCTTTTCTATTACGATTTTCCCATTGACCGTGTTTCACTACCCTAAAACGCATTAGTGAATATAAATATAATCATGAGTGTATTTCTAATTCGTATACTTAATAATAACATCATTTCTGAAAGAAAGCTCTCCTAATTACCAATCGGTTTTATTTAACTGCTCTACTCCTATTCATTACACGTAATATTACTCGTACCCAAATAGCAAAGTTTTTTTCACTACAAACTGTGTTGCTCTATATTATATTTTTGTTACAAAAATCATGTATTTTTGTTTGGTTAAATATTGCATTTTAATTAGTTTTTCTATTATTAATCATCCTGGTATAATGATACGAAATCGCGGCTAGCGCTCAAGATTTCTTTTGCTAGTGCTTCAAGGATAAATACGTTGAATAAAATTGTCAATGTAATTTTCAATTGACAATAAATAAATTCCTCATTTGTGTACATTTCATTATCTTTGTTTTACTCTTATTTATCATCAAGTTGAATAGCAATAAATCCATGCCATTCAGTATTTCTTCCAACTCATTTTCGATTTATGCAATATACAACGATAACATAAGCGAATGTTAACATCTTTTTCTATTCGAATAGTTAATACATTCTCAAATGTTTTCTTCAGTTTGTGTACTTGTGAACTGCTTCTTCTATACACAAGTCAAAAAGCAACGGAAATAAGATTGTATACTGCAAAAGAATATATTTTTGTGTCGTTCCTTTCTGAATCAAATCCGGCCTTTCTTAATCGTCTACTTATTATATAAAAAATTTTTGGTACTTACGAATTAACGCCACCGCAGAGCTACCAGCTTTATTTAAAAACAAAGTTGTCAATCGGATTTCGATGGAAAATGAACAGTCTCTTTATTAATTTTAATAAATGGTTATTTATATTTATTTATTTTATAAATATAATTTAACCAAACTTAACCTACGCTCGCTAACCTTGACTAATTACCACCATAATTTTTTTTTTAGTATTTATTTAAAAAATTCTGTAATTATTGCAATTATTTATTATTTAAATAATCAAAACACTCCTGTTAATTAGTCAAGGTTAGCGAGCGTAGGTTAAGTTTGGTTAAATCATATTTATAAAATAAATAAATATAAATAACCATTTATTAAAATTAATAAAGAGACTGTTTTGAATCTATGTTAAACTCTATATCGGCCCATTTTCCACCGATATCTGATTGACTACTTTGTTTTTAAATAAAGCTGTAGCTGCGGTGGAGTTCATACGTAAGTACCCAATTTTTTTCTTATATAAAAAAAAGGATCAAAGTTTTCTTTATACTGTAATACCGAACCTGGACTTATTTTTTAGATTACTTATAGTTATATAATTTTATATGAGCCGGGTTTATGAGACAGATCAGTCCAACGCTAGGCTTGTTTGCAGCCACCGGACAAGAAGATAGCCGCATAAGCCCACAGACCTTTTTTTTCTACAAACAAATACGGTGCATTTCTACAGGTACAGACATCCTCAGAATTATCTTAGCAAGGGAGGGGTCAAACCAACATCTACAAAAATAACGAAACGGTTATGTAAGAAATTTACGGTCTAACCTCAGAACCGCAGCAAAAGAAAAAAGCTACGCCCAGCGAAAAAATCAAGGCCATATTCTTGCCGAAAATACTCATTCAACAAAAAACCCCACGACAGATTAGGATATTTTTGCCTTAAGGATAACAGTAGTTCCTGAATACCTACTCTATTCCTTTTTCATGTTTAGCCTCCGGGAATCACCATCAGGTATTACTTCAGAGGATGATATGTACGAGTGTAAGTGAAGTGTAGTCATGTACAGTCTCAGGTCGATAATTTCTGAGATGTGAGGTTAATTGAAACCCGACCACCAAAGAACACCGGTATCCACGATCTAGTATTCAAATCCGTATAAAAGTAACTGCCTTTACTACGGCCTATTCTAAGTTACGCTGACTTTATTTCAATCTAAATAAATGAACATTTTCCTCCGGAAATGAAAGAACCAGAATTCAAGGAGAATACGCAATTTCTAAAGGAATAATCTCACCTTCTCGGAATTTTTTGACGTGTGGAAATACTCAAACGAATCATACCTTCTCCACTGAAATTTATAATTTAGATTTAATAGGTTAAAATTCAAATAACTTGTTAATTATTAGAAACCTTTTTTTTATTAAAATTAAGAGGTAAAAAAAACAAACGAAAAAATAAAAATGCATCAATTTTTTACGGCTATATTACGATATACAAGAAGAAAACAATACAAGAAGATATACAATAAAGATATACAAGAAGTAAAATATCGCATTAAATACATACCATAACGCTGTAATATCTTTCAGCCTTTAACATGTCACATTATATAAATATATAATAAAATAAATCAAATGTGAAAGTGAAACAACATAAAACGACTGTTAAACAATGACTATGGACATTATACGTATTTATACATACAAAACATATATATAAATACTTACGCGCACACCCAAAATATATAATTGCTTCAGTCGGTTGGCAAGTAAACGTAAAGCTTTCGGATCGGTTAGCGGTACACATTATGTTAAGGACATGTGTAGCATTAAAAGAACAGTCACCACGAGTTTGCATGTGTGTGTTTGTGTGTTACATACACGTAAATTTTATGTAGTGGCCTTACTCTACCGACACACCGTACTAATTGTGGGGAATCTTAATACAAGCAATAACAGCAGCTGGCACTAGTACATGGCGAGTGACTAAATATCGATCCGTACATAAACACAACACTACGTAAACTGTATAGGCTTTCCCATGAATCACGTGACACTAACAAAAACACGTGCGAATGAATAGTATGAGTGAACACTAGTCGATCTATATATATATATATAAAGTACTGTACTGTATTATTGATCCGGTCTCGAACTAAGCACCCTCCTATTCCCTTATCGTTTCAACCCATCGATTATGTATTATAACGCTCAACCACACATTGTACTAGGTATAAATGTATCTATTAGAAGTAACAAAAAAATTAATTGAGTACATGGGTTTTTTTCATTACATAGTACGTAAAATAGACAGGTATATGAAAATATTTATTGACAGGTATATAAGACGATACTAAATATTAATTAATAATTAATAAAAAATTTTAAATCCGATACAAAATTAAAAACCTGATTTTTTTCTTTTTTCACCACGTACATGAAATAATTTTGGAAAAACGTACCGATTTATATATATAAAAAAAAAAGGTGAGTTGATGTTTACTTATAAATATATGTTAATTTAATTTACACATATACTTTTTTTCATTTATATATCTCCGTGGCGGAGTGGTTTCGGCCTTTCATCCGAAGGTCCCGGGTTCAAATCCCGGTCAGGCATGGCATTATTCATACGTTAAAAAAACAATTTCCATCACACGATAAGCTTTAAACTTATGTGACGATTCAAGCAAAACTAAAAATAAATCTAAGGGGATATCAACCAATAAAAAAAATTTGAAAAATAAAGATACTTGGTTTTTGTGAATTAAAATATGTATTCTTCCACTTAAGAAGATTTAATTATATTTGAGTATAAATCATTGCCAAAAAAATAATAATTTTGCCTAAAAGTAATTTATGTAGAACTAATAAACCGAATGAAAAACAAGGTCTTTGCTTTAATACTTCCTCTTAACATTTTTTTTTTCAATTTGTGATAAAGTTACAGTTAAACACGTCCGATTTTTATTAATTTTTTCAATGAGATTTATTCAAATTCTGTCTTGCTATTAGGCGAATCAATGTACATATAAAGATTTTCATAAAAAATTTTATTTTAAAATGGTAGAGAGAACAGTTGTTGAGAACAACGCGACTGTTACCTCACCCACACTCAATGAGTCACCGCCTGCCAGGTGCTCTATATATAGTATATACTACTACTCGCTACAGGCTTCACTTTTTTGCACTAAATTGAACTCTACACGAAAAGGAATAAATAGAGTGAAACTAATATATATATATATATATACATGGAATATTTAATTGTTTATGGTTATAGATGGTTTGGCCAGTACAAAAAATAATCTCACTGTGTTACCAATATCCTAAATTTCCGTGAAATCTTGAAATCACTGAAAAATGACTGTCGAGGAGGAACTCCACGTTATTATTTTTTTTATTTTTCACACTTTATTTTTCTTTATATATAAATTTTCTGCAGGAACAGATTAAAACGTAATTTTTATGGAAAACCAATGTAAAATTAAAGCTTTAACATCATATTCAGAAAGGAACAGTAAGTCTTAGAGATGGATTAACATAAATAATGAAATATCTAACGCGTAGACGCTGAGAGACATTCTGGAAAAAATGTTGACGTCGTGAGAAGGTTGTGTCCTAGCGTCAGGAGTAGAGGGAAGTGAGTAGTATCGGTTAATTAGAGATAGAAACTTTCCGTCCTTTGTACCATACCGTCAGCCTAAATAAAATTAAAATAACAGTTTTGAAACTGATAATTTTATGAAAAATTCTAACATATAAGTAGTAATAGCAAGAAACCTTACTGCAAATGTTCATAAAATCAAAAACCGCGTTTCTCTCCCTAAAACCGGATTACAAACAGATGAAATGACAAAATATCGAGTTAAAATATCTCGTAAGATCAATTAATGGAAATTTAAAAAATACAAAAAATGTTTTTAAGAGTCAATGGAAATAGTGCTCGAAAACCAGTTTCCAAAATTAATAACGATCCACAATTCCGTATTGTACTTTAATTTTCACTTTATTAATTTAACTTCCTTTTTAATGTCAACGAACTGGTTCTCTTGACAGAAAAGGAAGATGAATTCTAATTAATTGCTGTTGTATAAATAAAATAAACTTCCGGAAAATACAAGAGTTGAGAATTTCTGCCCGTAAGTCGAAGGTGATTAGCCAGGTAGATTAAAAAAAGGTTTAGATTAAAATAGATGGATTGACTTGGAAAGTGAGTTGAACGTTGAATCGATCAGTAAATAAAATATGTATTATAAAGCTGAAAGGATGCAGCACCAACAAAGGATGGATGACACCCGAATGCATAAGAGGGTTCCGAACTATTGACCCACAAGACGAAAGACTGGAAAACTGAGGATGAGAGAACAGATCTAATCCTTAAATATTGTTAAATTAATTTCATTTACAACTCAGTTTGTTAAATTCAGTACAGAGCGAGGCATGCAGTTTATAGAACGAACTACTATTTATATTTCATAACAAATAATTGTGAATTCGATCACGTATCAAACAAATGCACATAGAAATAAGAAATCGTTCTTCGTAAAAAGTATTTAATCAATATTCTACCACTATAAAAATTGTAAGCGAACTATGCAATACTTAAATTATATCTAAAGACTTAGCTACAAAGCAATGATAAAAACAGAAAGAATCTTAATGCCAGGTATACAAGAAAGATTTTTTTTACATTTTTTTTTTTTTTTTTGAAAGAGCGGGCATCAACAGCTATGGTCATCAGCCCGATGGAAATTAGTAAGGTATTAAAAAAATGCCGTGCGTGATCGGGATTCGAACCCGGGACCTCCGCACGAAATACAGAGAGCTACCTACTGAGCTACGGAGGTCGGCTATACAATAAAGTATCTGATTCACAAAGTCGAGCTAGTTGAACGGTTTAAATATTTAGGAGAAAATATCACACATTACCTCAAAGAAAAAATAAACTGGAAAGAAAGATCACAAAAGATCAATTATACACAAAATACCACCAAAACAACATATAACAAAATATGCATCTCAATAGATACCAAATTCAAGCATTACAAAACTGTAATCAGACCTATAATATCATATGGAAGCGAAACACTCTTAAAACTAAGATCCAACATTTCCTACTCAGCAGAGATGCAAAGACTAGAAAGAAGAATTCTAAGAACATGCATAAATAAAAGACGAATTACTGATGGAGGCGAATGGAGACTGATATCAAACTAAGAGGTACATAAAGACGTAGAACCAGCTCTAGACTACTTTAGAAAGAAAACAATCTCCTTGTTTGGACTCATAATAAGAACAGAATCGAACAGGCTCGTCAGGAAACTGGTCGAGAAATACTGGAAAATGTCCAAAACACCGACCTGGATAACCGAAATTAAACAAGATATATAAGAACTAGAAATCACAATAGAAGATTTACGAAACAAAACTGACAATATAAAAATACTAAAAGAAGCAAACTCCAGATTTAAAATTAAAGGAAAAACAACAAGGGTTTGTTCAAGATAACTCAAAAAAGCAAGATCTGACAGAATCAAGTATCGGGAAGCAATCAAGAAAAAGAAAAGACAAACCAGAGTTGACTGAAGTGGTCCACTGTGATTTCAAAAACCTCAAAAAAAGAAGTATCTGATTCAAACGATATTTTTAAGATCCTCAGATATCTAGTCCTGTTTTATTCATTCGATTCCGAAGGGTGTTGTGTTTCAAATGTTCGTATAATGAATGAATGAAAACCTTGTTACGTACATAGATCGCCACAACAGGATGTGCGAGGTCGATTACAGACTAAATAATTTTTGTGCAACGATTCAAATAATTTGGATGAAATTACAAAAACAAATATGCGATTGACATTTTTTTAACGAAGAGGACTCTTAGCCTTTTATTAACCTTTTTATTTAACTTAACCTGGACTTAACCTTTTTATTTATGAAATATAGATAATTAATAAATATTTATCGGTAAAAAGTAACTGTGGATAAATCCTTGTATTTAAGTGATAAAAATTTACGCTCACTAATAAAGTTTATAACGGTTCATAAAACTGGTTATAATTACTTCATTACTATTAATTAAAACAAGTAACATACAATAAGTTTTAATTAATTCTGTGTTGTAATATAATGAAGTCATATATTATAATAATATATCTTAATTAAGAGAAGACTATAAAGATCTATAAATATTATTTCATTTAACTTATGAATACCCAAATTGGGAATAATTTCAAAAAGGAAATTTAAAGAATGACTTTAAGAAACTTTAATTATTACCTTGACAGATTTAAACCCAACAGAAAAGAATTATAAACTCCGCACAAATTTTTATACAACCTACATCTAACTGACATACTATAAAATTATAAGATACATAAATAGGTTAATTTCATGCGGCTAGCTATATTTATTACTTTTAGTAACCCTACTGGGTAGAGGCAGTGTACAAGTATATACCACCACTCTACAGAAAAGGATTATTAATTTATTTATATAATCTTCCAGTTTATTTTGTTAAAACTGTGATGCATATAAAACAATAGAGATAAAGAAACTAGTCGGGAGTTGATATCTCTGATAGTAATGATGTTTATTATCCGACCAATCCCTGCGGTGAAAGACTGAAGGTGTCGCTTCTAGACTCGAACGTCACCTTTATTTTAATGAGCTTGGCATGCCGATAAGTGATAGTAAATTTGATTCTGGAATGGTACAACGAGAAACCATTTTACTCCTCACTTTCGTTAGTAAACCCCGGGTGAAAGCCTAGTTATCTTGAAAATGGCTTTAGGTTTGAAAGCAACACGAATCTAATGTCATCAAGTGATCTAACTTTTTCTCTGTATATCTCTTCAATGTTACTAATCTTACATATACGCACACCGTTTGATCTCGTCACGAACAAAAGGCAATTCAAGATTTTTTATTTTTTTTCATTATCCCTTACTACTCCCCTGGGCCGGACATACAATCAAGTAAAGCTCAGCCCAGGAGAGCGTCCTTCAACTCTAAGAGGGCCTCCCCACCTACCGGCAGTACTTCCGGCATGTCAGTTCAGCCCCCCCCCGGTGGATCTTTTTTATCGCCTGCCTCTAATCTCCGATAAGAGGTGTACCGAACCAGACTATGTCGTTCCCGAGCCCCTCCCCGGAGACCGGGTGTCGGCCTATACTTTTTAATGCCTCACGCCTCTAACCACTGAGCAGGGAGAACCGGGCTTGATAAAGTCCTCACGGTCGATCATCATAACCGACACACTTCGGCATGCCGGCCCTCACGACCGGAGCTATCTGCCGTTCCGTAATTCTAAAATCCACGCCGGCGTACCTCCTTGATTTTGTTGCGTAGCACTTTAGTGGAAAACAAATTAAAAGCCCTCCAATTTTCATCTGATGTCAAAATAATCATATTTAAGTCTTTGGCTGGAGGCCATCCAGGCCAGCCTTCCTACGTAAAACGCGCCAATCCTCATACTCGAAGAATATGCCGCAGTATCCACCCTAGTACAATACATGCAGCAGGGGAAATTACGTCTGCCGAACCTATGCAAATAATACTTCAAAGTTCCATAACGTTTTAACATTTGTGTCATGAAGAAATTCATTTCGCCGTGACTCCTATTTAGCCAAATATCTACGTCTGTAATCAGCCGCCTGATCCAATTAGAACCTCCACCTGTCGTCCATTTCATTTTCCAGTTATTTCTCGTAGCCTCCATCGCATCACGTTTCCCCATACCTTCATATCGCTTCATTCGTTCTTTCACTTGCAGCTCAATTGGCGGGGTTGAAGCTACCAAACAGGCTGCGTCATATGAAACGGTCCGGTATCCACATATCACGGCCAACAACGTACGACGATTTACAGTTTGAAGACGAGTTAAATTTCTTCTAACATCTACGGCGGCGCCCCAAACCGGTGCAGCATACAGAACAGAAGACATAACTGTAGACACTATTAAAAGCAATCCAAAATAGTCGTGAATTTCCTCACTCCGAGCGAACCATGGTGCCTTTGCGATGGATCTCGGCTAACTCTTTCTGAAAACGTTGTATAATTTCAACGTTCCTTTTGAATATCGTATCCCATAGTTGTATGCCATAAATCCAACCCGTTTTTAGAATCACCTATATATTAAAAGTTTATTGGATAACGACCGGTGTGAGTACCTACCTAACAACCAATAACAAAGCCTCTTATATTTGGTGTTAAGTTGCTTCCTTTTGTCTTTCACGGGGTACTTCCACGTTAAAAAACGCAACGTAAAGCCCAAGGTACCGCCCAGTTAGAGTGCGAAATGATGACCCCGTCCAGATGGATTTCGGGACAATCATCCCTCCTCAATATAAACGTAATATGATTTGACTTATTCGGATTTAATTTTATCGTCGATTTTGTAAGCCACTCGTCGATCGGGTCTAACACCGATTATAGGTTCGTTGCTCTCATAAAAAGTGACTATTTAAAAAAGATTATGTGTCTCACACACGCGTAAATTCGAGTAAGTTTGAAAAGTAATCATAAAAGATTTCTATAGTTCTTTTTTTTTAAGAAAACTTTGAACAATGAAATATTCGTAATAATATTATGTAAGTTAATTAAAACCTTTATTGGGGAATAAAATAAGATCAACGGGATTTTTTTTACAGAAATTATCAAGAAATTTATTATGCTTTATGTTCACCGGAAAAGATGTTGCATGCTAAATATATACTATAATTGTTTGTTTCTAATTAAATTATCATAATTATCAATTTAAAAAATGCTCCATCAACATATTTATTCACTATCTCAACCTATTATATTCATTTACTAGCAGACCCGGTAATGCTTCCCTATTGCTAGTTTTGAGTATGTATATATATTAAACGAACGCAATTGAAAGTTTGATAAAACATTAACAAAATGAACCATTATGAAACTTCACAAAATTTTGCCTTTCCCTTTTCCCTTTTTTCATTTTTACCATATGCCCTTTCCATCATTTCTCCGTTTCCCTTTTCTCCCCATTTATCTTTCCGTTATTTCCCTTTCCCTTTCCCCTTTCCGTTTGCTTTTCCCTGTTTTTTTATTTTTCCATTTACCCCTCTTCCCTTTTACATTTTTCGACTTTTCCCTCTTCCCCTTTTCCAATTTTTCCCCTTTTCCCCGCGCGAAAATCGGTCCAGTGGATTTTTAGTCTATAGCGGACACGCATATCGGAATCACTTTTTTTTTTTTTTTTTTTTTTTTCTTTTTTTTTTGGAATTGTAAAATATTTAGTATAGCGTGTGTTGTTTTTACGTTCAACAGATAGCACTGTTTTTAAAAAAAAGTATGTTTTTACCTGTCATAGATGTGACATCTTAGGTATATAGATAGTAAGTATATAAAAGCACGCGCGTATTCGAATGTAACATTGTGTCAAAATTTCAAAGCAATCTGTGAAGAACATATGGAGATTTAAGATTTTGAACAAACAATTAAATTTTTATTTATATAGACGGTTTAGATATATTGATTATTTAAAAGTGACTAATTCGTTGGGATTTAAAATTAAAAAATTAATTCTTGACGTATTTAATTAATTGATCGGATAATAAATTCAAACAACTATTATGCTTTTTTTTTATTGAACAGATTTTTATTTCCTTATTTATATTAATTTTTTTACATATCCTATGAGAATTATTGAACAATCAAAATCCGTATCTATTTATAGATTTCAATTTTCGGTAAACGGTTTTGAACATTACGTTAAATATTTTAATTCAATAATCGGTTAACATAGCTCATGCTTTTTTATACTTTTTATGATAATAGATATGAATCTGGCCTTACCTCAGAGACTTGAATTAATGGAGTCCATCAAAATAATAATCAATTCCATAATTTAAATACCTAAGTCGTTTAATTACTCTACCGCTACGCCATCTACCACAATAATTAGTGAAAAAGAAACAATTAAAATTCTATTAGCACTCTACAATTAATGAAACAATTCTTTTATTGTAATAATTATTAAAAATTAATATCACAAACTAAACCAGTTATAATACTAAAAAAATAATTAATAATTACTTATAAAACGAAACTTTTTTTTAATTAGAAACATAACCGAAAAGTAAATTAATAATTAGTCGGGTCACGTACAAGTTCAAAATCTAATAAAGAGGTAAAAGCTTACGGAATACGCAAGAACGTACTTAATAACTGATCTCTTAATTTAAACTACGCCAGAAGTCAATCAATTAATTACAAGAACTAACTCGATACTAAATGAATTTCACTCGAATACTTCTGACTTAAGTTTTCCAATTATACGAAATTTTACCTTGACATTCCACTAATAGTATTTTAAATCGATAACGACTATAAAAGAAGATAAATGAATGGTGGCAACCGTGAATAATTAATTTAAATATTACGGCGTCTTTAATAGCGAAATTAGATAAAACACTACCTTTAAAAAATCTGATGTGGGAACCACATGAATTCCATGTACGCCTATTAAAGTAAATATAAACACTTTTTTTCTTTTTTTTTAATGAAAACTACATAAAATTTTATTTCATTAATAACTTCTGATATTTTTTTTATTATTATTGAATTATTATTTATCGTATTTTTTTTACAATCAGAGGTTAACAATTATTAATAAATCAATATATTTAAATTCAAAAAAAAAAGAAATAAAGGAGATGAAGTCTCATTCGAACCGATATGCCACCCCCTTTTTAGATCCAAATATTTCATTAATTAAAATATAATTTCGCTATAATTCTGGAACAAATGAAAATAAGTACAACTTATAATATATCGACGAAGAGCTCTCAATTACTGAAATCAAGAAAAGTCAAAATCCAATTTTTTTTTGATTTTGGGCTTTTTTGGTTCAGTCATTGCTATCAAAAAGAGAGGTCCACAATTAGATGTTACTACAAAATTTGTTTGATGCAACATTTGTTTGATACAAAATTTGATGTTACAACTAAGTCCAAAATTTCAACATCCTATGGCTAATCGTTTTTGAGTTATGCGTGATACACACTTACGTAGGTACAGAGGTAACTACTGAAAATGCTACACGAAAGTAGCCGAAACTAGTCAAAATGGATTCAGGAATAGTCAAAATGGATATTTCCACTGAAATCTGAAAACCGAAATTTTTCACGATCACGATACTTTCTTTACTTCGTACACTGAAGTAAAAAAGAACCAATTGTCAAAAATATATTTTACAAATAATAAAAAACTGAATTATAAACAAACAAATAAAAGTCTGAAAACACAGTTGTAGGATTTTCCCGTCACGTTGCTACTTATAAATAAAATATAATTAATATATTAATGACATATTAAAAAAAAAATCACAGGTTACATTTACACGAAAATAATATTGGTTTGAGGTTAAAACGGTAAATTTCAAATTTGGTGTTAATAAAAAAAATTCTATTTTAACAACATTAAATATTAAAATTGCTTTCAGCGCCCTTGAAAATGTATAAATTGATACCTCACACAACCATATTTGTTACTTTTTGCGCGAACCCCAAAGTGGAAGTCAAACTTCAATTTTATAATATTGATTTAAATTTTTTTTAAAGCTGTCTTGATTACAATAAAAAAGGGAAAGAAGTAAAATGTTAAAAAATGGGTGACTTCGGGTCTGGCCGCTTGGTGCGATTTGGAGTTGCCAATTTAGTAAAATATTAATTTATTTTCGTAATTAGACAACAATAGCAGAAACCACAACGAAAAATAACAATCATAGCGATCACAACAAAGGTTTAAATTTTTGAGCATTTGTTGAGGTGGGGGTGCGATTTTGAAAAAATCTTTTTTTACAAATATTGTTATTTTTTAATTTTTAATAAATGTGCCTAGGAAAATATTAAGCGAAATATCTAGATACTGAGGGTAATCTTGCTCTACCCCCTCACCACCTTGACCTTTTAAATTAAAAATTTAAACGTATCAATGCCCCATATATCGAAGTAATCTGACACAACTTGGTCAAAATCGGTCCAGTAGTTATGGAGGTATAAGGTGATTTAGAGGGCGACACCAAACACACACATGTACATACGATATTAACATCCGGAAAATTTGCAAACGGTTTTCTGGGTTTCAAAACGTCATAATCTGGTGAAAACTGCATATGCCCAAATTGTACCGATTACAATACTTTCCCTTCTACAGCTATAGCTCTGCTATACTGCTATTTAGACGGGAAAGTAAAACGAAGTCATCAACTACATTTTTATCATTTAAAAATTAACACTTCATTTATTAAAGGAATTATTTTATTTTTATACAATTTGAAAATTTCGAGAAAATTCCGTCAATTTTCCAGCTCCCACGATTATTTTTGGGTATTATTCTTCATATAAATAAATATTAAAATTAAAGATGTACCGTAATTAAAGTTTCTCAAGTTCAAAAAATAGCACACCAATCGGGACCGTAACGAAAAAACATTAAATCTTTTTTGTAGAATTATTAGGTAGATTTCATAAGAAAACTACCAATTGTAATGGGTACCATGATTCGACTTCTGGAAAATTTTGACATATCTTCGCATTTCAGATCCCCCACACCCCAAAACCGCCGTCAGTTCAAAATTATATATAAATACATATTTTACTTTCTTGTGGACACGATAACTGCCGTAATTTTGCACCAATCACTTTCAAATTGATACATAAAATATAACGACCCAAAATCTCAGTCGAGTTCGTAAATGGAAAAAGCGGACCATGTGTGTGGAAATAGGGTGGGGGGGGGGCTTTTTCAAAAAAACAAAATTTCGCTATAACTTTCTTATTAAGTAAAATATCGAATTTGTTTAAAGTTCCTACTATTCTTAGGATAAGGGCCTAAAACTTATATAAATAAAGTTTTTTGGTATCGCCAACCATTAGCCTGGGGTGTTGAAAAAATGAAGTTTCGAAGACAAAAAAATATCATACCTCCTAATAATAGGTATTAATAGGCATAGTAGCGAATCGCTTTAAAGTGGTTGTTGTCCTCTAAACATTACCTAAAACTTTTGTCTTAAACAACTTCTGATATGACCAACCCTTACGGCAAGGGATGACCAAAATGTTGCTGGAACTGTAAGAAGATCGGGCTTATCGTATGCTAAACATGTGAAACGTTTTTTCACATGCAACCATTCGTTAATTTGTGTTACCGTTAGTTTTTTGTAACCATTGAGTTAATTTGAAGTTTTTCTTAACTTTAAGGTGGAAATCTTTTTTATCACCTACTTAGCACTAGTGAAATCTACCACCGCCTTTCGGCGTACCGAAAGGGATTTGTTTTATATTTTGTTGAAAATAACGGGAACAGGATAAGAATTTAACGATTTTTAGTAGATATATAATGAAAATAACTTAAGCGGAAGAAATAGATTACAGCACAATGTCTTTTACACATCATTCAGTTTACTTTTCACTGGCCACGATCGTCCAAAAAAAATATATCGTGTGTTTGCCATATTATTTTAAGTGGTATAAAAATATTCACAACATGGGACACGCTTTTTAGATACTTTTATTGATCCGCGGCAGATTGTTCGAATATCTAAGAATGTTGAAAGAATAATAATGCTGGTTTTTCAGAGCCGTCGATAGATTGGTGCGGCATTCGATAGTTGCATTAAAATCTCTAGTCAACCGTAAAAATTTCAGATTATTCAGAAAATTATTAGTAAATGATTGCTACCAAAATGATTGATCTACCAAATTGGCATGACTTTTGTAGAAAATTAATTCAAATGTTACGTCAAAATTCATTTAAGTATAACGTAATTATGTTGATGAAGATCGATTCCGTTTAACGTGATACAAAAAGAAAGTTTTTAATTACTCATCTTCTGAACAATATTATCTTGAGCACGAACAAAATTTTGGGCAGCTTAATTAAAAATTAACCATTCGGTACTGTAGACAATGTTTAAAGTCGACGGTCTTTACTTACTTTTTAAAATAAACTACGAAAAGGAACAGTGTGATATGCTGATTTGCTAAACATTTTTTTGAATGTTGAAAGAAAGAAAGAAAAATAACGATATAACAAGATGGGATTATATCATTTACCGAGGGAATATTTTTTTTCCTGTTTAGTTTCCGGTAATTACCACTCAGATATTACTTCAGTGGATGAATGACGATGATATGCATGAGTATAAATGAAGTGTAGTCTTCTGCAGTCTCAGCTCAAGCATTTCTGAGATGTGTGGTTAATTGAAACCCAACCACCAAAGAACACCGGTATCCACGATCTAGTATTCAAATCCGTATAAAAATAACTGACTTTACTAGGACTTGAACGCTGGAACTCTCGACTTCCAAATCAGATGATTTGGGAAGACGCGTTCACCACTAGACCAACCAGGTGGATACCGAGGGAATATTTACATATATTTTACAAAACGTTTTTTCTGGTTAATTAGATTTCTCGGAATGGAACAATAATAGAAATCTTCGGAATTTGAGTGCGAGTGTGTGAAATTTCTTTTGGCGTAATAATAATAATAATATTAAGAGTTAACGTTTATTAAAATAAATCGATATCAGTTAAAGAATTAGTTAAGAACAACAACATCATTAATAAAAACATATGTAGAATCAAATTACAGAATGCATTTCCGAGAAAGATGGAACAATTTTTTTTCATACTGCTTCAAGTGATCCTGTAACTTTTAACTGGTGGTTAGAAAATTATCATAAGCACCTCTACACATCTCACCATAAAAATTATTACTTGATTTATTTTTTATATTTAGGTTATTATTTCCTGAAATTATTTTTTTTTCCAGTTCCACAAGTGATATTATCTTTTATCAGGGAGACTGATAACGTTAAAAGAGGATAACGTTAACTGAACCAAAAGAAACGGCTTATATGTAGGTTTCATGAAATTAAATTATCGGCTAAATTTGAAATAGATAACCAGATTTTAAGTAAGGAAGAGAAGTGTAGTAAAAACTTCCTGAAAATAAATTGTTAATGTCAAACAAAATAAACAAATATATAAAATACGAATAAAACCGTGAATATATATGCTATAAAGAGAAGCAGAAGTGTATTCACAAAACACAACAAAATAAATCTAGATCACAGACTATCAACCAGTATACATATCATTCGGCTCGATATTTACCTTCTGGAAACGGAATCGCGATTTATAATCCCGCTGTGGCACCAGTGAGCGATACGAACGGATAAAAACACGCAAAAAAAGTGTGGGTTTTACCGAATAACCGCAGTGCGCAGTAACCGACAGCGATTCGGATTAACCTATTGTAATTCTTAACGCAAATAGCGGCTTTAGTAAACCTCTTTCTACACACCATACTAAATATTGAAGTAATCATTAACAAATAAGATACATTATTTAATGATTAAAAAAAAAACCGAGATATAATTTTAATTTACATACATTATTTACATTTAGTCTGGATATTAATACATTTTAAATGTTTACATAGCATATGTACGTTAAGTGTCATAAATATAACATTTGTTAACACCTAACATGAGTCATCAACGGTATAGCATTACTAACAAGAATAAAAGTACTCCGTGCTAGGTTTAAAAAATGAACGTGAAGGGTAAAGTAGTTCTAATTGGCATCTACAACGAGCCCGACGTACTTATTACGAAACAGCATGCCAAGTCCTCCAGAAATTAAGTAATATTTTAGCTCAAAAAGACACCTCCGTCGTATTTTCCAAAGTATATGGCTGTATAGCAAAAATAACATCATTACTCTGAGAGAAAGAATCTCTAAGTAGTGATTTTTACACCCCAGATGTATATGACACATAAGAAAGACGAAGGCAAAGGATGAAGAAAGAAATGAATGTACTCATTTCAGTTATAAATAATTCATTACACACTTGTGTCTGCTCAGTAGAGGAAATTTATTATAATTAATAATAATTATCATTACTACTTGTAAATTTTTATCGTTCAAATTTTCTAATTATGAATTTCCATTGTATTTTACCAATAACAAAAGAACAAATTATTTCAGAAGAATTTGTAGATCACATACAGAACGGAACGCAAAGATAGCGAGAGATTTATATACCTCTTTACTAATTGCAGTGCCTGGACAGAAGTGTCTTGCTGTATCATTCTTTTATCGGGCGGGTAATTATTTATTTACTGCGATTATATTTATTTGTGGACGGAATTATTTGATGCGTTCCGATCATTTAGACGGGAAGAAATTATTTGACAGTGAAATTATTTGACAGACAGAAATTATTTTACCTTGGGAGACCGGTCGCGTATGAGCTTCGATCTCCCAGAGAAATTCCCCTTCAGTCCATCACCTTTTTTTCTTTTTCCTGTTTAGCCTCTGGGAATTACCATTCAGGTATTACTTCAGAGGATGAATGAGGATAATATGTACGAGAGTAAATGAAGTGTAATCTTATTATTCAGTTCGACCATTCCTGAGATATGTGGTTAATAGAAACCCAACCACCAAAGAAAACCGGTATACACGATCTAGTATTCAAATCCGTATAAAAATAACTGCCTTTACTAGGACTTGAACGCTGGAACTCTCGACTTCCAAATCAGCTGATTGGAAAACGCGTTCACCACTAGACCAACACGGTAGGTTTTCAGTCCGTCACCTGAAGTCCTTTTGGTGTTAGAGCTTTCAAGCCGAGCAGAAATGCGCCTTTCGGAGTCACTAGTGTTTCAAGGATGCGATGCGCTCCCCTTTCCAGAGAGAGTTGCAGATCAGATAGTATGTAAATTACAAATAAATTAGTAAATTCGTAATATATAAATTAAGTTAAAATATTCATTTCATATTACGTAAAACGTAAATTCCAATATTTTTCAAACCATTTCCTTCTCCCCCCCCCCCCTGTTGTTTAGAATGGAATTAACAATTTTAAATCACGATAGTTGTCATACAACACGCGGTGCACCGCGTGGTTTAAAAAAAGGGCATTGAGGTTTACACCCTCACCGCCAGTGAGAGCGTACCTAAATTCAGTCGGAGACTTTCACCTATTACAAAACTGTAAATATTAGCACGATGTACTCGTACCAGTATGTTATACTCAGATGGATTTGTAATTTCTGTTGGAACAGATTTTTGTTGTTTAGCCTTTCTTTTTTCTGTTTCGCCTCCGGTTATTACCGTTCAGATAATAGTTCAGAGGATGAATGAGGATGATATGAATGAGTAATATGTATGGTATGAGTGATATGTATATGTATGAGAATGAAGTGTAGTCTTGTACAGTCTCAGTGCGACCATTCCTGAGATGTGTGGTTAATTGAAACCCAACCAGCAAAGAAAACCGGTATCCACGATATAGTATTCAAATCCTTGTAAAAATAACTGGCTTACTAGGACTTGAACGCTGGAACTCTCGTCTTCCAAATCAGCTGATTTGGGAAGACGCGTTAATCACTAGACCAACCCGATGGGTTAGAAATGGTCGACCTGAGACAGTTCAAGACCACTTTACTTATACATATCATCCGCTGAAGTAATATCTGACGGTAATTCCCGGAGGCTAAACGAGAAAAAGACCGATCCTAATCTCTTCCAAACCATTGTTTTCCGACAGTATGAAAAATAATGCCGGTTCTCCAAAATTCAGTGTGTGTGTGTGTGTGTGTGTGTGTGTGTGTGTGTGTGTGTGTGAGTGTTACAGTCTTATCACGTCAAGTAGTTTCGGTAAAATTTCTGCAGAATTGACACTGATCGCACGAGATTTGTCTTAAGAGGTCGGAATGAAATCATCAAAATAGACATAAAAGGAGATTGATATTTTTTTTTTTAATTTAAATTCGAAAATCTTAGAATATTAAATATTTCAGATATGCTGATACAGAATCGCTTCAAGAACGAGGAGTACATCAAATATTATTTTATATTATTTGTTCAAATCTTTCGTGTAGTTGAAAAGACACCCACCCCGCTGTTATAAACCCCTCAATCAATGTCTCCCATCGCCCGGATTGTGAATCAAAAATGTTTTAGCGCCATCCAAAATTTTTTAACTTACCTTCTATGTTAAAAATAATTGCAATTGCTGTTTTTAAGATGTGCTCTTAAAATAGCAATTACAATTATTGTTTCTAAACGCGGCATATCGTATTTCTGAGTTGAAACTTACAGTTTAAATGAGAGCAATTAAAACGCATATTTAATCATATTTGGAAGTATTTTTATTAAAATTGCTTTCAAAAAAATTACAACTATATTATATAGTTATATAACAATACTGATAGCATATTCAATACAATAATTAACACAAAGTTTGTTTGAAATATGAGGAAAACATATTTTTTGCCTTTTTTTTTAATCAGCCATCTCCGTCCAAGACCGCCTGAACGCCCCCAATTTTCTGCGGGCCTTTTACCACCCCCTCCTCTCTTAAAGGCCTCCAGCACCCACAAGGGGCGTTATCGCCCAGTTTGAGAACGAATGCTCTACACTGACAATGTTTACCGGTCCAGTCGGCGTGCCTATGTACTACAGAATTTTCATTTATAGTGATGAAAAAAATACGAAACAAGTTCGCTTCTCATTTAAACTCTATTAAATCTGGCGATAGATGTTTACGAAACGTTAGAATGGATAAGACATATTTTTTAATCACATGTCTTGAGCGTTTAATAAATATATATAAAACCTAAAATGTATTCATTATTTTTTTTTGTAGTTTAAATAATATTAAAAACTAACGATCTATTAAAAACGTATGAAATTAAAGTTAAAACATGAAACGACATACAACATCAAAGGACCAAAGATTCAACAATTTACGCACACAAATTTTTTGCGATATAAAAATCCAGTTTAATTTTATTCAATGCCGAATAGCACAAGCTAAACGAGCCTTCAGTAAGAAATATAATTTGTTTACATCAAAAATTAATTTAAATGTCAGGAAAAGATTTTTGAAAGTATATGTTTGGAGTGTCGCTTTATATGGAAGTGAAACTTGGAAGATCGGAGTATCTGAGAAGAAAAGATTAGAAGCTTTTGAAATGTGGTGCTATAGGAGAATGTTAAAAATCAGACGGGTGGATAAAGTGATAAATGAAGAGGTATTGCGGGAAATAGATGAAGAAAGAAGCATTTGGAAAAATATAGTTAAAAGAAGAGACAGACTTATAGGCCACATACTAAGGCATCCTGGAATAGTCGCTTTAATATTGGAAGGACAGGTAGAAGGGAAAAATTGTGTTGGCAGGCCACGTTTGGAATATGTAAAACATATTGTTAGGGATGTAGGATGTAGAGGGTATACTGAAATGAAACGACTAGCACTAGATAGGGGATCTTGGAGAGCTGCATCAAACCAGTCAAATGACTGAAGACAAAAAAAAAAATTTATTCCACATTTCCAATTTTTAAGAGTATAATTTTCAACGATAAGGGATATAAATTAAATTTTAAGGTGAAAAAAAAATCTATTCAGGAGAAAAACCAAGTACAATTATAATTAACAAGAAAAAACTCTCATAAGCTAACAGGGATAAAAAAGGAACGTCACGTACACTCCCTACACGAAATATAACTACAAACATCATGAATAGATGGCAGTAACAGATGATATTACAACATGAATGAGACAGGAAGAGTAAACATAACAAAAGTGGAATTAGAGAAAGGTATAAAATGCCGATCAAACCTTCCGATATTTACATCGTGATAATAAAATAACAAAGAAATATCTAGATGAAACTATATATTTTTTGTACTTAGTTAAATGTTTAAAAACTTTTTTTTTACATGTCTAATAAAAATGGAACCTATTATACGATAAACAAAATTATACGATTACTATTGATGATATCAGAAAATAGAGAACCTAACGAAGGATAAAAAATTATCTAGATAATAAAATAATTAAATTATCCCTACCAATGTGTCGGTATACCGAAGAGGTGGATATTGCAATATATCGGTGCGGGAAATGCAACAGACACGTGCTGCAGTTGATTGATTAATACCATAATGATTCCGTATTAACAAGACAGAATCATCGTATATCAATAACAGGACATCTGCGTCATAGCAGTTATGTGCCTGAGTTCTACGTGTATTTTAGCAATCGGTTGTATACTAGCATTACACTAATACTGACCATCAGACAAACAATTTATCATAACACGTAGATAAACGACTGGCTGATGATCATAAGATAACAAATGGCTTATACCAATAAAACTAAAACGATTGCAAGTTTTACTGTACAGGTGATGAATGTTCATTTCAGCATCGGTGAACATCCTCGAATTAACACAAATACAATGATACAAAAAATTTTTAAAAATATTAAACGAATAGAAAATGAACTGACCGATAGCAGCATAACCTTCAGTCAAACTGATGCTACTGTAACAGGACCAGCATAACGGACCAGGGTTTCCTTCAATTAAGAAAAAGGAAAAAGAAGAATCCGGAAGGAACTAAAAGAGATCCCTTTTTATTAGAGTAACGAGTCCGTTTAACAATCTGCCTTTGTAATACCAACAATGGCACCTCTAAAAGCTGTTGTTCGATAAGAAGAATTAAAGAACCGGAATAAGAATTAATAGAAAAACGTAAGGGCTTGAACGATGAAAATTATTACGCTTAAGGGATGAGGCGGGTACTGGTTCTGCAGGCCAGGGGATATAAATACTGCCATGGACCAGCGGAGTCAATAGTTCGGCGAGGCCGTGATAACAAACGTTAACAGTCGGTAGTTCTACGCATTCGTAATAGTAGTGATATCAGTAAGCGTGTAGTAACTACAGTGAAGAGTACGTCACGGGTATACGAGTGTGGACATTTGGTGAATACAATAAGCTGTTCAGTGAGTTATTTGTAAACAGGAGTGAAAGTGACAGTATTATATTCATTCATAAAGTGTAGGGTAGTTCTTTTGTAAACAGTAAAAGTACTAATAGTCCTAGAAAGTGAATTGTATGAACATTAGACTTTTCAATTGTTATCTTGTTAATTAATTATTAATTTCTAGCGGTCATTATAACGGTTTTAATTAATTAGACTGAATTCTGGTTTTTATAATTTAACTATCATTAAAAAAATCTTGTCCTTTTTATTTGAATTACTATTTTACATGTCATATATGCTTATTGTCATTATTATTATTTTTCATTGTTATTATTTTTATTACTTAAGGAAAGAAATTGTAATTATACGAAATTTTTATGTTTTTTAGTCTTTAATATCCTTGTCGAACCGTGAACATGCGACAATACATAAAAATATCTATTTTTATATTTTTTATATAACAAGGATTTAATCATCCCATTAAAGAACTGTACGTATAATCAACAGTACCGGAAGAAAAATTTCAGATTTCCGAGATAAATATGCTTATACCCATTTGTAAAGGATTATTCGATAAATACTGATGAAAGAAATAAAATATAAAATTATAGCTCTGAATATCAAACGTCTCTTTCAAATTTGTTTCCTGCTATAACTCAACTTATTGAGAGAGCCAAGAGATCAAGATTTTTTTTAAAAAATAAAAATAAAAGTTTTTATTTTTTAAAAACGGTCAAACAAAAAATTATATAACTGGAATACCAAAAAAAGAAACGATTTCAGTTCTATTAGAGGTGGTATTTATTTTAATTACTTTAAAAAATGAATTTGTTCTTTAACAATCCTCAAAAAAATTCAAATCATCGAAAATCCTTATTTTATTTCT
Source organism: Lycorma delicatula (assembly GCF_047948215.1). Taxonomy (NCBI): domain Eukaryota; kingdom Metazoa; phylum Arthropoda; class Insecta; order Hemiptera; family Fulgoridae; genus Lycorma; species Lycorma delicatula. The sequence continues at coordinate 66,229,452 of NC_134462.1, forward strand.
TCATACCAGAATAAAGATGGCTGAAAGAATGAACAGGAAAGGAATAAGTTTAAATTGTTCATCTTAGTACCAATTGTTTACAAGTTCACAAAGATATTTTGTGAATTAAACAGAAAAAAAAAAAATATATATATATATATATCGTACTCTCAACTTATCATTGGTTAAAAAACAAAGAATACGATTGGTCGAGCGTGGCACGACCATCACTGCAGCCTCATACTGCATGACTCTTCAACGTCTACGAAGAGCGATTCAGAATAAGCGGAGAGGAATGTTGTCATCAGGCATTGTCTTTCTCCATGACAATGCTCGACCGCAAACTGCAGCTGTAACAAACAAACTCCTGCAGCGTTTTCCTTGGGTAGTGTTTGATCGCCCACCATACAGTCCGGACTTGGCTCCATCCGATTTTCACCTCTTTGCTCACATGAAACACTGGCTAGGAGGACAACATTTTGGCACAGACATCGAGCTGCAGACTAGTGTAGAAACATGGCTGAAAACACAGGCGGCTCCGTTCTATGACGAGGGTATTGAAAAGTTGGTACCACGCTACGAGAAATGTCTAAATCGGAATGACGACTATGTAGAGAACTACATAACTATGTAAGTACTTGTTACAAATAAAAAAAAATTATTTTCATTGTGGTTTTAATTTCAAGACCGATCGGACCTTGAAAAAAAAATAACCCTCGTATATATGTGTTTCTTTCCCGACAACGGCAACATGAGCTAATATAGCAATAATGAGAAAATACAGAAAAGGTAAAAAAAAATTTAACAAAAATTGGTCTTATTTTTGTCATATTACCTTTTTTGCCATACGGAGATATTTAAACAAATATTTTAACCAAAAAAAAAATTTAAACAATCTGAAAAAAAATTTATTTTTTGTTAGGTCCAAAAAATCTACTTTTGTCCACAATATATATTTTTTTTGCCTGCATTTAGTCTTATAATTCTGGAAACCGTTGACCGATTTACATCAAACCTGGTTAACAGGTACTACATTCAGGGGGGAAAAGAATGTATTAAAGTTTTTGCAAAAAAAACCTAATGTTTGGGGTGTTTTTTCCGAAATAAAATTTCAAATCTTTGACAGGGCACTTAGCAAAAAAACTAACAACCTAGTAGTAGTTCGTGTTGAAGAAGTTACTAGACGTGATGAGATAGTGATCATGTTGAACATGTGATAAAGCAGAATACAATCTCCAGGTATACAATAAACACGTTGTGTTTTACTTTTCTGTATTGGGATTCAACTAAATATATTTTAACAAAACTAAATGTTGAATTATTTTGTGCGCCACCCTACATTAATGCAACTATACAATTGTTGCGTGTATAATTTAATTTAATTAATTAATCCTGCCGTGAACATCGAGAAAGATGCTATACACAGCCATAATTATGCGATACATACACATATAAATGTGCAATAAACAACTAACTAATGCAACTATGCAAATATGTACAATATATATTTACACAGTATTAAACTACAACACAAAGGTTCAAGGTTGCAACGACTTAGACTAATTCGATGCTACCCTACTAACAACATAATTTTTTTTGTTTTTCCTTCTTTTTAAAAATGCAAGAATGTTTAAAAATATTTCACAATGATAAACCTTCAAAATGTTCTAGAAACTTTTAGGAATTTCTTCAAATATCAAAAATATAAGTGTTCAAAAATATTCTACAATATTCCCAAATTTTAACCTTTTATAATGTTTTAAATTTCTCATCCATCATTCCTCTGCGGCGGTTGCGGTACTGATATCTAATACCCACACAATTTTTTTTTACAATAGTAAGTAATAACTATCCCAAGTTTGCTTGAAATCGGTTATATGATTTAAGAGAAATGCAACAAACATACATGTATATGACCTTTATTTATATTAAGGTGAAAATCATTTAATTATATAATTAATAATAAGAAATCTCTGACCATTATTAATTAAAACATTATAATAAAGTTTGCGACAACATTTAAGGATTTTACATTTTGTTACAAACGGTTGGGAAATCAGTTAAAAGAATCCCAATTAGATGTCTTCATTGATTAAGGAATTGAATAGCGCATTTTTCAGTAGATTTTCCGATTAAAACGAAACTTCAAGAATTTCTGAAAAATACCGACGTTCTTTTTCCTGTTTAGCCTCCGGGAATTACCGTTCAGGTATTACTTATTACTAAGGATGATATGTATGAGTGTAAATGAAGTCTAGTCTTGTAAAGTCTAAGCTCACCCTTCCTGAGATGTTGATTAATTGAAACCCAACCACCAAAGAATACATGTATCCACGAGCTAGTACTCAAATCCGTATAAAAGTAATTGCCTTTAGTAGGACTTGAACGCTGGAACTCTCGACTTCCAAATCAGCTGATTTGGGAAGACGCGTTCGCCACTAAAAAATAGAGGAAGATCAAAGAAAAATACAGACTGACTCAATAAAAGATTTTGAACACAAAAATTGTTAAAATACATCCGGTAGATCAATAAAAATCCGCAAATTAAAAATTATACTATGCTTTTACATAAGATACAACTGGTTAAAAAGCAGCTTTTAGATCAACTGTTCGATTCCGGACAATATATTATTTTATCATTCCTCGTTAAAACACGGTTGTATTATAACCGAGGTTGTATTAATATAATAATAAGGAAGAATACATATACTTCCTTGTATGTACATTTATATTAAAAAAAAATAAAATAATTTAGACACAAATATAAAAAAAAATGTTCAATTTAAAATCAATAATTTGGCGTAATTCACAAGTAAACAAACAATTTCATCTATTTTAGCACCATTTCCATTTAAATTACTATCAACAATTCGTATTTATAAAAATTTCGCCGAAATTCAGCTTAGCGTGCAAAATCAAAAAACCGTTACACAGAGAATATTTATGTAGTACACATGGATATTGGTATATCCAATATCATTGACATTAGACATCATGAGAAATCTATCTCTTAACCTCATTTACTCCGTAAGACTATAATTATTTACTTCGATATCATTAATTATACTAACTTGAATTTAAAAAAAAAATTATAAATATAACAATTGATAGTCAAAAGGTAAAATAATGTAAACGGTCTTAATTGTTATACAACTGAGACCTTCATACTTACATGACGGATAACGTTTACATTATTTTGCCTATTCACGATCAATTGTTATTATTTTTTTTTTAATTTCAGGTTAGTATAATTAATGATATGCGAAGTAAATAATTATAACACATCAATGTTCCTGAGGATGGATTACTAATCCGAAAGCGCTTGAACATACTATTAAAGATTGTTGGTAAGTGGAAACCATTATATAAATTATAAATCAATACCAAATGGCCATGATTAATAAAATTAATTACATTTTAAACAGGTACGGAATCCTACACTGGAATAAATAGGATTTAATGTTCTATATCTGGGATGAATTCTATTTTAACAAAAAATTTCAAGAACAATAAAGAAAATAAATAAAATTAAAATAACTTTCGTAAAAAAAAAAAATAGCAAATATAGAATTTAATCGAGTTCATCAGCTCATAAATAAAAGGTTTTACCAGAAGGAATGCCAAATCAATCATTTAAACAAAAAAAAAAAAAGAAGTTTTATTCATATAATATTCAAAGAATATTTCTCCAGTGTGACATAACATCCATGCTGAAATTATTTAAAGATAAATATAAATGTTGACATTTTGTACAGTAGTAAATAGTATATATTTACAGTAAAACTCGTATGAACCGGCAAGCATCTCTTTCATAATACGGAAAGAGAGAAAAGATTGGCCAGTAGAGAAGTGTAGTAGGGCAGTTATTACTCCCATATGACTTGCCAGTTGGTTCTGGAAATTGGTCGCGTGGACATTTTATGGCTGCGAATGAGATATAATATAAATTTATAACTTATTTTTATTGGTTACTACACCAGTAGATACAATCCATTCTTGCTTCCTGTAATTTTATTATTTCATTGTTATAATAATAATGCTGACCTTCGTGGCGGAGTAGCAGATTCGCTGCCTTTCATCTGAAAGGATTTATGTTGGAATCCCGATAAGGCTTGGGATTTTTCACACGCTAAAAAAATTCATCTCTTATAGCTTAATTGGGCGGTTAGCAAATCATAGTTAAAAATGAATCATTATTTTTTAAACAATTAAATAATGAAAAATGTTATTTCCTTTGTTATTATAAATAGATTCACATTTAAATAAAAAAATTATATTTTATGGTAAACATAAATAACCTAATTTAAAGGTGGCAAAGTTTTTGCCTCCGGGTGAATTGGAAAGAATACTTCTTTCAGGGCCGAACGAAATATTAAAATTACAAAATGTTAAATACAAAAATCATTTAAGTAAACAAAATTTTATTACGGAATTTGTTGTACTTTTATTAACATCCATTGAAGAAAAAGTTTGATCACAAATATAAGTTGAGCTGAAGATTACAAAATATTTCTTGGCAAGTTTTTTAAATTTCCATATTTTCCATTATTCAATTGCTTATAAAAAAGTTAATATTTTGAAGATTTTTCGCGGGCCGTATGTTGGGCATACCTGACCCCGCTCATAATTTTTGTTCACAAAAAAAATTATGGAAAATAAATAACAGGAGTAAAGTTTTCCAGGAGGAAATAAAGGAAAAATAATTTAAAAAAGGAATATCTTTTGAAATTATAAACGAAATCAGATATCGAGATATATCTTTATTAATAATTATAGTCAAACTTAAGTCTAAATTAAATCAGAAAAGGTTCTATAAATACCAATATTTAATGTGATACGGGAGAAATGTATGGAATAAAATCCTATAAAACGTGGTCTACTCGACGATATACGACGTGGCTAATATATACATGTTTAGTTAACTTAGTTTTAGAATATAGAGCAGAGAATAAAAATATTACAATTTATAACTGATGATAAATCATAAATATTTGGAAACTAAAAAACAGTTTTTCAAAGAACAAATAGAAATGGGATAATTGATGTAGAACAGCCAAATGGAAACAGTCTGTTACCCAACAAACATCAGTCAAAACTGATTCCCCATATTTAGTCTCAAGGATAACAAGCATTACATGCCAGTCCCAATGCAGAAAGTGAGAAGTGAAATGGTTTCTCGTTGCTTTCTACACTTAGCTGTATATTCTACATATATCAGCTAACAAAAAGCCCACCGATATTCAGGTAATACTCAATCATAACTCATTTCACTGCAAGGAGTGACTGTATAATGAAAATTAATACTTTCAGATCCTTATTAGTATCTCAGATGTTTTACAAACGTAACAAATTGAAGAAAGATTACAAAAAATAAAGTAAAGCAAAAGATTAATATACTTACGTTGTGCATTAAACGCACAATTTTTTTTTTTACAAAGAAAATAGATATATTTTCTTAAAGATATAAATATTTAAAAGATTTTTTTTTTCAAAGAAAGATTTTATTCTAATTAAAATGCGAATGGGATGAGGATGTTTATTTGAGTAAACTGAGGATGCTCTTTATCGAAAGGATAAAGGATTTTTTCTTTTGTTTGAATATGTTTTTATAAACAATTAAAGATATTTAAATTATTTTCCAACATAATTCCCACTGACATCCTAACATATTTGAAAACGAGAGACGAGCTTAACAAGCCCCTCGTTAAAAGAATTCTGTCGTCTGTACCTTTGAACCGGTCAATGACAATTTGAAAGTCTTTATCAGTCTGCTTATTCCGCTCAAAAATTTATTTAATTTCATAAAAAGATGATGGCAGATATAAACAGAAGATGACATTTGCAACTATTCTGTCATGTTTTGAGTAAAGTGAAGTTTATCCTCTCAATAAACGCCATTCACTTCCTTGTGACCAATCATACCGATGGTTATGTACAGAAATCGTAAGTTTTTTAAAAGTTTTGGAGTAGCTTTTTGGGTAATGGTTTTTTTTTTTATGAAACATATAGCAAGTTAATAGACTTTCCCTACCAGGTTACATTCCAAAATATCAACTTGGGTTGTTAATATATGTAAACGATTTTTACATTAAAAATTAATTTCATATATATATATATATATATTGCATATGTGTACGTATAACAAATTTATTATATAAAACACATGCAAGTTAAATCCAAAAACGAAAATGTACTGCTGTAGTAGAATTTTTTTAGATGAAATAAATTAGGAAACCACAAAAATATCCAGCACCAATTAATTTTATGATTAAAGAAAGAAAGCTGTTGATAAAGGTGAATGAAAAAATGAATTATAAACTGTAGTTTTTAGTTTTAATATATGCGATTAAATATTCACAACAAAAAAATCAGTAAAGAATTTTAAAAAAAAAGAACGTGTTTGTTTATTTAAAATACAGCAAACCAACATAAATTATTAATAGTCATAATAAATAATAATTATCTCAATCTACTACGATTCTACCACTTAAATCTATCTTTCTTCCAGTGTAAACTTTTATAAGTGATATAGCTCGCGCGCGCGCACACATACACGTGAATAAAATTTAGACTGACCGGCCATGACTATTACGAATTAGTACAGTCAATTTGTATTTTTATTTGAAAATCCTTACCTACCGATTGATGTTTTTTTCCATATGTTAGGGATGATGAGGGAAGCTTAACTACTGATTTTTAACATCTCTCCTCCCATAGATTTTTGAAATGCGTTTTTCTCTGAATTTATGCATTTTAGAGAAAAGTTTTTCAAACAAAAAAATGTAGAGGACATTCTCCTCTACAATTAATGTCTTTGAAGTTATGCCGTATAATTTGAAATTGAAATACTAGGTGGCGCTTTTTTTTAAAACTAAATACTAAACTTTTTTTTACACAATTTTCTAGTACGACTTACCGTTTTGGAGCTGTAGCTTTTGAAAGTGTGAAAATGTTGTGAATTGGGCACGTGTTCAAAACCTAGTCTAGTCTAGTCGCTGAACAATGCCGATCTCCCCGGCTTCAGTAACAACAGGACCGCTGCGTTGCCATTGTACCGCTATAACTCTGGAATGCTAAGCCGTACAAGAAAATTGTTTGAATAAAAATTGTCTGTTTTTTTTTTAGATTGACAACTTTTCCAAATGCAATACAGACGAAAAACAATTTTTTCTGGTGAAAACCCCGAAAAAACACGTCCTTTACAACTTCAGAACCACCTAATATTTCAATTTCAAGTTATACGGCAAAACTTCAAACACATTAATTGTAGAGGAGAATATCCTCTACATATTTTGTTTGAAAAACTTTTCTCTAAAATGCATAGATTCAGAAAAAAACGCATTTCAAAAACGTTTTCAGTTATCAAAAATCTATGGGAGGGGGGTGTTAAAAATCTGGAGTTAAGCTTCCCTCATCATCCCAAACGCATGGACAAAAGATCAATCGGCAGGTAAGGATTTTCAAATACAGCCTATTTTGATGACAAATTGCCTGTACTAAATTACCAACACAACTTTGATATACAGCAAAAAGATACACATCACGGCGTGTAATATGACATCATGTTATATCACGCGTCGTTCATCCGTCTGGCAGCTGATGAGCTGTACGTCTGAGGGTAGTAAATTGAACACCTGATGTTTCACTGCCCTGCACTTGGGGAGGCCAAAGACCGGGCCACCCTGGAACTTAGAGGTCAAGGGGAAAATTGGCCACTCACAAGCGTCGAGAACCGCATTATCGGCGACCGTGTGGGAGTTCCTTGATGCGGTTGCTTTGTTCAGTTGACATCAGTAGTTTATCTAAGGGAGAAAGACTCCTTCCGCACTGCTATGGAAAGCTAACCTAGAGATATGTACGACTGACCACCAGCCAATTAAGGCTCCAAGCGCTTTAATATGGTGGACAGGTACTTGCTGGCATTCAGCGACCTAGGCGTGGCAGCGAATTGCTGTCTAGGCGAAATGAATTTTAATTTATGAATGTCATATATATTTTTGGTAGTTGACGGGGTGCGCCTACCCATTTTAGAAAATATATGACAACTGAGCGGTTGGGACACGTAAGCCGGTGGTGTATGGCACTGCGTTTAGTCCGCTCACGCTATTAGGTAAGCGCTAGGAGCTATTTAGGATACTGGTCGCTAAACTGATTCGAGCCTTAGCCATTTGTGGCACAGACATTTGGTCGTATGCTTTAGGGCGACCGAATGGGGTGGCGGCGGGAAAAAACCCAAGCAAACCAATCACGCGTCGTTCAGTAGATAATACTTCTCGTATAATATGTTTGATATTTTTAATACGAAATTTTCACCTCTATGAAAATAAAAGTCTTAAAATTCGATGAAGTTAACTTTCGGTTGTAATATCAATAATCGAGTAACGTAAAAAATCGCTGTTGAACTTACAACACTCTACAGTGTAGTCAATTGAAATCTGAACCCGTGTAAGTATTGGTGGTCTGTACTAAACAGGGCAGCTTGAAGAATATTTTCAAACTCGGGACCTATTCTACTCTACCCGAATTTTCTGGTAATACACCCTCTATTGGACGGTACCCGTTTAAGACCGGACTCGGATACCAATCCTGCGTAGCGGATGACACCAGGCCGGTCAGTTCCCTGTGATCGGCTTTTTATGGGCAACGGTACCGTCTGGCGCGGAGTGTCGGTCAGACTCATGTGTCGATAGCGAAATAGGGTTTGACCGTGTCTGTAATTACTGGTGAACCCAGGACCGGGTCCGCCACAAATACTTTTAGCAGGAGGAAAAATATTCACACATCACTAGGGCGGGCATGTTGAGAGCGTGCAGAACTTTTGATCGCAGCTTAAAATGCCGACGGGTGACTAGTACTAAATCGCGTTCCAACATCACCCGTGGTAATGAGTAGCAGGAAGTAGCATGCGGTCTACCGAGTTGACAGCTGACATGCTGCATTCATTATGAATGGTACTGCCGGAGGGTGCATGTGATCGCAGTCGAATGTAAGCATGTGATTGTGGCAAGTGAGGTCTACCTTCATGTTTTATTTTACCTAAAGATATAAGAGAAACGTTTTTTGTATTTAAATTAAAATCAAATAATTCAAACCATGAAAATATACTTAAACCTCGGTAATCCACGATTTTTTTTTGAAAATAAGATAAGAAGATAACTTTTCATAATATATTACTAAATCGGAAGTCCTGGGTTCGAATCCCGGTCAGGCATGGCATTTTTCACACACGCTACAAACCATTCATCTCATCCTCTGCGGAATAAATTGTTTGAATACGGACCCGGAGGTAAGAAATAAAAAAATTAAAAAAATATATTATTAAATACAAATATATTATAAAAATATCAATTCTATTAATTGTTTTCATTATCTTTAATTCTGTTATCATTATTTTCTTTCAATTTTATCTAGGATTAATTTAATTTCAATTTTATCACTGTATTCTTGTATTTATGGTTCTGAGTTATTTAATCTGTATATATATATATATATATATATATATAATCTTGTCACTAACTGAAATTTTAGTACTGCAAGAATTGTATCGTCTAATTAATTCTGAAATCCAACTTGGAAATCCACACTTGACCATTATTCAATAAATGATTAGTTTATTACTTTACTCACTGAAAATAATTGGATGGTAACCTCCAATACAGTTATTACTATAGGGGATACCAAGATTATGTAATAATTGTTTACTTTTATTATTTTATATTGTTTGGTTGTATTTCTATTAAGCTTATGTATTAAGAATTTATAACTGTAAATAATTTTATTTTCACTTGTAATCTGTTTATTCTGTGGAATAAAAATTATTATTGTATTTAATGGCAAGAAAATTTGTTAAAAATTATTTTATCTTAATTAATGCAAACTGGTTATCCACTCACTATAAATATACTTAATAAAAATTCCTTAATTAGAAATTTTGCAAAATTGAATTCTTTTTAAAACTTCCCTTGTATTTCATAATTAGCAATATTTTAATAAACACCAGATATAAAATTAAAAAATAAATGCTCCGACAAATATAAAATACATTTAAACTATTTTCGGCCTTTAATGTTCCCCAATTTCAAATCACAATTTAAATTATAACTTTAAAAAAATGTAGTAGAAAAAATCTTAAATAAAACTTTTAAAAATTATTTTTCCTGTTCTTTCTGGTCCATTCCGTACAAAATTTAATAAAAAAAAAAGTTTGGAATGGCTGACAATAGTGTAATAGGGAGGGAGTAGTAGGGCGAGGAGTGATGGGCAGGGAGGGGGAGAGAGAGAGAGAGAGATTCGTGGCTGAGGCTATACGAAAAAAGGAAGTGGATTACAAGAGGTGGGAAGAGTTACTTTAAAAAAAAAGCTTCAGAATTACATCGAGATAAATTTTAAAATTTAATAAAATAAAAAAAAGAAAAGAAAGCCTACAGTAGCCTAATTCAGTGTCAAGAATCGGAAATTTACCGTATTACATTTTACCCTTATAAAACTTCTACCCGCTTCTATTTATAATAAAAATACGACTGAATAGGTCCGTTAGATGATTTTTTTTCTAGTTTAATACCTCAATGTCATGCTGTTGACATCAATAAAAAATTGTGTCAAGAAGTGTGAAATATTTGACGTGTGAAAAAACCTATAGCTATTATATCGGTATACAAATAAATTGTATCTCTAACGATTCTACAATGTGTCTTTAGAAATTTAATGAGATAAATTTTGTATGTAATCAGAAATAATTACTTGTTATTGGCTATTATAATAATAATAAAAATAATAATTACTAGAATAAAATGACAGTTCAGTATTTTTCTACTATAGCTTTCGAAGTGTTTGATTATTTTTTTAAGAGTTAACTGTGCCAATTAACTTAAATATTATCTTAGTGTTCTTCTAAATTAGTTACCGTCCGATATTTATGTAAGTTATATTGTTATTACTGATCGATCGAAGCGATTTCATATTTTAACCCAACCATTTGGAATATTTACTAAAGCAATATTAGTGAAAAGTATAAAATTAGTAAAAATATATCGTTAAAAATACAACTCGCGTTTAGAGAAATGGGCGAAATATATTACAATTTTATACGAATTATTTAGTAATTGTATTAAAATTGTGACTGACTTGTAAAGCAGGAAGACAATTACTTTAAAAAGAAAGTAAAAATAAAATACATTGCTCTACTCTGTTATACGTTTGCACATGTGGTACAACCAAAAAGGTTGTTGACAACCTGACGTGAGGTACGAATCGCTCTGAAACGAGAAAATCCTCTCCCAAACCGACTAGAATTCTTTACCAGAATTATTAAGAATAATAGGGAACGAAGTAGTTTCTCGTCATCTTCATAAATACTACTCTCTCTCTCTTTTCCTGTTTAGCCTCCGGTAACTACCGTTTTAGATAATACTTCAGAGGATGAATGAGGATGATATGTATGAGTGTAAATGAAGTGTAGACTTGTACATTCTCAGTTCGACTATTCCTGAGATGTGTGGTTAATTGAAACCCAACCACCTAAGAACACCGGTATCCATGATCTAGTATTCAAATCCGTGTAAAAATAACTGGTTTTACTAGGACTTGAACGCTGGAACTCTCGGCTTCCAAATCAGCTGATTTGGGAAGACGCGTTCGCCACTAGACCAACCCGGTGAGTTCGTAAATACTACTGCATTTCAGTACGCCAACCCCTCTGAAATACCTGTGATATTTTGCTCAAAAAGTGACAACTTTTACCACGGGACTTCTTTATTTCTTTTTCTGTTTAGCCTCCAGAACCACTGTTAAGGTATTACTTCAGAGGATGATATATATGATTATAAATGAAGTGTAGTCTTGTACAGCCTCGATCATTCCTGAAATGTATGGTTAATTGAAACTCACCCTTCCAAAGAACACCGGTACTCACGATCTAATACTCAAACCCGTATAAAAGTAACTGCCTTTACTAGGATTTGAACCTTAGAACTCTTGACTTCGAAATCAGCTGATTTGCAATGACGAGTTAACCACTAGACTAGCCCGATGGGCTTTTTTTCACGGGACTGACTGTACAATATAGCTAATTTAAAGAAAGAAATTCCGACTACTAACTCTTGTATCTTAGATGGTTTACACGCATCGTATATTTGATAAAGACTGGGAGAAGAATGTAAAACAACAAATTAAAAAAGCCTCTCCAAAAAATAAAAAACTTACATTATATGCATTGCTTTTACTCAGTAGCAGTACTACTCAATACAACTTAGGAAAATAATATGACGGTTATAACAAACTTATTGTATTTTTTTAATTTAAAATATGCATCATTATCTACATTTTTAGGATATTTTACCCATATAATCATCTCCTAAGTTCAAATATTTACCAAAACGTGGTACTAGTTTTTGTATGCCGTCGTCAAAGTTTGCTGCCAGTTCATTAAGCCATTTATTTGAATGAGTTTCTTGCGGTTCCCGCACGAAAGCTCATTCAATTTTGTAAACAACAGATGGAAATCGCTTGGAGCAAGATCTGGACTGTACGGCGATGATCTAAAACATCCCATCCGAAACCTTTGAGAATTTGACAACTTTTTTTTTGCGACATGCGGATGATCATTGTTATGAAGCAAACACACTAAAGTAAAAAGACCAGATTTTGAATTGCGCGACGAAGTTTCATCAAAATTTCCGAACAAGACGTAGCATTAATTTCCTTTCCGAGAGGCATAAACTCACACAGTAATAATCCGTGGCGATCTCAAAAAATTTTGGCCATCACCTTGCGTTTTGCAATTTGTATTTGTTTGAACTTTTTGGCTTTAAAGGCGGCAGAGAATAATGCAACTAAAGTGATTGACGTTAACTCTCCGGTGAGTAGTGCGAAACTCGCATTTCATCACCAGTCACTATGTGTTCTATTATTTCACAGTCATCTCTATGGTACCGTTCCAGGAATGACAGAGCAGCAGACATCCGTTTTTTCGGAATGTCTGTCAACATTCTTGGGAGCCATCGGGTAAACGTATTACGGTAATTTAGGTGAACAGACACAGTTTCATGTAACAGAGATGTGAACATAAAGGATATTTATTGCTAAGTTCATCTAACGTGAAACGCGGTTCTGTTTAACATATCTGTAGATTTGCTCTTTTAGCTGTTTAGTAATGACAACAAGGCGTCCCGAGCGTTACGCGGCATGAACTGATGTTCTTTTGTCGTAAATAAATATCATTTTCTTAAATTTTCTTCATTCATTACAATGTTACCGCAGTAGTAATATGACGATGAATTTCTACAGGACGAACACCTTACGCATTCAAAAAAGGTACAGATCGCACCTCACAATCGGCGGGATTTTCAAGCGTTTTACTCATTATAAACACACGCGAAATCACTCAATAGCAAACATCACAACATACACAAAAGCTATGAATGTGTATGCGTACAGCTACGAAATTTCGTACAGCGCTAACAGAACAAAAACTGAGACCAGTCAGCCTTGACCCATTGTTGTGAGTGAAGGTGTGCGGATGCGATGCGCAAACGTTTCTTACTTTTTGGATGACCATAGTATCTTTCCACAAGAAATTTCCTTGTTTTTCTAAATAATTAACTTCTGCAGAAAAAAGTTATCTTTCCGTAATCCTCAAAGAGCTAAATTTCAGTCAAAAATGAAACAAAATAATATTCTAATATGGTCTAAGAAAGAGAGAAAAAAAATAACCCACCTCAAGAACCCAACTGACACTTGACTCAACCAATTATCTCCTGACTCCGCGACTGTAATGTAAAGATATTTATTTTTAATTTTTTTAATTAGAGACCAAATTGTGTAACGTCTGTATACAAACTTAAGAAAATATACAAGAAACGCTTAAATTATAATTAATATTTTCCAATAAAATCACTGATGGTAATTTAGATCCAATCCTTTATTTTACGAATGATAAACACCGATTCATTTGTTTTGATATGTCAATTCTCAAGGCACCAGATACAGGTCCGGTTGAAAATTCTAACCGATTTCTAAGTGAACTTCTTCCTCCTGAGAAAACCGGTGTACCGTATGAATAGTTTCTAATAAATGAATCGTAGGACCGAAGATTATGAAGTTACATGACTGTATCTTAAGAAATTGTTCTTGATGTTTTCTCAACTAAAATAAACGTTAACAACGATAATATGTGGTCACCAAGTATCCCGGATTTATTTACACGCAAAGTTTAGTAATAGAACTATTAGGAGACACCTCTCCTAATTTAGGAAAAATTGAAAGTAATCACAAAAATACCGATCCAAGTTATTGACAGTACCGTTTTGCGTCGGTTGTATCTCGAAATTATTTACACTAATAAAAAAAAATACATCAATATGATCCTTAATAGAATAAATATGTAAAAAATATTAATACAAAAAACTTGGATATTGCACGAGTTTCTTAATTCATTCTTTCCTAGAGTAACTAACTGAGCCCGTTTTCTAAAGCGGGCTGGTGTTTTAAGTTCGATACCCCTGTACTATTAAAAATATAAGAAAAATCGGTTAATCGGTTCCAATCTCATTAAAAGATTTATTTATCGTTTTAAATAAATTTTAATCATTAAATGAAAGAAAAGGATTTTAAAGGGTGTTCCATTTATTTTTGTCTTTCGGTGTCGCTGTTTGTTGATGTATAGATTATTGATGATATAAATATTTTCTTCATGTTTTGATAAAGTTCACTCAACAAAAAACCTCTGTACGAAATAATTGTATTATATTGGGCAAGGTAATACAAATTCATGAATACAATTATTAAACGATAAGTAAACCTATGATTAGAAGCAAACACACAACTACTGCATTCTAGTTTTCCAGATAATAGCCTACCTAATTTATTTTGTCTGGTTAACAATAACTACCGCTACACGCTTCTTAAAAAAAAAAAAAAAATACTATGTAATTACTGTATGGCTCACGGAATTCTTTTAAATTACTCATAGCTTGAAACAGACTAATTTTTACTATATGGTTTGTTTCTACAATTGATATACTGACTTGGAGATTACTATATAGGCTTGTTATTTAAATAATATTATTTAATAAAAGAATGCTAATCTCAGATTTTTTTAGAGTAAGCTCCCACACAAATGTTAAACGCGGTGGAATTATCATATGTATACTACCAACAGTAAATACTTAGCTTATCTATTTTTCACCGATCTTAATTTACATATTAACGAAACAATTTCGTTTTTCTAGAATTATCAGTTCTTGTCTTAAAATAAAAAATCTCAATTGAAAATTAAAAATATTTCGACTAAAATAGTTAAAAAATTTTAATTAATTTTTATACCATGAATCTTTTTCTAAAAATCAAACGAACGAATAAAGATAAAATTCATCTGGAAAATTTTCTTAAAATCGGTTCAGTTGTTTTTTTTTTTTGGCATGTTGAACGGGAAGGTGGATCGTGGATACCGGTATTCTTTGGTGGTTCTTTATTTTCCTTTTCCTGTTTAGCCTCCGGTAATTACATTTCAGATAATACGTCAGAGGATGATATGTAAGAGTGTAAATGAAGTGTAGTCTTGTACAGTCTGAGTTCGACCATTCCTGAGATGTGTGGTTAATTGAAACCCAAACGCCAAAGAACACCGATATCCACGATCTAATATTCAAATCCGTATAAAAATAACTGACTTTACTAGGACTTGAACGCTGGAACTCTCGACTTCCAAATCAACTGATTTGGGAAGAGGCGTTCGCCACTAGATCAACCCAATGGGTCATTCTTTGGTGGTTGGATTTC
Source organism: Lycorma delicatula (assembly GCF_047948215.1). NCBI lineage: Eukaryota > Metazoa > Arthropoda > Insecta > Hemiptera > Fulgoridae > Lycorma > Lycorma delicatula. The sequence goes on from NC_134462.1 coordinate 66,245,208, forward strand.
AATTAACCACACGTCTCAAGAGTTGTCGATCTAAGTTTATTCAAGATTACCGGTACAATTACATTACACTGTTAAGTCGCTAATGAATTTAATTTTTGATGCGATTATAAATAAAAGTAAAAAAAAAAAAAAAGGTAATAAGATAAATAAATCAATTTGTTTAATAATCTAAAAATTTTACTGACAAAAACGTATTAGAGCATTGTATAAAGTATCACTCATTTACGAAAAAATATACTGCTTATTAAAATTTATCGAAAATATTATTCTAATAATAAATTACTGCTACTACAAAGAATAAGTAGATAGAAAAAAATCGATTCAAAATGACCATAATGGTAATAAATAAAGGTAGCATATTATCCATAAAGAAGTATCCAGACATAAATATAAAAGAAACAATATATTCTAGAATAACAAAATAACAGCAGGCGTCTCACACACACTCATATAATTTATTTTATTCTCTTTTGAAAACGAAAAGGAAACAATGGCTGACATATTACACACAAAAAAAAAAAAACCATAATTTCATTAATATATTATACCAAACAGATATTATTATCAGGTATCCATTACGTACAAAAAAAACCAACAAACAAAAAGATTTTTTTTGGAAATTCAACGTTATGTCTTCACAATATACTAACAAAACACAGGTAATGATGAATAGATATTTTGTAGATATTGCAAATTCTGAGAATATTAATACTCAGTTGAATGTTTATTAAACATCCGGGTACTTGATTTACAGAGAAATGAGAGGATTTAAAAATAAATTAATAACAATTCTGATCGATCAATGTATAAATTTACATTCTAAACAGAAGTATTCGTCGTTTACCCTACGAAGATCCGGACCTTCAAAATTAAACTACTATACTCTATAAAGAATATTGAAAATATTGTTTACAATTAGCTGGTCATTGTACTAAATATATATAAAAAAAATTTAAATCTATTCAATATTTTTACTTGATTTCAATGCTATGTAACAACTAATCCAGTTTGGAAATAATGCGGTTAGCTCCTGGATTAGTCGGCCCAGATGCATGAATGTAACCCACCTGGTTGGTCTAGTGATGAACGCATCTTCGCAAATCAACTGATTTCGAAGTCGAGAGTTCCAGCATTCAAATTCTAGTAAAGGCAGTTACTTTTATACGAATTTGAATACTAGAACGTCGATACCGGTGTTCTTTGGTGGTTGGGTTTTTAATTAACCACGCATCTCAGAAACGGTCCACCAGAGACTGTAGAAGACTTACACTTCACTTACACTCATACATATCATCCTCATTCATCCGCTGAAGTTAATACCTGACAGTAATTCCTGGAGGTAATATAGGGGGGGGGGGGACAATATGCTCGAATGTAATTCGGCTTACAGCCAAAGTTTCCTTTAATTTATTTTCAGAGCTGCGCGCACAAAAATCAATTGAGACCAAAAAAATTATTCAAAAATTAATTATTGCAAAAGTTTTTATTGTTAGTATATACGAATCTATCAATTGTACAATACGTTCATATATATATATATATATATATATATATATATATATATATATATATATATATATACACATTTAAAAGAAAACAATTGGGTAACTTATTTTATTTTAGATTAACATTTTTGTTAATTTTTGTCTTCTGTCTTCCATAGAAATTCATTCTTTATAAACCCATTTGTATTTACTTCTTCACCAATGGCTAAATATAATTAAATTCTCATAAGATAACCCAAGTATTCTTTTTCGACTGTTTTCCTATTTTGGTTTTATGAAATTCATAACATAAAATCCACGTTCACAGTCTGCGCTGGATGTTTGAAAAGAGAGTTCCCCTAACGTTACATAAAAAGGAAAGGTTAGATAATTCAGGGTTAGTTTGGACAAAGTTGATGTATCACTAATAATTTTGAACAATCATAATTTAGTTTTCTCTAGAATTGAAAATTTCAATTCTGAACATTCGTACCATATTTTATCTATATCAAAGTTTTTCTCTGCCATAAATTCTGAATATTTTTTGGAAAACTGTATTTTATTTTGTTTTCTGAAATCAAAATTGTCTCCTAAATTTATAATTTCATTACAAAATGCATACCAATCTTTTATTCTTCATCTGGAAATCTTCTCTGTAAGTCCAAAAATATACGTTCAATAAAATAAATAACAATTTTCAATCATATATTACTATTTCAATATAACTTTGACGTTCGATAATATTTCCCTTACAGTGTCACTCCAAAAAATTTTGTTTCAAACATTGAGTTTTTAATTTGTTAATTTTAACTTTTACATACCGATGATAATTGTTAAATCAATTTGAACAAGGAAGTAAGCTCGTCTAATACAGTACAGCCCCGCTGTAACGCGGCTCGATATTCCGCGGATACGGATATAACGCTGATTATATAACCGACAGGTTATATAAAAAAAAATCCCCTAAAAAATATCTGAAAAAATATTGTATCTTCCACACTTAACTTGTTTCTATGTAAGTACAAATTATACTATATTGGCTTTTTCTATTAAACAATTGTTGCTTGATTTTTTTGTCTAATTTTTAATTGATCACGTTTGTGATTTAAAATTTACTTCTCGAAATAACGCGGTTAGCCTATAACACATGTGTCACGTTAAGTCCCCCGATAACCATGTTATAGTGGGGTTACACTGTACATCTTTCAGAGCAAATATTGCTACCCGATACTGTGAATTAGAATTTTTCACAATATTTACAAATAGGATCATTGCACTTTGCTATTAGATTTTTACAATACTCAATTAATGCATCGTAATTTTTTACAGAAGCACCAACTGCGAAATACATGGATAGCCATCCAACCTCATTTAACAGTTTAAATGATATAACATCATCATGCTTTGACACTTAGCTAATTCTTAAAAATTTTTATTTTTGATTCTACATAGGTGAAACACTGTATACACATTTCTAATCAAATGTTCTATATCCTGTATAATAGACACATTTTCCATGTATCATCTAATCCTAAATCTTCCCTGAAAAGTCACGTTTTAAGCTACTCCATAGTCTTAACTAAACATACCGACCTCCGTGGCGCGAGTGGTAGCGTCTCGGCCTTTCATCCGGAGGTCCCGGGTTCGAATCCTGGTTAGGCATGGCATTTTCACACGCTACATTTGTTATTCATCTCATCCTCTGAAGCAATACATAACAGTGGTCAACTAAATGCGTCAATGAGTTTTACTTATACGTATGAGTTATACCTTGCATATTTACAATAGTTGATTGTAGGTGCGCGGGGCTTAAACCCGCGCAGCTTAAAGGGAACTGTACATACAGCCAATAAAATTATATATTATATATGTAAAATTATATTTACATATGTTCGAAACGGCAATGATAGAAATCCCTAAGTGGAGGTAAGTGAAAAACTAAGCCAAAATAATATAATAAACGAAAACGTGTTGTATATCAGAATCGAAAACCGTTATTCTTCTTTAACTTACCTCTTGCGTCCATTACCGTAAGAAAAATTAAAACTTTTGAAATTCGTGAATTGTCTGTACTTTCCGTTTCCAAAATTTACTCCTAATTTACATTTATATAAAAAAAATCCTTAAATTCACACGGTTTAATTTCTTTTTTCAAATATCATTTTTGATACTTATTGCTTTCGACTACGTAGAAATAATTGATCTTAACGATGAAAAGCGAAGCGGTGGCGTTGGTAATGCACGAATCGAGTCGTCTCGACTCTTTCACCGAAAGGAAATTGCAGGTCTTTGAACAAAGAAGCGACGTAAAGTACTTTCGCGTTTATAGAATCTTATCGCTTTTATAAAAGGAACGACCCTTTCAAAGAGACCCCTTTCTACATATAAATTGTTCAAAAATATTTTCATAATAGAACAGAGAATAAAACCGTAAGTCAATACTCGAGCCCGTCAAGAAATATTACAGCTCATAATACATACATAAGACTATACAAGTCTCTTTTCATACGGTGCAAAAGTTAAATCATAACGTACTGAAAGCAAACATCGAATTTATGCTTTTTACAACACTACCAAGTAGATTTATACATTCAACCAGAAAGTATAAAAATCGCTCTGTTTCAAAGCAAAATAGCCAATTTAAATAGTTTGTACAGATTTATTAAGCTCGAAATCCCAAGGCCGTAAACCAAGCAGAATATATATATATATATATATATATATATTCCTTTTGAGAGAGAGAGAGAGAGAGAGAGAGAGAGAGAGAGAGAGAGAGAGAGAGAGAGATATCTTTTAAATCGAGGATGTTAAATAATAAAAAATTCAGATGGTATTTTTATTTTAAATTAAGTTTTAATTTTCCAGTTAAAAGAACTGGAAAAGCTAAAGAATATTAACTGAAATTAATGATTCATAATATTTTATAATAAAACGATTCATCCAATCTAAACCACTTTACATTTAGCTCTTATAAATGAAATGTACAGAGATGGTCTTTGTGACACAAAACAACAACCGGTTTATTAGCATTTTCTAATACGAATGGTGTAAATAAAATCCAATAATTACAAAAGAAGGTCAAATTATAATGATTATAAGATCATCATTATCAAAATAAAAATACGAAAAATTAATCAAAAAAAAATGTTCTTTAAACGACTAAAGATTGAAAAAATTTGTCAACAGTGTTAATAAAGTATTCCAGATAATTTGTAATAAAAATATCTTCCGAATTCTTTATTATTTTTCTTGTAAAATAAAAAAAAAATTAATTATAATAAATCTTATTCCAGATTATTAGTTATAAAAAAATCAGTTTACAAACTAAATCAAATTACAAATTAAATTCAATCGTTTGGTGAACACTGTTTTAAGGTTCATGAATTAAAAAATAAATAAATAAATACAAAAAATAAATATTTTTTAAATTTATTTTCCAACCTAATAATATTTTAAAAATCATTTCCATTCTGGTGCTTAGAGAAAAATAATGAAAAATTTGAAGTTGATTAATTAATAAAGAAGTGGAACAATTTTGTTATAAAATTGGATAATATGTATATAATATTTTTTTTATGAACATGAAACAAAAAATACATTGGAACAAGTATGTAGATCCATAAAATAGAAAAGAAGTCTACTTGTATCTAAATCTAAGAATTAGGAGAGAAATCTTTTTATAGTACGTCATAGTAGAGAAATACAGACTAGGAAAACAAAAAAGAAAACAATGAGGTCTTTTGAAATCTGGTGTTACAATACAATTGAAAACTCTAAATGAAAAGGTCTTAAGACAAATTTGTGGCAGTTTGTACAGATGAAGTAAAGTAAAGTAAATGGAGAACAATGGATACCAAGGTTAGTCAGACAAAGATTTGAATTTATGAAACGAGTAATTGAGAATTTTACGATAAATATTTTGAAATTAAAAAACTACTACGAACTGAAAATGATGAGAATAAAAACAGATCAATCGATTTGCTGTTAACTCTAAAATTGAAATTAAAACGACCTAAGTTAAAAAATAATAAACAAAATTCATGTTATTTTAGAAAGGTCAATATTTAATTATTACTGTAAATTATACTGCCGGGTAAACAAAAAAGGATATCGGGGTTCAATTTGTTATAATATCTCTTGGATGAGGCGTACAGTTGATTAAATGCTAGAATCAAAAAGAACAACTTTAGTTGTAAGGATGGCGGCCGTAGATTAATTCTTTATCTTTCCGCTTTAAAGCACCACTAGCAAAGATGGCGATTCAGGAAAAGAAAAAATTCTGTGTTTTGCAGTTTTCTAACTGCATTTGCGTTCCGTAGAAAATTTAATTTTGATCCGAGTGACATTTGATAATATTCGCCGATGACATATATTGTTTGCGGTTGCCTCCAACGCTACCCGTTCTGTTCCCATGTTATTTTTCACTTTGAGGTATTATAAAGACCTTGTGTATGTGCTTCCGCAACCTTGCTCAACCCGATTTGAAGTACCCTATTGAGGCAGCTGTCGCTTCTATTACTTCAGACGCGCGGTTAAAACACGGGATGAACGTACTTCCACTTACAACTATATTTTTAAGGAAAAAAAGGTTCACTAGTAAAATATTCATTACGTCCATTCCATTCCAGGCACACCATTCCTTTATGGAATTTTTCAAAACTTTAATACGAGCATAATCAATCCCCATAAACAGGAAATATTATGTACGGGAAAGCCACGATACCGAATTTCATAACTGTATTTTGGATCATTTCTGAAACAAAAAAAAACTTATTTTTAATTACCTTACATTTCTCAAATCCGTAATACGTTAAAGTAAACAATTTAAATTTGACTGGATAACTAATATATATGGGACACTGACATTGATTTTTTTGATGGGTTGGTAAATTCCTCAATAAAGTTAAGAAAGTTATGAAACCCGCTGTCGCTTTTTAATAGAACCTCGGGTAAGTGAAGGCATTATATAAAAACGGTATTCACAACAACAGACTGGAAACTACAAAAGGACAAGGGCGAGAGCATTCTACGGGGAAAACAGTGACGAAGTGAATTTCCAGTGTGAATTAAATTCGATACGATTAAGGTGATGTCATGAGTAATTACAGTAAACAAGAAAGTTACTGTAAAGTCGGTGAATTACTGTAAAACTATAAGTAAAAGAAGCAATGTAATAAATTTCATTCATAAACTGTTAGGATAGTTTTATTTGTCGACAGCAAAGGTATTTGCAGTGAACTTTATACTTGTCCAATGTACTGTAGTACTGTTTGTTAATACGATTATTATCTAACAATACCATAATACTATACAATAATTAACTATTGTTTGTTAAGACTAGTGGTTAAAAGGGTTAAGACTAGCGGTTATGCAATATATTTTGTTAATGGGTCGGAATTCTGGTTTTGTATTTATCTATCTGGAATAAATCCTGACGATTATTTTAAACTCTGTCTTGTGTAATCACCGTTTATAATTACTATTGACATTTATGACTATGTGATGTGTAATATAGTGTTTGTTTACTGTTTTGATTATGTTATGTATTGATTTGTTGAATATTTTTGCTTATTATTATTATTGTGATTAATATTTGCGTATTTACTATTTTTCATTATTGTTGCTTATTATTATTATTACCTCTGTCATTATTTTGGATTTTAAACCAAAATGTAATGACACAAACATTCTAAATTAGTAATCTCTCAATATCTTGATCGAGCCGCGAACACGCGACAGAATATTTATCAAACTCAATAGGCAAAGGTAAACAAATTTAATCCTTAATTTACCCATTATAATGGCATTGGAACTCGTTATTCTTGAACAGAGTTATGTTATTTTCAGGAGTAACTTTTCTCAAGGATGAATCTAGGAAACATAATTACTTTAAAAAATGTTATCTTGCTGTTGTCAACAGCAACTAAGTAATTATGTCATTAATTTTAGATAACATCTGGCATAGGTAAACAAAATTACAAGGTTTCAATAAAGAATAATTTAAATGAGAAGAATAAATAATGAAATTGGGCAACGTCATAACTCATCAATACCGCTAATGACTTAGTTAAATTTAACCTAGAATTTTATCATATTAACTTATTAGTAAAAAGAAGTATATAATTATCATATAATAAGTTATAATGGAGACAATAAAAATATTTTACAATCATCAAATTACGAGGTCTATAAATAAAGTAATAAGACTGGTTCAGTAAAACTTTTTATTTATAATCCGATTATACAGGGACTCTTATCACCTTCGAAATAGTTCCCTTGGGAAGCCACGCAACGCTTCAAACGGTTTTTTCACTCTTCATAACAGCGTTGGAACTCAGAAACCGGAATATCCTTCAGATGGTCGGTTATAATTTTTTTAATGTTTTCTACTGTTCCAAAATGGTGTCCTCTGAGGCGTTTTTTAAAGTGGGGAACAGGAAAACGTCGCAGGGACTTAATAAGGTTACACTTCATTTACACTCATACATATCCTCATTCATTCTCTGAAGTAAAACCTGAACGGTAATTCCCGGAGGTTAAATAGGAAAGAGAAAGAAGTAGTAGTTAGTCGACCCGAGTCAAAATAATTTAACTAAAATTGAGAGGAAAACCTTTCTGAAAGCAAAACCACCTTTTTATTTTTTCATTAGTTTCAAGGTTATTTAATTTAAATTCCATTTTTCCGCACACAAAATAGAATGGCGTACTCTTGAGAAAAACGTTCTGGACGAAAAATAGTCCTCCCATTCCAAATGGATTGTCTGAATGGTACTAAACAAGATGAGGTGATACGTAGATCTAAGAAAAATAAATTCATCGAACGAAATGAAATGATAGGAAACAGATTTGTTAAATAAGAAAGGTGGAGTAGAAAATCTTCTTTCGATAAGAACAAAGTTCTTTTTTTACAATTCCAAGAAAAGGGTTCTTCTGTCATAATTTAAGACATCAAGGATGGGTTAATTCGATAATGAAAGGGTGAAAATAAAAACAACGAATGTAAAAATAGATATAATAATTTCAAGACGAAAATAATTTTCAACAAATGACGGTTAGAAGATTTGACCAGAAACATCAAACCGGTTAATGATAAATGGAAAAAACAAAAAAATATATTAAACAGTACAACAAGAATGAAACTACACTCGAACAATATTTGCGCAAGTAGATACAGAGTAGTAGGGGTAACGATCGCTTAGTATATCAAGAACATACATCAACCATTAAACAATATTTCACTACTTCAACTAATACACTTCGCTTTATAAAAAACTTCTCCTGGTCACTTCTGTGCATTTCAGGGTCAATTCTGTTCTTGCCAGACTGTATTATTTGACAAATCGAACTATTAAAACTAGACAATTGAATATTTTTCTTTATTTTGTACTAGAGGGAGTATGACGAAGATTAATATGCACGCTTTTATTCTTTTAAAAATTACATAATCTTAAACAACCAAGCGAAATGAGGTCCATTTCTTTGGTAATTCATCAGTTTTACGCGACATAATTATTACAAAAATCCACTGTCAGATTTTTAAGAAAATTTTTTTTTATAAAATGTTTCTTTATATTATGTTAAATGATTTTTTTTTAAAAACGTTTCTTCATAAAATGACGGCTGTTTTCTTTCTTAAACAATAAATGATGACGAGATACCGTGGAAGGTACCGTCGCCTAGCCAACGATGCCGTAGACTGATAAGGTCCTACGGTAGACTTTGGGGGTCTGTCTACCTTCCTCTACTATTAATTTACAGGCTATTTCTAATCTGTATCAACGGCTACGCATTAGATCCTTTACTATTTCATTTCTACTTTTTTAAATTTAACGTTTGTGAGACTGTTCTTCAACAATTACTATATATTATTGGCCTAGTTTGTTAAATTCAGTATAAAATGAGCGAGGTCTAATGCTCATAATACAACAATTTGTTATTATAGTGTATGTAATATCTGATGGCGGGTCCGTAGTATGCTAAGGCATCCACTCCACGGCTCTTAACATCACTCGGCGACTTTTCCTCAAACCAGCAGCCAAAGTAGTGTATTCCAGAGGTCACATCAATTAATTTGCAATGACTTGCACCGTACCTAATTATCTAATTAGGCGTCGCTATTATAGTCACAAAATATGTTCTGGTAATTTGTTATTACAAATAAAATTATTTATATCTAATTAGTACAGGCAATTTATCATCAAAATAGGCTGTATTTGAAAATCCTTACCTACCGATTGATCTTTTGTCCATGCGTTAGTGGTGATGAGGGAAGCTTAACTCTAGATTTTTAACATCTCCCTCCCATAGATTTTTGAAAAACACGAAAAACTCAAAACGTTTTTGAAATGCGTTTTTCTCTGAATCTGTGCATTTTAGAGAAACGTTTTTCAAAACATTAGAGGGCATTTTCCTCTACAATTAATGTCTTTGAAGTTATGACGTATAATTTGAAATTGAAATACTAGGTGGCGCTGAAGTTTTAAAAACCGTGTTTTTTCGGGGTTTTCACCGGAAAAAATTATTTTTCGTCAGTATTGCATTTGGAAAAGTTGTTAATCTCAAAAAAGCAGATAACTTTTATTCAAACAATTTTCTTGTACGGCTTAGCATTCCAGAGTAATAGCGGTACAATGGCAACGCAGCGGTCCTGTTGTTACTGAAGCCGGGGAGATCGGCATTGTTCAGCGACTAGACCGGTTTCGAACACGTGCCCAATTCACAACATTTTCACACTTTAACAAGCTACAGCTCCAAAACGGTAAGAAAAACGCATTTCAAAGACTTTTTTAGTTTTTCAATAACCTATGGGAGGGGGGTGTTAAAAATCTGGAGTTAAGCATCACCCCTAACATATGGAAAAAACATCAATCGGTAGGTAAGGATTTTCAAATAAAAATACAAATTGACTGTACTAAATATTTTGTTCAACATGCATTTGAAGTAATTTATTTCTTAAAAATATATGTTTTTTTTTTCAAGTATATTAACTAAGGTTTTGTTATAAATGAACAGTAACAATGAAAAAGTTTATGAAATGAATTATTTATTTATTACAGGCACAATGTTATGATTTTCTTTGACGTGACGTTGTTATTTTTTTTTAAATAGCACATATGTATTACTTGATAACCAGTAGCACGTGTTCCGCATGCCGGGTTAAAAATGTTGTAGGGAGGACCCAACCTTAGATTTTACATATACTATTATACCGCTAGTGAAGTTACCAACGTTACTGCAGTAAATAAAATTATTATTTGTCACATTCAATACTTTCTGTTGTTACATCAAGCTGAACTGAAGATTAATAAAAATTGTAGCTTCTTATTACTTAATAAAAATAATAATATAAGAACTCGATGTCAATCTAATAGAACAATTTTAAAATGAGTACGATACGATTAATCTAGTGCCAACATTCAAAAATATAATAAATTATACAAGATGTAATTATATAAGTGCTTTAGCAAAATATCACGTAATAAATAATCAATTATAAGTCTACAACATTGAAAGATATGATCCACAAAAAAAAAAACAAACTATATATCAGTCTAATTTATCACAAGATTTTCAACCAACCGATGACATAAGATTCATAAAAAATAATCTACTTCTATTAAATATCTGCTAAACAGATGGCTTTATCAAATAATTACGAAGAAAAAAAAAAATATATATATATAACCTAATGTTATTCGTATGTACTATAAATAAAATATATAAAACAAATGTATGAAAATTATTACAGTATTAACATCAGGATATGATATATTATATAGCCTACACGGTGCATTCAAGTAGGTAGCCTATGTGGGTATACAAGTTAAAGAGAAATGTGTTTTAGTAACGAACCTACTGAACACAACAGCATGACGATGTTATAATCTCATGTACAAGATATACTAATATAAAATATATGTATATACGTATAATACATGCAACGCAAGAGAAAAAAATGTTCTCATCATATAAGAAGGTCATACAACTGAAATATATATATATATAGTACTAACACGACATAAGTTAGAAAAGAAGTAAGTGAATATGAGATCCGATACACTGGCCAAGGTGAACTACGTCTATCATCTATCCATCTTTACGGCCATTCCACCGTCGTATCTTGCCCCCGCCTGTACACACATTTAACATTACTCCCACAACACACCAGTCTTAATATAATATGAAAAAAGACATAAGCAAATCTTGCCTCTTTTATTTTTTTAACTTTTAACCTTCAAATGGATGCATTCAGATTGTAGATATACTAACGTCTGACAAGACAAGACCGGACACTATATATATATACTGCGTTTGAATTATCAAACGCAGTATAATGAACAAGTAAGTTTCATTCATTATTTCTTCCCACACCTTTTACACCTTTTTTTTTAAATGGTAAAAAGAAAAATAAATTATTCTAAAACCAAGTTCTTTATGCTTAAATTATGTAAAATACAATATACGGTAATAAAATCATAAAAAAATGATTTTCTCGGCTATTATGGTTGTTATAATTACCAAAATAAGATTTAAGCAACAGAATTACCAAATTTCCCATAAAAGAAAAACTTTGATGTCAGGGCTTACTTTGTGAGGAAAGTTTATTTATTAAGTAATGACTAAAAAAGAAAACTAAGAATAAAATAAAAAGAGAAATTTAAAAGAGAATTGTTTAAAAATGTTAAATATTGAAAAATATAGCTTTCACGAAAAAAAAAAGAAGAAAAATGTTACATTTCAATTTCGGCTCCGGAATATAATATAGATGCCAAATCTACTTTAACGTTAAAAGCTCTTTAATTGATAAAGAAAAATACAAAATATATTTTTTTTAATATAAATTAAAATAATTAATAGAAAAAAAAACAGGATATTTTATAGGGGTGGGGAATAAATTTTAAGAAAATTTTCTAAAAATATTCATATTTAAGTTAAGCTTAACAAATTTTCTTAAGTAAAGTTTTCTCTAAAAACACCCTCTTCAATAAAGACTAAAGTAAACTAAAGAAAAAACCTATCTCCATTTTAGGCTCGGAGTTTATAATTTTTAAAATTGAAAAAATTTCTTGATAGCTCTATTTATAGATATTTCTTGATATATAAGCTATCAAAAAATCGTTGAAAAATATTTAAACTGAAACAAAAAACATACATTTCAATTTTTAGAGGTGAAATTTGATTTTTTGAAAACATTTTTTTTTTTTTATTATTATATGTATTGCAAGTAACAAATTTGCTTCAATAAAGTTTTCTCTAAAATACCAATGAAGAAAATCAAAAACCGTTTTTTTTCGCGATATCTCCCTTACTCCCTTAACCAATTGTGAAAAATGCACCATACATATAAATATTTTAGCCAAATCTGAAGAAAATCGGTTGGATCAATCCTGAGAAAAGCAGGTAAAACGAAAAGTTTACAAAAAAAAAACAACCCGATATCCCATTCTGATATGATCACCATATTTTACTCTTTAATATATCTATTCTAGCTATATTCGCCAGGAAAGTAATATATACAATACGAAACAATGATAATTTTTATTATTTTTTTTTTTAGTATAAGGAAAAATAAAATAAAAAATTATTTAAATAAAAATGTAAATGTTTGTTCAAAATCTTAAATCTCCGAAAGTTCTTCGCCGATTTCTTTGAAATTCTGACACAACGTTGCATTCGAATACGCGAGTGTTTTTATACATCTACTATTTATACCCAAGATGTCACACCTGCGACCGAGTAAAAATATGCGTTTTCTGAAAACAGAGCTAACTGTTGGACGTAAAAGCAACACACGCTGTACTAAATATTTTACGATTCCATTTCAATGTTTGTGATATGTGTGTCCGCTACAAACTAAAAAAACTGGACCGATTTACCCGCGGAGAAAAGGGGAATAGGAGAAAATCGAAAATATAAAAGGGAAAACAGGGAAAAGTAATGGATTAGGGAATGGGGGAAGAGGTAGGGGAGAGAGAAATAAAGGAAAAAGAAATGGGGGAAGAAGAGGGAAAGGGATGTGGTAAAAATGAAAATGGGGATAGGAAATGGGAAAAGGAAAATGGAAAAAAGGAGGAAAAGGGAAGGTTAAATTTTGTGAAGTTCCGTAAGTGCATTTTGTTAATATTTATCAAACTTTCAAATGTGTTCATTTAATCTATATATATATATATATATATATATATATATATACTCAAATCTAGCAATAGTGAAAATAGTGAAGCATTGCCTATTTTTATAGATTTATACTAGCAGAATAGGTGAAATAACGAAAAATAGGAGTCATATTTTTCTTTGGTGATCGTATGACCGTACCACCAATTCCAACGACCGCCAATTAACTTAAATGTTTCATTTGTTGAAGCTTATATTTTAAGAATATACATTATTAGCACATGTATTCCTTACAAAAAAAAAAAAAAATTATAATTTATTACTAATAAGACTAATTTGTTAGAAATTATACCTATAATTCGGGTAACCAAGACGTTGCAATGTTCTGTCGAACTTAATTCGAAGACGAAACGAATTAAGATTTGCTAACGTAATTATTTTTTATATGACTAAGAATGAGTTGGAAAAAAAAAACCAGATAACTAGAATTTTTAAACAAGCATGAAATATGAATAATCGAGTATGACAAAAAATATACGTATATTCAGCTCCGAAATCGATGAGTTGACTACCTGATATAACACACGTGACACTCAATAAACCGTTATAAACAAATTTTTCGTAGCCTTACTTACTAGGATATATGAGAAGTGAAACAGAACCATTATTGTTGCATACGAGCGTACTGAGTTCACTAAAATGTATTAAACAACTGAACCTACAGGGAATGACAATAAAGTGATCATTTTTTCAGATAAAATTAATTTTATCGGATGCTACTTACTCTTGAAATGTTTTACTTGTGTCACAACCATAACGTACCATTTTCTGTATTATAAATACTAACTCGACTCACTCGGGGAAAGATATATTATGGTAAACCGGAATTTCAAGGATTTGTTATTTATGCAGGTAATTATAATGTATGAACAAACTAAAGCTGATGGGAACGAACAAGTAGAACTAACTAAAAAAGAATTATGCTAATATAAAATATTAATCTAAGAACTACAAAGAAATCCTCGAAAATATTAATCTTAACTTATAAATGTACAGGATGTTCAGACTAAAGGTATCCAAAAGTAATGTTCTATATTTAGAAAACCAGTCGTAATAATCTCTTAAACGTAAGCTCAATCGACCGGAAATATCTCCAAGATTTTTCTCTGTACACTCTCAAGGTCAGCTGAATACCGTATGAACAGGCAAGCCGACTCACAATGCAATTCTAGTCAGTGGATATGTAGACCCCACAACAGAAGGTTCAGTCCGTGCTTTGGTTAGCAGAGATTCAATCAGTTACGCGTGTACGAACTGAATGAGATATCAATCCTCGTAAATCTATTCGTCAGTGGGATTACGACTTTAAGAGAGACTGGAAGCTTGTTTCACAATCGAAAAATTTCAGTTATTTGACGAAACTGTAGATCGTGTACGCGATGCAATCACTGCCAGTTCTGGAAAGTTAATAAGACGGTCTAGTTACGAAATGCAAATTCCTCGTTTAACTGTTCACTGCATTCTTCAAAAGCGGTTCCGTTTGCGGGCGTAAGAGTTACAAATCCTTCACCAAATTAAACCAAATGATCGCTGCTTACGATATCGGTTTGCTGCAGGTCGAAAACAATCCTAATTATCTTGAAATGTTGTTTTACTGATGAGGTAACCTTTCAAAGTACGGTAAAGTTAACAAAGAGCTGTCGAATTTGGGGTAGTGAAAACCCCCAAACAGTAATCGAAAATGAAAGGGAAACTCCGAATGTCAATAACTGGTTAGGCCTAAACAAAAATGACATTATCAGTCGGATTTTTTTCACGGATTTCATTGTAATAGGTCAACTTGCTTGAGAACTTTACTGTTCAGTAGATTCCTGCTGGCTTCAGTTTTCAAAAAGATGGTGATCCACCACACTTTCATCGAGATGTTAGCGTGTTTTGAACAACCCTTTCCCCAGATGTTGAATTGGACAAGGAGGTCCACCTGCACGGCCACTTATCTCCAAATATCACCTCTGTGGACTTTTTTTGCTTGGGAATTTATTAAAAGTTTGTGTACCGAAGAAAATTTCGAAATCTGGACGATTTAAAACAGGGAATTTGTCTAATAACACCGTAGATGCTCCTAAAAACATCTGGAAAAAGTTAGATTATTGTCTAGACGTCTGCCGGGCTACAAAAGGGCACACTCTGAATTGACTAACATCATTAAAAGTTGGTTAGTTAATGAAAAAATTTATTAAATTATATTAACTGGTTCTTTAAATCAAGAAGCTAACACAGAAACAGGAAGGTTAAAAAATTGATGTTTAAAATAAATTTTGTAAAAGTAAATGGGTTAAAGTACAATATAAAAGAGGTTTAAAGAAGAAAGGGAAAACAAAAAATTTAATTTGTGATTGAATCTTTTTCTACCAGAATGAAAAATAGATAGGCTACATTATTGAATTAAGACATTCAGGGTTATTTAACTTACGGGTAAGAAATGTTTAAAGAGTGTCAAACAATTAGAATATAAAGGACTATAAACAATTAATCCTCATCTAAAAAGCTAACAGTTTACGAATAATTTATGAAACTAAATATAACCAAGAATTTTACGCTCAATTAAAGTAAAAAAAAAAATAATAAAACAGCTATATAAGAACGATGAAACTAAGAAAATGTTAAATTTAATCAGAAAAAGAAGAGCTCAATTCTTCGGCCACTTTATGAAAACGAATGATAATAGGCTCACAAAATTTACAACAAAAAGAATTTTCAACCGCATTTACAACAAAAAGAATGCAAATCAATGGTCCCTCCGTGGTTCAAAAAGACCTAAAAGAAATGAAAATAATGAAGAAATAATATAGTAGAGAACAACGTTCAGAAAAATGGTACAAGATTTCTTCAAGAGTTTACAAGAGAAAAAGGAAACCATTAATGTGAGGTAAGAAAGAAGGCAAAACAAAAAGAAAGAATGAAAAACTATTGGAAGACCAGGAAACAAACGCCCAGAAGAAAAAGAAATTAATGTAAAAATTAATGTTACTTCATGTTGTCCTCAGTCGGTCAAACTCGAAAAAGAATATACATATTTTTTTTTAATTTTTGAAGGATGAATGATGAAAGAATTATAACAGCTTAACGGATTAACTTAAAATTAATAGGAATGTAGAGATCTGATAGCACTTCAATTATGATTAAAAAGATACAAATCATCGAAAAAGGTTGCAGCAATTAAAAAAAAATCGTATCTCAGAAACTACTAGAAATAATCAAACAGTTTTTTTTTTTTAAATTCAACACCTCAAAAATATTTTTCACATACCTTAGAATCTCAATATGAGCTCCATTGGTCGCTCTGCAAACATCCAGCTGATAATAGACTTCTGCCCAGAACCGTTGGATCATCGCAGGCGTAACTGTGGATTTAGCAGCTTTAAATCCGTTGCCTTAAATATTTTGGCATAATTGTAGCATATAAAGATCTCAGCAACCCAACAAAATGATTGAGTATAATAGATTCCACAAAAATAAACGTATAAAAATAACGGTTTGATGTCCGATCATGTGATTGACGTTTTTTTTTCCATGGCTACTATCACGGGGAATGTTCATTTAAACATGCTACAACTATAAGTTTTCCCGCAAGTTGACCGAATTGAACAACAAAGTAACATTGCTGTAATGTTTCAAAAAGATCGTGCACCCCCACACTTTAGCCTAGGCGTTCGATATGCTCTCAAATGAAAGATTCCCTAATCGTTGAATTGGTAGGGCCAATCCTGTGTTTTGGTCTCCAAGAAGCCCAGGTTTGAAACCCTTTGACCTTTTTCTATTGGGATACGTTAAAAACAGTCCACGAAGAAAAAATCAGGGATTTCCAACAATCAAGACAACGGATCACCGCTGCCATTGCCACAGTTACGTCTGCGATGATCCAGCAGACCTGGGCAGAAGTCGATTATCGGCTAGATGTTTGCAAAGCGATGAACCGAGCTCATATCGAAACATTCTAAGGTATATAAAAAACCGTTTTGAGTTGGTGAATTTTTAAAAAAAATAGTCGTTTGATTATCTCTAGTAGTTTCTGGGATATTTTTAAATTACTGCAACCGTTTTCGATGACTTGTATAATGAACAACAAAAAGAAAAATTGTATTTACTTTTTTTAACCGCTTAATCTGTCATGTACTTCTTTCTTTTTCCTGTTTAGCCTCCGGGAATTACCGTTCAGGTACTTCAGAGGATGATATGTATGAGTGTAAATGAAGTGTGGTCTTGTACAGTCTCAGTTCGACCATTCCTGAGATGTATGATTAATTGAAACCGAACCACCAAAGAACACCGGTATCCACGATCTAGTATTCAAATCTGTATAAAAGTAACTGCCTTTACTAGGTCTTGAACGTTGGAACTGTCGACTTCCAAATAAGCTAATTTGGAATGACGCGTTCACCACTAGACCAACCGGTGGGTTAAATCTTTCATATACTACACTACGATAACAATTTAGAAACAATTTGATAATTATTTCATTATGATGAGATTGAACTTATGCAAATATGTGTAACGAAAAATAACAAACTACACATACACGTGTATGCGCGGCCAACTACAAATTCAAGCACATCTCACTTTATAGACTTAAGAATAATAATATATAAAATCACATATATTTAAAAGAAACCAAACCAAAGCGAAAAGAATATAATGTAAACTTTTTTTATACCGTAAAAACATTATTTTCAAGTACGTCGTAAATATTTTCTCCTTTAAACTACTTAATGTAATATTTATCATTAAACGTCGTGGAGTGAAAAACGATTTTTCAATAGTATAACAGTAATAGAATCATCATTCTAAAAACAGGATTTTACTTTTTTCATTTTATCTTTTATTATACACAAAAGAACAATACAATTACTTAGACAACAAATAAACTATCCACAGTTAAGAAAAAACAAAACTGTTATAACGCCTTGTAACAAAAAAAAAAAAATCTATAATGGTGTAGAAAAAATAAATGATTAATTTCCGGTTAGATTTAACTTTACAATAAATTTTAAAAAAATTCTCACCATTAATTCATAATCTACATTATTATAGGTGTAATACAACCCGCAGAGTGTTGTGTTTTAATTGAATACCGATAATAAAAAAAGAAGTCATTAAGTCAAAAAAAACCCACGAACGAGTTAAGCGATTAGAAAAAATGTAATCTATTTAAAACATCTTAAAATTAATTTACTTAAGAAACTTTGTAGCACAGATAAAAATAGACCGATAGGAGATTCCTGTCAAGGAAAAGAAAACTTCTTAGAATTATAAAATAAAAAATGAATAGATAATTTTAACTTTTAATAAAGATTATTTGAAAATTAAAATAATTTAATCACTAAGATTTTATCATTAAACGATCAAAAAGTTAACAAATTTCATGCATGCATCTGGTTTTTATTTTATAACTGACGCTACAAGTTCGGTTTCCTGTAATAGAAATGTTTTGATAATTTATAGAACACGTTAAGGTTCAAAGATCAGATGAAAATAAACAGACGGCAACCTAGTGTGTCAAAATGGTCAAATAGCGGTTAGATAAAAAAAAAAGTGGTTACTACGATTAAAGAAAAGTAGGACAAAATGGTCAATAACAATTCTGTTATAAACAGGTTGGCAAGCCACCTCTACTGTTTTCATTAACCTAAAAATTCCATGAGATTCGAATAAATATATAAACAAATATTTAAACTATTGCAGTGATACCCAATCTGTGCACGCGACGCCCCGAGGAGCCGCGAAATATTGTAAAAGCTTCATAATTAATTGAACCAAGATATTTATAATTATTAATTTAATGTTAATAAAGTAAAAAAAATAATGAATATACACGGGTTTTATTTATTTTTATCTCTTACTTATGATTAGTTATACTTTTACTTAGGGTAGGGCGCCAAGGAAAAACTTTAATTGAAAAAGGGCGCCGCGACTCAGAAATGTTCGGAAACCACATAACTACTGAGTTAATAGCATTGACATTAACACAAACGAATAATACATTATATATTGTTACTTTACAATATGTATTCCATTCATTCGAACGGAAATCACATCCGTAAGGCACCTGAGGTAAGACAATACATGTTACTTTTTCTGAAAGTAATAATGCTAATTATAAAGTCAATCTCTCTCGTGAACAAAGTGAAGAGTTGTTATCGTATGACCTGAATATTAACTTCAGTTAAATGAATACTGAAATGAATTCGATTCGGTAAAGATGGAATCGTGGTAACAACTTCATTCTTATTTTTTTCTCTACGTGAGCAAAGCAATGGGATGTTTGTTATTCTTGTTAAGAACGAATATGCTATTTTGCTTACTTCAGTAAAAATGGATTCAAATTTTTTTAATAAAACAGAAAAAAAATTAATCGCAGTATAAAAATTGACATAAATAATAATTATTGAAGGTCTTAGAAATCAAATGCATCCGTAATAGAACCAATGGTGGTGAACATTTTAAGAAATGGAAGGGGAAAGTATCGTTTTAAATTTCCAATAATTAATTAGGAATATATTTAAAACAGAGAATATTATTAATAACCTATTTTTTTTTAACACATTCAATAAACATTTTGAAATACTACCCTTTTTAAGCCGCTTTTCGAAACGTAAGTTTAAAGTCTACTTTTACGTTTCACATGTACGAGTAATTCTTGGTAAAGATAAGAAAACTAACAGAAAATATTAATAGAATGGAGGCCAAATTAAAGTTAACCGTAAACAAACAGTATCAACTTTATTAGTATAGCGGACGGCGTATTGCTATGGACATACGCTGACGGTTAGTTTACCGCGCTATTATCTATTTTATACTATGTAAGTAATAGTAATATTACTACGCTCGTAAAAGTATACGGAACTAAACTAGATGTTTTTGTAAAGGGATAACTATCTAACTGTTCCACCCGTCTTATCATCTATCTCTCTCGCACGCAATGTGCACAGCTATACGCCGCCCGCTACATCACTCTTTAGGTAACCCGGTTAAACACCGTTATCGGGTGAATCAAAATAGATACCGTAATTAAAATCAGATTTTTAAAAATTGTAAAAAGGGTGCTATTTCACGGCGTTATATTTGGTTACTTTTTATTATACAATGATCGAACAAATACCAAAATAAAGAAAATTTTATACGCTTTAAAAAAAAAACTCTTAGCATGTAAAAAAAATTCTTTCTTCTCGTTCCCGTAAACCACTGTCACTTTTTATTACTCCGTAATCTATTTTATTTTTACTACGCTAAAAGTACCCTCGCAAACGAAAGCGGACCAGAGCAGAGAGAAATAGGGTATATTCTCATTAGAGGCTTATTAAATTTGTGAATCAGTTTCTTGATTTTTAAGTAAATCAAGAGGATTTTGAGTAAATTAAATTGTAGGACAGAACTGTTGAGATCAACACTGTTTTGTTGGTGTGAGAATAGTATTTTTGGTGTTTAAAGATTCAATCAAGTAATGATGATGAAGTGCATAGTCTAATTGAAATTAGATATAGTAAAATTTTTGTGTGAAACCTTCGGTGTTAAGAGGAAGGCATTTGCATCGGTGTCATCCTGATAGAGAGCCAACTGATGATTGTGTTGTATTAACAAGTTTAAAGGGTCTAAAAAACGACCTCCGGTAAAGCCCATCACGACTAGGAACGGTGGAGGGGTATGGCGACCGGGATCGTCACAAGGCGAGTGTGTCTTCCCCTCGGTGATCAGGATGGACTGAAGGTACGAAAAGCAAAAATCCTATTATGGTTACAATAATGGTAAACGAAAAATGATTTAAAAAAAACAATATACTTCCTAACGGAGAAGCTTCTACACATATGTATATCGTACTTATCCATAAAAACAATTGAATAGATGAGGAAATCGTTTAAGACTGAATAAAATGTAAATGGTACCTAAAACTTGCCCCACCGATGCTGAAACTAAATATGATAGTAATTGGGATTATTTTAAAAAACATGTTTGACTGCCTGTTTGATAGAACGATTGGAAAATGCGATCGAGTTATTCCCAGACCCACGAGATTATTATAGTCATTTGATACCTGCCTGCGTAAACCGACCAACGATACTGAATAACGGAAAATACCCGGGAAACAACTGCTTCTGGTAAATCAAGAAATCATAAACTTCTTTATAATCCATGAATGGATCGTAAAAATGAAAGGACGAAATTCCAGGATTAAATGAGGAATGTTCCAAAAAGCTTTGCATTTGAAATGTTTTATATAGTACTGAAGGTGGATATTTTGTCGCAAAGGGAAAATTACAGACCTAGATTAAATTACAAACCTAGTGCAGAGGAGAAAAGATATACCAATTAAGTCTGAATACGATACAATCATACTTTTTTCTTTTCTGTAGTGGGAGGAAAATGCTCTGCCAGCCGCCGTCAGGCCCGCACTGACAGCAGTGCGGGGCTGCAATCATACTTACGTAAGATTAAGTAGACTACCGATAAACATAAATATTTACTTGTATGAATATTTTTCATTTTATACTGAAATTAGCGTAAATAACATTCATTTTAATTAATAACGAAATTAATAGCATTGAACGTAAACAAAACAAAGACGATTCAAAATTGCACAGAAATAAGTTTTGCCACATTTCTTATAATTAAATTTGAATTTCTGAAACCTAATTACATCAATTTTTCAGAATTCAATACTCTACAAATTTTCTAAAAAACCTCTAACTGTTTAATACCATCTAACAAAATTAGCCTACGGCAAACCTAATAAAGCGATTTTCACCTCCAATTTTTTTCTTTGGGCTTTGCAAGAATTTTCTGTGAAACTATCAACGATACAGTTTTGGGACATGCCTTTACAAATTATCAGGTAAAAAGACATATAAAACCAAAATTTACTCCTTGATTTTGGTTGAAAAATTTCAATTTCATCTTGTGAGAAAAGAAATTAGAGCGAAATATTTCGTTAACCGTAACTCGAAAACGAAGCGTTTTCGGACATATGTCTATGAGAACATTTTTGCTTGTATCAATATCTCAAATCAGCTCCTGTAAATACTTAATTTCGATCCATTTTGTATATTTCTTCAAACAATACAATATATGAGGTCTGTTCAATAAATAACCGAACTCTTTTTAATTATTTGCCAACGGAAATATTTAGTGACTTGCGGTTGGCAGCAATGTGTTCCGCATTACTTCCTCTGTAACCACGTGTTCTTGGAGTGTTGAAATCTCGTTTAGTTTTCGTTTTATTGTTATTTGAGTGCAACGTGTTTATGTAGCGATTTTTTGATGATTGAACTTTGTCTCAATATCGTAGTCGTAAACTCTCATGCAAAGGATCGTAACGGGAGCTTTTGTCTCCCTTTACGATCCTTTGCATGAATGTTTCATTGTCATCGGATTGTTCCACAGAGCTGCCGGCAATTTTCCACTCGATGTTCTTTCTGCTGTTCGTTCATCAAACGAGGAACAAACTTTGTTGCAACTCGATGCATGTTCATTTTTTTTCAATCAAAATGTCATAGCATGATCCAGTTGTGATGCTAATCTCTTCTGCAAGTTCTCTGGCAGTCAATCGGTGATTTGCACGCACCAGATCGTTGATTTTCTGAACATGGGTATCATCAGTTGAAGTCGAAAGTCTTCCTGGTCCCCAGGGTCATCTTCGATTGATTGACGACCACTTTTAAATCGTGAAATCCATTCGTAACACTGCACACGACACAGAGCATATTTTTCATTTTATACTGAAATTAGCGTAAATAACATTCATTTTAATTAATAACGAAATTAATAGCATTGAACGTAAACAAAACAAAGACGATTCAAAATTGCACAGAAATAAGTTTTGCCACATTTCTTATAATTAAATTTGAATTTCTGAAACCTAATTACATCAATTTTTCAGAATTCAATACTCTACAAATTTTCTAAAAAACCTCTAACTGTTTAATACCATCTAACAAAATTAGCCTACGGCAAACCTAATAAAGCGATTTTCACCTCCAATTTTTTTCTTTGGGCTTTGCAAGAATTTTCTGTGAAACTATCAACGATACAGTTTTGGGACATGCCTTTACAAATTATCAGGTAAAAAGACATATAAAACCAAAATTTACTCCTTGATTTTGGTTGAAAAATTTCAATTTCATCTTGTGAGAAAAGAAATTAGAGCGAAATATTTCGTTAACCGTAACTCGAAAACGAAGCGTTTTCGGACATATGTCTATGAGAACATTTTTGCTTGTATCAATATCTCAAATCAGCTCCTGTAAATACTTAATTTCGATCCATTTTGTATATTTCTTCAAACAATACAATATATGAGGTCTGTTCAATAAATAACCGAACTCTTTTTAATTATTTGCCAACGGAAATATTTAGTGACTTGCGGTTGGCAGCAATGTGTTCCGCATTACTTCCTCTGTAACCACGTGTTCTTGGAGTGTTGAAATCTCGTTTAGTTTTCGTTTTATTGTTATTTGAGTGCAACGTGTTTATGTAGCGATTTTTTGATGATTGAACTTTGTCTCAATATCGTAGTCGTAAACTCTCATGCAAAGGATCGTAACGGGAGCTTTTGTCTCCCTTTACGATCCTTTGCATGAATGTTTCATTGTCATCGGATTGTTCCACAGAGCTGCCGGCAATTTTCCACTCGATGTTCTTTCTGCTGTTCGTTCATCAAACGAGGAACAAACTTTGTTGCAACTCGATGCATGTTCATTTTTTTTCAATCAAAATGTCATAGCATGATCCAGTTGTGATGCTAATCTCTTCTGCAAGTTCTCTGGCAGTCAATCGGTGATTTGCACGCACCAGATCGTTGATTTTCTGAACATGGGTATCATCAGTTGAAGTCGAAAGTCTTCCTGGTCCCCAGGGTCATCTTCGATTGATTGACGACCACTTTTAAATCGTGAAATCCATTCGTAACACTGCACACGACACAGAGCATCATCTCCATAAGCTTGTTTTAAAAATTGAAACGTTTCTGTGAAAGTTTTCCACAATTTCAAGCAAAATTTTACGTTGTATCGTTGTTCCCGAAAATCGCTGCTACCAAAAATTAAACACGTTGCACTCAAATAACAATAACACGAAAACTAAACGAGATATCAACAATCCAAGAACATGTGGTTACAAAGGAGGTTATGCGGAACACAACGGTGCCAACCGCACGTCACTAAATATCTCCGTTGGAACGTAATTAAAAAAGTTCGGTTATTTTTTGAACAAACCTCGTACATGTTTACGATATATATTTTTTCAAAAAATAAAAGAAAATTAAAGATACAATTTAAACACTTAACGACTAAAACTTTTAAAGTTACATTCAACAATTTGAATATTTTTACGACTTTCTAAAACTCATACACTATAAAGTTATATAAAAAATTAGCATAAGTATTTAAAAATTAAATAAAGATTAATCTAAATTAATATTTTTTAAAGGTTTAAAGATTTTTATCAGTAATTTGTATTAGTTTATTTATCATCAATAATAAAGTAAAACGATTAGACAATAATGAGAGAAAACGAAATTACGGATACCACAAGCTACAGAAAAAAGTACCAATAATGTTTTTAAAATAAAATGTATATCACGATGAAAAACAAAGCAATTCTTTTCAGGAGATAAAAAAGTATATTAAACGACGGAAACAATACATCAATTCAAAAGGAGATGGGGGAAAAAGATAAGATGTGATATAAAGGTCCTTTCGAAAGAAGAAATCAACAGCAATAAGTAACCAGCAATAAAAATTTAATCAATAAGGGAGAGAAGCGCAAAAAGTTACGAGTACGAGGTAGAGGAAAAGAAGAATCACCTACCTCTTTTTCATCCTGTTAAATGTTATTAAAACAAAAATAGAAGTGCGTAGAACAGCGGTGTTTGTTACATATAAACACAAGGTATACTATATAAGGACACACCAGGTGCCCTCTCCTGCTGATACCACTACCCTTAGTAATGAAGGATGAAGAGAAATAAGGATACTTCATTAAGTGTAGTAAAACAAGGTCTTCTCTGTACTTCCTGCAAATGGATGCTCCTCGTATTCCAGTGCTATATCAAATTATCCCCTATCACCAGCGACTTCTCGTAAACTGCTTAATAGATTTAATTACAATCTATCATAAATAAATATAATAAAATTGTAACCCATTAATTACATTTCGTTTTCATACTGCCTACTGCCGAGCGAAGTAAACTTACAACACCATTTTATTGTTTAACTTATAAAAATTTATATAATTTTTAAAATGTAATATTTTTTTTAATAGCTTTAATTTGGAAATTCATCGGTAAATGGAAAAACTTAGTTTAAAAACGTCCAATTTGTATAAGGATAATGAAAAAAAAAGTTTTAAGTTAAGTTAGTTAAAAAAGGATACTTTTACAAAAATTTATCCGTATTCAGGCGGGCAAAAAAGGAATTAATTTTTAAAAAATCCATTAACTTATTGAAATCGATCGGCTCTAAATTACAACATACAATTAATCCTTAATTTGTCGAAATCAAAAAATTCAAATTTAAAGAACTGAAATACTACTTTTTTTCTTTACTTTACAAGCAGTTTTATAACAGATACTAAATTAGAAACCATAGTAATCACACCAAATAAAACGCTGAGTAAAAAAGAGTGTAGGAATTCTGTCCTTCGTGCATATATGGCTTTTTTTTTCGGGGGGGGGGGGAGTATAACTTGTTATTGGCCGGATTAGAAATGTTCAAATTTGGTATAGTGACTTCTATAAATGGGACACTGATGCTAGTAAGGCAGTAGCCAGGATCTAAGAATAGAGGTGGGTGATAGAGGTAACAACCATACTCCGAAAATGAAATTCCCAATTTTCCGAGAAAGTTTTAGTAACCCCGATATCGATTTTTTAATTTTATTTTAATTTAAAATTGGTTAATACAACAGAACGGGGCCCTATGAAATTTTTCGTGATTACAGTACTTCCTTGTACGAAGTAATTTTCGAAAAATTTCGGTTTTCAGATTTTAACGGAAATATCCATTTTGATCATCCCTGAATCCATTTTGACTAGTTTTAGCGTGACATCTGTACGTATCTAGCATAACTCAAATACAATTAGCTGTAGAACGGTGAAATTTTGGATTTAGGACTGTTTTAACATCTAGTTGTGCACCTCCCCTTTTGATTGCAATCTACTTGACCAAAAACGCCAAAAAAAAGCCAAATATCCAAAATATTTGGATTGTGAACTTTTTCTTATCTGCAGTAATAAACCCTCATTGAGAGCTTCTCAACGATATATCGTAAGTGGTAATTATTTTCATTAGTTAGAGAGTTATAGCCAAATAAAATTTTAATTAATGAAATATTTTGATCTTACAAGGGGAAGACACATCGGCGAGAATCCGATTTCATTTCCTTTTTTCTCTAACTTTAACTTTTTTAAATAAATATATTGATTTATTAGTAATTCTCAGATTGTAAAAAAAGTTGAACAATAAATAATATTGTTATTGTTCATAATCATGTACTTTTCATTTAAAAAAAAAAAGTGTATATGTAATTTAATAGGCGTAAAAGAAAGTCATGTGGTGACCACATCGGATTTTTTTATTTAAAAGTTATCAGACAAGTTTTTTGAATTTTCACACAATAGTAGTTTGAACACCCGAATAAAATCAGACTGCATAGCATTACCGCTAAAATAATTCATGACGAAAAAATTAAAAGGAAGGGGAGAAAATACATGTGTGTGTATGTGTGTGTGTGTGAAAAAATAACAATGTTTTTTTGTTTTCAGATAATTTAAAAATGTATGAATAGAAAATTTATTGGCTACCACTATACATAATATTACACGAAGGAGGCAACATCAACATAACAAGGCAAGAGTTACAACTACGTTAACAAAAATATTCTTTCATTTTTTTAACAAAAATATAAATAAATCATTCTGACTTAAAATATGTAACATATCTCAAAACATTCCTTAAAGTTTAGTTTTAAAAAAATTATCACATTTTATAAAAATAAAAAAAACACATTAAGAAATTAAGTTATAAAAACAGAAAATGTTTTGCGAAATAACAAAGATTTATAGCTTCTAATTTCTGTACAAATTAATACACATTAAAAATAATAAAGTTATTAGAATTCTTTTATTTATGTCATATTGCAACATTAATTAACAAAAAATATAATCAACAACGTTACATCATCGAACTAAATTAAGTATGTTGATACAGTAGATGCGTCATTTAATATTTTTAAATAGTGCCGTTCAGTTATCGAATGACCTGTATTTAACCCGTTTTTAAGTAAACATAATGAGTTGTTTTCTTTCAGCATTATTAATTCATCAATTAAAAAAGAATAAAAAATATATGTTGGTTTATATCCTTCAAATCAACAAACAAACAAAGAAAAATACACAAATATTTTAGCTTTCTTTCTTTTTCCTGTTTAGCCTCCGGTAACAACTTCCGTTTAGATAATACTTCAGAGGATGAATGAGGATGATATGTATGAGTGAAAATGAAGTGTAGTCTTGTACATTCTCAGTTTGACCAATCCTGAGATGTGCGGTTAATTGAAACCCAACCACCAAAGAACACCGGTATCCAAGATCTAGAATTCAAATCCATGTAAAAATAACTGGCTTTACTAGGACTTGAACGCTGGAACTCTCGGCTTTCAAATCAGCTGATTTAGGAAGACGCGTTCACCACTAGACCAATACGGTGGGTTAAATATTTTAGCTGGATTACAAAAATGCAACGGAATACTTATTTTTTATAAGATGGAAGTTTTTTGATTCTTTTCCGTTACATTCCTCAACCCTTACATGTGTATACTGAGAAACCCCAGTCAGTTTTACTCTTAAAATCAAATAAGTATTTTTTTCACAAAATGAGTTACTCTGTAAATCAATCTATTTGAATATTATATAAAAGGAGCTGCTGGATATAGTTCAACATACTTCCGTACCCACACACAATTCTGGGGATATTTTTAAGAAAATTTTTATATTATTTACGGGTAGCTCTTTTGATTCTAAAGGAAGATATTTTTTTTTTGTGTAATAATACTGAACCGGTCGAGAAAAATAATCGATTACTAAACATTTCCTATAGTTTGAAAAAACACAATTCGATCTGCAGAACTACACGAAAAGTACCCACAACCTTTTTTTTAAACCTCCGGGACCACCGTTAAGTATTGCTTCAGAGGATGAGATGAATTATTTGCAGCGTGTGTGAAAATGCCTGACCGAGACCGGGATTTTTTTTTAAATTCACCAGTTCAAAATCTTTTTTACATACCTTAGAATCTTTCAATATCAGCTACGTTGGTCGCTCTGCAACCATTCAGCCGATAATCGATTTCTGCCCAGGTCTGCTGGATCATCGCAGGCGTAACTCTGGCAATAGAAGTGATAATCCGTTGTCTTAAATGTTGTAAACCTCTCTTTTTTCATTGTATACAATATTTTCAATGTATTCCCATAGAAAGAGGTCTAGAGGTGTCAAATCTTCTGGATACCAAAGCACAGGCCCGCCCGATCCAACGATTAGGGAATCTTTCATTGAGAACGCCTAGGATAAAGTGTGGAGGCGCACCATCTTGTTGAAACGTACAACAACGTTATTTTCTTGTTCAATTTGGTCAACTTTCGTGAAAACATACAGTTGTAGCATGTCTAATTAAACATCCCCTATGACAGTAGGCTCATTAAAAAAATGAATGGGCCAATCACACGATCGGAAATCAAACTGCACCCCACGTTTATTTCTGAGGAATCTCTAATATACTCAATAATTTCATTGGGTTGCTGAGATCCTCATATCCTACAATTATGCCAAAACATTTAAGGCAACGGATCATCACTTCTATTGCCACGGTTAACGTCTGCGATGATCCAGCGGACCTGGGCAGAAGTCGATTGTCGGCTGTTTATTTGCAGAGCGACCGACGAGCTCATATTGAAACGTTCTGAGGTATCTAAAAAACCTTTTTGAGCTGGTGAATTAAAAAAAAAAACTACTCGTTTGATTATCACTAGTAGTTTCTGAGGTACGATTAACCTATTAGGATAATTTATTAAATAAAGTGTATTATTAATGATATAAGTTGGATTGAGAACTAACTCGCTAAACAGGCAAGCCTACTAATTAAATAAGCACCTACAGTATTAAAAGTAAGTATGGGAAAAGTAAAGTAACGCGATTAGTGAACGGCGTGTGTTTTCACTTTAATAGCAATATTTACCAACCAATATTCTTCAAGCTCTCGGAGCAAAATGAGGTTAAAAAATAACTCAAACGCCGCACTACAACTTTGTGTACAGTTGTGTGTACAACTGTGGAACAAATTAAGTAATAGAAAAGATTTCTAAAAAAGTAACGTTATTCCTTAAATGCTAATGAATTATTATGAACTGTAGTAACCTTTTTGTACTTTTTTTTTTTAATTTAATGCTTTATCTACTTATAATAAAGGGTGATTCAAAGAAACGGGAAATTTTGAAAGTTAAGTTGGTAGCCGTGGGCGATTGGTACCACTTGATAAGTGGCGCCAGCCTCTCTAACTTAACCTGCCATTTAGTTGTCATGGATCCTTGGAGTGGTGCCCAACGTGCATTTGCTATCAAAGCGTTTTACAAAAACAGTGTGGAGGGAGTGCGTAGAGAATTTTGCCAATTTAATCGTGTTCCATCAGCACATGCAATTAAAACATGGATATCTAATTTTGAGGAAACTGATTCGGCAATGAAACAGAAACCTCCAGGCCGTGAGCGAACCGTCCGTACACCAGACAATGTTCAAGCTTTACAAGATGCTGTCACACGAAGTCCACATCGGTCAATCCGTCGTCTCTCAGCACCTTTACAATTGCATAGTTCAAGTGTTCGAAGAATGTTGGTGAAGGACTTGCAATACCATCCATACAAGTTGCAGATCGTCCAGGAACTGAAACCGAACGATGCAGTTGTGCGAACACAATTCTGTAATGTAATGCTTCAGAAGATAAATGATAACGAAGAGTTTGTTCACGAACTGTAGATGTCAGACGAAGCGCATTTCCACCTCAGTGGATATGTTAACAAGCAAAATTTTAGATACTGGGCACAAGAAAATCCTACGCAGCTACACCAGCGTCCGTTGCACAGCCAGAAAGTGACCGTGTGGTGTGGTATGTCATCTTACGGTGTTATAGGCCCTTATTTTTTTGAGGATGACAACGGTCTTGCGATTACAGTGACGTCGGCTCGTTACGTAGCCGTGCTTGAAACCTTTGTTGTGGAACAACAAAAGAGATTTCCACCGATTCTTAACACAGCCTGGTTTCAACAAGACGGAGCAACGTCACATACTGCACGAATATCGATGGCAGCTGTACGCCGATTGTTTGGACAACGTGTCATTTCACGGAATGGTGACATTACATGGCCTCCCAGATCGCCTGATCTCTCAGCTTGCGATTACTTTTTGTGGGGGTCACCTTAAACGCAAAGAGTTCCACAGTAGACCTGCTACAACGGAAGAACTGAAGGCAAAGATCCGAGAAGCAATTGCGGAAATTCCAGTTGAGATGTTACGTCAAACCATGAACAATTTAACGAAGAGACTTCGTGAGTGTTTACGTAGAAGAGGAGGTCACCTGGAAGATGTCATCTTTAAAAAATAAAACTAAAATGTATGTATCCTAAAATGGCAACATTTTTACAATTACATGAAATAAAATTCCTTTTCTAAAAATAAATTTCATTAACGTTATTTAATTTTTTAATTTCCCGTTTCTTTGAATCTCCCTGTACAAGCATGTTACATAGTACGTTTCTCAGTAATATATACGAGCAATTTTACTTCAAATTATTGCTTTCATTTTTAATATTACGAATGAAACTGATTACATCATACGTCTGGGGCAGGTCCGAAATGGCTCTTCCTTTAAGGAAGAATATATTTCACACTCTGAAATATACTGATTTAATATGATTCTTCTAAAAATTACAAGTAAGTTGATAAACTAAAAGGTTTTACTTTAGGAAAATAGCATGAAAAACAATTCATTAGGTTTTATTCCTCTCCCCGGCCCCGTGCTTAACTATCCCAACGTTATTGGTTCGGTCATATAAGAAGTCAAAGAAAGTGAAAAAGCAGTGTTTCTGACTATAAGAAAAAGAATTATCTATGATCCTGAAAAGTAAATATGATACACAAACCATGAGTGATTTCGCGTTATCAATTTATGTGAAATAGCCTATATTTTTATATATATAAAAAAAAAACAGAGGGAATTAATTATTAACAGAAACATAAAATAACTACCTTGAAGTTTACAGAAAGTGCATCCAATTTAGAATAGTACGGAATACTACACAAAGCGGAGCAAATACCAAACATTAAAACAAAAAAGCATACATTTACATTTCAATGAACATTAAAAAAGATCCACTCGTAAACAAAAGGGAAAAAGCACACAAAATATGAGAAAAATGTTTAAAGAAATTCTTGCATTTGTTTATACAGATGAATTCTTATCATAATTAGTATAATTGTAAAAGAAGATTAAAAAAGAGCTGAAAATAATGTAACACAGTTTTAGGTCTTTTTTAAAAAATAAAAGTAAACGGTAAATTTAATTAAACACATTTGTAATCCTTCTTTTTTTTAATTTTATTTAAAATCAAAAGAATTTAATTAAAAAAAAAAAAAAAACAGCAAAAAAAAATCAATGTAGATGCAATGTTAAGTTAAAAATGAACACAAACAATTAAAAAAAAAATCTAAATATAATGATTAAATTATTATATATAATATAAACTGCTTACCAATGTATTATTCGTTTCCCTCAAGCGCTTTCGGCTATTCTGCCATCTTCAGGAGGAATTATAATTTATGATTGAAATACATAAAACTCACATTTTTAAATTATATACATAACAATTGATCGTCATTTTGTAAAAGTTCAAGTCTTAAGTCAAAGTAACTACGTCCGTACTGTAATAGTATCACATTTGTGGTCTATTATGTAATTATATTATGTTATAGTTTAATGTAAATATGTGGGTTTTATATATTTCAATCATAAATTAAAATCCCTCCTGAAGATGGCAGAATAACCGAAAACGCTTGAGGGAAACGAATAACATATTGGTAAGCAGTTTGTATTATATATAATAATTGTATTTTACCAACGGTGCCACGTTAAAAAGGCTTCATTTAAATAACTATTCAAATTTACGAGAAAATTTTATTACCAAGGCTTCGGCATAATTTGTTGTACCGCACGTATAAATATGCTTGTAATAACAACACAAAACATTAATAGCTTAAAATAATTGCATAACAGAAGTAACCGATTTCATCAAATACCGTAAACATTCCATTTAATACATATGATTAGGAACACTTCCTATAATAAAACATGACGTTAACCATCAAGTTAGTTATTATTCGTCAATGTTTTAAAAAGCTCAGTTGGTGCGTAAGGTGTGGATGGAATGGTGGTCCGGCTTCTTACTACCTACGCGACATTCTTTCGCGGTGTACTATCCTTTTCATTGTACTATTAGCAGTGTCAGCACTACTTCCGATAACTTGGGTAAAAGTAATGCGATCGATCTTTAACTATTTAATTATACAAAGCATTTAAATTTTTCAAGCATGAAAATGATAGTAAATAGTTATTGATTAACTTAAATAAAACTTCCACACTTAAATTACACCAACGAAAACTGTAGATAAATGAGCAATCCGCTAAAAACTTAGGTCAACTTGGAGTACAAAAGAAAAAAAACCATAAAGTAAAACCTTCGGCATGGGGGTTTGGAGCTCATTGCATTATCATAAACAATATTCAGTTATCACAGTGTAGAACTTATTTAGAGTAAAGTGGTGGTGGAGAGTATTTGGTGTGGACGTCTGATTGGCTACTTGACGAGTAAGGCTAACACATACGCTTACAAAAATACTCCTAATCTTCTTATCTACTACAATTTAAGACTTTTCTTTTTTTTCCTGTTTAGCCTCCGGGAATTACTGTTCAGATATTACTTCAGAGGATGAATGAGGATGCTATATATGAGTGTAAATGAAGTGTTGTCTTGTACATTCTCAGTTCGACCATTCCTGAGATGTGTGGTTAACTGAATCCGAACCACCACCAATATCTACGATCTAGTATTCAAATCCATATAAAAGTAACTGCCTTTACTAGGACTTGAAAACTGGAACTCTCGACTTCCAAATCAGCTGATTTGGGAAGACGCGTTCACCACTAGACCAACCCGGCGGAAGACTATTCAACTACATTCTTACACCACTGAAGCTACTGACAAAGTCGACCAACATGTATCCTATTTTTCACATTTTCTCTTTTGTATGGTTCTGCGCATTCAAGAAAAATTCACTTCTTTCCAAATTGTATAAAATAGAAAAGATAAATTTAATACTAAAGACAAAAAAATACGTCAATAAAACATATAGAAATAAGCTTGATTTTGACAGTTATGCTGCATAATATTTCAAAATCAGAAAAGCATGCCTGATTGAGAACCTTTTGGATTAGGTTCAAATCTTAGTCAGGCTTGGTAATTTTTATATAATACAAAATTTATTTTTCATTTGTAAAAAAAGAAGAAAAAGACTTTAATTGGGGGCGCCATGCAGTTAATTCATAAATAAAAACATAAATGATATTGATTTAAACTGGGCGAGCACATAATTTCACTTTAAATGTAATAAATCATACTTTGTTAAGTAAGTATATTTAAACAAATGTATTGGCTTGCTACAAGCCAACGCAGCAATTAGTTACACGCTTAGTGCAATCGATTGCA
This sequence comes from Lycorma delicatula, assembly GCF_047948215.1. Classification (NCBI taxonomy): domain Eukaryota; kingdom Metazoa; phylum Arthropoda; class Insecta; order Hemiptera; family Fulgoridae; genus Lycorma; species Lycorma delicatula. The sequence goes on from NC_134462.1 coordinate 66,279,660, forward strand.
AAAAAATGGCTTCCTTCTCGTCAAGGTTGAAAATTGAAATTAATTAGAAAACATTTATCTTAAAGCATCCTACATACACACTTTACATATATTAGCGATTACTAAGTAAACTTTTGTTTAAAACACTGTTTTATATTTTAAACAGTAATCGTTTGTTGTCTAATCTTATTTAGATATAGATTTAAATAATTTATACGTTACATAAATTACATGCATTATTATTAAACGCTCTATATAATGTATGTATAGTTACAATGAATACGGCAATCTACGATAATTTGCTTTATAGAGTTCCAATTCGGGCCACTGTATAATATATAAACAATAATATCTATCTGCCTACACGTGCGCTGTTTTCGTCAATGAAAACATCATCAAGCTGGAAACGTGCTATAAAACACCGATAGAGTGCCTCAAAATAATGTTAGGCAGTTTTTACGTAACCCATCGGGTTGGTCTAGTGGTGAACGCGTCTTCCCAAATCAGCTGATTTGGAAGTCGAGAGTTCCAACGAAGTCAGTTATTTTTACGCGGATTTGAATAGTAGATCGTGGATACCGGTATTCTTTGGTGGTTTAGTTTCAATTAACCATACATCTCAGAAATGGTCAAACTGAGTCTGTACAAGACTACATTTGCACTCATGCATATCATCCTCTAAAGTATTATCTGAAAGGTAACAGGAAAAATAAAGGAAAAGGCACTTTTACGTAGATTAGTTCTCTGGTGGAGGGAGTTTTCTCCCCATGCATGCCTTATTGGTTTTATAATGAATGGAGGCTAATACATCCCCCCACCAACACGCCTATTCTAATATTGCATCATACGCTAAGATAACTTTGATCAACTGTACCCTCCTACCTAGCTCCTCTCCTCCTCCTTTGTAATTTAACCAGCAGACAACCTCATCCATTATAATGTATTTAATATCTGAAGGCGGGTCCGAAGTACGCTATTGCTTCCCCAACACTGCTCTTAACATCACTCAATGACTTGAGTGATGTTAAGAGACTTTTGGAATACACTACTTTGGCTACTTGTAGCCAAACTACACTACTTTGGCTACTTGTAGCCAAAGTAGTGTATTCCAAAAGTCACACCAATTAATTTGCAGTGACTTGAAAACTTGAACCATATCTAATTATGATGTCAGTATTATAGTAACGAAATATGTTTTGGTAATTTGTTATTACAGATAAAATTACTAGTGCCTAATATTCTGTTCAAGATGTATATGAAGTAATTTATATATTTATTTCTTAAACGTACATGTTTTTTTTCCAAGTATGTTAAACTAAAATTTTGCTATAAATAAACAGTAACAACGAAATGAGTTGTTTATTATAGGCTAAAATGTTATTATTTTCTTTGACGTGGCGTAGTTATTTACGAAAATTATTTTTAAATAGCACGTATGCATTACTTTTGTAGCAACCAGTAGCACGTGTTCCGCATGCCGGGTTATAGGAGTGGTGTTGAGGAGGAAAGTAGAAGCAGGTTGCAGGGGGAACTCGCCTTTAGATTTTACATATACTATAGTAAAAACTTAATTCAATCAGCAAATAACCCGATTAAAATGTATGATTTAAATTTGTTTCACTGATTTTTCAATTTTTTTTTTATTTGGTTTAAATAATATATTTTCTGACGAAAATCTAATTCTTCACAACTCAATCATGTTTAATCCTTTTATAGACAATAACACCCATAAGCGATTTCTAGTTAATTTCCAAAATCGACATAATTATTTTAACCGTAATAGTCCAATAAAAAAATGCAATACTTACAAAAAAAAGGAATCAAATTATATCAAGAATTTTTCTTTCAATTTTCCAGGATATTTCCGACTATTAAAGAATCTAAAGAGTTTAAAAAGTCTATCTATACTCTAGATTATACGAGTAATACACCTAACAATCAATTTTTTTTTTTTAATAACCAATACATGTATTAAATTAAAACATGATGGAACTAGGCGCATTTGAAAACTTATAAAACCTGTAACGTTTGTAAAAATTTATACATAAAAATAAATTGGGTTTATATTAAAAATCAATAATTTTATAAATAATTTTATTTTCAAAAAACAACTGTTTTTCTTTTACTTGATCAATATAACTTTTATTTTTTTTTTAATTTTATACGCTAACCTAAAATCCATACATTATTTATCAGTCATAGTTCGTTATGCGATTTTAAAACTTACGTAGAATTTGAAAATTGTGAAACATAAAAAAGCTCAATTCCTTAAAAAAAAAATCTATATTTCCATTATAAAAAACATTAAGTTTTTTTAACCCATTTGGATTAAGTGTTAAGTAGCTAATATCTTAGTGTTACGAGTCATATTACACCTGTTATGATACTCCCTCATAATTTCTCCCTCCCAAAACTATTTAATTTTTTTTTTAATGATATTTATTTGTAATATTGTGCAATATCATAATTCATTAAAAATGCATGTACGAATATTTTAATGATCAGATAGAATTATTTTGGAGAAACGAGTATAATTAAAAATTCATATATTTTTAAATATTACCTTTATTATATATAATTACAATTACTTTTATAAACGCGATACAATACTTATTTTACTAAATGATAATTATACTACTACAGGATGAAACTCATTAATATACTGAAGTATCAAACTGAACAAATCTTTCTCATCCTTATGTCGGTGACGCCATAGAAATTCACATACTTAAGAATCCAACAAATTCTATTAGCCGTCATTAAAGATTACATCATTGCTGTATATAATATGTATATGTAACGTTAATTAGACGAAATTAGCGAGCGAAGCGAGCGTATGTTATGTTTGATCAGATTATCGTCATATATCGTTAAAAAGAAATAGAAAAATTAGGGGGGGGGGGGAATTCCGAAGAGTACCTTTTTATAACGCTGGAAAGTGCTTTTTATTGTGCGGATAAAATAAAGAGAAATTTGCAGATAAATAAACAATGAAAAACTAAAAGGATCATATCCTGAGGAACGCAATTTTAAGTAATAAAGATACATTCACACCAATTAGTAAACCGACCTTACTAAAAGAATAATTATTTTAAATTAAAAGCGACACGCTAAATTATTTTTTTTAGATTGTAATCCTACATTAAACAAACTTACACTTTCTTTTTCACTTCACATTTTATTCATTATAAAAAATAATAAAAAAAAGATTACAAGGGATAGTTAATTCGTTATTTTGTACCGCAACAATAAATCACGATGCTCAAAACATTTATCACTATTCCACGACCATTATCGTTGTGTAATAAGCAACTCTACTACTATCAGCAATCGGTTAAATTATAACTTTTTATCATGAATTTAGAAATTATTTACTATTTACACACAACATAATAAATTATAACATAAAATTGCAATTAAAGATTATAAAATAATCAAATATATAATAAAATCTGATATACCTCTCCAGAAATCTTGCAGCAAAAAATATTGAATTAAAACAATCCGACTTTCTTCCTACTTATTCTTCCTTACAATTTATATAAACAACAAAAATTATTTTTCATTTTTCATTCAGAAAGTACAACCTAGGTATAAATACAAACCCACCGGGTTGGTCTAATGATGAACGCGTGTTCCCAAATCAGCTGATTTGGAAGTCGACAGTTCCAGCGTTCAAGTTCTTGTAAAGTCAGTTCAGTTATTTTTACACGGATTTGAATATAGATCGTGGATACCGGTGTTCTTTGGTGGTTGGGTTTCAATTAACCACACATCTCAAGAATGGTCGAACTGAGAATGGTACAATACTACTTCATTTACACTCATACATATCATCCTCTGAAGTATTATCTGTAAGGTAATTACCGCAGGCTAAACAGGGGAAAAAAGAAAAGGTATAAATACAAATTTATACCTTTATAATACAATATTATACCTTAATAACTAAATTTTAACTCTCTAAAACTGGCAAAAATATTTTAAAAATTACAATCAAAACCCACTCACACGATAATTACTAATATAGGATAATTAAAGGGCGTGTGGGTGACCAATTTTGTATATAGTATATATTTTTTTTTAATTTATTTAATATACATATATAAAGCCAATGACATTCCCGGTAAAGTAAGGATTCCAACGCGGGGTCATATATCTAAATCGGTTCAGCCGTTGAGCTGCACGGTGGAACGAACGAACATACATACATACAATACACTCTTCCTTTTTTCTAGTTTAGCCTCCGCGAATTACCGTCAGGTATTACTTCAGAGGATGAATGAAGATGATATGTATGAGAGTAAGTGAAGTGTAGTCTTGTACAGTCTCAGGTCGACCATTTCTGAGATGAGTGGTTAATTGCAACCCAACCACCTAAGAACACCGGTATCCACGATCTAGTATTCAAATCCGTATAAAAATAACTGCCTTTACTAGGACTTGAACGCTGGAACTCTCGACTTCCAAATCAGCTAATTTGCGAAGACGCGTTCACCACTAGACCAACCTGGTGGTGGGTTACAAACCCTAGATACATTACACTCCTTTTTGGGCAGTCGTGTAATTATTATTATAATTTGCTGATTTACGTTGTCATTAAATCTATGGATATAGTTATACGTAAGAATAAGCTTTCATATTAATTTCTAGTAACAGATGGTAGCTTTGTAAACAGTAAATTTGTATGCTCTCTAAGGTTAAATAAGTTCCATTTCTGAGTATATCAGTTAGTTTTTGATCTGGTTTGGTTCCATCGTGATTTTGTATTATACTAGCAAATAGCCCGTTTGAATTTTGAAAATCGGAAGACTGGTTGCGAAGATATAACAACATTTCCGAAAAACCGTAATCTGTTAGATCGAGAGTGTACCTGATGTATGCCAAAGTTAACCTTCAACTTACTAATAAATACCCCGTTCGAATTTTGAAAATCGGACGATAGTTTGCAGAGATATTATAAGAGTAACCCATTGCACCTCCCGAAACAGCGCCCCACGGGCACCCAGTTTGTTACCAGTTGATAGTGATGATCGGTCTACTCTTGCACGAGGTGCTCGCATCACCCCCCCCCCCACGCAAATCTAGCCTCACACGCAGTTCCCAAGGGAAGCCCGTTATTACTAAACAGAATATTTTTTAATTTAATATATTTTACTTAAAGTAAATTTAATTCTATTACTTTTGTAATATTAATCATTCGATTGATTCGAATCATTCAGTTCAAACCCAGCTCACACAGTGATACACTCACATTTCACAGTTCATTAATTCAATTCATTAAAGTTTAATTGTTCACTGTTTGATACTTAACTCTGAAATGTGAGATGTATAGTTTCTAATTTAAATAATTTATGTTGATTTATTTATCCAAATAACTGTTACTCTACTGTTCTATAAACAAAATACTGATAAACACTTAGTATTCGTTTCATAAAACAATACATTATTCAAACGATTATTTACCAATTTTTTTTTTAATTTCAATTACATATCGAACAATAAGATAAATTTATCTTAATCAGTACATTCAAATGGTAATGTCTGGAAAAATCTAATATTTTTTATCACAAAGAAAAAAGGGACATTTAGAAAAAATAAATAACAAATAAAAGGTCGCAAAAAAAACTGTTTGCACGACCAGGGTAAACAAGAAGGATAGACAAAGTGATTGGCTCCAACGGTAACGGACAAAGGGTAGTTGGCTTTGAGTAATTTATAAGAATGGCAGAGGGTACACGTAGGATCAATAACACTGATTGATACAAGTTAAATAATACACGTTTAGCAGATTGTTTCAGAAACGTTTCATATTACTAGAATTCTATGACGAACAATGAAACTACTAATGATACTAGTTTATTATTATAATGTACCATCTTTTAAAAATTATCTAAAGAGATGTTACGAGTACATATATGATCCAAATCGCCTCCTCTACCAGAATACAATATTTAAAGAACCGTTTTACAAAAAAAAAAAAAGGTTTATAAATTTTCTCTGTTTACACTAAACGTTACAATTTTACTTATAGTGAACCTAAGTCAGTAATCGGAAGTACTTCCTCTGAAATTAATGATGTTCAATACGAACTATTATATTTCTCAATGATATCAAACAAAATTATATTTATATTACGATTTAACAATTTTTCAAACAAAATTAGAACTGAAATCTCCTTACAATTCCAAGCATGAAATAAATTTTCTAGACAGATTGACTCAATGAGGTTCTGTTTCCTCCTTTAAATGCAACTTAAAACATTAAAAATTCTAGGGGAAAAAATCACTTTCACTCTTAAATTTCTTTACTTCAATATTCTAACTATGTTAAGGTTAAGGTATTAAGTGTTCATTTATTTATTTTTTAAATAAAAATTTAAATATCGAACAAAAATATACTGTTTAGAAATTGTTACACCATTAATAACCGAAGGAGAATCAATAAAACAGGAGTAAATATAATAAAAATTCTCCGATAATATTGCCGTAAAACAGGGCAATACAAAAAATCAACTTTCGATTCAAATGCCGAGTCTAGATTAGGAATCTTCAAGAATCTATCACTATGCCTGACCCTCCTCCCCGTCGCACTCTCTTTTACATACGCGCGGGCGCGAACAGAGAGAGAGAGAGAGTGAGAGTGAAAGACTCTCAACATGATCTAGAAAGTATTCTATAAGTCACTTTCTTCCACACATATTTTTAAAAATAAATTCCCTGAAAATTCCAAGCAATAAAAATTTACTTGTGAAGTCATTACGATCTTCAGGAAACGGAGCACAGATAACTACGGGACTAGACGGTAGAAAATTCAAAATGATTGATTACATTTAGCGTAGATATTTATTTAAAATAAATTTTATTAACAGTTAAAAGTGAATATAATATAAATAATTTTAAAAATAAAACGCGATACCTCCGTATATATATATATTTTTTTGATTCAATAAAACACTTTAATGAAATTTTTCTCATTAACTGATAACAAAAATAAGTAGAATAGTCCACCTGTGTTTAATGTTAGTATATTGTAAATTAAATGATTACGTACGAATGGTTTTTACTAATAATTATTTTGCGTGTTTACGGGCGCTTCTTTAGAACTTAGAGCGAATGACTTTAGGAAGTTTTGGACATCACTGTACAACTTTTGTAGTTACACTACTGAAGACACAAATATCGTTAAATCACTTTTAATTGACTCCCATATAATCATCATGCCGGAAGGAAAACTTACTAAAAATAAAAATAAAATACCAGGAAATGAAATTCATATTTTTAAAGATAGATTTTAATGGTAGGTTCTCGCTAAAACATGGATATTGTTTTAACTTTATCATTACTGCACCGCCATCCCTTGGCAACAAAAAACAATTATTAACGCATCAGTATTTTCTTTAAAGATTTTTTCATAATTTTAGAAGAATTTATACTACAATTAAAATTAAAAATTATGAAAGTTTCTTTAATTATAATTATTTTTAAAATATCTTTTTCATTTAAACGATTCAACTGAGTACACTAATAAAATTGTCAATATTTATCTTAAATGTTTTCTACAAATTAAAATAAAAATCGTTAGTGTATCTCAAAAAATAATGCACCGATTTTTAAAAATAATAACGAAAATAAGTTTAATCATAGCTTCTTAGCCCTCTTAAGCTTTAAAAATAATTATATTGAAGTCTGTACACCTATTTCAGTACTTGGTTTTTGAGTTATCAAACCAAGTACATTTTGATTGCCATTCACGTTAAATGGATAAAAACCCAATCCATAACGTTAAGGAATTAAATTCTGCCTTAAATAGCTAGATATAACACGTATACACAACACACATATATCAATTCATCTTCTTTACTTTCAAATAATCAAACAGAGAACAATTTTTTCACCATATATTTTACTATCTATAAATACTTAATAAAAATTAACCCCCAATATAGATTTTTATCTATGTGTATCTTTGTTTCTATTGCGAAGAAACGGATAAATTGACTTAATAATGAAAAGTGGAAAATAAATTTAATTAAAATAAACGGAATATTATACAACTTGAAAAACTGACATGAAGACATGACGTTCCGTCCCTCACATAAAGAACTGCTTTTATCATTTAAATTCACAAGAGACATCTTAAAAATATTGTTTTTTATATTCCCCTAAAAATATTGCTTTTAATATTATTAAAAAATTGCTTAAATATTTCCCTGCCGAGTTGAAATGTATAAAACCATTCGTTTCACTCTAGAAAAAACTACATTTACTTGTTTTAGAATATCTATCCCTACATTTATTACGGTTAATTAAATATATAAAACATTTGGAATACAAAAAGGACGACTCATTATAGCTTTCTGTGAGATTGATGACGTTCACTTTACATTATTTGTGCCGATGAGAAACGTTACGGTTTATAAGACTTAATATTTCAGTGGGTTTGCCACACCATAAGCGAGAAGTATGGCTACGTTGTTTTCATGAGGGATTTATATATTATTAAATACCATAATCATAACGATTATAGGGGGCACGACACGAGTCACAAATCGCTACCAAAAACAACACAGTCGACACGAATAATAAACATCTCGTACCGGGTTTAGTTGAGGGAATTGAGGAAAGAAGTACCTTTTCACTACACCAAATCAGCACGCAAAGCTTAGCGAAATGGTCAGCCTCTAAGCGATACTTCAATCCGTTCTACATAAAAGAGATTGCGTCGCGTCGCATTTACGGAAAAGAGAACAAATAACTCGATTATAAGAGCTAGGTAAACAGAGAACGTTGTCCACAATATGCTTTCAACGCATCCTCCGCTTTTTCGGCCATGTAATCCTTAGGTCCGGTGAAAATCTTGAGAAGCTAAAAGCCGATGTTTGGGCCAAATTGAAGAGGCGACAGGAGAAACGTTAGGCATATCATTTCGAATCGCAGAGGACCGTGAATTATAGCGGAAAATTGTTAGCGGGATCTGAATCGGTTCACCAGTTCTCAGACATGAGAGAAGGGATCACTGTTGACTGATGACAGGTAAATACTGCAATAAAGTGAAATCTCTTTATTCGCCCTTCCCACACAAAACAAAAAATCGAATTCAGAAGCTTCAGTAAATAAAAAAATATAAAGTCATCGTTTCATTATTAAAAATAAAATATTGAGTATGAAATGAAGTAAATAAACTGGTGTACAGCCAATTATAAATGATGAAATAGAATTTTGTTATCGTATTATTAACATTAATTTTGTTTTTTATAGATTCTACAGCAAATTATAAGAAATAAAAAAAAAAATTAATTTAACGATTGTTTATTAATATATTATTTATTATAATGAGGCCAGAATACCAATAATGTAGCACGGTTAGGTAAATTAAAATAACTTTGCGTGTGTAGGATAGTTTAAACTTTTGTATGGTTAAAGTTCATAACTTTTATGTAGGTGTAACACTGAATCACGCTTTCAAGCAAAATGAAATGATTAGTTAAAATAATATATAAGTCAAGAATAATATTTACTGTTACATGTAACGGCCGACTGTGTAAGTTATAATATAGTAACACGTTAATACTTAAAATAGTTTCACGACGTTTAAATAGTATCATTTCATTAAATAACGCACATGTAAGTACAAAAAACAAAATGGATTAAAAAAGAATTTTTCACGAAGCGACTTTCCCGCTAACAACAATATTTATGTGGAATGTAGCGCCGCTTAACGGTAGTAAAACAGACTAAAGAAAAGGAATATATTTTCTGAAAGCGATTTAAAAGATCTTGAAATAACGGATCGATAAACTTCGAAATGAGAGAAATTTTGGGGCAGAATATTGTAAAGTTTTAATAAGATAAACGAGGTCGGCAGGCATATACTAAAACATTCATATTGAGTTAAACTGATATTAGACGCATAAAACGGTAAAAAGTAAACAGAATAAAAGAAAATAAAGATATAAATAAATAAAATAATTAAGAATTACGACGCAGTAAATGTTGGGGTTAAAAGATTACCGCAATCGGAAACGATCTATACAGCTCGAGCGCATTCTTCCGCAAACCATAAATTTCTGGGAATGGACATGGATTTCCTTAAGGAAGTGTGAGTTTCGCCTCAAATGGATCTTCACTATCAATAATAAACTAATTTTTGTTGCAGCGTATTACTTCACAAAAATAAACAGTAACTCCTAATGTGCTGATTCCATCCCGATTAAAGATGCATCCTGTCGGATGGGTGCCGACTGCCTGGAAGAATTGCAGTGATATTTCTTTGAGTAGAATTATTAGCCTTGTTTTACGGTTCCTCTACAAGTAAATCTATATAATCTATTCATTTCTACCAAGATGATTTTTTGTGACTTTTCTGTAGACTTCCGTTGGTTCTACGTCGTTCATGCAAGGATTCTAAATAATACCGTCCGTAGTATTTGTGCAGTTTGATGGTGGCGAACTGCCGTAGATCTTTCCGGGAATTTTGTTCTCGATCCGATAACTTTACAAAAAGCCTGACCTAGAGCCAGGTACTTATCGGATAAAGTTGGAATTTGTAATTCTTGCCAATACAAACAAAAACATTAATGCACGTGATGTGGGAAAAATTTTAGAAGTAAATCTTAACAAAGGTTGAGATTAGGCCGACTACAACAATAAATAACAAGATTTATGTTATTTATAATAACATAGATTTTATTATAATTAAATACAGATTACTTTAAAGGAATAGTCAACTTCCCGCTACTTTAACTTTTCTTTCTTTTTCTCTTTAACCAGTTCAGGTATTATTTCAGATGATGAATAAGGATGATATGTATGAGTGAGTGTAAATAAAGTGTATTCTTGTACAGTCTCAGTTCGACCATTCCTAAGATGCGTGGTTAATTGAAACCCAACCACCAAAGACCACCGCTATGCTATATACGATCTAGTATTCAAATCCGTATAAAATAACTGTCTTTACTAGGACTTCAACGCTGGAACTCTCGGCTTCCAAAACAGCTGATTTGGGAAGACGCGTTCACCACTAGACCAACACGGTGGGTTCCGCTACTTTAACCTAAATTTCAGCAACCCGCCGGTTTGGTCTAGTGGTGAAATTGTCATCGCAAATCAGCCGATGTCGAGAGTTCTTAGGTTCGAATCCTAGTAAAAGGCAGTTACTTTTATACGGATTTGAATACTAGATCGTATATAGCGGTGTTCTTCGGTGGTTGGGTTTCAATTAACCACACATCTTTGGTTCCTGTACATGTTAGCAATTGTTCTTCTATCTCTGTATTTGAACCCTAATATTTTTTAAATGCTGAACATTTTATTCCAGTCTACGTTATCGACTGCCTTTTCTAGGTCTATAAACGCCAAGTATGTTGGTTTGTTTTTCTTTAATCTTCCTTCTACTATTAATCTGAGGCCTAAAATTGCTTCCCTTGTCCCTATACTTTTCCTGAAACCAAATTGGTCTTCTCCTAACACTTCCTCCACTCTCCTCTCAATTCTTCTGTATAGAATTCTAGTTAAGATTTTTGATGCATGACTAGTTAAACTAATTGTTCTGTATTCTTCACATTTATCTGCCCCTGCTTTCTTTGGTATCATTACTATAACACTTTTTTTGAAGTCTGACGGAAATTCCCCTTTTTCATAAATATTACACACCAGTTTGTATAATCTATCAATCGCTTCCTCACCTGCACTGCGCAGTAATTCTACAGGTATTCCGTCTATTCCAGGAGCCTTTCTGCCATTTAAATCTTTTAATGCTCTCTTAAATTCAGATCTCAGTATTGTTTCTCCCATTTCATCCTCCTCAACTTTCTCTTCTTCCTCTATAACACCATTTTCTAATTCATTTCCTCCGTATAACTCTTCAATATATTCCACCCATCTATCGACTTTACCTTTCGTATTATATATTGGTGTACCATCTTTGTTTAACACATTATTAGATTTTAATTTATGTACCCCAAAATTTTCCTTAACTTTCCTGTATGCTCCGTCTATTTTACCAATATTCATTTCTCTTTCCACTTCTGAACACTTTTCTTTAATCCACACTTCTTTCGCCAGTTTGCACTTCCTGTTTATAGCATTTCTTAATTGCCGATAGTTCCTTTTACTTTCTTCATCACTAGCATTCTTATATTTTCTACGTTCATCCATCAGCTGCAATATATCGTCTGAAACCCAATACTCCTATAAATATGTAAAAAATTTCAAAACAAAATTCCTTTTTATGTAATTAAAAAATTAGAAACAAAACGAAACTACAGATACCGTACTTGATTCGAGCTGTTATTCTGCTCCACCAAACGGAAACGAATCCATTATTTAATATTATTACATTTTGTTATTCATCTCTATAACACAAATAACAAAGATTTTCTTCTAAAATAGATAAAAACAGGCATAAAGGGAAAAAATAATCTACTTTTTTCCGCTACTTCAAAACAGATTTTGAATCGCCACTAGGAACGGTGTGGAATGGTTCAAGAAGAGTTCTGAAAACAGGACAAAATGTGTTTAAACAATAAACAAACGAAAAGAATTTTTTATTCTTTTTTTATTATTAAATATTTCTTCTTTTTTATTAAATGGTGGTGCCTAGGAAATCAACCGGATGTAATTCATATGATACATGAATTCGAGATGACTTTAAGTCATACATACGCTTTCTTTCTTTTTCCTGTTTAGCCTCCGGTAATCACCTTTCATATAATACTTCAGAGGATGAATGAGGATGATACGTATGAGTACAAATGAAGTGTAGTCTAGTACAGTCTCAGTTCGACCACTCCTGAGATGTGTGGTTAATTGAAACTCAACCACCAAAGAACACCGGTATCCACGATCTAGTTTTCAAATCCATGTAAAAATAACTGACTTTACTAGGACTTGAATGCTGGAATTCTCGACTTCCAAATCAGCTGATTTGGGAAGACGCGTTCACTATTAGACCAACCTGATGGCTTAAGTCATACATATCCAGGTGACTTTAAAGAAACCATACAGAGATATGTCTTTTTGTTGCGCAAGTTTTCGTAATGATTTATTTGGCGAGTTTAAAAAGCTTACCCTAACATATTCCAATGTTTCGTCTAAGTACTGAACGTTTTCGGATATGTCTGACTGCAAACAGAACCAGTCCCTCGATATTTCTATATTAAACGAGGAATTAAATATTTGGTACATTCTTACCCGGGAACTGCAATTGAAAATCTTCTTGGCACAAAACAAAAGATTTTTAGTTGTTAAATAATTTTCTACAATAAAAATTTTTTTTTCCGTGCTCAAGACCATTTCTTCTCAATAAAAAAAAACTACAGATCATCAAAAAAATTAACTGTTCAAAAAAAAAAAAAAAAGAGAGAAAATATTGTAACAGCTGATTATAAAGCAATAACAATTGGTTAACCTCTTCATCCGAAATTATTGTATTAAATTTTCTAACAAGTATTTCGGTTGGGTTGCGTTTTAAAACAAATATTAAGTGTGTGTGTGTATATATATATATATATATATATATATAAAAGTAATTATAAATAGTAGTATATGAATAGTTACATAGAAAGAGTGATAACAAAGTACAACACCCAAACTTTTCAACAGTTAAAAAATGAAATCTATCACATGCTCTTACGACGAAAGGACCTGTTTTTTTCATAATTAACAACTAATTGGGATATAATGTAGGGTACTAAAACGTATTTCGAATGTTCTTTAAAATTATGTGCCACAACTCTACCCATTACATTTAAAATTTTTTGAATTGCTCCTCTGGATTTTTAGGATATGATGGTCTCATACCGAAGAATAGATCATTTCCAGCAGTAGCTAAATCTCATTTTTCTACGTTTAACTGTTGAAAAGTTATTTAAGGGCTGTTTTCTATACTTTAGCACTGTAATTTTAGCTGTAGTAATATGTAGTTATAATATACCTAGTATATCAACAATAGTTTTATCTTGATTCTTGCTTTACAAGACATAACCTAAAAATTGAACAACCGAAATGATTAACATCAGATCTAAAATTATAACAAGCTTATCAAATCCTTGAACTGTTCTACAAAGTAATATACAAATAACCAAATTATTTCTTAAATTTTTTACACTCAGTAATTCTTAAATTTACAAATTTAAATTTTAAAAAATTCATACGACCTCAAACGTAATAACTATTGACATCAAATCGGGGAAAAAGCTAACTACATATTTAATTAGTTAGTAAATTTCTTAATAACTTCTATATATATAAAAAAATACTTTGACAGTTAAATACTAGACAATGTTAAATCTTGTAAAGAGTTTCCCTCAGGAACAGCTAACCCAATATCAGTAATTTAATACTGAAGTTTGAACTGGAAATACGGTTAAATGGAACGAAGTTTTTGTGATAAGGTTGACAAATGGGAACCAATAATAAATGTGTTCTTGGGAATAGAATTTACTACGATATTAATGTTACCTATAAGTTACTGGCCTTATCGCACAATTAAATAGATGTTTTTGATAATATGTACTAGATTTTTTTTTGCACTCAATTAACCGTTTCGTTTACAAAAAAAAAAAAATCTTTACAATCTGTTTAGAAAAAAAAACAATTAGGTTAAATATTTATGAAATTCATTTAGCTTTAAAAAAAAGAGGTAAAAAAGTTTTTATAAAACTTTATACAGAATTAAAAAAAAAATTTTAATAAACACCTTTACACAACAGGCATCACGAATGGTACACTTTTCCACCTACGTTATTCAACTTTTGGTAACGTTGTCAGTATTTTCATAAATGATATTTGAATCTGTAAAAATATTCAATTATAAACTTTTTTCTTGTTATTTTTATTTAGAAATTACACCAGAATATATAAATAGTAAAGTTTGAAATGAAAAGAAACACGATTAATAATATTATTACAATCGCTAAAAATTAAATTAAATTAAATTAAAAACTAACAAACCAAAAGTTAGCAATTACGACAGATTTAATTTAATAAAGTTAAAACGTCCCCAAAAAGTAACTTTGTGTTTTAAATGTAAACAGATATTCAAGCAAACACAACAGGGATGGAAAAAAAATTATTGGGTCTTCTATTTTATATCAAGGCTTATTGAATTAATAACAAATAAGGAAAACCAACAAAACAGTCACAAACAAATACTCGTCTCTGTCCTTTTTTGTACAAACAAAATAAACAATCAGCTAAAATATCAATTACAGCAAATTTTCCACTAAATCCTCTTGGATTTACGGTAGAATTTAAGTGATTAATATGTATACATATGTACAATCTCTATTAATAATAATAATAATTTCGTTGGTCTTCTTAAAAAAAAGTTGATTCACTTGTAATAAAAATATTTAAATAAATACTTATCAAAGTTTTGTAATTGTAAACTTATACATGCGCATAACGGATTGGTCTAGTGGTTAACTCGTCATCACAAATCAGCTTATTTCTAAGTCGAGAATTCTAAGGTTCAAATCCTAGTAAAGGCATTTACTTTTATACGGATTTGAAAGTTAGATCGTGCATACCGGTGTTCTAAGGTGGTTGGGATTAAATTAACCATACATCTCAGGAACGGTCGACCTGAAACTGTACAAGACTACCTTCATTTACATTCATGCATACCATCCTCTGAAGTAATACCTTACAGTGGTTCCGCTGGCTAAACAAAAGTAGTTGTACTTGCATACCTGAAGTAGCGTAGGCATTGGTAATAGTACAGTAGAAGGGATAGTGTACCGCAACAAAACAGCGAAGTGTAGTAAGAAGGCAGTTCATTTTCACTATCGTTCTTCATTTTACATTCTTCGTTTCCACGTTTTACAAACAGTATTTCTCAATAATCATTCATTTCCGAACGGTGTATTTGTGTTACTATTCCTTGTACCTCCCATCGGTCAAGTAACCAATCCCCATACACATCGATTGAGCTTTCTATACTTTGATGAGTTATTCAAACTTTTAATATAACCACCAGATAATCCAATCATGTGGCTAATAGCAGCGTTTTGTTTCCGACCCAAAATACAGGAAACTCCATGCTTACTACTGCTGTTAATGACTTACGATTATTCTGTACATTATATTGAATACTTATAGCAGCAATGACATATTAATTAACTACAAAAATATGAGAAAAATACAAGAAATAATTTTAAAAAAGTGTCACACTTCGTTGATCATAACTACATCCAATACTGATCCTTCTTTAATTGTTATGAAAATATGTCCAAAGAATATTTCCTTGTTAATAATAAATATACCTCCTAGTGTTTTTCCTGAATATTTTTATCTATCATTTGAATGGACATATTTCTCTAAGTCTAATTATTCTGTAATGATTCTTTTATCTCAATTTATTAACTCCACCCAATATTTTCAGTAGGATACTCATTGTCCACAGTTCTAATTGTATGCGTAACGCTTTTATACTACTTGTTCGTTTTACTAAGATTGAATGTACAACGAGAAGAAACATTATTGTATTTTTGATTCAGCTTATCAGGAAGATCGTTAGGACTTCGCCGGTAAGAGTCCGCAGAACTTGATGGTACGGCGAAGTCAACGAACTATGTTTACAGTTTTAAACATGACCTAAACCAAAAAGTGAAATTAAAATAGAAAAAATTAAAAAATAGGAATGAAAATATTATATTTCAGTTAAATTTGTAATAAAGAATACTTTCAAAAAAAATACCTCGAATTTTATTGACAACGTTTTTCTCTTCCATTTAATTAACGGCGAGACTCGAATATGTAACTTTTTCCTCAAAAAGGTGGGTTTACAAATCGCGCCGCTAGATAGCAGTACTTGGTAGTACTACGTAGCGTGCAAAAACTTTATAATGTACTTGAAATTTAAAAAAATTTAAAAGAAGATATACTATAGCTTGTTTTAACAGTAAATTCTCTTATATAAATGAAAATACTCAAGATGAAACAATTTTTTTAATTTCCATCAATTAAAAAAAATAAAAGTATTAGGTTACAAGAGATTATAGCCGTTAATAAAACAATAAAAAAAAATCGCGAACAGTAGGAAAGTGTTGCAAATGTGGCAACAAAGAATTGTTACATAAAACAGAAATAAATTCGATCGGTAAAGTTTTTATTTTACAATTAGAACTATTTGAAATAATTGATGTTGAAATAAACAAAAGTTCATTTAATAATAATATAAAAAGTGTGTCCACGGATACGATAAAAATCGACGGTTCCTTTACAAAGTAATAAGTGCAATATTTTATCACAGATCTTCGATTCGTGAAGGTCGTTATACCAGTTTTATTAAAAAAGGAAAAACATGGTATAAAGTGAATTATATGACTATCAACCAAAAAAAATTGGCGGAGAAATTCAAAAAAATGTATATTTATTTGTTCTAGAAAGACAATAAATTTTAGTAATAAATCCATAAGATAACAATCAGTCATAAAAAAATAAAAATAAAAGAATACTCTAACAAAACGCAGTGTTATATGTATTACATATAAATGAAAACAGGCCGGTAAGAGTTTTATTTAAGAAGTACTTTTTTTTTAAACAAAATTCTAAATTAGTTACAGATTTTGATAATAGAAATGTGTCTTTTTTTATATCCTTATCAATTTGTTAAAAACAGTTTTATTATATTACAGAAATTTTTGTTTTTTGAGTGGAGGAAATCATATCTGCGAGACTCTTACAGTACGGTTTACAATTTCATTTTAGTTTTTCATTCATATTACTGGCCCCAAGTACATTAAATTTCTAAATACCAATAAAAGTTAATTAATCGTAAGATCTAGATAATTTATTTATGAAACTTCTTTAATGTTATAAAATCAATTTTTTTTTGTCTTCAGTCATTTGACTGGTTTGATGCAGCTCTCCAAGATTCCCTATCTAGTGCTAGTCGTTTCATTTCAGTATACCCTCTACATCCTACATCCCTAACAATTTGTTTTACATAATCCAAACGTGGCCTGCCTACACAGTTTTTCCCTTCTACCTGACCTTCCAATATTAAAGCGACTATTCCAGGATGCCTTAGTATGTGGCCTATAAGTCTGTCTCTTCTTTTAACTATATTTTTCCAAATGCTTCTTTCTTCATCTATTTGCCGCAATACCTCTTCATTTGTCACTTTATCCACCCATCTGATTTTTAACATTCTCCTATAGCACCACATTTCAAAAGCTTCTAACCTTTTCTTCTCAGATACTCCGATTGTCCACGTTTCACTTCCATATAAAGCGACACTCCAGACATACACTTTCAAAAATCTTTTCCTGACATTTAAATTAATTTTTGATGTAAACAAATTATATTTCTTACTGAAGGCTCGTTTAGCTTGTGCTATTCGGCATTTTATATCGCTCCTGCTTCGTCCAGCTTTAGTAATTCTACTTCCCAAATAACAAAATTCTTCTACCTCCATAATCTTTTCTCCTCCTATTTTCACATTCAGTGGTCCATCTTTGTTATTTCGACTACATTTCATTACTTTTGTTTTGTTCTTGTTTATTTTCATGCGATAGTTCTTGCGTAGGACTTCATCTATGCCGTTCATTGTTTCTTCTAAATCCTTTTTTCTCTCGGCTAGAATTACGATATCATCAGCAAATCGTAGCATCTTTATCTTTTCACCTTGTACTGTTACTCCGAATCTAAATTGTTCTTTAACATCATTAACTGCTAGTTCCATGTAAAGATTAAAAAGTAACGGAGATATGGAACATCCTTGTCGGACTCCCGTTCTTATTACGGGTTCTTTCTTATGTTCTTCAATTGTTACTGTTGCTGTTTGGTTCCTGTACATGTTAGCAATTGTTCTGTTAAAATCAATAAAGCAATTGTTATAGCAATATAGCAATTGTTAAAATCAATAAACAATCCATATTTATTAATTTAATTTACATTAGCTCATGACGTTTTTCCTTTGCATTTTTTTTTCAATATCACTTTCAAACTGTTTCACTGGTGTTTCAGGCAATCAAATTTGAATTACTCATATCAATCAATATATTTTTATTCAAAAATTATACGTAAAAACAGGCAGCACAAAATTGTCTGAATGCATAATTTCTAATCTGCGCCCTAACTCACAAGCGGGTAACACGGTATCCGATTTTACATGTTATTAGTCTTCTTCTAATATTATTATTATTATTAATAGATATTATATAAAAGGGCGAATTTACTTAAAATGTTTCCTTATGAGGGAATCATACCCTAAACGAGTATTAATTTTTTTGAATTTTTTTTTATCATTTTTGATTTTGATTTTTCAAATCGTGGTAATTATTTACTTTTTGGGGCAAATTTTTATGAAATTAATTTCAATTTTCTTTTTTAAAATTTATTTCGTTTTTTTTTAGACGTGGATTAAAACGCCACCTGTAGGAAAAACCGTTTAAAAGAAATTCAAAGCCCAAAAATATGCATCTTAACAAAAAAAATCCCGATTATAACGTGAAGAGACTGTTAAAAGTTGGAAAAAGTATCTTTAACAATATGAATTATATATTTTTTTTACTGCCTTTAACTAAAAATAAGAAAAGAAATGCATCAAAAATAACATAAAGAGACTACTAACAATCATGAGCTACGGCTCTTTTAAAGTGTAAGAATGTTATAAATTTTTTTACCAAAGGATTTTAAATTATTCTTTTCTCTGAAAAATATATTGAATATTAAATTGGAATCAGGATATGAAAAGCATTATATTAATGAAATAAAATGCTAAGTAATGAAAACGATAAAGAAATAAGAAAAACACCATCAAATTTTCTAAAAAAAAATCACAAAAACAACCGTCTCTTAATTATCTAACCACCAAACGTAACTTCCTTAACTAAATTAAACATTTATAATTTTAAAATAAAAATTTCGAAGTGATTGGAATTGCTCAATTTGATAGAGTAAAATTGAATTTAAAATCTCCTCTTTTTATTTATTAGAAAAAAATTATTGTCGAAAATATACGTATTTAACATCACTCGTGTATATTTTACGAAAATGTTGATAGTGTAAGATAAAATTCCGACGTTTAGTTAAGACAATGAGCGATAATAAAACAAAAAATTATAAATCTTCTAAAATACACAAACGCTTAAACCGCTAAAAGCATTACCTACCTTTCATGATTCATCGCAGTCATGTAATAAGTCGGTCACTGAAAACATTACGAGTTGGGGTTAAGGTGTGTGGGTAAGAAATACACATCTGTTAGACAAAGATGGTAAATTATAAGTATACGTTAAAATAATACCGAATAAAAACACACAAATGTTTACAATATGACTAAAGGAGAAAGTTGCTCGACTAAGAGAGGCAAACATAAATATACCGTGATAATACGATAATTAACAGGTACAGTATAACTTTTTGCACGCATATATCATACAGGTTATAATATGCACTTGTGTATATAAATGCGCAAAAAATTATTTAATTCGCCTACACATTAATGCGATACACATAAAAAAAAAATAAAGGGGCTAATTTATAGGATAACTCCTACCTAATTTCCATGTTTAGATCTTACTTAGATTAAAAACATCTACGTAAATAGATATACTACACTACTTATATAAAAACAAGAAACTTACAGGTAGAAATTAAAATAAAAACACCCGATGATTAATTTGATCACGGCCTTCATTAGATTTTTGGAAAGGAATTTATGGAACTATAAATTTTATCTATTAGATATAAAAACCTAACGGATGTATACCACTTGACATAACAGTCAAGTGAGTAGTAAAAAATGAAACCTATATCTAATAATAATAAAAGAATCCGATGTCAAAGTAGCAAAAGTGAGCGAAGTGGTTTTCCCGTTTGACCTTCTTCAATGAGTTGAATATATTATAGGACAAGACAAACCCATGTTCCAGAAATGGAAATGACATCATCAATAAAATGAAAATAATTTCTCTTAGATTAGAGAAAGTAACGATTAGTATCTTTTGTATCGCAAGTACTTTAGATATGTCATGGCCAAAAGAAAGACTAGAATAGGTACTTTATAACAAAAAAATAATACTTTCTCTCGTGAAACCATGCATTATGAATACAACTACCACTATTAAATGCAGGAAATTGTACATTTTAACAAAATAAAAGCAACTAATTAAAGAAAAATTTTTAGAGACCATTTATCGTTAAGAAAATATGTATTAAATAAAACACTACTGTATACAGTAGAACTTCCTCATTTTAAACTACATTTAACAGATTGATCTTTACAACAAAACTGAATTACTTTATTAATTCTACAAACATAAAGAAAATATACTACAGCTTGTTTTAATAGTAAATGCTCTTATATAAATGAAAGTACTGAAGATAAACAATTTTTTTAATTCCCATCAATTCTTTTAAAAAATTAAAAGTTTTAGTTTACAAGAGATTATAGCTGCTAAGAAAACTCAAAAAACAGGAATAGTAGGAAAGTGACGCAAATGTGACAACAAAAATTTGTTACATAAAACAGAAATAAATTCGATAGGTAAAATTTTTAATCTACACATCTTCTTCTTTCTTTCCTGTTTAGCCTCCGGTAACTACCGTTCAGATAATACTTCAGAGGATGATGAATGAGGAATGTATGAGTGTAAATGAAGTGTAGTCTTGTACATTCTCAGTTCGACCATTCCTGAGATGTGTGGTTAATTGAAACCCAACCACCACAAAAGAACACCGGTATCCACGATCTAGTATTCAAATCCGTGTAAAAATAGCTGGATTTACTAGGATTTGAACGCTGAAACTCTCGACTTCCAAATCAGCTGATTTGGGAAGACGCGTTCACCACTAGACCAACCCGGTGGGTCAATCTACACTTAGAACTATTTGAAATAACTGATATGGAAATAAATAAAACTTCATTTAATAATAATATAAAAAGTGTGTCTACGGATACGACAAAAATCGAGGGTTACACTTGTAAAAAAAGTAATAAGTGCAATATTACATCACGGATCTTCGATTCGTGAAGGTCATTTATACCAGTTTTATTAAAAAAGTAAAAATATTGTATCCAGTGAATGATGTGACTATAAACAAAAAAAAATTGGCCGAGAAATTTAAAAAAAAATGTATATTTGTTCTAGAAAGGCAATATGTTTTAATAAAAAATCCATAAGATAACAATCAGTAACTGATAAAAAAAAATAATAATCTAACAAAACTCAGTGGTACCCAAAAAAAATTACACTGAAATTGTAAATCGTAGTCTCGCAGATATGATTTTCTTTCTCCCGTAGGTCCCGGGTTCGAATCCAGATCAGGCATGGAATTTTCACATACGCTACAAATCTTTATCTCATCCTCTGAAGCAATACTTACGATGGACCCGGAGGTTAAACAAAAAAAAAAAAGATATGACTTCTTTCACCCACTACGATGGACCCGGAGGTTAAACAAAAAAAAAAAAGATATGACTTCTTTCACCCGGTGGGTGAAAGAAGTCATATCTTTTTTTTTTTACGGATTTGAATACTAGATCGTGGATACCGCTATTCTTTGTTAGTTGGGTTTCAATTAACAACGCATCTCAGGAATGGTCGAACTGAAACTGTACAAGACTACACTTCATTTACACTCATGCATACCATCCTCTGAAGTAATATCAGAACGGTAATTCCCGGAGAGTAAACAGCTTCTTCCTGTTTAACAAAGATATGATTTTTTCTGCTCAAAAAACAAAAATTTTTGTTATATAAATAAAACTATTTTTAACAAAATGATACAGATATCAAAAAAGATAAGATACCACATTTCTATTATTAATTTAGAATTTTGTTTAAAAAACCTCTTACCAGCCCGATTTAATTTATTAAACAATGAATAATCATGAGAATTGTATTATTTCTGTATATGTAATATATATTACATGTAAATAAAATCGGGCTGGTAAGAGTTTTATTTAACATGCATTTTTTTTTAAACAAAATTCTAAATTAATAACAGATTTTGATAATATAAATGTAATATCTTACCTTATTTGATATCAGTATCATTTTGTTAAAAATAATTTTATTTATATTACAGAAATGTTAATTTTTTGAGTGGAAGAAATCTTATCTGAGAAACTCTTACCGTACGGTTTACAATTTCATTGCAATTTTTTTTGGATAAAAAATATATATAGATATATTTGCACGAATCGTGTAGATCCATTTTTTAACTTGTAATATCGAATGAGTTAAACTACATCCCGCATATTATAACTTAATGGTTCCACAATTCTGAAACTTCTAAGAGAATACCAACCTGGAAATTGAAAGGGGGTGAAGTACGCATAAAATGTCAACAGCAATCTCAGTTAAGTTTAATAAACCGGTTCTAGTATATTACCAAAGTCAAACAACTTTTAACACTAATGACCATATCAGTCTAGAACATAAAAAAAATCCAGCAACATCCTTAGTCGAGTCAATAAATACATTTTATTTATTTTTTATGATTTATTACATTTAGTAATAAAAGAATACTTTCATGATGTAACAAGAAAAAATTAAATACAAAAGTATGACAGTGTCTCTTAACTATATAATGGGAAAAGGAAGGCGCAACGCAATAATTACAATAAGCAAACCGTTAGGAAATTTTAAATAAGATTTAATTTCATGATAATTACATCAATTTAAAGGATTAAAATCCTTTTATTATTAAGTTTGATCTTATAAATATAAATTAACGGAATACAATAATTATTATTTAAAAAGTAATAGTAAATTAAATAAATATTTAAAGGTTCTTCTAACGTATTTATATACGAAAACAAAAATTTCTAAGCGCCAAATTTTTTTATAAACCGTAAGAATTCAATTAGGATATTACTCAACAGTAAAAAAGTTAATTACTTTTAATAAAAGTAATTAACATTAATAAAAATAAAACCGTATTACAGAAAATTAAGTTCAAAAGTTAGATAATTTTACACAAGCATTAATAACTGTAAGATAACTATATAAATAAAAATATAAATGTTCTTTTGTTCAGAATTCTCAGAGTTCTTCACAGATTGCTTAGAAATTTTGACACAACGCTGCATTCGAATACGCGCGTGTTTTTATATACCTACTATTTGTATACTTAAGATATCAAACCTGACAGGTAAACCATGCTTCATTTGAAAAACAGCGCTATCTGTTGGACGTAAAAGCAACACTCTATACTAAATATTTTACGATTCCATTTCAATGTTTCCGATTTGTGTGTCCGCTATAAACTAAAAAACTACTGGACCGATTTACTCGCAGGGGAAAAGGGAGACAAATTCGAAAAAATAAAGGGAAGAAGAGGGAAAAGGGAAAGGAAACTGGAATGAGGAATGAGAAAAAATAAAAGGGGGAAGTTCGGAGGAAAGGGAAATAAGGGAATGAGAAACGGGGAAAGGAAAAGTAAAGGGGGAAATGTGGGAAATCGAAAGGGAAAATGAGGAAATGGAAAGGGAATATGGTAAAAATTAAAGAAAGGATAAAAGAGAAAGGTTAAATTTTGTGAAGTTCCGTAATGTTCATTTTGTTAATGTTTTATCAAACTCTAAAATGGAATTTATATATATACTCAAATCTAGCAATAGCGATGCATTGCCGGATCTGCTACTTTAAAATAAAACAGCTGGTTGGAGACACGTCTATCAATCTTAGGAACGATTACTAACGTTCAATAATCACCACCCATACCTTTAATGACATTCTTCTTTATTTGGACGTAATTTATTCCACGTAAAAACCACAAATTGACATTAAGAAAAAAAACAAAACAAGAATGGAGAATGATTACAATAAATGATTATGTAATTTATATTTAGTTTTACATTTTCTAGTAAGTTAAATAGCAAAAATTGGCCAATTACACTACATAATACATTAAATTAAGAACAGCAAGAACAATAATAATGTGCAAGTTAATATATATATATATATATTTCGAAGAATATCGTATGATTACATTCATTTAACATATATATAATCGAGATAATAAGAACGGCGCCACAAGTATTACATACAAGATAAAACAGTGTATGTCAATGTAACATACAATAAATAACTAGTAGTACACCACAAAAACACTATCAATATAAAAAAAAAATTGGGAAATACGGTGTTACTATAAACACAATTGTGTAAAAAGAAAAAAAATTATTTTAAAATATCTTAGGTGGACTATTTAAGTACTCTTACTTTTTAAAAAAACGTTAAAAAATAAATAAATAAAAGATTAAAACATGACTATATATATACATATATATAAATGTCACATTTATCGAAAGTAGACGCTGATCTACAACAGACTAAACAAAGTATTGCAGCGATGCAACTAAAGTACCATTTTTAAAATGAAGACTTATTTCAAATGTTATAAATGACAATATTTTTATCAAAAGTTTTTTTTTAATAACTTCTGTATTAATAACCGAAAAATACAAGGATATTGATATCTATTTGAATAAAACTACGTCAACTTTACTGCAACGGTTATAAAAATGCATGATTTTACATTTTTTTAACGTTATTTCAAATCTATAAATTAAACAATTGAATAATACATATGATTTATAATTATGTAATTTAAAAACATTAATTTGTGGTAAACATGCTTTTACACTGTTATCTATCAATCGCTGAATAACTTCAATATCTTTGTTTATATATTACGATGTAAATAATTCACTGAATAACAGAACTGCTTATCTAACTGTATAATAAAAATTAAGAAAAAATTCCCAAACATAAAAAAAAATTTCTATAATTAAACAGAACTGTTATTATTATTATTTCTGCTTAGGAATTAATTCCAACTACTTATAAATTTATAATTAATCTTTTTTTTTAATATAAGAGTTGTAGTTAAATACGTGCTGGATAACTGTACGCATTAATGTTACCTTAGCTTTTTATAGTTATTTTAATATTACATAGAATATACTGAAGATTGTAGTACGGCATGCGAGCGTTTTATAATAAGTCCGCTTGCTCCGACCAGTGCTCTTAGTAATTCAGCCGACCTGTATCTAAATCAAAATTATGTAGATTATAAAATGTAATAACGTAAATAAACAAATAACTATTAAATTTATTAAAAGAAAAATTATAAACAAATTTTAAAAGTATGTAAAAATGTTTTACCCTCTTTAATTTGAAATATGTATTTAAGAATATTAAAATAAACATGATGATGAAATTTTTTTCTCCAAATAGTATGACAATTCCTCCTCTATTTGTTCTTTAACGAATGATGCAATTTAAGATAAACAACGATATAAAAAATTAAAGTAAAACATTAGCAATTTTAAACCAATTAGAATAATAAATCATGAACACATTCAATTGTGGATGAATTAGGATCATCTACGAATTATGTAGAAGTAATGCCAACCTCCGTAACGGAGTAATAAGTGTTTTTTTTAACTTTCGTCTACAGAGTACTGGTTCTAATCCCGATTAGAGCGGCAGTTTTTAATCACATTAAAAGTGATTAACTTATCATTAGGCTGTAATTTCTAAAAGAATAAATAGGAATGACGAACGTATGATCTCTTCATAAGTTATACAATCCACGACCAAACATATCAAACGAAATCTACAGAGAGCGTTTAATTTTTAAAAAAAATACTGATAAATATTATTCAATTAAATACAATGAGAATTAGCTAGAAAATAAAACTAACATATTATAAATAGCAGAAATGAATGGAATTGAATGAAGTAAAATAATTACTAAGTAATTACGAAGTAGAAATAATTATTGTAAGGAACAAAACAAAAAGGAAAATCACAACTAATATGTATATCTATGAATAATAAAAAATAACAATAAGGCAAAAATAATATTATATAACTTTTATGTAACTATTCAAGGTCAGAGAATTTTCACACGGTATAAATTGATACTCCGATATGTATATATATATAAACATGCAGGCTTACAATAAACATCATTACTGCATACAATAAAAAGCACTTACTTTATTAATTTAGTAATTTCTAAAAATGACAATAGTAATTTTTTAAATTATTTTTATAAGCAATATTTTATTATCAGTAATATATGTCGTCAGCACTGCAGCAGATACTCTTTTATTTACACAATTTAATTGAATATTTAAGAAATAAAATAAAGCCTTTATTAAATTAAAATGAAATATTTATTTAAAGTATATGCAAGCTCAGACATTACACAATCAAATACTTTTTTTTATGAGTTTTGATATTTCTATCATAATCGTCCATCGAACTAGGGATAACTTGTTTTTCAAAGTATTTTTCCTCGTTCGTTTATGAGGAATTCCTATTAATTATTCAAAAGAAATGGTATTCCCTATCATTAAAACTTAAGCAGTTATTACAAAAGTAATGGGAGGGTTACATATACTCCTGATTAAAACATAACTATACTATAAAACAAAAATAAACAATGAAATTTGTAAATTTTTGAAGCTGTACGTACTTCTTTTGGCGCGTTAGGAGAAACTGATCAGTGTATTTTCAGCAAGTTACGGAAGTTGCGCGCGCCGATGTAACACACCATGAAAATTTGCGCAGGCCCAAGTGAATCCAGTTTGCATGCAGTCAGTCGTTCAATCCAATTAAGTGATTAGCACGTGTTGTAAACATAATAGATACTGAATCCTAATAAATATATATTTATATACACAGACTTCTGAAGGCAGATATTTTAAACTGTGGATACTGTTGTTCGTATTCATAAGACTTTATTTATATTGCTGCGTATATATATATATATATTTTTTTTTTTGTGAAAATTGTGTATCAAGATTTGAGATTATATTTATGTAAGTATTATTTTTTATGAGTAAAATTATATTTTTTAATGACAGAAAATAGCACACATCAGATAAATACTTAATTTTTCATAAATAATTTTAAATTTACCAAAAAAATGTTTGATAAAATATACTATTATAAAATAAAACTTTTGTATCATATTTTTCATATCATAAGCCGCTGATAATCGTGTCTATTCAATCGTCATCCGAAGAATAATGAAACTAAATTAATCGAAATATATTCAATAAAATTAATAAATGATTAATTAATTAATCAATATATATATATATATATATATATGAACTTATTTTTATATTACAACTACTATACTTCAATACTTTTTAAACTATATAAAATAAATATTATTTAATTTAATTTAAGTGTTATTTATTCAACCTTTTATTCATGGTATTTAATATCGTCTATCGATCGTTTGATTCAGTTCAAATTTGTATGAATGCGTCAAAGAATTATTATTTTATTCACGCCAGAGAAGTATAACTTCTGACGTGCGTACATTAGTACACACGAGCTTTTTTTTTGTTAAACAGCATCATAAAATATTTAAAAAATGGAGAATAACATCTATATTTGTTATTTTACTTTGTATTTGTAGCTATTCAAAAAAACATTTATCGATATCTTTAAAGGTAAAGGTTAAAAACCATTTCTGACCTGAAAACTCTACATTTAAAAACGTAACAAAAAAGTTTCAAACTGAAAGATTGAAACGGTCAAAAGTTAGAAAAATATATATCATAAGACTACAATTAATAAGGCCGGGAGAAGGTTTACGAATTTTTCTTTTTCAAAAATTGTTCAATGATATTATTTCTTTAATAGTACTAATAACGTTTTATAAGATAAAAAACAGACACCAGTGAAGTTTTCATTTTAGGTTCTACATGTTACAAGAGAGGCCGACCTCAGTAAAAGGAATAGAACTTTAAAATTCCTCGAATTTTTTCGAAATTCGGAATTGGGTAGTAAAAGGAATAGAATCGCTTCTCGACCTCTTGGCTAAGATCAAAGTGTAATGAAAGGAATACAGTTTCGGATTAATCCGCTAATTAGGGCGTGTCTACAGAATGATACAGATATAAAAATCCGATTTAAGATAGTTTTTTAACCGATAGGAATACTTTCGAAATAATTTATTTTTCACAATGCTTTTGAAATAATTTGTTTTTCATAATCAATAGACAAAATATCAATAATACAAGCACACTTATGTTAAACATAGTTAAGTTATTATTATCATTCCTAATAACAGATTTATTGAAGAGATAAAAAAACAAATCTTTTCGGACTTTGATACTAATAGTATCGATAATTTTTAAAAAGGTTTTAAAAATTTTAATTTTAAATGTAATTCCATCACAGATGGCTGATTAAATTGACAGATGCATATTTTCCATTACTTGGATTGAAATCTCACAACAAAACAAGTAGGCGAACTCGTTGATTTTTATACGCAGCCTGTACAAAACTCGTAAATTTAGTGACTAACCGTATAAACGGTATGCGCATGCATTAAATTATTTAACAGTTTTTTCTTTCTTTTTAAAATAAAATGAATAGAAAAAGTAATATAATGAACTATTTTTAACCCTCTTGGCAAACTATATTCATTTATTATTCATGGATTCTTTCAGAAATACTTAATATAAAATCCCGTTTATTTTTTAATTATGATTGTACTATTGTTAACCACACTGCATATTCGGGTAGAGTTTTGAAATTTGTTATAAATATATATATAATATTTTTAATTTTTTTAGTACTAAAATACTATCCTCAATATATTCATGGATGTTTTACATGTTCTTCCTCAAATTTTCAAATTCTTTATTTCCGCTAAAATTCACAAGTACAACTATTATAAATTATAATATAATTTATAATTTATATTCTATAAATATTAATAAACAAAAATATATAATATAATGCTAAAAATTTACAATTTAAATACAAAAACATTTAGTCATGCACAATGGTGAAAAAAAGTGGCTACGTAGTTCATGAAATAAGAAAATTGTGTTGAAGCACCTTCAGACAATTCAAAGAGGATGTAGACGGCAGATGAAAAGAATATTTTTTTCATTGTGAAAAATGTATAATAGTGAAAGTAACATGAAAACATAACATGTCTTTTGGAACATTTTTAGGTAAAGCTTCACTACACTAATATCCCACACTTTTCAAAACGTATCACCAAAATCGTAATGACCTTACAAAAAAAAAATTATCAAAACGGCAAGAGTTAAACATTTACATAAAATAATGATTTTATTAACAATAACTATTATTTTTAATAGTGTTAAAACTTTCAACAACTCGGTATCCTATTTTACTAAAAGCTTTCTTTCTGTAATCAATAATAAAATGAAAAAAGAAACAAAACTGAAATCAAATATTTTTAATTTTAAGATTACAAGACGTCCCTTGTAATTTTAAGCTGGCAATACTCAAAATAATTTATAGTTATTAAAACATTTAAAAAATATAAATTCGAATTTCAAATGAGAATCTGAGGTGAATGATTTTTTGAAAATAAAAATTTTAACAAAATTAATTTTATTAACCTATCTCGACAGTGATAAAAAATATCTAAAAATTCATATTTTTATATCTCAAAAAAAATATGAAACAAAAAAAATTAAATAATGACCTATTTCTATATAACTTGAATATTCACGTTATGACCATTACGTCAGAAGACTATATATTGAAGTGTTTTTTAACAATGAATCATAAATAACGATAGGAAATTGTAGATACTGATAATCTATATTAAAGTCAAATGTCACCAACAATAAATAGCATTCAAAATAAAAGTAAAATTTTATTTACTAGTTCATTATGTTAATGTAATAAAATCATCATGTGTTAATACGTAATTTTATCAGATTCTAAAAAAAAGAACTATTAATGCAAATTTACCCGACTAAAAATTTTATTACATAAATCTACTGTAATATTATCGATTACAAGCTTGCACTGAAGATGACAATTCAAACGCATACCGATCAAAATTACTTCCTTTACTTTACAGTTGAAACAATATAGGTTGGCTGTTAGCGACCGTTACAAACTGCAGATAATATCCAGCTAAAACTCTTAAACATTGTTAAGGTGATTGCAGACTTACAACTAGATTGGGCGAACAGTTAGTCGAGGTTAGCGGGAAAACCTTTTGTCAAACCAAAACGGCCTGCCTTGCTGACATCCTTTTGCAACGTGACCGAGAAACATAAAAGTGATCAGTACTCTTTGGTCCATGTTTTCACTGCATACTGCAGCCATAAAATATGTATGATAGAGAGCGACTGAAATCAGTTGCAACTGAGTATACATACGTTCATTATAAATACAGGGTGTCCCATATAAATCGCAACCCAACCATATATTGGTAGGTATTGAAATAATAAAAAGGCATGTGTAAATGTAATTTTTATTATTACCATCCATTACCTTAAATTTAGAGTAAATGTTGAAAGTGGCCGCCATCTTCTTGAATACAAGCTTCAATTCTTTTTACAGCGTTTCTTGCAACTTTTTTCAAAGTTTGTGGCCGGATATTTAATACAGCTTGTTCAATATTGATTTTCAATTGTTCAAGTGTTCGTGGTTTGTTGCTGTAGGCTTTTTCTTTGAGGTAACCCCATAGAAAAAAATCCGCCGCAGTCAAATCTGGAGATCTTGGTGGCCACAAGCCTCAACCGATAACACGATTACCAAAGAATTCCTCAACGAAATCAGAAGTTGAACCTGCGTAGTGCGATGTCGCACCGTCATCGTCATGTTGTAACCAGCAGTGTCTGTCTTCCTCTTCCAAGAGTGCGATGAACTGAAATAAAATATCCTGATATCGTTCTGCATTAATGGTGTACTCGAAAAAAATAGGACCGATTATTTTCTTCCGCGATATCGCGCACCACACGCCCAACTTCTGCGGGTGTAATTGTTTTTCGTGATAAACGTGGGGATTTTCAGCCCCCCCAAATTCTACTGTTTTGGCTGTTTACGTAGCTATCCAAATGAAACCGTGCTTCATCTGTGAAAAATAACGAATCCATAACATTAATTCCCTCACGCAGAAATCGACAGAACCGTTGACAATATTGTAGCCGGTTTTCTTTGTCGGGCTCAAAAAGTTGATGAACCGTTTGAATGCGATAAGGTCGTAATTGAAATTGTTTGGTCCCCCGATGATTAATTTCAGCAGACAAACGTCTGATCGATTTATTTGGCGAAGCGAGTAATCGGTCTTTGATTTCAGTGACTGTATCTGTATTCAACACTGACGCAGATCTTTTGTGTTCCTTGTTATGAACAGAACCGGTCTCTCTAAATTTTGCAACTAACCTTAACTGATGTTTTGTTAGGAGCTGGTTTATCTGGGTACTTATGGCAAAACAAATCTTGCACTGCAACCGCTGATTTCGTACTGAAGTACGACACAACAATGAAAACACATTCATCTAGCGAAAACACCATCTTGTCTCTAGCAATACACTGAACGTTATGATTGCATTGTTGTTACTATCGGCAGTGTTCTACTGCGTCGCCACGATGTTCAGATGTTAGACGAGTCCATTTCAGTAACGAGAAGGGGAGTAAGCTTCACTTTTAAAATTTCATGCACGAGTGATTCATGGGTTGCATTTTATATGGGACACCTTGTACATTCGAATAGAAAAAATGAAATGATATGGTGGCAATAAACTTTATACGCGAGAGGAATACGGCGGTAGTAGCTTTTTAGCCAAAACTACCATTTTCAGATTACATCAAAATTCATGAAAATCTAAATTTTAGTTAATTATGACTGTCATCGGATCTAAAGTAAGAAAAAATGACACGCCAATGAGGAAAGCCTCTACACAATACGAAAAGTTAACCGTTTAAGTAGCGTAACATCGCAATGTAGATAGTCAAAATCCTTTGATGGTTCGTTGAAATAGACACTTTGCGGAAAGAAGAACCTACCAAACTACGTGACTGATTGATACCAACTACGCATCGGACGCAAGTCTGTATTAAATTTTAAGCGAAAGAAAAACTTTAAGAAACTATGGAGGTTGAAGTGTTACTTCATCCACCAGCTGACTTCAATTATTTTTTTGTAAATCTGTTTTTCTTTCGTGTTTATCACTTTCTGTTTTAGCTGGAAGCAAGGTTATATTTCCAAAGCGAATGGAAAAGTATCTGTCGACAAAGACCTGATTAACCGGGGTTAAGAACTCCTGATGACGTGACATTTTCATTTATCAACTCTTTAAAAAATAAATAGTGTCTGTCCAGAATGAAAAATCATAAATGCTAAGTACGCAAGAAACAGAACTTTAAAAATTGGTAGGCAATACTCATATCTAAATTATAAATGTACGGGTGTAACGTAAATCACAGAGAATTATAATTTTGGGCTGATTTAAGGTAACATAAATTCGTTAACAAAAAAAAAATCATTATTGGATAATTTCATTTTCCTTTAAAATAAAATGAAATTGTTATAATTTCTCTATATTCACAAACAAACTGCATGCGTGTACACTACGTATAGAAGTAAAAAAAACTTATTTAATAAAAGAAATTTATTATAAATTCTTAATTCCTCCGCTTTCTCGTTTATTTTTTCATATAAATTTATACATTAATCGTATACTTCAAGTATTTTTTTTATGAACAACTTTTGTTTCCGTTCAGTATTTAAAAATGTATTATAATCTCGGCTTAAAAACGTTCCCGATCACTAACATCATTTTCTTTATACAATAAATATGAAGAATGAGAACATTTCCTCTACCACAATTAATTAATACGACCAACCGCACCTTAATGACCGTATGCCCAATGATGATATAACGATGAAACACTTGATTAGATCTATCAATCATTATTTCTAATCATAATCATTACCGACATGGAGCTATTTCAAAATGTCGGACAAATTTTCTGAACTCAAAAATTGTATTATTTGATATATAAAATAAAAGATATTTATTTATTTAATGTAAAGAATAATTAAGTTTAGAAGTGAATAAAATATTTATTTGTTACTGGTTTATCATTGTACGAGTATATTCTAACATTTTTGACAATGAATTCAAAGAAAGTTACCGTTCATTTTTATTTACAAAATAAAGGCGTTCTACATAATGAACGTAGGTGCGTGAATAACAGATAGTATGACACAATCTCGATGTGTCATATTGAAAGATGTATGATACTTCGCTTGCGAAAAAATTATTCAGATTCAATTGACATTGAAAACATTAATAATGTTTTTTCTTCAACTATATTAATAAACGTTCGTCCTTCTATATTATTTAGTTAAATTACAAAGTCAAGCAAAAATTATTTTAAATTACATATACAGAATTCGTAGATTTGTTAAAAGTAACAAAAATATTTTTATTTTTTTTTTCTTTTGACTACATTAACTAACTGTATTAGAGTAGAAGGTATATTTTTCTAATAAACAAAGAAACTTACGTGCACAAATTAATTATAATATTTAGGAAACAAAAAAATCATATTTTCTATTAGCAATTTTGGATAATTCTGGTTCCGTTTGACCAAAGATCGCTTAAATAAGGTATGATCAACTACACTGATATTTTACTGAAGATATATAATTATTTTTAATTAAAATTAATTTATATTTAGGTATAAACTGTATATTTATCACGTTGCCGTGAAGGTAAATGAGCGTAAATAATTCAAGTAACATCCAGACGACCTAACCTGTTTTCAGTTTGAAAACAAGGTTAAATGGCTATTGACGACGTATTTTGTTGAAACCTTCCTACAAATATTGACATACTAATCAATGTATTAGAGAAAAAATACTTTCTCGAATTAAATTATCCAATAATATATAAATAATGAATTAAAGAAAATAACAATTAAATGAAAGAGGGAACATTATGCGCTTGTGGTCTGAAAATTAAACGCGCCGTTTTTTGTTTTTTTTTTAGTGTGTAGATTTAAATAGAAGTGGACCGAACAGCTCTACCCCTTAACTAGACATTCATATAAATATAAATAATAATTCTATAAACAATAATTCTAGGAATTCATATTTATATAAGATAATTCTAATAATTTTTAAAAAATCTAAAATAATAATCAGTAGAAATAATCTATAAAATAGCTAATAAGATAGTAATATCTTAACAATTTATCAGCGAAACATTTTTAATAAAAATTAAATATTACGCAAAAATTGTTATAGCAAGAAGAATAAACAAAATTATGAATTTTCGTTTTAATAAAAAAAAAATGTAAAAAAAATATTTGAAAAAACGTTTAGAAATGGCAAATTAACTACAACAAACAATAATTACTGTTTAAATAAAACTAAATTTATTTCTTACATTATTATCATTATAAAGTATTATACAGGTATACCCAAAATTAAATGAAATTTTATATGAATTTAAATTTACATTAAATACCTACATAGTTAAAAAAAAAAACAGTTCACACTAATCAGAAGTCAATAATAATTATTACCTACCCTGCGAACATAACTTGCACGCGTGCAAATACACACAAACGCGAAATTATGGTCTATCTTATTTATATGTAAAATCAATTGTTTTTAATGGCTAGAGAAATTGCGAATGTACAACTGTGTACATGTATTAAGAATATAATTAAAAAAATAATAATTAAGTTCAAATAATTTCTCTACAAATATAAGGATCGGAAAGTCTAATACAGAAAGATAATTTATCGGAATGCCAAAAAAGCAACTTAAATATTAATATAGAAGTATTATTATCATTATTTATAACTGAAAATAATAAGATCAAAAAGGTTAATTATTTAAGGAGCATAACGACGAATGAAAAATACTCTCTCACGCCACAGTACAATGTAAAAAAAAAGATGATACGGTGAAAATGCTGTGAAAGAAACTCATGACAATACAATAGTCTATCATAATGTAAAAAAACACTTCATTAAATACAAAAGTGCAAATAATAATATTAAATGTTACATTAGGATACAAAAATACTCAGTAATGTATGAATTCAATAAACAGCGAATAAAAGAAAACAAGTTATCCGAAATAGGGCTGACAGTATTCAGAAGTTATGGTTATCTATCGGCTAAAAATGAAAATTAATTAGTACATTAAGCTTACATAAACAAATAAATACAGATAAGGACATTAAATGTAACAGAAATACTTGTAGAAAATCATGTTTCTCACGGTTCTCTTTATTTTGTGTAAATAACCTATTAAGTGAAGTTTTAAGGATGCCGGTAGCAAATAATTTGATACATTTAATCAACTAACGTTATTATTAAAACGTTAATTTTTTTATTAATAACGTTATTCAGTTCAAATAAAATAGATCCTTTCAAAAAGATAAAATAAGCGAATAAACGATTGAAAATAATTACGTTAAGTATCGACAGTGTGTTTAAACGAAAACTTAAAAATTTAATAAGAAATAAAAAATTGAAATATAAAATTATATACTTAATAGAAGCTACACTTTCCGCATTTATTGTGGACTAGATTACAGAAAAACAACCGAAGCCAGCCGGTAAAACATAAAAAATTATGGTAAACGATTCGAAAATAAGACCTGCAAAAATTTCCCGCTTAAAATAATTGTTTTATAAGCATTCAACCAAAACAAATGTAATAAAAGTAAAAATAATAACCAAATTACTTTATTATTATTCAATTATAATTGGTAACAAGTTTAATTTCAAATATCAGTTTTGTTTCTCAACCGGCGTTTTCGAAGAATATTCCGTACAAATACGTCTAACAGTTTAACCACAGTAAAACGAATTATCTGATTCTTCAATACTACAAATTTCATTAGTAACGAATATTTATTAGTATAGCACATTTGTCGTTCGTATAAAATAAGTTTGGTATACAACAAAAATCAATAAATAAAATAAACCGTTTACAGAGAATTATAGCAAACAAAATATTTAAAATTCCAAGAAATCACTAAAAATATCTAATGTTTACAAAACTGTTTCTAACATGATAGCTTCACACAGTATGTGCTGCAGTGATATAAATAATTTAAAATAACTAAATAAACCTTACCTTTCTAAACGAAATAATCCAACATTAAAAACGAATAAACACACAGACACAATTTAAATTCACTTAACACTAGTACTTAAGTCAATAATTCAAAATCCACGCTTCGTTTAAACCACTCGGTGTCAGAACGCTAACAACGATCCGCCATTACGAAATTAAACTGACAACCCGTGTTCTGAAAACAAGACACAGCAAGATCCCCACCACAGCTTACACTAGCGCAAAACATTAGTGCGGGTAAATTTAAAACTATATTACGTTTAGCTGTCAACAGCAGTTCGTGTTCAAGAAACTGCAATTTTATTTAGTTTACCCGAAATTTTGGATTTTCTTGTGTAATAATTAATCACCACTATCAAATTATTGTAACTGAATAATGAATTAACGTACTGAAAATAATTTTTCGTTACAACGTAATGATTTTAATTCATAAAATCCAAAATATTTCTTCGTAACAGGCTTATGTTTATCTGTCATCACAATAAACTATTGTCCTCAAAGATTTTTTTTTTAAATGATAATCAGATAAACTATAAATAAAATTACAGATTTTCAATTAAAATATATAATAAATAAAAAAACTTTGTTTTAATTAAGAAATGTAACTTGTTCAGAATAATTAACAACAATAAATATATTTTTCATATTTAGAATGATGTTTCATTTCTATAACTTATTTATTTGTAATATTTTGTCATTACTTTATAATTTTTGTGAATTTATTATTTCATAATGTTCAAGTATTTTAGATGTGGTTTATTTTTTGTATATTCATTTTGCATATAAAGGTGTGCAATATATTAATGGATTGGTTTGACAAATGTTAATATGATTTGTTGCTTTGAATGTCATAGTATATCCAATTGTTTTCCTATTTGTTGGCTATTTTCTCTGTCAATGTATATTAATATGATAAATTCTTTTTTTTTATTTTTATTATACAATAAAAGTATGCTATTACATTGGTTTATATCCATTGAGTTGAACTGTTTTTGTCATTTTCAGGTGAGATGCATATATTGAATAGTCTGTAGTTCATACTTTTAAAAGCAGACAGTTTATGTGAGATCAGGTAGTTTGAGGTACCCACTGGGTTGGTCTAGTTGTGAACGCATCTTCCCAAATCAGCTGATTTAGAAGTTGAAAGTTCCAGCATTCAAGTCCTAGTAAAGGCAGTTGTTTTTATATGGATTTTAATACTAGATTGTGGATACAATTGTTCTTTGGTGGTTGGGTT
Organism: Lycorma delicatula; assembly: GCF_047948215.1. Taxonomy (NCBI): domain Eukaryota; kingdom Metazoa; phylum Arthropoda; class Insecta; order Hemiptera; family Fulgoridae; genus Lycorma; species Lycorma delicatula. The sequence continues at coordinate 66,317,754 of NC_134462.1, forward strand.
TCAATTAACTACACATTTCAGGAATGGTCAAACTGAGATTGTACAAGACTACACTTCATATACAGTCATATATATCATCCTCATTCAATCTCTGAAGATTGTTCAATCTCTGAACAGTAATTCCCGGAGGCTAAACAGAAAAAAAGAAAGAAGGTAATTTGAGGTATTGCACTAGAGAGTGAGTGTCTGTAGTTGCTTTTTTGTGTATTTTGAAGATTGTTTTTACTTTGTTGCTTTTTTATTGGTAATATAAAGAAAATCTATTTGATTCTAGTGTATTATTCAGTACTGCAGTTTAATTTGTGGTATATTTTATTGATAATTGTTTACATTATCTTGTGATGCAAAAACTTTGTTATTAATAAGTTGTATATAATCTGTATATTTAATGTTAATTAGATGAGGTTAGCGAGTGAAGCAAGCATAAGTTATGTTGATATAACCCATGAGTGGTGAACTCATCCTCACAAATCAGCTGATTTTGTAGTTGAGTTCTAAGGTTTAAATCCTAGTAAAGGCGGATTTGAATAGTAGATGGTGGATACTGGTGTTCTTTGGTGGTTGGGTTTCAATTAACCATACATCTTAGGAATGGTCGACCTAAGACTATTCAAGACTACACTTCATTTACATTCGTACATATCATCCTCTGAAGTAATACCTTATGGTCGTTCTGGAGACTAAACAGCAAAAGAAAGAAAGGTTATGTTGGTATAATATATCAATACACAGAATCAACATAATTCAACCAAATATAACTTATGCTCGCTTTGCTTGCTAACCTCGTCTAAATAGCAGTAATGTTTTGAATATTTAAACAATAAATTCAGTAATTACTGCTTGTAGTTGAATCTTTATTTTTATACCTGAATTCTATACAGAAAACGTTTAAACTGTGCACTTCTATAGTGAAAAACATCCTAATGTTTAGTGTGTTTATTATTTCTCAGAGTGTTCCTGTAGTAATTTTTTGTGTTTTTAAGAGTGGAAAGTGTTTTCTCTAAATATTTTTTTCTGTTATGGTTTTACTTTCCATTATGTAATATAATTGATAGTAATACCTTGAAAACATAAATATGTGTTATTTTTTCAGTTTTTCTAGTAAGGTAAAAAGTTAAAAAAATCCATCAATCAACATAATACAAAATAAAAAAATATTAAAAAAGAATAAACAAAACCAACATAAATATTACTCTAGTTTAAATAATTTCTCTGATTTTTATATTTGTGTTGTAATAAGTTGTTCATCAAAATTAATTAACAATAACATTTTCCTTTTTTTATTTGATAAACAAGAAATTTTCTTTTTTTACTGTTAAGGTAATTATTACAACATGATTTACCATCAAGAATTATCCAATATATCATATATGCATTCTATATGCATTGTAATACGAGGGTAAGTCAATTATTATCCGTAATGTAGTTATAAATTTTATTGCAATACAAACAGGAAAGTTACATGTACATCATTTTTCAACATAGTCCCCTTACATTTCAACGCACTTTGTCCATCGTTGCACAAGCTTTCCGATGTCCTTATAAAACAAGGTTTTTGGTTGAGCTGCGAGCCAGGAATGCACCGCTTCTTTCACTGTTTTATCCAAGGTAAATCTACAGCCTCTTAATACCTCTTTGAGTGGACCAAACAAGTGGTAGTCAGAAGGGGCAAGATCAGGACTATATAGAGGACGAGCCAGTATTTCAAATTTGAGTTTCTGGAGCGTTTCAGCAGTGTGGGCAGCAGTATGTGGATGGGCATTGTCGTGTAACAACACAACACATTTTGACAGCAGTCCTCAGCGTTTGCTTCGAATTGCAGACATCAGCTTGGCAGTAAACATCTCACTATAATGCGCACTGTTTATTGTCGTGCCCCTTTCCTCATAATGTTCCAGTACTGGGCCTTACGAGTCCCAAAAAACTGTAATCATCAGTTTAAGCAGACGGTTGGGTCTTGAACTTTTTTTTGCAGGGCGAATTTAGATGTTTCCATTCCATACTCTAATGTTTACTCTCCGACTTGTAATGATGGATCCGTGTTTCGTCACCGGTGATGATTCTGTCTAAGACGATGTTCCGTTTGTTACCGTAGCGATCCAAATGTTTTTGGCAGATATCCAAGCGCATTTGTTTATGCGACTGTGTGAGTTGTTTTGGAACCCATCTTGCACAGATGTTATGAAACCCTAGTCTGTTGTGGATGATTTCGTAGGCAGAACAGTGACTAATTTGGAGACATGTGCCACTTCATCAATAGTTACTCGTCTGTCTAAGAAAATCATGTCATATGCACGCTCAATGTTTTCCTCATTTGTGGCAGTAAACAATCGTCCGGCTCCTTCATCATGCGTAACACTTGTGCGACCATTTTTTAATTTTGCAATCCATTTGTACACACTCCGTTGCGGCAACACACTGTTCCCGTACTGTACTGAAAGTCTTCGATGAATTTCGGCCCCTGATACACCTTCCGACCACAAAAAACAGATCACTGAACGTTGCTCTTCTTTGGTGTAAACAGAAAGATGAGCAGCCTTGGTAATGGAACTAACTAAAGGCAGCGATAATGGAACTAACCTAGCAGCATCAAACCTGTTAGGTTATTTAACATAACAATTAAACCACGCATGTGTCATCTACACAACACGACAGTACTACCAACATAAACAAAAATATAACTAAGTTGTGAATCATAATTGACTTACCCTCGTATTTTTTCAATTTATTACACTGTACCAACATTTACATAAATTCATAATTGGAATAAAATTTATGTTAATTTTTTTATGTAGAACCCTAATTATAAATATATCATAGGTCAACAAAAAAAAATAATAATAATAAATTGGAACTGAAATAAAAGTAGGTGAATTCTAATGCATTTTTTTATGCTGAATCTTAAAATAAAATCAGTTTTCCTTCATCACCCTCGGATTTTTAGTTATGACTCTTTAAAATTTGAGAAACTTCTTAAATAATAGAATACAAAAATAATAATAATAATTTCAATTAAAATTCCTACCTTTATTCTACAGACAGACATTTATGTTTATCTAAATTTCTTTTTTCTTATTTTCCTTTTGTGTTCAGTGAAGTCTTCTCGTTTTATCATTCAGCAGTAGTCACTTATTGTAGATTCATTACATCTTCCTCGATAACATTATTCCATCCGCAATATATCTTGGTGGAACCTTTCTCCTTGTTTGTTGCTGTCACCCTAGTTTAAAGGGAAAAAGGCCAAATGAGAATGTAAAAAATGAATTTTCAATGACATTCTGAAGCCTAAATTTTTGTAGTTCACTAAGAGTTCATTTATGAGCCGATCATGGTTTTCAGCTTTTTTGTTTCCAAGAAAACGAGTAATGACATCTTTGAATGACTTCCATGCTGCTAGTTCTTTAGGATTCAGTTGCTGTCAAATATACTTTCACGAATTAATTTTTTTATTTATGGCCCAATGAACATCCCTTTTTTAATTTGGCTTCACTTAACTGTTAAATAACCGCAGCTAAATATTTAAAGCCATCTCCATCTTTATCTAATGCTTTTACCAAATTCTTCATCATGCCTAGTTTTATGTGTAGAGATGGTAAAATAATACGATTTGCTTTAACAAGAGGAATATTGCCAACATTTTCCTCTCCTGGGGTAAACTGATTTCTTTTTGGCCAGTCTTTAACTGCATAGTGTTTATCTGTAGCCCGACTATCCCACAAACACAACAAACATATATGTTTTGTAAAACCACTCTGGAGACCAAGAAGAAGCCCTATCCCTTTCAGGTCAGTAATGAATGATTCACCAAGAATGTTCATCATATTTAATAACGTTTAACATTTTTGACATACTTTCATTTGTTTCCTTCATTCCTACAGCATGTTCTTCCGGTATAGAAGAAAACTTATTCAAGTTATACAACACTGCCTTTAAGCTATTTTTGATGAGTCCATAAATAAACATGATCATGAATAAGTATTCAATGTCCAGTTCAGACATTAGCTGCTTAACATCCTGGCAGGAACAAATTAAATCATCTCTTCTAAGGTATTTCGGTAAATTTTTGTTTTGATTTCTATATACTGAAATTTTAGTAACCTTGTTTAATAAATTCCATTCTTTAAGATGTGAACCTAGGTGTTCTACATGTTGTTTCGACAAATATAAGTCATGAATTAGGTTGCTCAGTTTTGCTTGTGTGATGAGGTGAGGTTCAGTATTTGATTTTTCTGGAATGTAATTAATATCTATTGAAGTTGAGGATTCATCGGTTAAGCCTTCTAGGGAATCAGAGATTTCTTTCCAAGAACTTGGAGCAGTCGGAATTGGTAAATGAGCACCATGAAGTTCTCATAGCTGAATGAACATTTTGGTGTGCGATACTGCTTTTATTGTTTGAATTGAAACCAGTAACATTTGTTAAGTAAAAGTAGCAGTCAAAATCATAATGGTTAGTAGGTTCTCGCCAAATCATAGGTATGCCAAAAGGCAAATGTGCTCTTTTTTCCTTTTAACTACCGGATTTATTTAACATAGTACTTGAAGCATGTTACATGTGGAGCCCAGGCTTTATTTTGGTCTCCCAAGGGATAGTCAAAATAATGTTTATAAGCAATTTTCAGCAGATTCGATACTGCTTTTCATTGACTTTTTGTGGTAAATTCTACGCAAACGTAACAAAAAATATTTGGAGAATTTCTACAGGCCTGATTTTTATTCACTGTAAAATTCAAACTGTTTTAATGAATGAAAGTAAACTGAAATACTACAGAAATACTTACTTAATTATAAAAATAATTAAATTTTTATTTATAAATACTTTACTTAAAATACTACATAAGATTGTTTCACCATGGAATGCAATAAAACACTGCATGAAACACACACACACACACACACGTTAACAAATCTTGATGTTCAATAAAATAATACCAGAAGTTGTTCTACCATAAAAAGTTTTCGCTAATTTTATGGGATCACTTATGAAACAATCTTTATAATATGTGTATGGTAAAACCACTACTATAACTAAAGGACACAGTAAAGTCATACCAAGAGCTCATACTGAAAAAAATTTCATAGTGTTGAATTACTGATTACTACATAACTGAAATACTCATTACCTGACTTTCTGACATGTCTATACATGTCTGGCTTGACATGAAATGACATCATTCAACTGTTATGTATCAAATATAGATCTACAGCATGCATCACAATATAAATCAGATGTGAATAAGCAAACATACAGACATACTAACTTATTTGTACTATTTGTTCCATGAATGATGAAACAAATAAATTTAAAGGGTTGTAACTTAAGAACATTAAGTGATGGGTTGTTTTGAAATACATATTCAGATTCAGCATATAAAATACTATATAGAACACATACTCCCTTTTCAGTTCCAAATTTTATGTTGACCAGTGTAATGTATATAAAACTTTTACATTGTAATACGTTAAGTTTATTATTTATAATTGTTAAAATGTAGAAGTTAATAATTATTTATTTAAAAAAAAGTAAAAATATCACTAACTACCTAGAGAAAAGAACTATTAATATAACACATGAGAATACTTCAAGCATAAAGATTCTTATTGAAATATTTAACAATTACTTTACCATAATAACCAATACACACTCAAATAATCTAGATCAATTAAAAGGTTTAATTTTATTTTATACTGATTTTATTTATTTATCATGTTTTCTCTCTAACAATGTATATAATAATCAAATCAATCTATACCATTATTATTTTTTTAAACCCTGTTATTTTTTTAATTTCTCTGTAGCAAATGAAGAAATTAACCTAATTTCTGGTGAGTGTAATCTTCATATCAATAAACCAATTTCTAGATTTTTGAAATTCCACCTTGAAAGGTAAAAAATCTTGTACAATGATTGTAAATTTTCCCAATTCCGACTATAATAAATGAAATATTCAGTACATTTGGGCTTGCAAATACTTTTCAGATAATTATTAAAAAAACAATTTTTGAGGCTTTTTTAATTCCAATTTTTTTAAGGGGTGTGAAGTTATAAGACTGCCACCGTTACTGTATATTTGACTGAAAAAGTTTGGTCGCTATGGGAAATACTAGTAACCATATAATGCAGGCGAAGCTGCAACAGGGAGCTAGTTGTATATAAAAGTTGAACTTAATGTTTTTTAATTTTGAATTTAACATGGTCAAAATTAATTTAATCCTCAAACTAATTGAGGATTTGATTAATTTTTACACTTATTACAGTTTATTCAGATGAAGAGGAGATCTATATTCATACTACGTATAATACCGTATTCATAGCATTACTCAGTATCCTGACTTACAAGAAAGAGCTGCTGCATCATGCTTCCATAATTATTTTTAATAAATTACAGAACCATTTAAAAGATCTTTCCATCAATTTATTTAAAGATTTTCTTTTACAGAAATAATATTCTGTTAATTAATGTTTTATTAACACTTAAAAAAAATAAACCTGAATTTAACTACAACTCTGATAAAGATATTGTGAATAATGTCCATTAACACCTTCTAAATTGTGATTTATTTTTTAGCTGTATTATGTATTTAATATCTTCATATATTAATATTTTAAACTATTAGCATCAACTTTAACTACTTGTATTTTTTGTTTTATTTATGTATTTCTTGATGCTGCTCTGGTGAAGATTTCATCACGGTTTTCCCTAATCAGTCCAGACAAACACTGGATCAGTTGCTTTTTTACACATGTAGTAGCATACCTACTTATTCCTGACATGATCTATGTAACATATTATTATTTACCATTCAGAATAACATATTTTTATGTCAGAATCAATTTATACAATGTGAGAATTCTCTAGACTTTCAGTAGTTATATGAATGTTGTATAAATAATGTTTATGCTTTATTTTTGTTATTCATAGATGTATATATCACTTCTGAATTTTTATTTTTTCTTACAATAATTATTTCTATTTAAAACTTAATTTAATTCTATTCATTTTCTGATATTATTAATCAACAAGTTTTATTTTTCAACTAATTTTCATTGTTTTAATTAAATCTTTATTATTCATTTTTGAGTGCAATCTATACAGTTGAAGAGCTACATTCCAAAATTTTTTGTCAAAAATTGGTTAGTGTGTATCTTGTAGTCAAGTCATATGGGAACATATTGCATTGTTTTATTTATGCGGCACTGTTTCTTATATAATGTTTCAATAAAATATTTAATTTTTTCGAAACTGGCCTAAGTCATTTGGTGTATTCCAAAAAACCCAAGTCAACAAATCAACTGACTTAGAGGCTGCATTATTAACCACAATGCACCACGCAATAACTTGTGTATGTATGTGTATACATGTCTATACTATTAGTTTTACTGAATTACTGAAAGTAATAGGTCAAGCAAGACTGGTACTCATCGGGTTGGTCAAGTGGTGAACTCGTCATTGCAAATCAGCTGATTTCAAAGTCGAGAGTTCTAAGGTTCAGGTCCTAATAAAGGCAGTTACTTTTATATGAATTTGAATACTAATAGATTGTGGATACCAGTGTTCTTTGGTGGTTGGGTTTTAATTAACCACACATCTCAGGAATAGTCGACCTGAGACTGTACAAGACTACATTTACATTCATACATATCCTCATAAGTAATATCTTATGAGTTTTTCTGTTTAGCCTTTGTAACCACCAGTGTAACAGAAAAGAAAGAAGGTCAAGAAGACTGGGAAGTGTATAACTACACACAAATAAAAACAGTAATTAAAAAAAAACTTCCATTCAAACTTCTTGATCAGCGAGTACTTATTTATAACAAGGGTTCTCAAAAAATACAATTTAAACAAGTTTTTCAGTCCATACATATGAAGGGTTGAAGAAAAAAGTGCAGCTAAATGAAACATATGATCACATTTCAAATATTCAGCCTGTCAGTCACATAAGCAAAGAAAGAAGAATAATATTAAACTTTTGTAACATATCCATTAATGATGAAGAAAAATATTTTATGATAATGCTTTGGAACAGAGTGTAACGGAAATGATACATTATGGAGGTATCAGTGAAGAAAATGAACAAATTTTGTAATTCTTTTTAAATGTTATATTTCTGATATTTACTTTTGTTTTCCCTTTTCTGCAGATCTCTTTATAAAAAAATCTAATCCTGACTGGGACAAACCAGAACCTTTTACATCAGTTAGAGACACTATTATTCCACCATGAAAATTTGTATTAATTATTTCTACATAAATCAAAGACAAGCTGAAACATTAGAATATTTAACTACTATCCTTATTTGCTTAAGGATAAGATAAATTTATGTTATCTTTAACTGATTTTTATTTATAACTTAAAAAAAAAAAAAATTAATTTATTTATTACTCGTTATAACTAGTTTTCTTTATAACTTTTTTTTTTAGGGTTCAAATACAGAGATGAATGATTGCTAACATTTACAGGAACCAAACAGCAACAGTAACAATTGAAGAACATAAAAAAGAAGCTGTAATAAGAAAAGGAGTCTGATAAGGATCTTCCTATCCCTGTTATTTTTTAATCTTTACATAGAACTAGCAGTTATTGATGTTAAAGAACAATTTGGATCCGGAGTAGGAGTACAAGGTGAAAAGATAAAGATGCTACGATTTGCTGATGATGTAGTAATTCTAGCTGAGTGTAAAAACGATTTAGAAGGAACAATGAACAGTATGGATGAAGTCCTATGCAAGAACTACCTCATGAAAATAAACAAGAACGAAACAAAAGTAATGAAATCTAATAGAAATAACGAAGATAGACCACTGAATGTAAAAATAGCAAGAGAAAAGATTATGGAGGTAGAACAACTTTGTTATTTGGGAAGTAGAATTACTAAAGATGGACAAAGTAGGAGCGATATAAAATGCGAAATAGCACAGGCGAAACGAGCCTTCAGTCAGAAATATAATTTGGTTTCATCAAAAATTAAGTTAAACATCAGTTAAAGTTTTTGAAAGTATATGTTTGGAGTGTTGCTTTATATGGAAGTGAGACTTGGAGAATCGGAGTACCTGAGAAGAAAAGATTTGAAGCTTTTGAAATGTGCTATAGGAGAATGTTAAAAATCAGATGGGTGGATAAAGTGACAAATGAAGAGGTGTTGCAGCAGATCGATGAAGAAAGAAGCATTTGGAAAAATATAGTTAAAAGAAGAGATAGACATAGGCCACATATTACAGCATCATGGAATAGTCAATTTGATATTGGAGGACAAGTAGATGGGAAAAATTGTGCAGGCAGGCAATGTTTGTAATATGTAAAACAAATTGTTAGGGATGTAGGATGTAGGGTGTATACCGAAATGAAATGACTAGCACTAGATAGGGAATCTTGGAGAGCTGCATCAAACCAGTCAAATAACTAAATACAAAAAAAACTTTCCTTAACATTTTTGTTTATGTTAAACTGCATTTTTATCCTTTATATAATCCATAGATAATTCAACTAATACTATTATTGAGACAAATTTTGTGTTTTCTTCAATAACTTCCTGACTAAAGAATTTATTGATGTTCTTCAATTATATTCAAGTCAGACATGAATTTTGAGACTAATTTTTAGTTTGCAAATAACAAAAATTATAGTTTCTCTTTTTTAGTACAAGGTAAACAACAATTCTAATTCAATCTGTTTTAAACAGTATAACTTAATAAAAGTTGCCATGGTATTTCTCTGAAAATGTCCATTAATAAGCAGGAATGATTTCCTATAGAATAAATATATATATATACACACAAAACACAAACACAATTTTCAATGACTATCATTTGTTCAACACTCTTCATTTCATAACTGACTGATTTGTTTCACAATATGTATTTGTGTTTATACAATATAGTATTTCCATCAAGCATGCATTAATTGTTTGTCTCTATCATCTGTGTACTCTTATTTTTTTGTTTACTCTCTGGAACCAGTGTAAGGTATTATTTCTGAGGATGATATGTATGAATGTAAATGAAGTGAGTCTGGTACAGTCTCAAGTTGACCATTCCTGAGATGTGTGGTTAATTGAAACCCAACCATCAAATAACACTGGTATGCACATTCTAGTATTCAAATCCATATAAAGGTATTATAAGTATCTGCCATTACTAGGATTTGAACCTCAGAACTCTTGACTTTAAAATCAATCAGATGATTTGCGATAACAAGTTCACCACTAGACTAAACAGGTGGATCATAATCTGCGTACTAAATTAATTGGCTGTAAACTCAGCAATGACATTAAGTTTTAAAAGAACTAATAATTCTGATTTAATGATTACAAAATGACCAGTAGCACTAAATTATAAAAATACTACTATATAACAATATCATTTACTAACAATTCTTTTGGTTGTAACTTATTTAAACTGCAGTTTGATTTAACACTTCACAAAAATAATTTACAAACACTTCTAGTATGTCAGTCATCACATAAGCTTTGCTGAGTTCAATATCAGTAGAAGACTGTCTGTCATAACATTTCACTGGATGTAGTATTATAAAGTGGTTTTAATTTAAAATTAGCAGAATTAAATGTAATTTCTTTTATTTCAAATTACGAGGGTAAGTCAATTATTATTCGCAATATAGTTATAAATTTTATTGTAATACAAATAGGAAACTTACAATTACATCATGTTTCAACATAGTCTCCTTACATTTCAACGCACTTGGTCCATTGTTGCACAAGTTTCCTGATGCCTTCAGAAAAGAAAGTTTTTGTTTGAGCTGCAAGCCAGGAATTCACCGCTTCTTTTACTGTTTTGTCCGAGGTAAATTGAATTAAGCAGTATGTGGATGGGCATTGTCGTGTAACAACACAACACATTTTGACAGCAGTCCTCGGCGTTTGCTTCGAATTGCAGGCTTCAGCTTGGCAGTAAGCATCTCACTGTAATGCACATTGTTTATTGTTGCCCCCTTTCCTCATAATGTTCCAGTAATGGGCCTTGTGAGTCCCAAAAAACCCCAGTTTTTGTGCGGACGGTTGGGTCTTGAACTTTTTTTTGCAGGGCGAATTTGGATGTTTCCATTCTATAATCTGCTGTTTACTCTTCGACTCATAATGATGGATCTGTGTTTCGTCACCAGTGATGATTGTGTTTAAGATGTCCCTTTCATTACCATAGCGATCCAAGTGTTTCTGGCAGATGTCCAAGTGCGTTTGTTTACGCGACTGTGTGAGTTGTTTTGGAATCCATCTTGCACAGACTTTATGAAACCCAAGTCTGTTGTGGATGATTTTGTAGGCAGAACCATGACTAATTTGCAGATAATGTACCACTTCATCAATGGTTACTCGTCAGTCTAAGAAAACCATGTCAAATGCACGCTCAATGATTTCCTCATTTGTGGCAGTAAATGGTTGTCCTGCTCCTTTGTCATATGTAACACTTGTGAAACCATTTTTGAATTTTTCAATCTATTCGTAGACACTCCGTTGCGGCAACACACTGTTCCCATACTGTACTGAAAGTGTTTGATGAATTTCGGCCCCTGATACATCTTCCGACCACAAAAAACAGATCACTGAAAGTTGCTCTTCTTTGGTGCAAACAGAAATCAGAGCAGCCATGGTTAATGGCAGCGATAATGGAACTAACCTAGCAGTATCAAACCTGTACAGACATAACAATAATTAAACCACGCATGCGTCATCTACACAACACGACAGTACTACCAATATAAAAATATAACTAAATTGCAGATAATTGACTTACCCTCATATAATGTATTATACATACATGGATTTAATAAAGCAGGATATTACAGTTTATATATCTTTGTCCTTATAACTTTAAAACATTTTAACTTACAAGTAATAATTTTATCAAGTTTGTACCTACTCCTCATTTACATGTCATACATATCCTCATCTCATTGGGTCGTAGGGGTTGCTTACTGTTCACTAGTTGAACAGATTGCAATGTACATGTTTGGAAAATAAAAGAAAAAATGTATACTGGTTCAAGGTATCAACCTCAAATTAAAAAAAAATTCTCCTAATAAGACATATCAATTTGTGAAAAGTTTTCAGACATTTCAGAGGGAAAGAAATCTCCAACAATTTAAAAAAAACAAAAAAACAGTTCTATTATTTTTTATAAGTACTTTCAAATAAAACAGTATAAGCTTTTTAACTATTTTCAAATTCAACATATATGTATGTTGAGACACTTCATATAATGTGTTCACATTTTAAACTTCATATAATGAATCAATTCTGATAATGCTTTTTTTTTGTATTTTATAGGATGAAATTCCTCTGGTGGTCCTGTTGTGTGTTTTTAATATTTAATGTTTTAAGTATTCAATTCAATAAAATTAAACATACATAATTTGAAGATACTTTCAATTTTTTTTTTTGTTATTGGATTTTTAGTGTAATGGTACATACTATGATGTTATGATGTTTAAATCATTTATTCATGAAAAGAAAGTTAGCTTGAATATTTAAGGTATAAAAACAATAAATATTTCAGCATTCCAGAGAGCTTTATATCATGATCAGGACCACACTCTTTATGATTTTTCTCTGCATATCTTTTTCTATTTTTATCAAGACGGGTCTTTTTTTTCTTGATAACATTTTAAAATGAGCAAAGTTCATGTAAATTTACCCATATATGAAATAAAACAAAGTGAAATATATAAAAGAAAATAGTAAACAATTGGATTATGATCAAGAACAAAAATTATAATACCCTTTTCTTGTTTAAATTTTATCATTTTGAAATTTCCACCAAATTAAAGTATAATAATTTGCAAGTATCTGTTGGTTTTTAAAGTTAAAATTTAGAAAAGAAAAATGTTTTTTTTGTTTTGTTTTTATTTTTTAAAGTTTACCTTACATCGGTTCAATCTATCATCTTCAAATTTGAATTATCTTTGTAAAATGACGTGCAAAATAAGGATAGAATTTTTTTCAGTATGTTATAAAAAATTACTTGAAAATTACAGTTTTTTCTTGAATACACCATAAATTATAATTTGAAGATGTCATTAAATCTATTTTATAATATATTAAAACAAAAGTACAAACATAAACATGAATAAACAGATTATTATGTAATTTTTATTATTTTTCTTTTGTTAAAAAATAAATTAAGTATATGAATAAAAACGTGTTAAGGTAATAATGTGAGTAGTAATAAAATCAATTTTATTATAGAGGAAAAGGTATAACATTATAAGCACCGTGAAAATGTTAGGTAAGTCCTGCTACATTAGTGCCTATTTTTTTTTTAATGATAAGATTTTTAGGTAAAATAAAAACACAAATTATTTTAATGGAACTAAATTTTATTGATATATTTAAGATCAGAAATTTGAATTGATTATGATAATGAAAATGACTATTAAAAGTATACAAATAGATCAGCAAACCAGTTGCTGGTAAACATACTATATATAATAAAAAATATTGTATACAATATAAAAGAAAAAAATTATGTAAAAATATACTAAGATTTTAATCTTCATATGCTATTTAAAATCATATACCTAAGTCTCTTCAGTCGAACAGGTTAACAAACACTTTCAATTAATTTTTAATTATGAAAAGTAATATGTTTAAGTATAAATATTATATATAATTTTTCATTAGGAATATAAATACATACAACCTATAAACAGTCTCAGTTACAAAATAGATATAAAGTTAAAATAGCTTTTACTTTAACATTCAGTTGCAATAGATCCACAGTTCTTTTAATATCAAATTAATATAAAATAAAATGTTCATCTTCAACACAATTATCTTAACACACAGAGTGTAATACTTAACACACATAATTCTATTTCAAGATGTAAATAAAAACCTTAATGCAAGTATGCTAGCTTCTTTGTATACAATTATATTACTATTTTTTCAGAATTTTTAATGCAGAACTATTAGCATCAAAAGTGCTATTCGTTTACTTTTTCTGTATTATTCAGCCTGCAGGTGCCATTTATTCAGATGCCAAATAAAATTAACTCATTCCTTACCCAATGAATGTCATATTTTAGCATTTTCATTTTATTTTAGAATGATCTGATGAGTTCATTGCTGTTAAAAGATCCTTTATGTTCCTTGTTAATGGAACTTTCTGACTGAATTTCATCACAGTCTTATAAGGAAATTGTTGCTCGTGAAATAAATAAGTAAAAATTCTTGCAGTAGAAGCAAAGACTGCATACATCTTCATCCAGATAACACACATTAAGATTACTGGTTACATTGTGTTCGTACAGATAAGCAGTCTAATATGGTAGTCAGCTGTTTGACAAGTTAATTCCAGGGAGAGAAAGGATGTTCATGTTTACTGATAAACAGGTTACGTTACACATGGGACACTCCCTATTTTGTTACAATCATCTTATTGCACTTTTATAAAAAAAAAAGATATATAATTCTTTATTATAGCCCCTTCATTTCTTGAGCTAAATAATTATTGAAAAAGCAGGATGGTTTAACAAGCTTAATTTATTACTGGTGTGTTTTATGTAATAACTAATTACATACAACAATAAAATAATCATAATAATAATAAATCTACTATTATTATGGATACCCAATATTATTGTCATTTAATATTAGTGTGAATTACTGATTAAAAATGGTTCACAATTATAACATTTTGAAAAGTGATGATGTAATGTGTAATAAAATCTGACATATTACAATACACAAAAAAAATACACAAAATTTTATTTTATAAATATGAATAGTATAGTTCACAAGAGTGTTTGATTTAATTCACAACAGTTCAGTTTAATTATGATTTAGATGTTGTGTATGCAACAAGTGCGTGAAATTAATTTGAAAGAAAAGGCTGTAATTTGATGAAATAGCATTTGATCCTAGAGTATAATTAATTAAGTCAACATTTATATAATCATACGGCAAGTTCCCTATTTATCAGGCCTAAAGCACAAACACTACACCATAGCTACTTTGTTATTTCAGAAGACAAAAACACTCTTTAATTAATAGCATCACATATGTGAAGGATGAAGCATGAATGCAAAACGCATAGGGTGATATATGTGCATTATCCCAGATGTCTTACAGCTCATTTTAAAAATTTATGTATGCAACAGATTTAAATAAATATTTTTTGTAGTATTATTATATAGGTAAATACACAAAGGTTCCTGAACAGAACGGTAAACTATTACACCAAAGGATAGATTGTTCTTTTTTATCATCTACACATTCTTTATTCTAGTTCTCTTTCTTCTTCAATAATGGTTTTAAGGGCATAAATCTGGCCTGGTAGTTTTTATGCTGAGGATTTCAGGACATTTGAACCAGTGTATCCTTGCAAATGTTAGGGGGGCTGTCTTTGGACCAATTCAGAGATTTCTTTTCTCATCTGGCGACTGCACAAGCCTAATGGTCTGAGTGCTTATCTAGTAAAGTTGGACTTTTAATCCCTACCACAAAAAATATTCCAAATGAATAGAATTAAATATAATGTGACTCTAAATATGCAGTGATGCTGTTCTGTTTCATATAATATCTAATATGACAAATGCCAAAGAAATTTAGGTTAATTTTTAAGTTCCAAAAGTATCTTGAAAAATTTATGCTAGATTCGACAATTATAGTGGTTATATGAGCTAGCCTTATATTACACTGAGTACATCTCAGTCGATTCCTGATATGTTGGTTAGGCATTTTTATCGAAGTTTTTATGCCTAATTCATTAATCACTCACAAGCTTAACATGTTTTTGTAATCACCATAATGAATAATAGTGACAGATCAATGAATTCAATTTCTAATCCTATTTTCAAATCTAACGCTTTAATTTGTTACTGTATTCAAGACTCTTTTAGTTTGCTTTCTGGCATGAACATGCATATCACCCAATGTGCATAGGCTTTAATAAAGCTCAGTGAACTGATAATAAATCTTGACTCATTGTTTTAACATTTTAGTTTAATCTACTTTTCCATAATAAAACACTGACACTAGATGGTTTCCTCAAGTTCTTTTCTATATTTTCATCCTTCACTAAAGCTAGTTTATCACTATGAGGTTAGAACACACAATAAATTAATGTTATAACTTATACTTCTGTATGTAGGTTTTTCATTTCTTAAATTTCTTCAAACAAAAGAGCAATGAATTTCATTTGGGATAATATTTTTTAGCTTTTAAACTTCTATCATTGTGGACTGTAAAGTTAACATACTCTCATAACAGAAAATCATGTCAACATGCAACCATTTTAAATGCATGATGCTGGCATATGCATCTCTATGATAATATGCTGTTCTCCCATCTATTACAATTAAGACAGACGTTTATAATCTGATATCAAAGTGCGTATCTTATTAGTAACAATAACTTGAATTTATTAGCTTGCCCAACTCAGTCAGCTTGGCCGTATTTGAAGACCTGATAGGGGGAGTTTGGAATTTCTGAAAAATATAACAAAAAATAACAACAATGAGGATTCATGTCTTGCCATGTGGTTATGACATGAAATATCACAGCTAGATGTGTTTAGTAAATTTGTGCATCTGTATGCTGTCTCCATTATTCTCCAAACATTACTTTTTGCAAATAAATTACTTGTATTTAAATATCTTTTAAATCTTTGACAGTTGGGAAAGATGCTCTTGACAGAGTATAGAAAGCAATTTATCATCATGCACTAGTTTACAAGCATAAAACTCCTTTTAAGTTGGCCAAGAATGTTAAGGATATATCTACAGATAGTTTAATTAATTATATATGAACTGTAATCTGGATAACAAAATAAACTATTTTTAGATTCACTAATATTACATCAGGGCAAGTTGGTTTTTACTTTTTGAAAAACACTTGTAAGAAAAATATACATTACTAGTGATATGCCTTAAAAAGTAACAGCTAAAAATCAGTAATATAAAAACATAAAAATTATCAATACAGCATTTCATTAAAATATGTGTGAAGAAAACTGGTAATTATACTGATTCATAGCATCTATACATTCATAGTATCTGTCTATGCATAAACATAGGTTCAGGCACATTCTTTAGAATAATATAGATGTGAGCATTACACTAAAATTGTTATTTAAAAATCCAAAATAAAATATAAATACATATTTCTTAAATACATATCATTTTTTAAACTAAAATAAATAACTCATTTTAATAAGACAGCTCCTCAATAAATAATTATAAAACTTAACATACATAAAGAATTATACTTAAATCTAGTAAACTATACAGACTTAACTACAAGTAATAAAAACAGTAATCTCCTGAAGTATATACATTTTTTTATTGTAGCTATATTCTCTTTTTTCATCAAAATAATGCATTACACTTGTACCTATGACAGTAAACAATTTTAAACATTAAAAAAAGAAACATAATTTAAAGTAGTCTTTCTTTTGTTTCCATTCTGTTAGAATTCCTATAAACATGAGGCCTATGTCTTACTTACTTCACTGATAAATGGGAATGTTGTCCACAAACTGAATATAATTTTTATAATAGATAGAATTTTCTTACTTTGGGATTTAGTTGTTACTTCTTTTTTTGACATACTTTTATTTTTTTTTAGTTTAGGATCATGTATACTCACTAGTATTTAAAAAATAAAGCAAAAAAAGGTGAAAAAACTAAAAAAATTTCTAAAAGAAAATAACTACTGGGTGGGCCATATAAAATCTGTCTCAACCTTCTGAGTCACAAGATATGTTTGTCGTGTATGGGTATTAGTTGAAGGTCATTGACTAAATCCATTAACTCATTAATTAAGCCTTCAGCCTTCTCCTCCTGTTCAGCGAGTCTGTATTGTTTGTGCGTCATGGTGTATTCAACTGAGCAGCATGTTATCATTGTGGAGGAATATGTTCTAACAACTATAATAAACTTGGTTCATGAAAGGTTACAAGAGAGATATTCTAGCAGTAATATTATGATTCAAGATTTGGTGAAAAAGTGGCAAACAACTAGCTGTGTTACTAATGCAAAGAGAGTGAAGCAACAAACAGTTCGAACTCCAGAAGTTGTTGCTGATATAGTGAATCATGTTAGAAGGGTTCTCACAAGTCAAGATGACCATTAGCCCAAAAACAGGAGTTTCTCGAACATCATGTCGGCATATACTTCACAGTTTACAAATGGAAGCCAATCATGTGTGTTGTGCATGAATTAATATAACATAAGGGCAAATTATTGCCAGTGGCTCTTAGCCAAGGATTTCTTGATCCTTTCTCTTCATTTCAACAGATGAAGTGTGGTTCCATTTATCAGGCTATGTTAATTTTCAAAATATGTGGCATTGGGCTAATCAAAATTAAAATGATTTAAAAATTTGTGTTTGGTGTGCAATTTCTAGAAGTCAGATCATACCAACATCTATTAATAACTGTATGAAGAATTAATACATAACATGATTCCAGAACTTTCTCATGGGTACTTCTAATAAGATGGAGCAACTTGCCACACTTCTGATTGGTCTCTCATTGAAATCCACTGAAATTTTGCAAAGGATAGAACAATCAGTAAGGAATGGTGGCTACTCTTGAGTTCCAGACTTATCGCTGTGCGACTTTTACTTTTGGACTATCTGAAAGGGGTAGCCTAAAAGAATAACCATGGATGTTGGAAGAGTTAAAAGATAACATAAACAAGATATTGCCAGGATTCCAGTTGGAGAACTGCATTGTTTTCCTGAACGTGATTTGATGCACTGAACTTCGTATAGCGGCTGGTGGTAAGCATTTTCAACAGATTTTAAAATTACATTGCAACAATGTAAACATTTATTATTTTAAAGCACTATAATCAAGGATCAATAAATGTAAGAGGGTTGTCTGAAAAGTTTTTAGCCTCAACATGAAGATAGCAGCACTTGTCAACAAAAGTAGGGAATGTATTGGCGCATGCGTTGAAAGGTACTCACTAAAATTTCAGCCATTTTGGACTCTCACCTGTTGCTTCATAATCATTTGAGTAAGTCATTGCGAGTGGTTTTTTGAAAATGGAAAAACTGAATATTGTGATATGATTAAATACCTTTTTTCATTTGAAAGGCAGTACACCTACACAAATTAAAACCAAGTTGGACACTGTTTATGGGGACTCTGTCCCATCATTTGCCAACGTGAAAAGATGGGCAGCTGGGTTTAAACATGGTCATACCAGCTTGGTTGATGATAAGCGTTTGGGATGGATAACAACTGCAAACAGCACCGAAATCATCAAAAAAGTACACCAAATGGTACTGGACGACCAACAAATTAAGGTTAGAGAGATAGCAGAGGCTATGTGCATATAGAAAGAACATGTTTGTCATATATTAACTGAAGAATTGGATATATGTAAGCTATCCGCGTGTTGGGTGCTACATTTGCTCACTTTGGACCAAAGACGCATGAACATTTCCAAGGCCCTGTTGGAGCAGTTTAAGCAAAATGAGTCAGATTTTTGTGTCGATTCATAACTGTAGATGAAACGTGGATCCACCACTACATTTCTGATATGAAACAACAGTCAAAACAGTGGACTGCAAAGGGTGAACCTGCTCTAAAAAAAGCAAAGACAGTTCCACTGGCCAGGAAGATGATGGTGACTGTTTTTTGGGACAGTCACGGAATTTTGTTTATCAATTATCTTCAAAAAGGTAAAACAATAACGGGATAGTATTATGCATTACTTGACAAGCTGAAACCAGAAATTACAAAAAAATGACCACATTTGAAGAAGAAAGTGTTTTTCCATCAGGACAATGCACCTGCTCACACTTCGAGGATCCCTATTTCCCAACAGGTGACATAACTTGAAGGAAAGTTTAGTGAATAGGGATGTCTTGGTCTCTCTCTTGTCTTGACAGGAGAGAGCCCAAGACAAACTGAAAGAGTAACCTCAAAAGGTTACTTCTCACTATAAGTGATCAGGCAACCTAACACATAATAGAGATTTTACTCCAGAGATTTTTGTGGTATAAATGGGTTAATAGGTTTTTCACTTTCAATAATCACTTTTTGGAGCAAATATAATAGTCTTTGCCAGGATATATACTATCATCCTGTTTGTGACAACTTGATAGAATGTGTATATAGTTATGAGTGTAGGTAAAGTATAAAAAAAAGAAAGTTATTATGATGTATATTAATAATGGCTAATACATTTTGTAGCCATGTCAAGAGTTCCATAAAAAATAATATAATACAAATAGACTACTACATTTATTGATTTTACAATGAGTTATAATTAAAAATAAAAACTGATGATAATCTTATAATCAAAAGAATACCTCAACTGATGGGTTCTGTTTTGTTACTCTATCAGAAGATTCAGTTAATAATACAATTGTATTTATTAATCAATAAAACACAATGGAAAAAAACATTCTGTCATAATGACTATCTTAATTCACATAAATCAACTCGTAAGAAAAAGTTATGATATTGACCTTAAAATAATTCAAGAGATTACTGTAGTACAAGAAAAACATATTACTTCTCATTTTTATTACCATTAAAGTATCGTTTTATAGTATCACAATACTCAAGACAATTGAACAGCAGATTTGATGTAATCTAAATTGACATGTTTCAATCACCAGTAGATAAAAAATCTCAACTATTATAAAGCAGTCATCTACAATTTAAAATTCTACTCTACTTATTTTTTATTTTTGTTTAATTTCAAAATTTAATCCCCATTAATTAGAGTAATTTGGATTCTAAAAACACATATTTAATATGTTTCTTTAAAATTAATAAGAAATTCATTTTATGAAATGCATCACATTAACTAAATTATATAATTCCAACATAATAAAATAATAACTAATTGCAGCTGGACTCCAAGTATTAGGTGATAATCAACAGATCAAATAATTTCCTCAATGAAGAATAATTATATCATGTAAATAAAATAAATTAAAATAGAGTAAAGGATACTTGTTCATTTTACATGGACTACTTGACTTTTTTTCAATCTGAAATTTCTTAAGTTATTTATTATAAAATGCATCACTAATTTACAAACTTATTCTACATCTGATAATAGATTAGATAAGATGTTTTTTTCAATTGAATGGATATTAGGATTTCATAAACCACAAAATAGGTAACAGTGGAGTTTCTAAAATATAAAGAAATGGTTTATAATGAGAATATAATAAAATAAGTCATTTTTCATATCCAATTGTAATCATATAAGTTGTGGTAATAAATATTTATTTTTATATAAAAATGTGGAAACACTAATAACTAGTCATCCGTCAGATGATTAGTTATCATTTAACCAATGAATATAGTATGAGTCTAAAAGTTGAGTAAAATATCAACAATTTGAACCATCAAAAATCCAAAGTTCAATTTTTTCTATTCACTGCTTATTTAAGTACATATATTATATACATTTCTAAGATAAAAACCCCTAAAGGTGAAGACAAAGCGAGATCGCAGGGATGGTGAATGGTGTAACTCATGGTGAAGGTTTGCAAAATATAATGAGATGGTCTACAATGATGAATGAGACAACAAGAACATTGGTAATATTTTATTCAATAGTGATAAGACATCAGCAACGAAGTGGTGATTAACAAATTCTAAAGTAACTGCAGATTTGCCACTCATCCAATTAACAGAAAACAGCAAGAATCAGGTGAATATCATCTTTTCATACAAGTTAGAGCAGACAAAATTCCAATCGTACTTGAGAATGACACTAGAAACATTTTTCATTTGCTCAAATCATAGTTTAATGAGTGTGTTGCATATTATATGTAATCTGGACATCAATCTTGTTCTTGATAAAGAAAAATTTCTCTGAAAAGAGTTTGGAAGAGGAAATAACTTTGTATGAACCAATCACACAGCTAGCTTTAGATAGTGGTGATGAAAAATCAACTAGTTTGATTTTTCATCATGCTTAATGTGAAGTCATTGCTAGGCCTCCATACCTTATGTATACCATAAACTGTTCCGCCATGATGCTAACACAACAACATACTCACTGTGTATTTACCGCTAAGTTATAATAATGATTTACAAAGCGATTAAAAACCTGTACTGTGAACTAAACTACTACTACGACCTGCTCATCATGTCCTTACCCTAATATTTACTTCATGAAAACAATTAAACTAAGATAGTGTTTTAATGAATTAGGATATGAACTATTTGGAATATTCCCTTCTATTTTAAGTTGAATCCTGATGTAAACTATATATAAACTGTAAGTATATCAGTTCCTTTATATATACAACATTCTGCTGCCTTACAATTACCTAAGTCATGTAATTGCTGCTTACACTAACCTATACAATTATAGTAACTGCAACTTAAGCCTGAAAGCAGACGTGCAGTAACACTACATATGTAGTAAATTTGATAAATCTTATGTAGCCACTATTTATGAAAAACATGTATTACTTACTGTTGAAGAAAAAGAAATTCAGAAAGTGTAAGTTTTTGTTAAAAAGCTAGATCTGATGGACAGTGACTCCACAGGAATCTACTAGATGAATAAAAAAGAACTAGTAGCATATTAAAGAAGAAACATGAATCAAACTTAAACAGAGGTGATAAGAAAATATTAATGAAATGACTCCTATTTTCTATATAATTTCTGTGTTTGAATATTATAATGAAGAAGGTGAAAAAGATTGATACACAGAAGAGTTCCCTATTTGTAATGGGATAAAATAATTGTAATATAACAAAAAACTTATGCTAGAGAAAATGATTATGATGAAAACATCAGAAACGAAGTGGGTGAAAAAAATTATGAATTTACTCATGCTGAAGCTTTTACTGGGATAGAGACATTGTTTGGTATTATAATGAAATTGAATTGTTCAACTCAACAACTTTTGCACAGAGTGAAAAATCTTAAAATTGTAAAATGCTTAAAATTTGAGGCAAAATATTAGCAATTTTTTTAAAAATAAGTTTTCAGTTATCAAAATAATAATTTTTCAATAGTCTATTTAAAACCATTTTTGTAGTTTTTAAAAATATCTTTTGATAGTCTAATGTATAGTATTTTTAAGCATTTTTTTTTTAATTTATAAAGTTACGAGTACTTAAATTGCAAATTTTTTTTAAGCTAACAAAAAAAAAAAGTAAATACCTTTGTATTTTTTATTTAACTATAATTAATTTAAATTTCTGTTATTCAGTTAATTACAGATGTATTTGTATACTTCATCATGAAAGGTGAAGTATAGTTACTGTAAAATAGTACAGACTTAAGATTAAGAACCTTCTTAAATCTGTACGCAATATTATGTCATCTAAAAAAATTAATGATGTTTTAAATTCAATGCGTACTTAATAAAATTAAATATTACTGTTCCATTGATTAAAATGTGTTTTTTAACAAGGAATTTATCATATCTGGAGTGACAAAAAACACTAATACATAGAAATTCTTAACAGATTTTAAAAATCAGTCATTCGTGGTCATTTTACAACATTAAAATTTGAATGGTAACGTATCAGGATAAAAAAAGTTGATAATATAAGATAACAAACAGCTAAGAAATTTACATATTTTTAAATACAATTATATAAACAAAATCAAAATCCTCTTACTAGAAAAACTTAAATTACTGCCCATATAATGAACAAGCACCATATTACTTTAATATAACATTAGAGTATCATTTTACATTATTTTTAACATTGAACATAAATTACCTGTGTGACATTTATTTCATTATTTAGACAATAATTAAATATATTACCGTATTTTATCCAATTATTACAGGAAATAAAATTTTTTTTGTAACATGAATGGATACATGGCAACAAGGATGACAATTATACAGAGAGAGGTAGAGAGGAACTATATAAAGACATTTAGAGAGGTATTATAGTTTACCATTTAACGTTCAGGTATTTCTTTTTTAATGATATTTATTTATTTATTTTAAAATTGTAAATAACAGTAACAGGTATACACTGATGTCAACACAGAAATAATATTGATTTCATTTCATTATTTCCTGCAAGATAGAAACAACTAATAATAAAAATTATGATACAGTTTTATGAAATCTATTGTAACAATATTATTATTTGAACAGTATCAATACATAAAAAAAAGGTGTTTTTGTCTGGCCTTTGGTAATACTGTAAATCACCCCATTCGGGGTCATTCCCTTGTGGATAGATAATCCCATTTATTTATCCTTTATTCTTTTTTCCTTGCTTCCTCGATTTTATCTACAGTACCATTCTAGCACCTTTCAATAGCCAGTAAGGCAACCGCTGCTTTATTGAGCTATATATATTGTAGAGAATGTCTGTGATACTATCCGAAAGCTTCTTTCCTAACCAGGGTTGCAAAAACAACTTATTGGCTGATATGCCCATCTGGTAAAATCAGATTTCCTGATTCACCAAAAATTTAATCTTATTGTAACAGTTTAAGCAAAAAATTCTTCAATTTACTGGGTTGACTTAGTATTTGTAAGTCATGTGTAACTTTACTGAGTTCTGGGTTAATATATTATAAGAAAATGTAGTTTTATTATACTTAAAAGGAAAAAATTAAGCCAGAAAGTGTCTAAAAAAAGAAAAAAGTTATTTATATAATTATTTAGAGTAATCAAACATTTAGGCGAAAAAAAATGTTTAAAAATTTTAAATCACAGAAAATACATATTTTTAAAATTAACCTATTATAATATCACACATACTTTTAAATAAAAACAAAATATATATTAACATTACTTCTGTATGATGTGGTACCACTTTGATGCGCAGGCAGTGTGACATTTAACTAAAATAAAAATATTCTTTAAACAGATATATAAATACATACATAAACACTAATTAGATCCAACAACCAGTTTGCTCTTCACCAATGCAAACATCAGCAACTTTAACATGATTTTAATCATAATTAAATCACTTATTTGATTTTTACCACATGTATCCAATTTTTGACAATTTTTAACTTTATTATTTCAAATACGCTACAGTAATATCTTCCATTAAAATATATGTTAACTACTGCACCTACACCTAACCTATATTTGTACCTACTGAAATTACATCTGCTTGAGAAACCACTCATATCCAGGATATGTTTCTTTATTATTAAACTAACACAATCAGCTGATGTAATTCTAAAATGGTAGTTGGTTTGTAGGTTATGTTAGTGAAGTTTATGAGTTGTGCTGTCTGAATAAGTATACTTTGAAGGTTTATTGAGTAATCAAGCTTGTAACTATTTTTTTTAATTTTTATAATAATATCATCCATATTGGGCACTGAGAAAGAGGTTGCTTTATGACAGAGAAGGGAACAAAAAATGTTAAATACAAAAATGAAATAGTGAAGGAACTTAAAAGTTAAAGGGTTAGACTACTTCAGTTATAAAGGTAAATTGGTTAAAAGTAAGAAAAGAGGTGAAAAGTGTAATTATGTGGCAAAATGTTTTGGCAGAGTAAGCAAGGGTGACATTAACAAAATAAATGAAAAGTTTTATTTGTTTAATAGCGAAAATGAGTAAGATTCATACTTGCAAAGTTTAATTACTGTTCACAATGTTAAATGGTGAAGGCCTAGTAATAATCTAGTTGTAAAGCCAAAAAGTAATTTATTTAATTACTGTGTATCATGTAGTTTATATGCTTATCTAATTTACAAGAGAGGTTTTGCATTTATCCTTGGTATTAGTGATAATCATACCAGAATCAATCTATTAATGTAAACGAGAGAAGAATAGGCCTGGAAATAACCTGGTGAAACTGTAAAAATGATACTCGATCACATGCAATTATTTCCTGTAAAAGAAGCTCGATATACTGTACATATATAAAATTATTTAAGTGAACAACTTAATGTTAAGCTCATGCACAAAGCTTATATAGAACTTCACCCTGATTCTGCTGTCAAATAAAACTATTATCGCATTTTAAAAAAAAATTGTAATCTTTCTTTTGGAAAGCCCCAGGTTGACACACGTATTACCTGTGAAGAGCTCTTAGTAAAAATAAAGAATGGTAGATTAAATATGATACTGTGCAAAGATGTTAGCGTGTATTTGAGAACCATCCTTGACTATCTACACCAAAGAAAAATAACAGTGAGTGTGGAGGATGGCAGCCACAGCTTCAACATGTGTGGGGGTACTCCATTGTTCCGTACTGGGGCCCCACCTATGGAACATGGTGTTGGATGGGATGCTTCGGCTTGAGTATCCCAGAGACACGGAGATCGAGACATACACTAACGATTTTGCGCTTCTGGTTTCAGGGGCCGATGAGGAGAAAGTGGAGGAGGTAGGGAACACTGCTATAAGGCTGGCCAGTCAGCGGCTTAACATCAGGCTGCAGCTAGCCCTTGAGAAGACTGCAGTCCTGGCTATGACAGTGGGGAGGAGGCTCAGACGAATCACACTTGAGGTGGATGGTGTCCACATCAGGCAGATGTACCAGACCAAATATCTGGGTATGATATTGCAAAAGAGCACGAACTTTGCTTGACATATCCAGCATACAATAGGAAAGTTTTTTTTTACGGCAAATAATGTACCGTATAAAAAAAAATGACAGATAAAAAAAAAAAGGAAAAAAAACAATGGATTTTCATACTTAAGCAAGATGCCTGAGAGGTCTATAGCGATAATCAGCAAGATCATGCCCGGGAGAGGGTCCCATGGACTTCTACCAGGAGGTTAGTCATGTTGGTGGCCGTCTCAACCATGCTGTATTCTGTGCCCGCATGGAGTGAGGCTGTGCAGACCAAGAAGTATATGCAGCAGTTGGAGGCTGTGCAGTGAAGTGCTTTGCGAATCACAGCAAAATACAGAACAGAGGTATACTCGACAGCATATTTGGGGGAGGCAGCCCGAGTTCTGGCAGGACTGCCTACAGTAAAGCTGGTAATGGAAGAGAGAGTTCGGAGGTGAAGAGGGGTACTGCCACAGGACGAAAGAGCCCACACGATGGAAAAGTGGCAGGACCAATGGGACTGGTTGGAGAAGGGGAGGTGGACCTGGAAGTTGGTGAAGAAGATCGAGCCGTGGCTCCAAAGGAAGCATGGGGAGCTGGGTTATCACTTAACTCAGCTCCTTATGAGCCATGGTAAGTTCAGAGGGACCTCCACAGGGATGGATGATGCAGGGTGTGTCTACTACAGGAAGGTGGGCGCTGCTAAGAAGAGATCTCGGCATAGAACATGGCGAGTGACACTTCGCCCTTAAAAGGTTCCTCTGACTCACCAATAATAAAAAAAAAGATTAAATTTTACTGCTAAAAAAGTAGCAGCGGCAGAAAAAATGGCTCATCTCAGAAGACCAAAGAAGTTTTATATCAAGCTTTCGACAGTTTCTGCTGAACTAAAAAACTTAGACGATTCAGTAGTCTTTTGTATTAATTACATGCAAAACCATGCTGAACCACCCTAACATACTAATTCAAAAATTTTTTTACCTGAGGCAACTTACTTCGAACGTACTCTCAATCCATGATCTTCAAAATGACAAAGCAATTATTTATTTATACGATGAGGGAACAGCAAAAAAAGAAAAAAATGTCAAATGAAGAAACATCCTTTTTGTTTTAAAAGGACTCTTAAAACATTTTAAAGTTAATTTATGTATTATGTCAGATTTTTTCTATTATTCTAATAAAATTAATTATTTTCAAAACTATTTTACATTATTTCAACCCAGTATACCATTTATTTTAGAACAACCCTAATCCAACCTAATTTTAAAAATTTATATCAAGTTACAAAACATAAAAGATATCTTTTTAATATATTTCATTATACTTAGATAACATCAAATTTTTAATTTTACTTCTACTTAGGACAGAATATAGATTTTTCCAGTCTACCAACAATTTATATTTTTGGATGTGTGTGGTTTCTAAAATAAGTGATTCAATTTCACTCAAAATCAAATCAAGAAAGAGAACATAATTTAAATAAATCAATTTTGCCCAAATAAATAACAAATTTACAAATATTTTATTTTATCTTAGAAATCTTAAGTGTCATCAACTGCAGCGATCATAAACCAAACCATAAATGTTAATGTCCAGAAAAGGAAAGAACTTAGCAATGCTTAATTTCAGCTATATAATGTAACCCAATTATTAAACTATTCTAACTACTGAAATTAAAAATATTAAGCAGGTCTCTTTTATAATTAAATCTTTACATAACAACCTTTTTTATTTAAAATAATGCTACTCTGAGATATTGTGAAATTATCACTAATAAGAGTATGCAGCTTACTGTCATAATGAAGAAACCTTTTATATATCACAAATATTTGTTGATCATTCCTTTTATCTCATAAAAAAAGAAAAGTAGAATTTGTAAGAATTTATGCCTTTTTCCTACAGAATTACGGAGTTGTATTTTTTTTTTTAATAATAATAAAGCCATGATAAAAAATTAAAAATTCACATAAAATAATTAAAAGTAATTTTTAATATTTTTGTAAGAGTTAAACTAATTTATATAATTATCTATGACTTTCACATTGAAAGTTAATATACTGGTGTTGAAAAGTTTAAATTACAGATTAAAAATTACAATTTTAAAACATATTTTTCTGATTTCATTATAACAAATTTTATTCCGCAATTTACAACTACAATTAAATCAAAACGGTAAAAGAAGGAATAGTTTGGTAGCAATTCTTGTATTTTATGTAGATATTCATATCATAAGAATAGATAATTATTTACATACAAGCCAAAAACAGGATTTCCTTAACTAACATTAACTCACTGATTAATTATTAGTATATAATAGATTTAAAAAAAAAAATATTTATTTATTTTATCATGATCATGTTCATATATGAAATAATTAAAGTTCCCATATATAAATCTATCATTCATCACATGCAGGAAATTCTGAAATGAAATATAGATACAATATATAAAACATACAAATGGTATTTATAATTTTTTAATCTGACAATCAAGTAAAATTAAAAACATTAAAATATATCTTTTACACCAAACATTAAAAAAAATAAAAATAAAAAAGGATGCAATAAATAAATCAATCATGTATCAGCATTTTCGGATGATTCTGGTAATTTAATAAACGGCAAATCACTTCCACTCCACATCGAATATAAATGAGAACGTTGTCCGTGGGTCAGCTCCTACCAAACATATTGAAAGATAAAAAAAGAAAAAAAACAAAAAATATATATATATATATATATGAGGTGTGATCAAAAAATACGGTGAATAATTTTTTATTAAAAAAAGTAATAAGGTTATATAGAATTCGATTTAATCTCCTTCAAAGTACTGTCCTGGCTAGCAATACACTTATCCCAACGATGACTCCATGACTGGAGGCATTTCTGGAAGGCGTCTTTCAGAAGGGCTTTCAGCTGCTCGATCGTGGCCCTCTCAATGTCAGCAATGGTGTCAAAACGTATTCCTTTAAGCACAGTTTTAATTTTTGGGAAGAGCCAAAGGTCGCATGGTGCTAAATCCGGTGAGTATGGCGGATGTGGACAGACAGGAACACTTTTTTTGGCCAAAAACTCGCGAATGAGAAGCGAGGTGTGACACGGCGCGTTTTCGTGTGAAG
The DNA here is from genome assembly GCF_047948215.1 of Lycorma delicatula. Taxonomy (NCBI): domain Eukaryota; kingdom Metazoa; phylum Arthropoda; class Insecta; order Hemiptera; family Fulgoridae; genus Lycorma; species Lycorma delicatula. The sequence continues at coordinate 66,347,317 of NC_134462.1, forward strand.
AAGGAAGCCATTGGTCCATTTTTCTGGTCGCTTTCTTCATAGTTAGTTTCGCAAACGTTGCAGTACACCCTTATAAAATTCAGAGTTTACAGTTGTTCCCCTTGGAACAAACTCTGATCGCACTATGCCCTCTCTATCGAAAAAAACAACGAGCATGACCTTGATGTTGGATTTTGACTGACGTGCCTTTTTAGGGCGAGATGAACTGGTTTTCCATTGGGAACTCTGCATTTTGGTCTCAGGGTCATAGCCATGACCCAATTTCATCTCCAGTTACAATTTTGGCCATGAAGTCTGGATCTGCATGAAGACGACCCTTCAACTCCGTGCAAATTGACACACGATCTTCCTTCTGTTCATCACTCAAAAGTCTGGGAACAAATTTTGCACTCACTCGTCTCATTTGCAATTCATTAGTTAAAATGCTTTGAACAGATCTGTACGAGATGTTAAGGTCTTCCGATGGCTCTCGAATAGTCATTCGCCTGTTTGAATGAACCATTGTTTCCACTTTTTGCACATTTTCAACTGTTTTTGAGGTTACTGGACGTCCCACATGCTGCTCGTCTTCAACAGACTCATTTCCGTTTTTAAATCGTTCATACCACTTGTACACAGTCTTCAAAGTTACCACATTATCGCCGTACACCGATTCTAACATTTCGTGAGCTTCTTTGGCACTCTTTTGCAACTTAAAACAAAACTTAATGTTAATGCGTTGTTCAAAATCCATGTTGCACGACAGACACAATAAACACAACCTCACTCTAGCGGCTCTGGCAGCTGACTGGCAAGCTCGAACGCGTTACAACTTGTCCCTGCCTGTCTCAGTTGATCACACAATTGGACAAATTACAGCATATGGATGTAGCGTCGGCAGTTGCCGCTATAAAAATTCATTCACTATATTTTTTTATCACACCTCATATATGTGAGTGTGTGTGTGATTAATGTCATTCAATTCTTGTCATTAAATATTAAAATCATATATGTAACTTATGAAACAATAAATAGATTCAATAATTCATAAAGAAAAACTAATTCTTTACCAGTCTTCATTAATGCTACTAAAAAAATTACAACTAATAAAAGTATTATATCATTTTAAAATATTCCATTCTAAAATGTAAATAAATCAGAATGTCCATATATACATTTGTTTGTAACTGTTAACAATTGTTTAAAACTAAAGAATTACTGGACTGATCTGAATAATTCTTTTACAACTATTTTCATTAATTTTGAAAATGATTTTAAGTGTATATTTATTCAGAAATTCCATTAGATCAGGGGAGAAGTAAGCCTTTATCAGAGAGCAAATCATGTAACAGTTTCATTTTTCTTGGAGTAAAGTTATGTTTAATTAGAAGGAAAGGATTTTGCTTCAATGGGCTTGTTTATTTTGATTTGTATTCATTGTCTCAGTTTGTATAATAGATTACAAATAGACAGCATAACCTATTTAATCAACTTTTCAGAATAATTTATCTTAACAAGACATAAAAATTTAAAAATGTGTTACTTTTTGCAATGGAAAAACAAACAAGATAAAATGTACAAACAGAAACAATTTGAAACAGCTTTTCTATGAAATTTTTTGTTCATTTTGAATGTAGAATTTTATCCTCTTTTTTGAAAAACCTGTCTTTATAATTTATACACAGGGGATGCACTTACATAATAAAAATTAACCTAAGAGAATTGTAACAACACTCATAATTTTTTTTTTAATTTCACCTAGTGTTTTCTTTCTGCATATTCTGGGTGGGGGTTAAGAATTAAAACAAATTTTCAAATGCAACATTATTGGGGATTTTGACTGACGGTTCCCTTCTGAGTAATAAAATATAATAAAGGAAACACTACACAATAGTTTTGCTTGAGAATATGTGTATATATGTTTGTATATACAAACATATGGCATATAGCATTGTGTATGTTGTGTATATATGTGTATATACAAATGTGAAATTACAATCAGATTTATTTATTTATCCATTAATTACAATATCCACCGAACAAGGAAAGGTCCTAGGATAATGACATTTTTCAGGGAGTTTTTTTGAAGTTGTAGGCATCTACTAATACATCATTCTACAAATTCTACCTGAAAAAGTAAAAATAGTAGAAGTTAAGTGAGTTAATTCTCCAATATCCCAAAGAGAAAAAAACAATTTTATAAGTGCCCAAAAAATGAAATTTTTTACATTTTTATTTGCTTCATTAATATTCTGCTGGAATAAATCAAATTACAAATCCAAAAAAATCTTACAGGTGTTCAGATTCCCGAATAAGATTCATAAATTTCTATATATTTATGTTTGGTTGAATGTTAAATTTTGGAGTAATTGTTATTCACTGGTATGTAGGAAAAATACAAAGGTTAAAATAGAAAACACTTAGAAGAACCTTAAACATTTTTAAGAGGATTCAATCATAAATCTATCCAAATTAAGACTCAGCCTCTTTCACTAAATCATAGAAGTGACAACAGCAAAATTCTGTACTAATAGGCTAATTAATTCTATTTCACAATCTTTTTTATTGATATTTTTGTTATTTTGGATAAAAATAAGTTAGTGATGTTATATTATAGCAATGCTATTTCTTGAATTATTGTTTAGCAAGAGCTATTTACATTATAATACTTTGCCTGTTAAGTATTGAAAAAGTAAAAACAAAAGATTTATAGATTTTTTTTACTTCCTTATACAAAGTAAAGGAAATATTGTGATTGTGTGAAAAACTTAGATTTTCAGATTTCAACGGAAATATCCATTTTGACCATCTCTGAATCCGTTTTGACTAGTTTTGGTGTGACATCTATACATACATATATATGTACATATCTCGCATAACTCAGAAATGATTGGCTGCAGAATGTTGAAATTTTGGATTTAGGACTGTCGTAAGATCTAGTTGTGTACCTCCTCTTTTGATTGCAATCCCCTGAACCAAAAGTGTCCAAAAAAGCACAAAATGCAATTTTTGTTTATTTTGAACTTTTTCTTAACTTTTCAACAATGTATCGTAAGTGGTACTTATTTTCATTGATTCCAGAGTTATAGCCAAATGAAATTTTAATTAATGAAATATTTGGATCTATAAGGGGATGACACATTGGTTCGAATCAGACTTGATCTCCTTTTTTATTTTTTAATTCTTTTCTTTAATTTATTTTTTTAACATTTAAAAAAAAAATTAAATATATTGATTTATTAATGATTATTAACCTGTGATTGTAAAATGATTTTTACAATAAATAATTATTCAATATATAGGGTATATGTAATAGAGTTTGTGAAACATCAGATTATTTAATATTAATTGAAATTATAATTTAGAATTGTATTATTTTTGGATTTTTTAGTTTAATCTATGTCTAAATTTCTTTAATTATTCAGGAATTTCTGTTTAATTTTATTTACATTAAAATTGACTACAGAGTGACTGAAAAATAGACCCTTACAAGAACAATATATACAAGCCCGATTTTTAATAAATTGCAAAATTTCTTATCTTTTAGTACATTACTCTTCCGATATTGTCTGACAATATTCTCCCTAGCATGGAATTAATCATCATTTTGTTTACTTGATTTTTGTTGCCAATCATTTAATTGATCTTTGGTTTGATATAATTCTTCTGATCTTAATTTGTGCACAGGTTCTCTAGTTTTAAAATTTTCTCTCTCTTTATATTCATCATCTTCTCTTAATCTTTTTATTCTTTCCTTGGTCTTAATGTTTTCTTCTTCTTTATATTTATGATCTTCTGTTAATCTTTTTATTATTTCTTTGGTTTTAACATTTTCTTTCTCTTTATTATCTCCTCTTAATTTTTTTATTCTTTCCTCGTTGTTAACATTTTCTTCCTCTTCACATTCATCTTCTTGTAATTTTTTTTTTGAGATATATTTCTTCACATTATCTTTTTTCCTGTACAATTGTTTCTTTTTCATTTTTGATTATTCACCAAATAATCCAAAAATAAAAACTCAATATTTTACACCGTAAGATCGAAATTAACATTCGTAACCAGTATACAAGAGTTCACTAAATGGAATAGTTTAATTATTATTAACTTGTATTTATACGACACACCAGAAATATGAAACTTGTTAATCAGCAACTCATGAAGACATGAATAATACTGATCTAGTAATACGAGTAATAAAGGGACTTTTACTCTATCCTAATATTTCATGTAATTGTATAACTATTCAAACATCAAATATTTATACAGTTGTATAAATATTTGATATTAATAAAAACTAATATTTCAGTAATTGTGTAACTGTCCAGTTTATTAAAGAATTTGAGGATTGTATCTCACTTTCAAATGAAATTAGTTTAAATGAAGTGCAGCAAAAAATGTGTATATGTAATTTAATAGGTGTACAAGGAAGTCTGTAGTGTCCACATTAGATTTTTTACATGGAGAAAATGTATTTTTAGAATAAAATTGAAAATTTATAATAATTAGGAAATACACCAAGAGGTCCTAAGGGTACTTCTTAGTTGTTAGAGCATTTAATACTAAATGTACCAAAAAGAAACAAATCAAGTAAGGCTCAAAAATTAACCTAGTACACTTACAGTAAAAAATGCCTATCAATAAACAGAAAAATAAGACATTAAAACACAGTTATAAAACCAGAAGTCACTTATGCAGCAGAAACACTCTTCCACCTGAATGAACAATCAGACAGACTGACTCCAGAAAATCAAAAGAAGAATTGGAAGAACCTCCATACATAAAAGTACCAGAAAGAAGAGCAGAGGTGGATTGTGCCCAACAAAGTCACATACAAAGAGTTAGAACCCATCACTGATACCATGCATAAGAGGAGACTAGGATTCTTTAGACATATTATGAGGATACCAGATTATAGACTTCTGAAATAGGTAGTACAGTACAATATCGACATGAAATTCCAAGACAGGATGCAGATGGATCGAAGAAATAAGAGAAGATCTGAACAAAATTGGCTTTATACTAGAAGACACCACAGATAATATAAAATTAAACAATAAAATCAAGAACAAAAACACTCATTTCACACTCACAAGAAAAAACTCAAAACACAAACATTTTCAATGCTAAAAAGGGTACAAAGCTCAGAACATATGAAAAAATACTGGGTGGACCACAAGGTCCAAGCAGTCCCACTGAAGAAACTTGGATAATGAACTGACTAGTGATTCTATGCAGTCATAAAAGATAATAATAATAATAATAATAGTAATTAGGAAATATAAAAAAGTTATTAAATATTATATAGAACATATCTTGTTGGTGACTTATAAAAACTTTTTATTTGAATATGTAAAAAAACATTATAATTTGAAATAAGAGAAGTTCTACAGTGGCAATATTCTGGACTAGACAAGCATTCCTTCAACAATCTTTTTTTTATTTACTTTTTTAATTCCTAGTGGGATTACTTAATTCCTTGTTTTCTTTTGCACATACACTTTTCACTGAGATTAGGTTTTTACAATCAACAGCCGTTACATGAACATTTTCAAAACATTGTCATAATTATCAAATAAAGACATTATTGATTATTGAAAAGTGTGATCAACCAAAACTAAAAATAACAAAGAATATATCACATAGGCTTCAGAACTTCTAGACATACAGCTATTAAAGAAAAAACTGAATGTAAATTTTTTCATACTTGCTTTTTAAAATTCACCATATCTACAAAAAATTGACAATTGCTATTTGCAAGATAACAAGTATTTTTAAAAAAAACCTGAAAGGAGAGTCAATCTAGGTGGCCCTACATAACTGTTAATTAATTCAGCCTCGTTAATATTTATTATCCAGATCATCCTCCATCACCTAGAAAGTTAACACAGTCTAGAAGGAAATTCTAGCATCTTAGAAATGAAGACGTTCTCAAGTATTTTTTTAATCTTTTATGAAAAATAAACATTTATAATAATAATTAAAAAAAAAAACTGTAGCAATCATGGACGATATGCTTTTATTACTTTAATAATTTTATCAAAATTTTCAATTTGTTCTTTTAATATACCTCAGAAGCTGATCCAGAAGTGGATCGGCTATGGATGGAATAGCACGATGATGAATCAGTCGAAGAGCTGCTTTTGCGAGACGCCAGCGTCCCTGTATCTAAATCATCTTCCAAACATCCCCACCTGCATTAAATCAATCATTTTTTTTTTTATACTTAATAAATTATTTTGATAAAAGTACATTATTTTTATTATGATTATATCATCTTATGATAACCTGTGAACTAAATTATAATTTGGTAATTTTCCAGTACAGTTCCTGGTTAACCAGTCCAAGAAAGAATTATTATTGTTAAACATGAATAATCAAGTAAAAACAATTATAATATAGGCATTCAAATGTACTTAATTTCACTAAAAATTTTGCTTCTTGATTAAAAATACACCTTTAATGTAACAAATAATCCATACATTGATCTCAATAAATTATTTTCAAAATTTCTTTAATAATGATCTTTTTTTCAATAAACCTTACAAAAAATTACACAACAAAATGCCACTCCAGATCAATGACAAAAAAGAAATAAAATGATTCCGTCTATAACTTAAGTTGTCCCATGAGGAAACAAACTTCAGGAATGCATTCCATTTGACAAAATAAGGGAATAACTTTATATAAAAAAAATCCAGAAACTTTTTTTCCAGTTAAGGCTGCCATACTGTTTTACTGTAACTTCTATAAATGCCATAAATATTTCATTTCTGTGAATGAAAATTACAGAAAAATTATGCAGTCTAAGTGAATTTGACAAGAAAAATTAAAAATTTGGTTCCAAGGAAGAATTTCTGTTCCATCAATAAAAAAATGTAACATTAACATCTGTAAAGAATTAAAAACAAACAGTTTTTAAAAGAATAAATTTTTATAGATGTGGAAAAACAACCAAGAAAGGAATAAACTTCAACCATTAAAGTATTATTATTAATTTAATCGTGTTTCTGTAGTATTATTTTTAGCTAACAGTGAAACATCAGTAACACAGTATTATTATTATTATTAACAACAACACTGTTTATATTTATTTTCAGCAACTTACACTCGCGGAGAAAGCACGGAGAATCTTATCACCACTTATTGTATCACCAATCTTTTCATAAAACTTGATGCATCGTGTTCAAACATGTTTTAGTTATGAACACTTAACAAAGCTAAATGTATTGTTAGATCCAGTTCAATATTCTAAAAATATACTGACATATAAATTATCTTACCAACTACCACGGGGAGTGAAACTACCTCTAGGTGAGTGTTCTGCACCTGAACCAGATCCTCCATCAGCTGCTTTAGTTAAAGTGACACCTAACAAAAAAAAAAAGAATAACATAAATAAGAATTTTTGGTACTTACGTATTAACGCCACCGCAGCTACAGCTTTATTTAAAAACAAAGTAATCAATTGGAATTCAGTGGAAAATAGAGTTTAATATAGATTCAAAACAGTCTCTTTATTAATTTTAATAAATGGTTATTTATATTTATTTATTTTATAAATATAATTTAACCAAACTTAACCTACGCTCGCTAACCTTGACTAAATTAACCGGAGTGTTAATAATTGCAATAATTACTGAATTTATTAAATAAATACTCAAAAAATTACGGTGTTAATTAGTCAAGGTTAGCGAGCAAAGCGAGCGTAGGTTAAGTTTGGTTAAATTATATTTATAAAATAAATAAATATAAATAACCATTTACTAAAATTAATAAAGAGACTGTTCTTTTTCCACCGAAATCTGACTGACTACTTTGTTTTTAAATAAAGCTGTAGCTGCAGTGGCGTTAATATGTAAGTACCGAATTATTTTAATGATAATGATAATAAATTTAAATTACATTAATTCAATATTAATCTTTCTTTTTATTGCATTGGACAGAAACTTTACCCACTCCTTGTGGTTTTTCTAAACAATTAATAAAACTTTTGTTTATTCCTATTTGCAGTCTATAATTTACATCTACATATAATCGGTTTTTACAATTTTACTTCCTAATTAGAGCTTTTTTTTTTTGAAGTAAAATAACTATAAGTGAAACCCAATAATCACAAGATGGGAGTTTTATGATGCATTTTAGACTAGATTTCATTACTATTAAGAATGAGTAATATTCTGTAAATGTGGTAGTGTAGTGGTGTTTTTTTTAACACATATGCCAATTCCATTCCAGTGTACTATAAAAATATATAGTTACTGATCAGGCCAATATCTTCTAAAGCCGCTTGCGAGAGACAAAGCATCCTAACCACTTGGCACTCTTTCTACTGACAAGTTTTTTTAACTTCAATCAGTTTCAATAATATTTTTCTTCTCACAATATTATTAATACTCACTTAGGTAAGGTACGCATTATAAACATGATAATGGCTATACAGAAAGGTGTAAAACCTCAATAAATTATAGAGGTAATTCATTCTCTTACCTCTGATTCAAGTTTCTATTTACAGTATTTCAGAAAGGCTTTAAGAATTACTAAATTATTAATAAAATTCTGTTAAAAAGTGGTTAAAAAAATATTCTTGAACGATTATATAAGGTGTTTTCAAAAAATAAAGAGAATTTTTGTCTTTTGTGCAACTGTAAACAACTTCTGATATAACGTTAATACATTCTGAATATAAATTCAGCAACCAAATAAAGTGATGTCATCAAACAACCAAAAAAAAAATTACAGATTGCATTTCTCTTTTGGAACGATTAGAATAATAATAATAATAAAATTAACTCGGTTCATATTAACTAATAATTGCAAGGAAAGAGAGCTAAACAAAGATTTGACATTCTTAAGAAATAATATTTCACAATATTCTAGTGTAGCTATCAAAGTGTAACCATCTTAAATATAACCTTTTTTAAAAGAAGTGTACCGAGTCCTTTTATTCGCTACTTATCTTTTAAATAAAGAGAAATAAAATAATTGAATGGTCTAAGAGAATTTGGAAAACATCATTATTTTACAATCTTAATGGTTTTGTTACATCAAATATTTTGAGTACATACTATAAAATAAAGAATAAGAATTATCATTATAATAATGAAATACAAGTTTAATGAATCTGGATAACCATACACTTTAAACCTCAAACTTTGAATACAGAATGCCCAAAGATCAAAGAAACTAATCTTGACTGTCACTGACTACCTTGATCAATGGTAGCTCTTCTTCTCTCATTTATCCTTATTCCTTTGATCAGTACTGTGGAAGTTTGGCCATCTGCCACCTTTCTGTCAGTAGTATTACTTATAACCAGCTGAAAAAGGAGTTGCTTCTTTATAAGAGTTCACTGGGGAGCAAGCCTCTTTCTGTAGGCTAAGCTAGTACAAAGACTGTTTTCCATCTAGAGGTAGTACAAGCTCTAAATTAATGACTGAGATGTCCAATGGATAAAATCAGGTTTTCTATTTCTTAAAATCTTTTGATTAGGTAATCCAATGTGACAAACAAATATTTGCTGCAGCTGTAAATATACCATTGAAATTATAAATGAAGTTATTATAACCCTTACGCATCAAATGGTGTCACATTTAACACTAATACCTAAATGCAAATTAAAATTTATTAACATCAAGCATAATAATGGATGGTGACTGTTTATTAAATTATATGCTGTTTCTCTAGAAAGAGAATGTCAGAAAGAGCATAATCCAGTATAACCCCATAAATACGAAGGAGAAAAGTGTAAAAAAAAAGAAACAAAAATAAGATCAAATCTATCATATCATTATGCTTAAATTCTTACAATGTCAATTCTTAAATGTCATACAATTATTAAACCAAAAATGATTATTACACTTTTATAATAAACTAAATTTTATTACCTGGCAGTGGTTGGGTAGGAGGTGGGGGTGGTCGGACTGAAAGCAGGGCAATTACATCTTGAAGTTCTTCTTGACTAGCCAAAGCTGTATGCCAAACTGAATCTAAAATTACAGACAGTAATAAAATAATGTATGAACAAATTAAAAATATTTATAGTGAAAATAATTTGAAAATTTTATCAAGCAGATTTCACAAGTTTACAAATAACCATAATTATACTTTAATCAATAATTTACTTAATCTTGTCTTCTAACTAAAACTTAGAGAGAATAGTTGCGTGTAAACCGCCAATAAAGTGTTATAAAGAATTTTAAAGTAAAAAAAAAAAAAAATCTTTTGATAATTACTATTAAATTATTATATTATTGTAAAACAAAAATACATGTAATGTCAGAAAATAAACTGTTCAAACACTAGCTGAAATCACTCTGTTAATGAGAAAATCCATTTATTGAAAAGTTTCATTTCTCTAGTTAGGACATAAAATGTGTCTGGGAGTAAAAAACCTTTTTTTTTTTTTCATTAACTATCTTGGACAGAAAAAGAAAATTAATTTTATTCAAACATACTTTCTAATAAAAACAAAAACAGTTCTAGAAATAAATTAATAACAAACCAGGGGTAGTTGATCGACTGCGATCTCCAGTAGCTCCAGAGGATGGAAGTACCAGCTTCCATGGCATTGACCATCTACGTACAGAAGAATCTCCTGATTTTTCACCGCCAGCAGCAGCTTCAGACCAACGTCGTGCTGGCGGTTGTATAGGAGGTGGGAGACGAGAAGAATAACAACGAGTAACAGCTTCACAGTCTGGTTCTGAATGTGGTGGATAGCACTGACATTCGGCTAAGTGTCCTAAACACTCACAACATGCCATACTGAATTGATACTGTAGTTTAATCATTGTCACTAAGCCGCTACAAACAACCTGCTGCAAAAAAAAATTAAATATTTTAGGAGAATATAAAATATATCTATTAAATAAGAACTTTTAAATAAAAAAGGCAATAACCTATGAATAATTTATTTGTTAACATTTATGCTTTTTTCTTCTTTATAAGTTGAAAATTTCAGTATTTAAATTTTTTTTTGTCTATTCACTAAGCACTTATTAAACTTATCTTAAAATTTTCAATGGACATCTAAAGATGCTGTAGTTCAAAATTTAGTAATCAATATTACGAGGGTGAATCAAATCTAAACAGTAATTTTGCTATTCTACACAGCAAGTAGTCATGAGCTCGATGGCAGAGTGGGGGGGATCAATTTTCAGTGTGTTAGAGAGGGGGAGCCAGCTTGGTTACCTCCTCTTCTCTGTTCTGTTGTCAGAACAGCATGAGTGAGCAAGAGGTTCCATTGTCTGTTGTACAACATATTAATCCTTAAATTTTTAACTAATGAAGGCATTAAGCCTGTGGAAATTTGAACTAATGTAAAGGTACAGTATGGGGATGCTATACTATCCCAGAAGCGAGTGTATAAGTGAGCCAGACAATTTAAGGGTGAGTGAGAAAGTAGAGAGAACAAAAGCCATGATCGACGTCTAAGGTCAAGTCCCACAGCTGACAACATCCATGCTGTGGATGTTGTCAGCTGTGTACCATATCTGGTACCCACAAAAGTGGGCACCAGATATGGGAGTGCTCAATCCATTATCACTGATCACCTTGCTTTAAAAAAATTAATACTTGATGGGTTCCAAGGTTGTTGATCAAAAATCAAAAACAGGTCAGGTTGAAGATCTGCAAGAGGCTTCTCATGATTTTGGCAAGGGGATGATTTTTTTGAGGTGCATTATCACATGTGATGAGACATGGGTCCATCATTACACTATGGAGTCAAAAATAGTGGCAAAGGAAGGATGAGGGCTGCTCAGTGAAGGCCAAAACCCATTTGTCAGCCGGAAAAGTTCTTGGAATGATTTTTTTTTGACTCAAGATTAATTTTCTCTACAATCAATGAACGGTGAATGTGTCTACTATTGAAAGCTGGTACAGTCAACAAAAGCCGCCTACCAAAACAAAATATGAACTTTTAAATCAAAAAGGCAATAACCTATGAATAATTTATTTGTTAACATTTATGCTTTTTTCTTCTTTACAAGTTGAAAATTTCAGTATTTAGAATTTTTTTTTTGTTTATTCGCTAAGCACTTATTAAACTTATCTTAAAATTTTCAATGAACATCTAAATGTGCATTGAGATGTATGCCCATCAGAGATGTCATCCTTCTCCTTGACAATGCCAGACTACACACCATGATTTTGACAAAGGATAATCTCTTAAAGAGATGCCGGCCTCCGCAGCATGAGTGATAGTGTTTCGGCCTTTTATCCAGAGGTCCTGGGTTCGAATCCCAGTCAGGCATAGCATTTTCACACATGCTACAAACCATTCATCTCATCTTCTGAAGCAATAACAAATGGTGGTAGCGTAAAAAAAAATAAAACACTGAGAAACCTTTGACCACCATCCCTACAATCTAGATTTGTCTCCCTGTGACTATTTTTTGTTGTGTCTTTGAAAGAATCACTTGGAGGGGAATGATTTGAAAACAATGATGTGAAGGAGTGCGTGCGCAATTGGTTGACGACTCATCCTCAAACTTTTTATGAACAAGGCATATTCAAGCTTCAAAATTGTTGGCAAAAATGTGATGAAAGTATAAATTGTGTATATTATTATCAACACATTTATAAAAAAAGTTACTAATTATTTGATTCACCATCATATATTATTTTTGGCCTTAACAATAAATTAAAAATGATGTCTTTTTTTAATTATAATATATTTTTTAATTCTAATTAAAATATTGCTTAAATTTGATCCTGCACAGGCACATGTAAATATGACTGGGATATCTATTTTTATTTTGGATTTTCCAGAACCTTTATTTCTAAGATAATATATACAAAATACATTGTATGTATTATGCATAACATATTCAAAATTTATTACACATATTTAAAAAGCATAAAATGGTATACAAATACTTAAGTAAATTTATGCCTATTACTAACCAATAATGTTTTAATGATATTTTAATAATAAATTAGTTATTTCTAGTTGAATATTGTTAAAATAAAATATTTTTTTTTAATTGCATATTTTATTGAAACTTTTATAGTTACTTGGTTTATTGCATTTATTGAAGTTATCAAAAAAGCTTTGAAATCTGTATAAAAAAAAATTAAAAACATAAATACACATTTTAAGTTTAATTATTAATGCATGAATTATAATAAATCTACAAAATTAAAAATATTAATTAAGATTTTTTTTTTGGAGGGTGAAAAACACTTTCACATTATCATTGCCCGTAACAAACACAGTACAATAATACAAAAAAAAACTATAATAATTATTAAATACATGTGCAAGGACTTAAGAAAACAAGATATTTGATAGCACCATCACAGCTTTCTGGAATAACTTGGATGTTAGGTCCTAATTTAAATTTATGCAATGCTGCAAAACATAAACAGTTCATAAGGATGTGGTGCATTGTTAGTTGGCAGTCTCAGCAAACACAAACGGGTGCATCCTTTTGATGCATTAGGTGTCCATGAGTAAGTTTAGTGTGCCCTATTTTCAAACTGCAAATAACAACCTTCTCTCAAAAGTTACTCCTACATGAGAGCTTCATGGAAGCAAGGTTTATTACTGCAGTAATCTAGTCATCTTGCCACTTTCCTAAAAGAGTGTGCTTAACAGAATTAATAAAATCATCTGTAGCAACACGAGTAGTGAAAGATTACATGTGTCTTTAGCAGTGGAATCTGCACTTTCATTACCTAGGATTCCCACATGTCTAGGAATCCAGCAGAAACTCACTTGTGTGTTTGGTTCAACTCAGTGATTTTGGTGATGAGAGGATGTCTACAATACAAATCTTCAAGCTTGGCGTACGCTAAAAATAAGGATATGACTTTATTTTGGGTGAATGATATTCAACCTTATTGGTGGCGTACAGTTCAGCAGTGTAGACACTTGTGATACTACGTAGATTAAACATATAAGTTCTGTCATTAATAACAAAACGGCATTATTGTGTTTCGACCCATCTGTGTATACTACCGTGTCTGTGTTCATCATAGAGAGAAGTTGGTAAAACATTTGTTCAAAGGTGACAGGAGTTGTTTTTTTTTTATTACATGCGGTGAGGATATGAACAGGGAAAAGTTGGGAAAATTGAAGGTGGGTTAAATTTTAAAAAGTGCAGTAAATGCTGGGTACAAACACCCATTGGTGCTGTATAGCATAGATGGTATTTATACCATTGTAAATGACGGGTTTGTGAGGACGGCTTTAAAAATGGGTAATTTGGCTGACCTTTAAGACAGGCAGAGTAGGATGCTAGTACCTGGTCTCATCTATTCCAAAGTGATGGCTCACCGCAATAGACAAGTATGCTTGTGACAGAGCTTATCTAAACCACCGTAGCAAGACGAAGAAAAGCATGATGTATAGCATCCAGCATCTTAAGCACAGTATGATGCACTGAAGAGTAGGCATTGCAACCATAATTCAAATGGTACCAAATTAAATAATAATTAAACTGCAAGATACATGATTAACTGGCTCTCCACTTGTTGTTGCTAAGAACTTATAGCATATCTAGATTTTTAAATACCTTGCTTTTAACTGTTTTATACAAGGGGCATTTAGGTTAATCCAGGACTATTAATTTTTAATAATTATAGAACACACTTATGATAATAAAAAATACTTTTATTTCTCAGTGTAATAAACTGCTACGTTTATCCCGGCATTTCACTAGTGCCTGGATAGCCGCAGTGTAGAAAGATTTGTTGTTACATCGAAACCAAGATAGGACTGACTGCTTCACCTCATTGTTGCTTTTGAAATGATGGCCTTACAGAACAATTTCAAGGACCCGAACAGGCGAAAATTGCTGGGATCGAGGTCTGGAGTGACTGTACGGGCGGGGGGGGGAGATGTGCCAATAACTCCCAGCCAAGATTTTGTAGCATGCGTATTGTGGAGTGGGCTGTACGTGGTTGTGCATTGCCCTGCAAAAACAAAATGTCTTTAGTGATCACACCAGGCTGTTTTTTTCTTGAGAGCATTGTGCGCATGTTTAAGAACTTTGCAGCAGTACTCACTGTTAATATTGACACAGGTAAAAAATTCACGTGAATGATGTCATTTTTATACCAAAAAACTGAGGCCATAACTTTGGTGGCTCCAAACCACCTCAACTGGGATCGTCACTAACTGATGAATCTTCTTTAAAATATTTGCAAAACTTATATGTTTTACTGCAACTAACAGTTTTACCACTGTACTGTGCAAGGAGTCACAAATAAATCTCACCGGGTTTTATGGCTTCATTCACAAGAAATTTCATTACAAAGCACGGTTCCACATATTCATTCACTACATTGGACGCCATGTTCTTTATGACTGATTGTTGTTGTTTAACACTGCTTCATGTCAGCGCGTCATGCAGTAATAGCTGACAGTTGTACTTTACATGTACAACTAACAGAATGTGCAGGAATCTCCATTTACACTCAAGTTCTGGATTGAGTGAACATCCCTTGTATGTTTGACCCACATAAGATGGCTATCAAAATCAAACCTAAAAACTTAGCATCAGGCCAGTCTTGTAGGTGAGAAACGAATATACATTTTGTTTTATCATGTGAGAACATGAAGCCAATGAACTTGAACCAAGCTTCAAGGCGAGATATAGTCTCTCAGCTACAGCTGTTGAACGAAATGTTTTACACACACACGTGTTTCTAAAATGGTGGGCTGGCTATACTTTTTCAGATTCTACTTGTAAAACTAAACAAAAAATATCATTATGAAAAATGGCAATTTTTTGGAAGACCTAACTCTACAATTAAGAGAACATATGTGGTTTCACCACAATGGAGCTCTAGCAAATTTCAGTCAGTTGGTATCAGATTTCCTGCAAAAAAACTTTTGAAAAATGGATAGGCCATGGAGGGCCAGGGCCCTGGACTGCCTAATCACCTGACTTAAACCCTCATACTTCTACCTGAGAGGCCATTTGAAACATATTATTGTTTATTCAACTCAATATTGAGGATCTTCAACAAAGGATCCAAGATGAATTTCAAGAAATTAGGAATACTCCTAGAATTTTTTTGAATGGTTAAGACAATCAGAAAAAGACTGGAGAAATGTGTAATTTCTAATGGTGGACACTTTGAACATCTCTTGTAACTTTTAATAATTGTTAAATATTTGAGTACACCTAATGTTCTACAATAATTAATGTAAGATTATCAGAGATAGTTGTTTTATCTTTTTAATTATTAGGTCTATTATTGTGAAAAAATTATTACTTAATTTGATACTAATTTACAATACTAGAATTAACAATAAATAAAAACAATTAATACTTAATTGAACTGAGCGTAAGTGGAGGAATTAAACTGACAAAAAATTACATCAAGTTTCTGCTATAACTTGGCTATTTGGCAAGCGATTTAAAAAAAATAAAACGTCTTTTTGTTCAAAATAAAAGGCTTAATATTTTAGCAAATAACATAAATTTTGATAAAACTAATATTTATGGAGACATTAACAGATTGAAAAATAAACATGGCCACAATTTTGTAATTTGCGATGGTATTTAAATTCTGATTTTTTCCTAATTTTAAAACTTTATTACCAAGACGCATACAAAATATTAATGTGATTCATCTATCTGAACTTAATATATACATTTTTATATAAAAATAACAAAATGGTGAACGTGGGGAGAACGAGGGAGAAATTATTTTTCCTAAGGACATTTTTTGTTTAGTTTTACAAGTAGAACCCGGAAAAAGTATAGCCAGCCCACCATTTTAGAAACACCCTGTGTGTGTGTGTGTGTGTGTGTGTGTGTATGTGTGTATAATGAAATCATCAACAAATAAGGAACATAAAACAAATGGTTGCACACTTTTTTAGTAATACTGTTGATGGCTATAGCAAACAAGGAGGCACTTAATACATTTGCTTGAGACACTACATTCTCCAAGGTGACGCTATTAGACACAGAATCCCCAACACAAACAAAGAAAGTTCTGTTATTTAAGAAATCCCTAATAAAGGCATGTTGCCCGTGACTCCCCCAATTCTTTAAGGGTGTTTAGAATACCATGTTGCCAGGCAGTGTCATATCCCCTCATGAAATCAAAGAAGAGGACGACAAGGTGCTGGTGGAGCAGAAAAGTGTTTTGGATTAGCTGTTTTCAATGATATCAGATGGTCAATGTAAGATTGTTCTTTGTGGAAATCACACTGATCTGAAGATATAAGGGCACGTTTCTCTAAATACCATTTAAGTTTATGGTTCACCATTCTCTCCATTCTTATCTATCTTTGTACAAAATGAATATCAAGGAGATAGAGCAGTAGTCTGAGAAGCATACTTTATCTTTACTTGGTTTAAGTACTGGTATGACAAAGGTTTCTAACAAACACATTGCACAACACAGTAGAGAACAACACATATTTATGCAATAGGTGTTGTAGCGCCGAATTGGGAAGGTGTGGGAGCATACTAAGATGAATGTTATCAGTCCAGGTGAGGTGTCATGTGAGATTTTAATGTATGTGACAACTGACTGAATGTAAAGAGAGCATTTAACTCTCTGACTGAATCAGTAACTTTTAACAGTAATGTTCCCATTTTATCTTATTTGTCAGAAATTCATAATGTATGATGAAGTTAGGGATACTGAATGAAAACAATCTGGCAAGTTAGTTGCGACTGTAGATGACGTAAGAAGTACTCCTTCAAGAATAAGTCTGAGAATAAATTGTTTCTGTGATCTGCAAATTGATCAAAACTTCTTCCACACAGTGGATGTGGGAGAAGTGCATGAAATGGTGTTTATGTAATTCTTCCATGACTTTCTCCTAGCATCTATGAATACCCAACGACATAAGCTCTAGCCTATACAAATTCATATGTTCATTTGTAGGTATGTAGTCTAATTTATGCAGTGCCTGCCATTTTTTTGGCAATCATCATTCCACCAGGGAATGTAGGGATGTCTTGGGTTTCCTGATGCTTGTGGAATATGTCTATTAGCATTCTTGAGTACCAGGGAAGTAAAAGAGGTAAATTGATCAAGTGTGACCTCGCTAATGTTAGTTTTGCTAGCTGCAACTACTGACTTCTTGTTCATCTTAGTTAGCTCTGAGATAGAGGCTGTGAGAGAAGCAACTTCATTATATAACATCTGTTTTAACTCGCTGCAGGATTTGCATTGTTGATTACCCGCATTTGCAGGGACTTTCTTGATGTAGCAGTGGCAAATGAGATGTCTAGTTTAACCATGTTATGAGAATTTAATGACTTTTTATACTCTCTTTGGATGGCCAGAAAAGATAGCTTCAGCTCTGTATAAATTTTTAGAATTGCCTTTTCTTTAAAAGTTTGGTAATCTCAGGAGAAAGCTGAATGTGATCCACTTCAGTTTGCACACTTTTCATCTTCTTGGCAGTTAGTGTCATTGTGACCTTCTTTCATTGTGACACATATTTGTGTTATAAATATAACACACACATGTGTCATTGTGACACATATTTTAGTTTCCGAAGCAAGATGTTGTGGTGTGGCCATACCCTTAACAGTGAAAAAATCGCTGTGGGTTGGGGATTAAAAGTTGTACTTGAAGTGAAAGGTAATCTACTTCTATTTTCTCCAGTGGTATGGGAAGATTGAATATTAATATAAAGGAAAGTGTAGGTTCTTCCATTCTCCTCAGGCGTTTCATTATTCGCTCTACCTCTATAACACCTTGGGGACAAAGCTCATTTGCTACTTCAGTAATATCAATCTCTAGAAAGTCTCAGCAAAAAATTACTCCACAGCTCATATTTAAGATTTTGTGACATGCTGTAGTTATGTTTATACTGCCCATGTTGGTAAGACGTAAGAGAGATCAACTTTGCTCATCATTAAATATTTCAATTAGTATCAATCCATTTTTTTATTTTATTATGTTCTGCAGTGAACCACACGATCTTGTTACAACTTTGCTGATCAGGAAAGACAAGACCTTGTGAAGGGTCATCTTCCTGATTATTTTGTAAAACTAAGAATCTAATATTTTTAAACTGTAGATGGGATGCATCACAATTTACATTATCTTCCACAGGATTGTTATCCTTGTCAAACAATCTTGATTGAGACCTTTTCACAAGACTACTTTTGTTGTTTTTTTTTATGAATGAACCACCAACCATCTTAGCAATTACTTCAGGACTAGTAATTCTGGTCCAAGTACCCGGGAAATACAGGACCACCTCTGCAGAACCCACACGTACAGAGACTAGAGCTAAATACAACTTGGTTTGTCCAGGTGTCCAGAGGAGATCATTTGAGACTCACTACGCAGAGTCATCTACCCATCTGTATAATAGTTTCCACCTTGGGTTATGGTTGCATTTCATAAGATGTTGCAATGCCACCAAGCGTAAGAGTAAGAAAAAATAGTGTAAGATGTGTTGCAGTGCAATTATCATTATTGAATTGTCAAAATGAAAATGTTTAATTGATATGGGAATGGGAAGAGAGCAAGAACTAGACCAAGGAAAAAGTAATTAGATGAAGTTATGGATGCTATTTTAAGTAGGGGAGATAGTTATTTTTTCTTGAAGGATAAAAAAGGAGCAATTGAGGGACAGAATGAGATAGCGATCTTATTATTTACTCTCTTAGAAATACACTACCAGATTTTATTAAAATAAACTAGTTATTGAAAAGAAAAACTAACCTGGTTAATATCAGCTTGGTCAGCATCGATATCATTTGATATGTGAACTTCCTGTAATGCAGCAACAGTCTGATTTTTGACTAGAGCTGTTGCAGCATTAGTGGCATGGTTTAACTGATCCCACATAAGTTGACATTGAGTTGCTCTAGCCTTACAAGCCGCAGACTGGCAAACAAGTGCACCAAGACAACTTGATAACTGAGCTCCTGTTGCACAAACCCCCTTTAACATCTAAACAAGAATGGATATACTTAAAAATCAAATAAAAAAGAACAAATATCTAATTTTCTATTAAACAATTATATCTTAAAAATCAATCAATCATATCTAAAAGAATTTAAAACTATGTTCAAATTCTAATCAGTTTTGAATTTTAAATAAAAATTAATTATATTACATACTTTTCAATCGGTTATTAGTTCTTGACCTGATTTATTGAGTACTAATCTCTGTTTATTAACTCTTGGCCTATTGACATGAGTATAACATCAACTGAGATGGATTCATATGCACTAAAAGACATAATTAATAATCAGTTCTTTTCAGAATACTATTCCAAAAAACTTGAAGCGTTGATATTAATGAAACAGAAAATGCTACAAGAATATTAGACTAAAAAATTTTCCCTGTAAAAAAAAAAGTAAAGTATTATGAGTTAAATAATTATTAACTTAAAATATGATCACAAAGGATGGTTTATCAATTTCTTATCAGGACTGCTGACATATAACATTTTCATTGCAAAGTCAAGGTCTGAAAACAAAGCGTAGTGATTAAAATGAGAAACGTTTTTTTGAGTTAACAAAAATTGTACACAAATATAGTGTTATAAAATTATTTATAACAGCCTTAAATCATTTCAATATATAGAAGAAATATTTCTACTTTTTAAAACAATAAACAAAATAATATACCGGTAAATTAACTTTGAAATAAAAACAATTAATAAGAGAATTAATGATTTGAATCCTGATCTCATTTTCATTCATTATAAGTATTATAATTATTAAAGATTATATATTAAAAATAAACATTATTACACGTAAAATGAATCTGAGATTTTTTTTGCTCTGTTCAATAATGCATTTTTAAACAAATTTAAGTTTTTTCCAGCATTATTAAACACAATTACAATTTAAAAAAAAAAAAATAATTAAAAACAGCACACCTGTAATTATACTGCCAGAAAATCTTTCTGGAGCAGTTATCTTCATTGATACATTACACTATTGACAACTCATTTTCAAGAGATTAGGAAACTAGTTTGAGGTCAAATAATATGTTTGATACAAATCGTATTTCTTTATAATGAAGGTTGCCAAATTTACAGTTTGTAAATTTCATAATGTTCTATTACATTGTGATTGTAGCTTTCAGTGACAAGTAATAGCCACTTTTATTATTTATTGAGAAATAATTTTATATCAGTCGTATCTACTAAATTACTTAATAATATTAAATGAATTATAATTATTTAATGCCACCATATCACTCAAAATCACCAAATACTAAGTAGAAAATAATAAAAACAGAAATGGAAAAAAGCTGTGGAAAATCAGATCACTCAGGATTTATAAGATTAAATACGTGATCACAAATTTACACTGTTCAAATTGGAAGGAAATTCATATACAGTAACAAAACATATTAAGTGTCAAAAATTCAGAAATTTTAATCCAACTACCATTATTTATAAATAGATAAGAATATCTATCGGAGTTTGGAAATTCTGAGATCAAATTCATCATGTGTTTTTATGTACAATTCATATAAATTTAATTATTTTTCTTCACCATATTCTAAAACTACTATAAATATTTCCTGATGATGAGAAATTATTCATGAAACATGCGATTGGATAAAAAGAAAAAAGTTGCAAGGCAGGTTAAATTAGACATTTATTTACATGTTTTAAAATATGATTAAAAAAGCAACTCTGTATCTATTAAAAATTAGTGAAATAACATCACTGAAGAAGAATCCAAATAACAGGTCTAAAAAAATTTTCTAGATGGACAATTCTATGCAAATTAAGAATTGTTCTCTGTATGAAAAAGTGTTTACATAAATTTTACAATCTTTTTTCAAAAGCTACGAAACTACTAAATGCTATAAATTGAACTATATAACTGATGCTTGCATGTGGTTCTGTTTGCCTACTGCATCATATTAATATGGTATATTAACTACTAATTGAACCAATCATGTTTAACATGACACAATTAATAAATGCATTTGTTTTCATCACGATTAATGATAAAAACACAGTACACTTGAATAAATAAACATCAACTTAATAACTACTACAATTAGATAAAATAATAAGTGAAAAAATATCTATCATTCTGTTGAATTCTCTTGATTTATCATAAACAATATTTTTTTACTTATAAACACTATTTCATAAAAATCTCGATAAAAAAAAATTGTTTCTTTTTATTTAAATAGGGAGATAAATAAAAGTAAAAAATGATTTCCAAATAGTGTACACATCACAAATAGTGTATATATCATATGAATAAATTAAATAAATATTACTAATAATAAACCACACCAATTAAATTGCGAACAAAATATTTTTCATTTAAATCTGAATGATATATTCTAGCTAATCTATAAAATAACTTACCTAAAATGATTCTTAGTTTCTGTGACTTGATTATTGATAAAAATTCTGTCAAAAAATATTATTTGATAAAACATCATAGAAAAATTTTTAATATATGTAGTCTATGAACCAAAATATGTTTTGGATAAAAATAATTACAATTTCTTAAAAAAATATGTTTGAAAATAATCAATCACTATGACTTACAAATATGTCACTATAAATAAACAGATCAACTTAGTCATTCATTCTGTTTATAGTGTTTAAAAAAAATCTGTTGTGAACACCACATGAATTCCTTGTACGCCTATTAAATTACATAAAACTTTATTTCATTAATAACTTCTGATATTTTTTCATAATTTCATTTTTTTATTGTTTATTTTGAATTATTTATGTAAAGATTTTTTTACAATTAGAAGGTAATAATTATTAATAAATCAATACAATAAATGTTAAAAAAAAAGTAGTGAAGTCTGATTCGAATCGATGTGCCTTCCCTTATAAGATCCAAATATTTCATTAATTAAAATTTCATTTGTCTATAACTCTGGAACCAATGAATATAACTACCACTTATGATATCAAAAGTCCAAAATCCAATTTTTTTTCATCCTATGTCTAATCATTTTTGAGTTACTGAGATATATATGCATATACAGATGTCACACTGAAACTAGTCAAAATGGATTCAGGGATGGTCAAATGCTTATTTCTGCTGAAATCTGAAAATCAATATTTATCACTATCACAATACTACCTTTACTACATTACAAGGAATTAAAAACTGAAGCAGTCCTGTTTGTTGTGTGAAAATTTCCTGTTTTATTTTGAAGAATAATATAAAAAAGAGACTGATTCAACTGTTTTTTAGTTACCCAGTGTTGCAATTGAATGATATTCTTAAGTTTATGTGTCCCAAGATGTATTGAAAATATCTTTAGTGGAGAATCAATTTGCCAATGAAAATGAGCAAGTTAATAAACCTCTAATGAACAACAGCAAAAGCAATTAAACCAGTGTTTCTGAACCTTTCAGTAACCTTTCAGCAAACCTAATAAACTTAAAGACATTTGGAAACACTTCATAATGAGTACGTTCACAAACTCAGAAAATTCTTTGAATTAAAATTAAAATCATATGAAAAGCAACCATCATTTTAAAAAAAAATTTTGTGAGTGAAAAAATTTACTTCCTCTTACAAAGTTTCATATAAAAGAGCCAGATGTAAAAAGCCTCATAGCATTGGTGAAGAGCTTATTTTGCCAGTTGCAATTAAGATTGTAGAAACTATGTTTGGAGATAATTTTGCCAAACAATTGCAGTCCATACCCTATCAAATGATACTGTTGCCGGTCGAATTGGTGAAAGGCTGAAGATGTACAGCATCAGATTTTCGGGAAGTTACATGACAAATTGTTTTCAATTCAGGTTGATGAAGCAACAGATAGAAAAAAAGTTGCTCATTTCATTGCCTAAGTTCAATTTTGTGATAATATGTCAGCAGTAGAACTATTTTTCTACAAACCAATAGCACTCAAAGCAACAGCACTTGCATTATTTGCTATCTTAAATGATTTTATAAACTAGGCAAACTTACAGTGAAAAAATGGTGCTCATTCAATGTCTGGAAAATTTCAAAATATATAAGAAATTGTGAAACAAAAATTTCTAGTATGTCTGGACAAATTGCATGATTCACAGGGAAGGTCTGGCTTCCAAAGAAATGAGTCCTGGTCTGAATATTGTGTTAACAACAGTTGTAACTGTAGTAAATTATATAAAAATGCGACCCCTAAAATCAAGAATATTTTCTGCACTTTGTAAAGACATGGGTGCCGTATATTCAGCATTACTATTTTATTACGAGGCAAGATATCACATTGGAAATTTTTGCAACATGTTTATGAATTAAAGAGATGAAATCGCCATTTTTCTAGAAGAGGAAAACCGACTGGAAGCCGAGAAGTTTCAAATGGTTTATTTGTAATGGAATTGAGCTACTTGGTCAACATATCCAAAAAATTAAATACCTTGAATCTAACTCCAAGGAGCAAATAAACACATGATGGATACAAGTGATAACTTAAAGCAAAAAACCTAGAAATGTTCATAAATGTGGATGAATGTGTTAAAACTTACAAGGCTGAAGATGAACAGGTGAAAGTCATTTTTGTAACCACTGAAAATCATTTAGCCATGCTGGCAAAGAATTTAAAAAAGTATTTTCTTGCCGACGACAATTTGGTAGCACGTTATGAGTGGATTGGGGATCCATTTCAAAATACTCCTGAAGGGCTCTTGACTGCCAAAGAAGAAATCGTCAGACTTCATGGCAAATGGCGAAATAAAAAGACAATTTAGTAATAAATCACCCTTTGAATTTTGGGCAGGGTTGGAAGTTGAGTTTTCTGCACTGAAAACAAGAGCATCTCTTATACTATTACCATTTTCAACATACTACCTTTCTTTGTGAAATTATTTTCTGCGGTGATTGCTTTGAAGACAAAATATAGAAAAAGAATTCAGAGTGTCTCTAATATTAAACCTTCCTTTGAAAAACTCTGTCTGCAAGACAGGCCCAGGGAGTCAATAATAATTATTAAACTTTTTTTAAATTTATTATTGATTAAATTAATTAATTAAATACATTGTGCAGTACTAATACAATCCTTTATAAATGTATTATGTCAGAAAGTATTTTGTTTTGCTTTCCTTTCAGTAAATTAAGAAATTATTTTAATAATTTTTTTTTTTTTATATGCTCGTGTCCCCATTTAGTGTTATTATGCCCCCCTCCCCCTAGGGGGACATACCCCACAGGTAGAGAAACATTGAATTAAATAATAAAATAAAATAATAAATTCCTTAGGAAAAAATAAGTATATGTGATGCATTTTTGTCATAACAAAACACACAAAATGACAATTTACTTTTTGAATACATATCTCCTCAAAAACTAAATAAAGTTCTAGCAATAATATCAGCTGATACCGAAGTGAAAACACTATTTACTGATGATGGCTGAAAATGATTTGAAGTAAACGTTGAAAAAGTGATGGATGTATGTATAAATAAATTAAATTTGGTTTAGCTTGTGTTTTAAAAGGTTTTAGTTTCTAGTACTGTACAATTCCAATGAAACAATGGAATAAATAGTTTCCATAATTATAAACATTTCTTTTGCATACCACTTTTACACATAAAATATAGAAAAGGGTATGTAAAACATTTATATATTAGCTTTAGTCATAAAAAAATTCAGTATATAAATTATCTCTTAATTAAAAAAAAATTCTCTTTTTTATCACTTGAAAGTGAGTATCCAGAGGTTATCTGAGATTTCACTTACTTGACATTTAGCCTGATCCCACTACTTCTGATTAAAAATTCTATACAGTACTTAAATAATGAAAACATTTTTTTATTGGAAGGAAATAAAATATTAACCTCCATAAATGCAAGCCAACCACTCATACAATCAGTTACTTCTTTCGATGAAGCATGGAGAGCAGCTATATTGGCAACACATTCTTGAATCTCAGGATTTTCTGACATACTGACAAGTCTGTAATAAAAGTAGAATTTTAAATAAGCATCTTGAAAAATTACATAAATTTATTATGCACTATTTAAGAAATTTATATAACATTAAAACTAAAGTACTATGGAAGCAAGGGAACCAAAACTTAAAAACTAGAAATTTTCAAAACAAAACAAAGAGAGCAAATAGCAGAAGGAATACTTATCTGGCATTCAAAAACTTAACAGAAATTAAACACAAATAAAATGTATAAACGGGTTTGTGGTTTGATTAGAATGAATGGTAAAAAATATGTGTTTTCTAAAATAGAAGAGGGAATTAAGCAAAGAGGCAGTTTGAATTCATTTTATAAAATAAATAAATCAAATTATAGTTATAAAATAAATCAAATTAAAAAATTCAAGTTCAGCTTATGTGTACAATCACTGGTAAACAAACGCGACATTCTAATAATTAATAATATAGATATGAAACTTTTAATTAAAAATATAATATTAGGAAGAAAACTTGTAGGAAGATCAAGAAAAATATGTTTGTATACAGGGCGATCTAAAAAGGAAGAGAGATGAAGAAAATGTTTGAGATAGTATAGTGAAGAGACAACAGAAATCCATGAACTATGACTTCTTGATACTAACTGGATAAAATGAAAGGATGTTCAGGTTATAAAATATTAACACTGTATTTAGCAACAACAATTATTAAAAACATTACATCTGGTGGTTTAAAGAGAAAAAAGTGGGTGTATGTTTCCAGAAGATATTTTTAGACCTATTGTGAGCAGTTTCCTTATTGTGTTGCAGGTGGTGCTGTTATGGCAAAATACAGGGTGAGCAATATAAAACCAAACCCATAACGTAACTGCTGCAGAATAGGTAGGTTATGTTGGAATGAAATTTTATGAATGATATGGATAAATTAAATAATAACAACATAAAACGTAATTTAAATGTTGCATTTATTTACCTTATTGTTATAAAAGATGTTCAAAATGACCAACCTGGGCATTAATGCACTTTTGTGCTTGATTTATCATACTGAGAGTTTTCAGACGCAAAACATCAACTGCATTAATTTCTCGTTGAATGTTCACCTTCAGTTCATCCATATTGTGGGGATTAGATGCCATTTTTTAACTAAATCGTGTATACTACTCTTCACTGGGATAAGGCACTCAGAAATTTTTCTACGAATACTTGAAGTGATTCTTCAAGCAATCCAGAGCACATATAGGCCTCAACTATAGCTATCCTCTCCTGGGCAGAATAAGGCATTTTATACAAAAGAACTGCACTGCAATAAAATATATACTGCATTGACCCGTAACCACTTGACAAATGGCAGCAACAATAAGTAGTATCATATACATCCACTAGTTGCAGTAGTTGTGTGAGAGTCTTTCATTAGTAGTGTTGGGTAACAGTTTCACTATGGGTTTGGTTTTATGTTGCTCACCATGCAATTATAGTTAAACTAATCGTATTTAGATTTTTATGCTTAAATAAAATTTATGAATACATAAAAAATAAAAATTAAATGAACCAGCATAATAAAAATTAAATTAACTACTATACTAAATGATACAAGTTTCTTAACCACTTTAATACAAGTATCACTCATAACATTACTGACAAACATACTGTAACTCAGCTCCAAAAACATCTCTAGAAAGTAGATGTATTTAGAAAACGAGTTAACCTTTAAATTTGTAAATTAAAATTTTTAACATTTCATTATGCTGATAAAAACAAATTTCACAGGGCGAAAAGAAGTGTATAAAATTAAACCCTGAAACTCAACTGAAACTAAAGTGAACATTGAAATTTAAAATACAATAAACAATAACAATCGCAAAAAGGAAATATTAAAGATCAGTATAAATAAGTTCAGTGAAATAGAGAAGATTACAAAGAACCACTATGATATAATGAAATACACCAATATTAGTTATCTTATTTTCATGATAAAGCTTACTAAAAGGTAGTTTGGACACTTGGAAAAGAGATTGTGAAATTAAGTAGAGGTTTAACTTTAAATGAGACTAAAAGATGATAAATGTTTAAAATATATATATACAATAACGGACAAAGCAAGGGAGGAAGAAAAAAAAGAAAAGGATGTTATCAACTAAAAATACTTGCTAATAATCTTTTTTCATATTATTAGTAATACTACTATGATTAACAGCCATTAATAAATACCAACAGCGTGTAGTGAAGCTGAATCCGAGGTTAACTTTATTTCAAAGATGAATATTGAAATATTAATGAAACAAAATAAATTAATGATAATAATGAGTAATGCAACAAACAAGTAATAGAAAATAATACAGTAAACAGTAACAGCAATGAGTAATAGTAAACAAGTTCTAAAAACTATATGCCAATTAATTAAAACCAATGATCCATAAATCTTACCACCTTTAGAAGACTTTCCAGCTGAAGTTATTCATCAGTGCTTTATAACATATTTAATACACATTTTTTTGATTACCCACAGCCTTGAATCAAGAGTTTCTTTTTGGCAAATTATACACAAAAAAATTATATCCTTGAGTTATCATTTTTAACTGACGAAACAGCTGGGTGAAATTTAAAATATTCTAGTTGCCAATTCTAATTTAATATAATTCAAAAACACATATTTAAATAAGTTGTATGAAATAGTTAAGCATTATATAAAAAAGTAAACTTGATGGCTATGATATGAAAATGAGCATCCTAGTAACAAATCATTTTGTAATACAAAAATTTTGGGGATTGGATGTGATTTAACAGTTAGGAAGTACACAATCATGTTTATTCTTTTGCAATATATGAGTTATGATAAAAAAGTACAAGGGAATTTTTCAGTTCTGTATGCTATATCTTTTCTAGTTCGAAATTCTTCCTACGCGATGGGAGCACTGTCTATAATCTATATCAATATTTTCAGCCACATTAAATATATATTTCAAAATTGGCAGCCGAGTTATTAAAATGAATTTTATGATGAGTAGTAATTTATTTTGTTTAAAAATGATGAAACAGGATTTGCACTAAAAATGTAATAAAGTGAACTGAAGAGATGAAGATGTTACAAAAGGCTTTTGGAGAGGATGTTAAGTCGAAAGAAACTGTTTATGAATGATACAAACAGTTTCAATCAGGCTGTAAACATGTTGAAGACGACAGAGGAGTTGAACATCCTATCACATCAACCAATGAAAATATCAACAAAATAAAGGTCATTGTGATCGATAATTGTATAATTACTGTTAATGATGTTGCTGAAGACATGGGATTCTTTTGACTCATGTGAAACAATTTTGACCAACATTTTGAATATGAAACTAATTGCAGCATGCTACAGCTGTAGAAAGAATTAAGACAAAAAAAACTAGTAGAGTCTGACTGAATGTTAACAATCTCTTTATTGTTTTTTTCCGATTACAATGGTATTGTCAATTATGAATTCTTACCACAAGGTTGTGTAGATAACAAGTAATACTACTTAATGGTTTCATGTATTTAAGTGAAACAATCTGAAGAAAACTTCCACAAACGTGTGCAAACAATTTGCACCACAGTAATGTTCTGACTACATTCCACTATTCATTTGTGATATTTGCCAAAAATAACAATATACTAATTCCACAGACTCTGCAATCTCCAACACAGCATCCTGTGACATTTTCTTCTTCCCAGTGATTAAGAGTACATTAAAAGGATAACAATTTGAGATGATAGATTAAATAAAGAACAAGTTGCTAAGTCATCGGAAAAAATGCTGGCATAAGTATGCTGCACGTCTTGGGGTCTACTTTAAAAGGTACAATATCAATACAGAGAAATAAACAAAAACTTCCAGATAAAAATTCAAATTCTATTTTTTTTTGGCAAATCTCATATGTATCGGTTTTTTCATTTTTAGTAGGCAAACTTTATCTTAACCACACCGAATTACAATAACATTAAGTTGCATTAAGACTTCAAACATTGCATATACTACAAATTTTGATTTTATCTTTCTTACAATTCACCCATGGGATGGTGATACACATGGTTAAAGCAGCTACCCGATTTCAAAGTCAACAATATACAAAATGATAAGACTGGATGATCACTAACATTTCTCCAACAACAGAAATAAGGTATCATTACGGCAATAAAATAACAAAGTCAAAATCCAAATTATCTAACAAAATACTAAAACATAGTTTTTAAATTAAAACACTTAAAAGATTTGAAACTGGCTCGATGTTAATATGAATCATATATCATAATCAGTGTTAATATATAAATAATAATAATAAAATACTTTCATTAAATATAAATATTTACATTATAATTAATATAGTATAGATTTTACTTACGGCTTAGATAAATTATTAAGCTTAGTTCAAAATCAGAATAATTTACACTAAAAATTCTACTCTGTTAAGAAAATATATTAATAGAACCACTGAATGAACATAAAATGCAACTAAAAAAGATTAATAAAAATTTCCATACATTCTAAATGAAACAAAGTTATATTCAAAGTTATACTAACCTGTCGGTAAGTTGGTGGGGTGGGGTATGGAAAGGGGATCTTTCAACCCCAAGATGCGTTTGATTCCTTGGCTTTCCACAGAGATAATTACGAACTGGAGGGGGTTTACTACGACTACACCCACTGGCTGTTTTCTTCATGTTAACACAACTTTTTGATGTTTGCTGATTTTGCAAGCCTCAAAAAAGATAGTGAGGATGCAATTTTATCTGTATGAATACATCTTTGTCTAATAAAAAACATTGTGCACTTTGCAGTTAGATTTTTTTACTTTAAAGGCTACTCCCACTCCTACAGGTTCCTGTAAAAAAATTAACTTTAATTTCATCTGATGACTTTTTAAGATTAAATATAATTAAATATTATATAAATTATGTCAGAAACGGTAAGTATGCTAATCCACGAATAATAAAAGAAAACTGTTAAATTGGAATTATTAAAGAAAACTATGAGAAAAATTTGAATAACAGATACCACAACAGACAAATTTAATAAATAAAATGATTAATGGATATTGCCCATATTAACACTGTAATTGAAATTATGAAAGATTATATCTCACTGACCTAAAGAAATATTTCAAGTTTGTAAAATTATATATCATAAAACTTATGAAAACTGTCAAGCTCATATAATGTTATATAATGCTGTTATAATCTATAGATTAGAAAACAAAATATTTTACATTAATAATTGTACGTGTATTTTTGTTTTGGCAGTATTTCAAAATACACATTTCAATGAATTAGAGACTGATTTAAGTATTTTTAATTAAATATCTATAAATTAAAACTTAATTTTTATAATTAAGTATTTATATAATAATTCAGTTTACTTTCTTTCATTGAAACATTTTGAATTTTACAATGAATAAAAATCGAGCTTGTAAAATTTCTCCAAATATTTTTTATGTTTGAGGAAAATTCACCATGAAAAGTAATGAAAATCAGTATTGAATCTGCTGAAAACTGCTTACAAACATTATTTTGACTGTCCCTTGGGAGACCAAGATAAATCCTGGGCTCCACATGTAGCATGCATCAAGTGCTACATTAAATTAACCCAATGGTTAAAAGGAAAAAAAGAGCACTTACCTTTTGGCATAACTATGATTTGACGAGAGCCCATTAACCATTATGATGAATGCTGTTTTTGCTTAACAAATGTTACTGGTTACAATTCAAACAATAAAACCAGTATTGCATACTGAAATGTTCGTTCAGCTATGAGATCAGTACTTCATGGTGTTGATTTACCGATTCAGATTGCTCCAATTTCTTGGAAAGAAATCTCTGATTCTCAGAAGGCTTAACTGATGAATCCTCAACTTCAATAGATATTAATTACATTTCAGGAGAATCTAATACTGAACCTCACCTCATCACACAAGCGGAACTGAGCAGCAACCGAATTCGTAATTTGTAGAAACAACATGCAGAGCTCCTAGGTTCACGTCTTAAAGAATGGAATTTATTAAACATGGATACTAAAATTTCATTATATAGAAATCAAAATTAAAATTTATTAAAATACATTAGAAGAGACGGTTTAATTTGTTCCTGCCATGATGTTAGGGAGCTAATGTCTGAACTGGACATTAAATGAAGAGCTTATGAACTCTTAGTAAAATGCAAAAATTTAGACTGCAGAATGTCACTGAAAATTCATTTTTTACATTCTCATTTGGACTTTTCTCCTTTAAACTTGGGTGACATCAGCAACGAACAAGGAGAAAGGTACTACCAAGATATATTGGAGATGGAACAACGTAATCATGACAGATGGGATGAATAGTCATTCATCATAATAGAAAATAAAAAGTGAAGACTTCAGTGAACACAGAAGGAAAATAAGAAAAAATAAATTAAGATTAACATAAATGTCTACAGAATAAAGGTAGGAATTTTAATTGTAATTATTATTATTTTTGTATTCATTATTTAAGAAGTTTCTCAGTATTTTAAAGTCATAACTAAAAATCTGAGGGTGGTGAAGAAAAACTGATTTTATTTTAAGATTCCCTATAAAAAAAATACATTCTAATTCATGTAATTTTTATCTCGATTACAAATTATTATTATTTTTTTTTGTTGACCTGTGTAATGTTCTTGAAAATATGAATTTAAAGAAATTAAGAGTTTTCTTTACCTTGATCTATGTAATGATGAGCAATTATTCTATGGCAGTTTAAAATCAGGGGCAGCAAAAAATAATTACAAATGATGTTAATGAAGATGATTTCGACTATGAACAAGGAGATTGATACCAGTGACTTTTTGTTCAGAATTATAGATTTTTTTAATGAAAATATTTTGATTTAAAAAATATAAACTTTTTTCATGATTTGTTTTTAATGCTTATTCTGTACAATTTAAAAAAAAAATTTTTTCTGCAATTTTGGTTGTTTTTTCTTTTTACATAATAATTTTGATACCGTTATTTAATCAAACTTTATAAAATATTATATCTATTATAAACAATAAGTTTTTATATGTAGATTAATGTAAGAATATAAAAACCTTTAAGGCTATTTGCTAATAAAAAAAGTATACACTGAGTAAAATTACAATAGATATTGTATAGTTACATCCAAGTGAAAAAAAAGAAACATAATAAATTTGGTTAGATGATAACAGTTTACCTAATAAATGATTTATTTGAAGTACTAACAGAATTTTCTACATTTTATAAAATAAATTAAGTTCTGATATATGAGATCATTTTATATTTTGAGTAAGGCAATTTATAAATATTAGAAGCGCAAGGATCTACAATTTAAAAGGCTTTCCTTATAAAAAAATGAAATTTCAAATATCTACCTAAATTAAACGCTTTATACTGATCACAAAAAGGTAATATTTTTTATTCTTTTCACTTAAAGAGTAAATAAGACCTGGGCAGTCAAATAATTAATTAAAAAATCTCTAAACATTACATTTTTTTATAAACATGTTTGTGGCCAGCCACTAATATAGCACTGTACAAATACCATATAAACTTTACCTAATATTGACAAAACTGCTGCTATGTATAGCAGCTTTGATAAGCATATCATTATCAAACTCTGTCTGCAAATTGATTACACTGAATTTCTGATTATATTTATATATATGATATTTTTCTAAAATGTCCAATTTTTATTATTTTCTTTTGTGACTTCAATTATTTTCAAATCAGTTTCTAAGTCAGTAACGTAATGTTTATTTACTATTAAATGGTTGCCAACATTGCGAAAATCCCATTTATTATTTATAAAAA
This sequence comes from Lycorma delicatula, assembly GCF_047948215.1. NCBI lineage: Eukaryota > Metazoa > Arthropoda > Insecta > Hemiptera > Fulgoridae > Lycorma > Lycorma delicatula. The sequence goes on from NC_134462.1 coordinate 66,380,898, forward strand.
CTTTGAGGAAACAACCATGTTCCTTCAAAGTCACATAAGGGCACTGGTCTGGTAATTTATGGGCAATCCTGCAACCAGATTTGCTTGTTCATCCCTTTAGCAGAGCTATGGAGTTGTCTGCTATCAAGAGAACATATAAAAACAACTTTCTTGGCAAAATCAATTTCTATTCTTAGTCTCACCACAATATCATTGGCGACTTAAAAACAGGTACTGAACTCTTATTCCTGATGTTGAGTTATGAGATCAAAACATCTTACTGTCAGATCGAAGGTCTAGAGTACTAACTTGTTAAATATGATTTTTATATCTTGTTGAAATAAAATTATTAATTTTTGGTAAAATGAAAAAATCATAAGCTGTTCAAGCAATTAACAGTAACATTACTAATAATTTAAGTAGTATGCAAATGAGTAATTGCAAATTTTACAAGCCTAAAAATAAAACATCCAAGTCATTTTTTGAGGACTATTTTAGTTGTACTTCTTTCATTTAAAAGAAATATTTTTGTTATTAAAATTATACTAATTCAAACAACATGAAACTACAAAAAGCATGAGCACAGTAGTTTGATAGAAAAAAAATTATACACTGTTGATAACTAAATAAAATTTAGGTTTGATTGATTTCAATCGTACTAATGATTTTCAGAGTAACAAAACAAATAACTCGCGAGGCGTTAGTTAGCTATTTGACAACGTACATACTCAAGAAAAATATCAGCCAAGTAAATCAAATCATTAATGATTATCAAATATACGGAAAACAGGATAACTAGAAAAAAATATGTATCTAGACATTTTTAGAAATTCAGTTTCCAAACTTGTTTAAACGCGTAGAAAAGTTAATTCGCAAGATATTATTTTCGTTTCATTCCGCAAAAGATTCGTAGCAGAATTTTATAAATAGTACACAACATGGTGATCTTTATACAGTACTCATAACAAATCAATATGATAACAAAATCCAAAACTAATTTCAATAATTACCAAAGAAAAATCAGTAAAATTCGCTTTCAAACTACACAAACATAAACGTAACCTTCATGATCACAAACAGCACAACACAAAATTTGTTGAATTACCACTGACCACAAAATCTACCTTTCTTGATACTTATCCCGGCCGCCAGGGAGAATGCAATGGAATTATCGTTTACAAATTATAATATCAACCGAATGATATGTCTTCATAAATTGTCAAATATTGTATTTAATAAATAAATAATTAATACATTAAATTTAAAATTTGTATTTATTGCTAAGGTTTATCTCCATGCACGGCGCCACCAAGTCAAAGACATACAATTAATTGAATGGATATCCGTACATTTGTTTGTATGTAATTATATTCAACTTTGTATACATTATAAATTATCGGATGGCTTGTTATCTTTGGAATGCATTATAGAATGTTTATTTTCTTTAATTCTTGGTTAGAATTTCGGCATGTGGTACTACTACAAATATATAAATTTCTCAACATCATCAGCAGTTCTTTTTTGTGTTAGTTCTTCTAAACAACATTTTAATCGGTTTCTTATAAAATTTTCCTGGTAGTTTGAATTATTCTGTAATACTTCCCATAAAAGAAGACAAGTGATCTGACAGCACTCAGCAAACGGTTCTTGTATTTATCATAACATTCCCTTTACGGCACGGTATTTGATGAATAATGCGTGGGCAGAACGTATTTTAAAAATAAGTTATCCGTATTCGGAACTGAATGAAATAGCAAAATTACCTCATCTCCTAATTTTGCAATAAACGCTACCTACCGACGCAATTTACGAGTAGCAAATACGTAGCGACAGTACTTTGAAGAATATTGTTGAAGTGGTAGCAATGTGAATTATTCCAAAATTGTATTTCTTCTGTTATGTGTATCGTTTTCTAGATTTTTAAAAGAAACTTTGCCTTTTAGCTCACTTGATCATGGAGACAATATTTCATGAGAAGGTAAAAAGTAGTTGATGTTGAAATTCATGTTTTCCTTGTACTCGTAACGAGATGAAGTGATGTATTTGTTGTTATTGACCGTTTATAACCTTACTTTATGACATTCTGTTTATTCCCGAATAATTTATTTTCCATACTTTTGTACTTATTTTAATTATACGTCAAGTTAGTTATTGAGTTATATATTTGTTTTAATTTTACGATAATTGAATGTGAAATAAGGCACGTAACTGGTCAAAAGTGTTAATATTTTAGTGGAACTAGGCTACCTGAATTTTTGCAGTAGTTGTTAGATACTGCTCTGTTGATGTTAGTATTAGTCAATTCATCCATAAATTGGTATTACTTGCTGTGAAAACAATAGTGTGTCTTGAAAATAATTAATTTCTGTTAGTGTGTTATATGCGACTGATTTTTATTCGAGGAAATATGGTTATATTTTTCATTTATAATTGTATTAAAGTTCAAAATTATTTAATTTAAAATAGTGGAATGGGATGTAAAGAGGTTTACTAGTTAATATGTTAAGTTTATTATTTGTATGTATTGCTAAGGATTATCTCCATGTATTCTGCCTTGCTGTGCAGAATGTAAAACATTAAATGCCAAACTGCTTAAATTGTAACCTAATACATACATTTTGACTTGTCACTTGGTGTAACAAGTTATATTTACACTCGCAGTAGAAAAGAATGTAGTATTTGTGGATTCCAGTTCAACATAATTACTTAAAAAATTTCTTGTGATTTCTGTACACCGTTAAATAAATTCTTTTCTATTTTGGTAATAGTTTTTTTTTGGACTGTATAGATCTTCAAAAAAAAAATTCAATAGCATTCATGATATTCTTCATTTTTTGTTTCTAGCAAGAAGGTTCATTATGTGCTCAGCATTGCCTAAATGCATTGCTACAAGGGCCGTATTTTACTCCAGTGGATTTAGCTACACTAGGTCAGTTAATGGATGATGAGGAACGAATGAGAATGGCAGAATCTGGTGTTGACAGTGATGATTATAGACGTTTCCTTGAGGTATGAATTGTGCTCATATTTTTTTAATCTTTTGCAATAAGTTTTCTAATATTCATCAATGCTTTCTAATACTTGAACTTAAAAAGACAATATTGTTCTAGTCTTATGGCTTCGTTACATTAAAAAAAAGACCTTGATACAAGAAGGACTAGTCAAGAGTTGTTTTCCCTAAACTTAATGATGTCCAGTTTTAGCTTGCATATATGGTGAACAATACAAGGATGTTACTTGTAGGGCTGCATTTCAGTGAGCTTGGTGATAAGCAGTAATCAGCCTCATTATGTTGTTTATCGTTAGTGAATAATGCAGTGAGATACTACCTAACTTTTCACTAGTATTGGATGTTTGATTTTTTTTGAGAATTGCTATCCATTTTGAGAATGAACTGTTTTTCATTTAAGAATCTGTAACTACAATGTTTGACATGTGGTAGATATTGAATGTATTACCAATATCCGTGGCCAAGAAAAAAGTGTGTTTTATAGTAGGTACAGATTTTGAAGCTCTTTCTAGTTTATTTATGATATTGTTTTATAAATAGAATTGACTTATTTATTAGATTCACGTAATGTTAAGATTCAAACTGTTATGCATTCATGCTGTAGATAACAGAATCTAAAAAATCGTTCCATTACTTTTGTGAGGAGCTATACCTAACAATCAAATTCATTATTCATATGATAAATCTAGACAGTATACAAGCTGCATAAAAATTCCATACTTTTAAGATAAAGATTTTTTTTAGAAAATTTACTTTAAGATATTTATTTTTTCCTGTTGGTAAAATATTCAGTAATAACCTCTGTGAGATTACAGTGATGTATTATGTTTGTATAAGATTTGTTTTATTGACTTAAACAAATTGTGGGGTGTAGTGTTAATTAAATCATAACAACAAAGTTATTAGGTTATGCTGTAATAATTTTTATATATTGCTCCTGTAGTATCACAGAATAGCAGTATTAATTAGTACTAACTTCCAAACAATGGTATAACTTGCCTGATAGATTATATATTTGGTATCACAAGTAGAGTTACCCAAATGCTGCAACATTTCTTGATATAGCTTATCCAAGCCGAATTAGCACAGTTCTGATCTAGGCGATGGTTACCTAGATAGCACGGGGCTATAATATGCTACTCATGGAAGACAGTATACATACAGTATAATAAATTTTACAGTATATATACAGTATAAATTTTTTTATCTTAAAGTAATTTTTTAATTTAACCAATGTTTTGATACTAATTTACGGGTACAAATCCTTTTTTTTTTAGTATTTTTACTGTGTATTCCAATCAATAAACAAATTCACATCATAAATTTTAAAATTATTTTTAGTCTTATATTAATATAAAAAAATAAATAAATTTATAACCGAATAAAACAGTTCACAAATATTTAGCTAACTTATTTTTACCACTCTATTAACTCGCTTTTGGACTATGTGTGTGAGTTTCATGATATGGAACCTTTCAGTCGAATTTTGAAACACTTTTGCTTATCCATTTGCTTTGAAATTTTGCATACAGGTTTGCTGCTGATGACAACACATCTTAGCAACATTGTCAAGTCGCTAAGATGCCCATAAGTTGCTACGTGAAAAAAAAATTCCCTTGAATTTATACATCCTCATTTACATGTATATTTTCTTAGTGAAAGAAATTTTAAGCAAGATATATATTAGGATATACAGTTGTTAACTAGAAATACAGTACAGTAGTGATTGAAGTTTTAGGAAAATGTAGTACTTTTTAACCAGATCTGAATTTTTGGACAAAAATCGCAAATATCTTGAAAATGGTCAGTCCTAGCACTCTGAAAATTTATTTTGACCACTCCATGATAATTCCCCATCCACTCTGATTGGTACCCATCAGATGATAATATCTTCAAGGGCCTGGGGGTGCTGTTCAAAAATTGGGGTGGGGGTGTGACGGGATGCCACCATAATATCTTGACAGCTGCCAAGATACAGATTTTCTCTATTCAAATGGTGTCTTTCTCAGCATGTTGAGTGCTGACTGTTCAACACATTGGGTACACTCTTAATCAACCATCTTGGTTATCTGGAAATTAAATCATTTAGCCCTATGCTTTGATTCCACTCACCTACTGTAAAATGTACCGATCCAATCTTTAACAAGTGCAGCTTCCCCTGACTTGTAATTAAAAATATTGTGTGTAATTTCTTTCCCTTGATGGTGAATGCCTTTTCCACGTAAATAAGACATAATTTGTAAAATAATAAAATCAATTCACTACCATAAGAATAGAGCCGACAAAAATTTAGTAATTTAATGCGAATAAATTACTTTTAAAAATTCATTTAAAGACTTAAAGAACTTAAAGAATTGAAACTCAAATATAGCTATAATTGGACGATAATCTTATACTCTTTAGATATACACAATTAACTGGACAAGTTCTAACTACAAATATAGTATAAATTATAACGGAATCATTCACAAAAACAAGTTAGTTTCTGAATGAAACTAAAACGATTTGTATAAATAGAGATTTAATGTTACATTTGAATATTTAGAATGATACATCATTTGGTTATTATTTACACAAACCTGAATAAAGAAATTTTTCTTATATATGACTCATAACCTAGGCTAGTGTACGGTTGTTCACTACTCCCAGAACAAAGGGGGAAGAACGTAGCATAAACAGTAAACATCATCCCAACTCTGTAGGGGAAGACACACCTCCTTGTGACGCTTCCGGTCGCCACACCCTTCCCCCCTGATCATAGCCCTGATGGGCAAAACAGGAGTCGGCTTTCACCCTCTAACATTTTACCACATTTTACAGGCCAATGAGGCCTGGCTTATTACTATGACTTGATGTAAATGCCTTGGTAGACATTTACATCAGTGATTCTTAAACTCAGCTTTTGCCTTTGCCATAGGCCTTGTCCGGACATCTTGAATGTCCTACGTTGCCCTCTGAACTAGCCAACCGAGTTTGTGGAAGCATGAACCCCATGCCTAGTTCTACTTTTAGTGAGCCGCTTTATTGTAAATTTCTCACAGATTCGAGGCAAATTTTAGTCCTGGTTCCCTTAGTGGACTACAGACTTAGTTCATAATCCCAGACGTAGGTTAATTTATGGACTCCGGTCTGGTCTACCAGGGAGAGGCGGACAGACCTCCTACTCCCACTCAGCTCCATCGCAGAGTCCCGCATGACATTTACTTGCTTTCTACCATCATTGAGATGCCACAACACCTCACTGCTGCATGGAATCCATGCCCTCGGCAGTGCAGTCGTCATCTCGTCGATGGTGATGTTTGCTCATCCAAAATTGCTCTTGTCAAAACGGCGCTACACCTCATGGCTGCATATTAACCCATACTCTCAGCAATGCAGTCGCCGCTTCGCCGACAGCTAACATTCAACAAATAATCACCACAAATTCAATCTAACCATGGCTTGATGCCAACATACTTACCTCCGGGCAATCAACTGCCCAGGCAGTCCCTAGCCGCCCGGGTGCTACACTACTATATGCCTTCAGACAGTAGACATCAATCTTGTGCTGTTTGGCTTGGATATTTTATACAATTATAAAACTATAAATAATTACATTAAGACCTAAACACGACTCAGTAACAGTTGATTTGTCTACATAACTTATTTATTACAGTATCTAATAAAGAAATAAATTATAGTCACCTAAGACATCATGCCTGTTATCTTGTTGATCCCTCTGGATGTCCGTGAATCAGTTCTTTCTATCTTACCATTATATCATTCTGCCAAAAACCATTCTTTTGGAAGTCAAAACCAAAAATTAATAGTACGTTTAGTAAATTTAATTTTATTGTACAATCTACTAGGGGGTTAAGATAATAAAAATGATCAGGATAATGATATTATGTCTTGATCTGAGATACTGAACATGATTCCTTAAATTACTTATTATTATTTCTGATATCTGTTATGTCCACTTCCCAAAAAAGCTGTTTGCATTAGTATATTGTTTATTGGGAGGTTGCCAAAATTTCTCAGATGGTACACAATTATCCTTTTATTATCTCTTGCAATATAATTTTGATAATTTTACTATAAACCACTTCACTGCGTTTTACATTCATATTTCTGCTTATGTTACATACTGTTACTGATTAGGCACGTTACCCTGTTAGTATACTTTCTCTTTTCATCCATTTACGCAATGAGGCTGTGGGATTTTCATACTTAAGGAGAACGAGCTGTCGCTCTTTGCATAGGTAGAATCTTGCCAGAAATCAGGTTTGCAAAATTCATCATGAAATGAAATTGTATTAAAGCAGACTATCATTTTTGCAAGTGCATTATTAAATCTTACAAGCAAAAAACTGGAATCCATATGGGAAACTGGTCGGAAGGTTTGCGGGTTCCTTTTGTAATGGTTTCATATTTCATTTACTGTTGGTGTAAAGAGCTTACCTCTAACAATTTTTATGATTACCATTTAAGTATATGTAAGTGTACTGTTGTCAGCTGGAATATGTTTGTTTATGAAATGTATTTATTTGCCAATGCAAAGATAGGTAATGTGAAAATTTGTGGTTCTGGATGCGTTGTCAAAATCGGTGAGTCTGTTCACTTGCTAAAAATCAAATGCAGGTATCTAAACTGTTAAGTATCTCCTCAACAGTACATTTTCAGGGGAATATCTAGAGAAAAAAATAGTTTTTTATTGTTGAGGTTATTAACCGTTATTGTTGAGGCTAATAACTTAAAATTATTATCAAAGATAGGATAAAAGGTAGTTCTACAATTTATTCTGAATGCTAGGTGTATAGACACGATGAATTTGAGTGACAGGTTTCGTGCATGAGATGGTTAACCAAAAGTATAATATTGTAGATTGCAACAGCAGAGCATGTACATAGCATGTTAGAATGTTTGTTGGGCTTTATTAAATGGCAGAATGAAAAACACTGTGGTACAACATGGAACCATACTGAATCATATCTAGCCGAGTTCATGTTTCGTGCTAGACATTCAAGGATGATATATTCAAAAGTTTCATACAGTTTGTTGGTGAATTTTCATTTCCAAGCATCCAGCAGTAGATTAAGAAAATTTGAACAGTAATCCTGTGTTTTTATTTGTAAAAATTGTACTAATTTGTAGTAATGGTAGAGCTTCAATAATGGGGGTTAAGGTAATAGACTCTATGCCTTGATGTACATGTCCATTGTAATCGCGACTACTGGTTGCAATGTCAAATAAAATTCATTTATTTTTCTTAATAAAACTACCAGTCATAATTATTTTCAAAAAAAAAAAAAATTCAATTTACCATTAGTGATAATATCAAATGATGAAAATTATTTTATGGGAAAAGACGGGGTTGAGAAAATAGACAGGTGTTGGTTTTTTATTGTATTGAAGTGGCACAATACAAATAGTATTTATTATAAGATAAATATGTATTGCAAGGACTGAGCATTTTTTGCAAGAATTGATATTGGAATCACTTTAGGTTTTAGTGCGTTTATATTAATATACAACACTGGAGGAAGGCATAGAGCAAAAAAAAAAATATTCCTTTCAATTTTTATGATATTTTTAGATCTTCCCATATCTAAAAGTAGTAAGACATTATTTATTGGATGTATTCTTGGCTTATTTGTGTGTACTTCTCTTTGCATCTAGAATTCATGAAATTTGGTTAGAGATCCTTAGAAACAACAATTTTTTTTGATAGTTTATGCAATTGTTAAATGTTATTTAAAGTCGTTTAACAGCTGTAAAGAGTCAGCAACTGAAATTTAGTGGTTTTTTAAGAGCCTCAGAATCACATTGGATTGCAAAGGCAGTGTCTTCTTTTTAACTTTTCTTATTTATTAAATTGTCTTTATACCCAAAGATAATTACTTAAAAGGACTAACAATTTTATATTACTGAACGAAATCATTCATTGGATTCATAACTTTAATATGGTTAAATTTATAGCACTATGCCTCTGTGACTGACATAATTATGTGTTTGTTGGTAATTGCATGGTAGTATTTCTGTATAGTAGTATTTGTGTTGCTCACAGGGTGAAATAATTGAATATTTTATTAGACGATCAAATTGATTTCACAAAATCGTACCACCCCTTTTAACTTAAAAGTTTTTCACCATCATTAGTTAATTATTACATCTATTTATATCATTGAAATATAATACTATGGCCTGTAAATGTTTAAAAAATCAGAATTTGCTTTCAGGATAGAAAAATGGGCTGTCATATCATTGTGTATCACATTCAAATACAAATCACAAAGAGTAATATGTAGTAAATTAAAAATGATAACTTTTCCATGCATTTATGTTTATACATTTTTCACATTTGCTACTAATAAATAATTGTTTTTTTTTTCTAGTAAAATAATATCTATTAATTCAGGTAACAGAGAACTACTTTTTGTCTCTTCTCAAGAGTTTATGCCTCTCTTTTATCAATCACCGTTTTTAATAAATTGCCTAGCATTCTTGAAAAATTAATTGGTTTTTATAAGATTGAATTTTTTTTTTTTAAATCAATATTACTAATAAAGATGCCCTTAATTTTTTTCATCCTCATTTTATATGTACAAATAATATGTGTTCAAATAATTTCCATTAAAACTTTCAAAATATTTAATTTTTCGCTGATTATTATCTTCATCACTATTATTATAGTTATTATTTTATGTATTTATTCTTTTATATTAATATAAACTTATATTTTATTTTTTATATTTTATTTTTTGACTCGTCTGATTATGGTGTTTTTCCACATTTGTGCATGTACCCTTGATGATATATCCACACATATACTGAGGAAGTTCATTTTTTTATTTGCGTGTATGACTACATGCCACTCTTTGTAAAATATTTATTTGTTAGATGTGTTTCATTATATTCTTAAAAAGTAGATTCTGTTTAGTGAAACTTCTGTTAGTAGAACATTAGTGAATAATACATAAGAAATGAATTCCTTAAATAGTAGTGTGGTGTAGTATTTTCTCAATCTTAATTATTGTTTTAAAATATTTTCTTGTTACAGCAACCTTCAGGAAATATGGATGACAGTGGCTATTTTTCAGTGCAAGTAATAAATAGTGCTCTTGATGTGTGGGGTTTGGAACTTGTACCATATAACAGTACAGAACCCAGAGCTGTATTGGCTCAACAAAACCCTACGTAAGTATAAAGTAGTTTAGTAAACTTTGACCTAGCAGTAAAATACAATTATTATTAAAAATTGATATTTTTGTCACTATTGCTTTTATTTGTTTTCTATGTTGAGCAAATTCATAGAGTTTTCTGTTTATCAGAATTTTTTTCTGTAATAAACTAGATTAAATAAAAGCATATTTTTAACCATTTAAATTACAAAGGTCATCTCAGTCATTGAAATATGTTATAACCATGTTTTAGAATATTTTAGCTTTTCACAGTTAACTAATCAATTTTTTAATAATTTGTAATATTATTTTTTTAATAAATTTTCTTTTTATAAAAACCTTTTTGATGAAGCAGTAATTTCTGTAGAAGTATTTATGAGGGTCAATCAAATGTAAGCCAATATTTTATCTTCATGGGTCCTGTATGAACGTGAGTGGCCTGATGCAGAGGGATTTGGATTGTGGAGTTGTGGTAAGGGGATTGGTTTGCTTGGCATTTCTCCTGTCACCACCCCATTCGGTTGTCCTAACTGTAAGACCAAATGTCTATACCACAAACGGCTACTGAGCCTCGAAATAGTTTAGCAACCAGTATCCTAACTAGCTCCTAAAGCTAACCTAAAAGCGTGAATGGAATAAGTGTGATACCATACACCACGTGCTTGTGTATCCCACCACCCACTTGTCATATATCAATAAAATGGGTAGGCCCACTCTGTCAACTACTAAACCATATATGATTAACAATAATTAAATTTATCTTGTCAAAGACAGCAATTCGCTGCCATGTCTAGGCCGCTGAATGCCAGCAAGTACCTGTCCACCATTAAAGCGCTTGGAGCCTTAATCTGGGTGGTAGCCAGCCATATTTCTCGGTTAGCTTCCTACAGCAGCGCAGTAGGAATTTTTTCCCTTAGACAAACTCTTGGTTGAACAAAGCAATCGCATCAAGGAACTTCCACATGGTCCGACAATGCGGCTCTCGCCACATTGACTCTTCGCATGTGAGTGGCCAATTTTTTCCTTGACCTCTAAGTTTTAGGGTGGCCTGAGTTCTGACCCCACCAAGAGCTGGACAATCGAACATTATGTGTTCATTCGACTGGACCTCCTCACAGATGCACGTTCATCAGCTGCCAGGCGGAACTGAAACAGATATTGGTTTAAATTTATGGTTGGAGAGCACTTGGGCTCTCGTTGCTCTTAAAAACGAAGGAGAGGCATACAATTCCCCCCGGATCCTGTATAAATCTATACAAGGACCTTCCCTTAGTCTGGTGTGCCATTCTTGCTGCAATACTTCCATCGCGAGGCTGTAAAGCCTTCTCTGCAGGCGGGAGATGGGCAACTGTTTGAAATTTAGAACTGATGCATTGAGATCACCATTCTGCTCCGGTACAAGTCCAGCTTGGTACCGCATCCCAAATACCTCAGCCTCCCTGCTTCTGTGCAATTTCCACATAGCTGCCTGAACTTTCACCACTAAATCAATTGGGAAAGCCTTTCCCAATACAGTGGTAGCCTCATAGGAGTTTGTTTTAAAAACACCAGTGCATACAATTAAGGCTCTGTACTGGGCACTTCTTACATTTTGAATAAGTACTCTATTTCTTTCCAACCTATGCATGGGAAGGGGATAGACACTTCACCTGCTTCAGCATTCGCATCTCTTTGTCAGTAGTGTCGTGTCAGAATGTCAGAACAAGTAGTTCAAAAATAAGTTGCATAATGTATTATCATGAAGTTTCTTATGAATAAGGGCGTTTCCTCTTCCTCTGAAATTTTAACCAGACTGTGTGCACAGTTTAGGGATATGATGTCTTGTGCCAAAGTCTGATTTAAAGGAGGGCTTGAAGATGTAGAAAATGAGTTGCAGTGTTCAAGGACAAAAGTGATGGATGACAATATTTTATCTATCTGTGACTTCCTTGAACAGTCGGCACCTTATGGTTGATGAAATTGCTTTGGAAGTGGATATCAGCCATGGAAATGCCCCTTTCATTATCACAAAGCACTTGGCTTCCGTAAGGACTGTGCGAGGTAGTTTCTTAGGGTTTTGACTCAAAATTAGAAATAGCCCTGACAGGAAATTTATCAAGGCTTCTGAATAGATTTTTTTTTGAGGGAAATATTTTTTGAATTACATAGTCACATGTAATAAGACATTGGTCAATGGCTGTCAAAATCTACAAGTATGGAGTGGCATAGGAGTGGAGGAGAGCCTTACCCTACAAAAGTGAAAACGTGTCCATCAGCTGTTACTGTCATCTTTTGGGACAGGAAAAGCATATTGTTCATTGATTTTCTCCATAACTGTTATACTGTAAATGCCAGCTCTTTGATAAAGTGAAAACCAAATGTCTTCAGGAACAGAAGGTGCTATCAGCTGATCAAAGATGTGATTCTCCTTCATTACAACATTAGGTCTTGCACAATTGTTAGCACACTCAGGATAAACTGAAATTTACTGTGAAACCTTAAAACATCCCTACACAATCCAGATTATCCCCTGCCAATTTCTTTTTGTTTTGGCAACTGAGGGAAGCACTGACTTCCTTCAGTGTCAATTACTTCAATGGATAACAATGACAGAATATCAATGAAGTAGACGCTTCATGCGTAATTGGCTTGTGATACGTCCCCAGACTTTATGAAGGGATGCACAAGCTTCTTACATGTCAGGAAAAATGTGTGTGTACACTTCAAAGAGTCTATGTAGAAAAATGATAAAACTGATTTGTATTTTTATTTTGTACTGATGAATGCTAAAAACAAGTCTTGTTTTATATTTGACTGATCCTCATAAATATTTATAACAAATAAAAGTGGTTATAGATAAAAATATTAATTTTTTATATAGTTTAACTAGTAATATAGTAATATATAAGTATATAGTATATACTTATACTGTAGTATATAGTATTACTATACTATATATAGTAATATAGTAACTAGTAGTTTAACTAATATATAATTTTTTATTTAGTTTAACTAGTCATGCATCAAAAATCTTAACTAGGATTCTATACAGAAGAATTGAGAGGAGAGTGGAAGAAGTGTTAGGAGAAGACCAATTTGGTTTCAGGAAAAGTATAGGGACAAGGGAAGCAATTTTAGGCCTCAGATTAATAGTAGAAGGAAGATTAAAGAAAAACAAACCAACATACTTGGCGTTTATAGACCTAGAAAAGGCATTCGATAACGTAGACTGGAATAAAATGTTCAGCATTTAAAAAAAATTAGGGTTCAAATACAGAGATAGAACAATTGCTAACATGTACAGGAACCAAACAGCAACAGTAACAATTGAAGAACATAAGAAAGAAGCCGTAATAAGAAAGGGAGTCCGACAAGGATGTTCCCTATCTCCGTTACTTTTTAATCTTTACATGGAACTAGCAGTTAATGATGTGAAAGAACAATTTAGATTCGGTGTAACAGTACAAGGTGAAAAGATAAAGATGCTACGATTTGCTGATGATATAGTAATTCTAGCCGAGAGTAAAAAGGATTTAGAAGAAACAATGCATAGATGAAGTCCTACGCAAGAACTATCGCATGAAAATAAACAAGAACAAAACAAAAGTAATGAAATGTAGTAGAAATAACAAAGATAGACCGCTGAATGTGAAAATAGGAGGAGAAAAGATTATGGAGGTAGAAGAATTTTGTTATTTGGGAAGTAGAATTACTAAAGATGGACGAAGCAGGAGCGATATAAAATGCCGAATAGCACAAGCTAAACGAGCCTTCAGTAAGAAATATAATTTGTTTACATCAAAAATTAATTTAAATGTCAGGAAAAGATTTTTGAAAGTGTATGTTTGGAGTGTCGCTTTATATGGAAGTGAAACTTGGACAATCGGAGTATCTGAGAAGAAAAGATTAGAAGCTTTTGAAATGTGGTGCTATAGGAGAATGTTAAAAATCAGATGGGTGGATAAAGTGACAAATGAAGAGGTATTGCGGCAAATAGATGAAGAAAGAAGCATTTGGAAAAATATAGTTAAAAGAAGAGACAGACTTATAGGCCACATACTAAGGCATCCTGGAATAGTCGCTTTAATATTGGAAGGACAGGTAGAAGGAAAAAATGATGTAGGCAAGCCACGTTTGGAATATGTAAAACAAATTGTTAGGGATGTAGGATGTAGAGGGTATACTGAAATGAAACGACTAGCACTAGATAGGGAATCTTGGAGAGCTGCATCAAACCAGTCAAATGACTGAAGACAAAAAAAAAAAATTTTTTTATAAATATAAAAATATTTTCAAATTAATTGGAAGTTACTGGTTTTTTTCCAACATGAATGTAGTTATTTCTCAGTAATTTCATAACTGTCTGTTTTGTAATTATAATTTTAGAAAATTTTTTACTATTTATTTTTTTTTTTAATCTTACAATAATTGCAAAATTAATGAACCTGCTATTTTGTGCCAAATGTTTTCACGATTTTTATTGATTCTAGTAAGAAGTTAACTGTTTAATTGCATTTGAAGTAGATAAAGAAATATAATTATGTTTTGTTATTGTACTTTTTTGATCTGTAATTTTTAATAATTTTCTCTTGGTTCGAAGCTGATCTTGTAATATTTAATATGGTTTCAATTTATATTATAATTTTGGTTTCTGCTTTAGTTTTATCTTTTATTTATATGTATCACTAAATTAATTCATCCCTGATTTAATTTTGACATGGTGCAAAAACTAGTTAATCTTTTTTATAAGATTTTCCCTTTAGTGGAAACTGGTTGAATTGTTACAGTTAAATTTGGATACTTTCTCATGTTACACAATTCTTGGGATGAAAGGGGGTTTTCCTGAGCGAAAGCTTTTAGCCTCTTCTGTCTGGCTTTTTAATATATAATATGTAAAGGAATCTTTTGCAGTAATATATGAGAGCTGGTCAGATCATAATTGTTGATCAGTAATTGCTGTTTGCATTCCAGATAATAAAGAATATCATATCTAAGAAAATGTCAGTAGGATGAACACCTACTACCTATTTTAAAGGACTTGAAGCAGTCCTTTGAGTAAGCTTTTGTTTCTCTTATTCCAAGATAAAGGATTCTCATTTTCCCATCACACAGACCTTTCTGTATTCCTTTAACCTTTCTTCCTTGTGACTTTTCTGTGAATTAGGAAACATGTTCACTGGATCACTACTAAGAATGCAGAGTTCTGGAGATTTTTTTCCATGCTACTTGCATGATTTGATTTAATGGGACTTATTCAGGGGTTTTGTTAATGTGGCTAGATTAAAAACTTAATTGTGTTAAGGCTAAAGCTGAGTTACCTGATTCCTTCTAACGTACATGTATGTATACAATTTAGTCACAAAATTCTTTCTTTAGTTTTTGCCTACCATTTCTTCATTATAAACTTTTTCAGCTAATAACAGTTTTATCATTCTCCTATAACATCACATTGGAAAAATTTTATCTCCCTGGGAGTCTTGTTTTTCATGTCATTGTAGCAAAAAGATCTTTATAAAATTGGCTTGTAGAATTTTTCTTTTTCTCTCCATTACCTTGTTCTGACTTCAACATCTCATCTTTGATCCTCCAATATTCCTGTCAATATGGTGTATATTTTACTCCCAAATTTTCTCTTTTCACTACATATTCATGAATTATTTCTAATAGTTCATGTATCATTTTTGTAGTATTTATTAATGTGATTCATCTTTCTAAATCCCTAACATCCATAGCCATAGTGCATGTTAGTTTAAGAATTTTTATTTACTTTTTTTAATCTGTAGGTAGTAGGAGATTCTTTTATATCTGCATGAAAACTCTTCTTTCATTTGAAGTAAAGCTCTTCTTTGTCATAATCGGTATTTGGTATCTTCTTCACTTCAACCCATATTTTTAATTTTACTGATTTATAGTAATAAGATACTTTTTCCTTATGTCATTCAGTCTCTTCTATGTTTTACTAAAAGTATAGATTGTTAGATAAATTTATGATTTAAGTTTGTGTTTTATATTCATTCAGTGCCATTCATATTTATGTTAGTTGTAGGATTTTCTATTTTGTGAAAATTGTGTTATAAAGTTTTTCTTTGTCTCTTAAACCTTAATATTGTTCATGTAGCTGTGCTCCCTCTCTTTTCAAAATAGCTGGTTTACTTTATGAATTATTTTAGTATACCCTACACTGGAGATCAGCCCAAGAGCACCTTTGCAGGTTTAATGTTTTTTTTTTTGTTTTATTGAATATGTATAAATGATAATAAATTATAAAGTTAAATTTTTGTAGTTAAATTTTTCTCTTATCTCTACAGTATACAATTCATGTTTATTTTTTGTGTGATTATATACATTTCTCTGGTTTTAATAGATAAATAAAATAAATACATTTTCTTGTTTTAGTTAATAAGAAGAAGAAAAAAAACCATTGTAATGGTAACTGTTTTGTTAATTTCAGGGAAATGAAGGCGTATATTTGCAATTATAGAGATCATTGGTTTACGATTAGGAGACTGGGTCATCAGTGGTTTAATTTAAACTCTTTATTATCTGGACCTGAGTTAATATCTAATACATATCTCTCCATGTTTCTTGCACAACTTCAACAGGAAGGTATTGTAGTATTTATATAATAGGCTGTATTTGTAACATTTTATTATTATTATTATTATTTATTCTGGACTATTGTAAAAAAAACACATGTATGTGCTAATGATTTTCCCTTTCAATGCATTGAGTATGACAAATATTTTGGCATTATTCAGTAATTCTGGAAGAGTGAGTTGGGTGATAGTAATTGAGACTGTGAGGACTTCCTAAAAAAAAAAAGAATAAAAGTGTGATATTTATTTATTAACTACTTGTTAACACCTAGTTAGATTAATTTTTATGATGGGAATGAAATATGGTAGTTTGAATGGAGTTCAAATTCAGAATCTTCTGTTGAATTAAAAAAAATTCCAATTATAATTTCACTTTTTATTAAGTATTAGATAATTTTATTGTTTTTTACAAATAATTAGTGATCATTTTATTGTTTTTTACAAATAATTAATCAATTCATTTGTAAATTTATAAAAATTTAGCGAGCTTCATTAACCCTCAGAACATAGTGTGTAGAGAGAGCATGTCAAATTTCTTTTTTCTTCACATTTTTCTGAAAACATTGATGCACTGGCCTGAAATCTTTTGTAAGTTAACTCTTGTTTTTCATTAACAATTGAGTTCAGTTTGACTTATTTTGTATGATTCGCTTTATTTCAATGTGCTAATAGGGATTTCTTGCTTGGTGAGTGTGCTGTTTGATGATATATGTATGAGGGTAAGTCAATTATTATCTGCAATGAAGTTATAAATTTTATTGCAATACAAATAGGAAACTTACATGTACATAATTTTTCAACATAGTCCCCTTAAATTTCAACGCACTTACTCCATTGTTGCACAAGCTTCCTGATACCCTCATAAAAGAAGCTTTATGGTTGAGCTGCAAGCCAGGAATGCACTGCTTCTTTCACGGTTTCGTCCGAGGTAAATCGATGGCCCCTTAATGCCTCTGAGTGGACCAAACAAGCGGTAGTCAGAAGGGGCAAGATCAGGATTATACGGAGGATGAGCCAGTACTTCAAAAGTTGAATTTCTGGAGCGTTTCAGCAGCATGTGAACGGGCATTGTCGTGCAACAACACAACACCACACAACACAACACAACACAAAGTAGTTCTTGGCGTTTGCTTCGAATTGCAGGCTTCAGCTTGGCAGTAAGCATCTCACTGTAACGTGCACTGTTTATTGTCGTGTCTCTTTCCTTATAACTTTCCAGTACTGAGCCTTGTAAATCCCAAAAAACCATAAGCATCAGTTTTCCTGCGGACGGTTGGGACTTAAACTTTTTTTTACAGGGCGGATTTGGATGTTTCCATTCCATAATCTGCCGTTTACTCTCCGGCTTGTAATGATGGATCCATGTTTCATCACCAATGATAATTCTGTCATGGATACTGTGTGTTACCATAGTGATCCAAATGTTTTTGGCAATGTCCAAGCGCATTTGTTTATGCAACTTTGCGAGTTGTTTTGAGACCAATCTTGCACAGATTTTATAAAACCCAAGTCTGTTGTGGATAATTTTGTAAGCAGAACCGTGACTAATTTGCAGACGATGTGCCACTTCATCAATAGTTACTCGTCTGTCTAAGAAAACCATGTCACATGCCCACTCAATGTTTTCTTCATTTGTGGCAGTAAACGGTCGTGTGTAACACTTGTGCGACCATTTTTGAATTTTTCAATCCATTCGTAGACACTCCATTGCAGCAACACTGTTCCCGTACTGTACCGATAATCTTCTATGAATTTCGGCCCCTGATACACCTTCTGACCACAAAAAAGGATCACTGAACGTTGCTCTTTTTTGGTGAAAACAGGAAGTGGAGCAGCCATGGTTAACGGCAGGGCAGCGATAATGGAACTAACCTAGCAGCATCAAACCTGCACAGAAATAAAAACAATTAAACCATGCATGCGTCATCTATGCAACACGATAGTACTAACATAAACAAAAATATAACTAAATTGCGGATAATAATTGACTTACCCTCATATTTTATGGGTCATTGACGTAGTTGTAAAAGAGAAAAAAAAGATTTGAATTATGGAATGTGTATTTCGTTCTTTGTAAAACATGGCCACAACATTGTGAAAAAATTATTTAGGTGACAAAAATAAGAAGTTCGTAAATAAGAATAATCCCAACCAGTTCATTAATGATCAGAAAAATTATAATAATATCTGTAAATAAATGCTTTGACAAATGTTTTTACTCCCATTACTTCTTAAAAAAATTAATTTTATGTGATGATGTATTGTACACATCAGGTCCGAAGCGATTTTCTGCACAAGGAAACAGTAGGAGAGGTTTAAAATTGTAGAGAATAACTACTAATTCTTTATGATGAATAGCATCTATATCATAATGAATTATGATAGATATGCTTGCTGTTTATTTGACTTGCTGCTGAGTTTAATTGTTTGAAGAACCTTGAGTAAGAATATTCTTTAAATAGTTTAATGACAGTTAGGATAGGTCTGCAAATAAAACATAAACTAAATGGCAAGTTAAAGATATTAAGAGATTTCAGATTTGTTTTGTATTCCGGTTGAAACAGTAAGTTGTGACTTTTAATGTGGTGATTCTGTAATGCCTGCAGCATATTAAAGAGTGGGATCTGTGAAATCAAGGGGGTGTGAAATAAGGTAAATGCCAGTGACCAAAGCTGTGTTCTAGTGGATCATTGAAGTTAAATGACATCAGGGACAGTTTTGATACTTGCTGTTGACATTTATTGTCTGTAATGACTGTAGGAGTTGACAGTAAAAATTACAAAGATCTTCAAACTAAAGATTTTTTTTAATGAAAGAAATAATAAGGGTTTTAATTCTATTTCCCATTAAAAATCGAATTACTGTGCTTTGATTTATAAATTAGATTTGTCTCTTTGAACACTATCTAGTTTGTTTCCCTATGGGAAGACTGATTTTTCTATTCATGAGCCGAGTAAACATCAAAATACTTTCTACAACCATGCAGAAATTCTTTTATAAAATGAAAATAATTATGAAATTAACTTGAATAACTTACAACAAAAGTTGAAAAGATCTTTTTTTGTAGGTATCAGTATTAGTGGAATGCAAGACATCTTATCTTCTAGAGAGTAGTTGGGAGGGCTATCTTATAGAAAGTGAATAAGCTGACACTTTTTTCTTTTTAATTTTGTAATTGATGTGGAAGCTCTTTGTTGAATTGGTTTGATAGGTTTTTATAATATTTTTCTAGGAATTTTAAACAAGCTTGAATATTAGAACAGATATAACAAATTAAACAGAAAATTATAAGCTTCTTTATTTAGAACCAAACTAAGCTTTTTTGCTTCTTGTTAATAATTTTTTCTGTTGTTGCTAGTTTGCTAATATTTTTTTCTAACGTAAAATCATTTTTATTGCAAGTTATTTTTGTAGTCTCATTGCTTACCTGCAGTAACGTGTAAATTAATTTAAACACAGATGTTATTCAATAAAAAGTAACTTTATTTGGAAAAAAATATCTGTACAATTTATGAATATCTAGTAATTAATATGTTCTCCTTTATTCTTAATCTCTTCATGTACATGATTTGGCATCAATTCAATAAATGTACTACACTTTTTTTTTTTCTGGGGATGTTTAACCGATTTTGGATGTGAGCGGTGATGTATTTCCATCTGATGATTTTCTAATATATGGAACCCTTTGCCTCTGAACATAAAAATGTGATGATTGTCAGAAAACATAACATTTTTCCCGGAAAAATGTTATGTTGTATTGTGCTCTTTGGCTCGCAAAAGTTTTGCAAAAGCTTACTTTTTTGCAAACTGTTAGTTTCAAAAGCTGTTTTTTAACTGGTTGATGAGCATTCTGCCCAGCTGCAAGAAGTTGGCTTCTAACAATTATCATGTGTAAATCTGTTCCACTAGCTGCTAATTCGTAATTTAGGTCCACAGCAGATAATTTTGGATTAAGTTTACTTTTTCTCACTAATAACCAATCCTGTATTGGAGAAGTTTTTCTTTTAGGACCACATTTGCCTTTCCTTGTAGGTTAAAAGGAACCTGTTTCTTTAAATTGTTTTAAAATAGCATTCATTCACTGTCCCTAGTCTAGCGCCACACTCAGAAGCTATTTGTTGTTGTGTGGTACTGGTATCCTATGAAAGAGGAACAATTTCTGAATGCTTTCTTGACATATCTGTTATTATTCATTGAAAACATAGAGAACAAAAAATATGAAAATATGATTTTGTAATAAAAAATGAAATAAATTTCACAAAGCACTATTTACAATATGAGAATTGCTAAATAACCAAAGAAAAATAACTTTTACACAGACAACTTACAGAATGGGTGTGGTCAAGCAGTGCAGCCATAACTTATTAATAAATAAAAAATTCCCTGTTTGGATTAATTTGCATTGCACGCTAATGTACAAGAAAAAAAACTTTTATAGAAATCAGTTATTTAAAAAATAAAATCTTATCCCATTTTTAAATGTTTACTCAGTAATAGTATTTACATTTCGACCTACCAATTTAAAAAAAATACTGAAAAAAGTTTTAGTTGATTAAAAATAAAGTTTGTAGCAGCTGTTTTATTTACGGACTGTGAATGAACAGTTTTAAATCTTATGTTGTCTTTTTATTGCTGCTCTATTTTTTTAAATTACCAGTTTTTTTTAATATTGTTAATTATGTTATTGGTTTTCAGGTTATTCAATATTTGTTGTATTCGGAAATCTTCCTGAGTGTACAGCAGATGAAGTACTTCGAACTCATCCAGTTATACAGAATTCAAGACCACGTGTTGTTACAGATGATGCTGATTTACAAAGAGCATTACAGTTAAGTCTAACTGCTGAAGGTCAACCTAATACCGGTGAAGTAGATCCTGAATTGGAACAAGCACTAAGACTTAGTTTAGGGCAAACAATAACTCCAACGTCTAGTGGAGGTGATCCTGAATTAGAGAGGGCACTACAACTTAGCTTAGAAAGGTATTGTATTCATTTCAGTTTTCAATTTACAATGTCTGTGGCTGTAAACTACATTAGAGACTTTTGAAGCCACATAAAAAGTTAAAACAGGAGATCTAACCTTTCCCGTATAGTCATATTAATGTTGGTAAACCTATTTTGCTAAATTAATTTTTAGTCTTTTCTCTTACTGCTTTGCTTTTTATATCTGTTTAGTGCTTCTGAAGAAATCTCTTTGTAAATAATTGGTATTTTTTTAAAGAATTAGCCAAAAGTAAAATTTAAAATTATAAACAGATGTTTTACCATCAGTCATTGGAATGAAAGTATTTAAAGATACTCAGCAGAAATTATGGTAAGTACATAGTAGAGATTATATAAAAGGAAAGGCAGTGAGTGAAGTTGAAAATTAATTTTAACAAAATATTTATATTTTCTTGCTCGGATGCAATTTGCTAAACCATCTATTAATATAGTTAAATGTTTTGGTAATTTCTCCATCAGTTGTAATAGGTTGTAGTTCAGCTTTAAAATTAAATATTTTTGTGATCTATTACATTTTTTTAAATTCTGTTGATTGTGTAGTTAGTTGATATTTTTAAAAATATTTTAGTAACATAATACAGGATAAATAAATAAGCTGGATATCTATTTATTGATATTCAAATGTGTAATGATGAAAATTTATAACTTATTTTCAAATTGATGGCCAATTTTGAAAATGTGAGTATATTGTTGTTTTCTGTGAATTTACATGAGAATTATCAAAGTAGAGAATGTAAATGAAGATGTTGGATGCAAGTTGACTGTGTTTGATTTAAATGAAGTAAACATCTAGAGATAGCTTCTGCAAAATAATCAGATAACTTTTATCTACTTCTTTTTATACTGCTTACTTATGAATTTAAATCATTTAAGTTTAAGTCTGTATATTGAAAATTATCATTTTCAATGACATTAGATTCAATATTTCAGTAGAAAATAGTTGTTTGAAATATTCCCAACTTTTAAAAGTTTTTAAATTTACCAAAAGTGTAAGGTATGTGTGTGTGCGTGTGCGCACATATTTGTGCATGTTTTACATAATATAAGTGAATTTTTAACTTACTGCTTTATTTTTTATTTTACTTTACTTTTTAGTAGTTTTGAGGAGATAACCATTTTATTAGAATGTTTTGTGAAATTTAAAAATATAGTGAGGTTTGTTTGCCATTTCAGTCACTGTTATATAAAATGAAATATTTTCTGCTGCTACTGCAATATCTGACAGTTAATATTTATTGGTATCATAATTGAATATTTTAGAGTGTGTGTGTGTGTGCGTCTGTGCGTGCGTGTAGTATACTATACATATAACTTATCCGGTTGGTCTAGTGCAGAACTCATCATTGCAAATCAGCTGATTTTGAAGTTGAGAGTTCTACAGTTCAAATCCTAGCAAAGGCAATTACTTTTATACAGATTTGAATACTAGATTGTGGATACCGGTGTTCTTTGGTGGCTGGGTTTCAATAAACTACTCATCTCCGTGAGATTGTACAAGACTGCACTTCATTTACATTCATACGTATTATCCTCTGAAGTAATACCTTAAGGTGATTATGGAGGCTAAACAGAAAAAGAAAAGAATATTATATATTTGATACTGTATATATTAATATTTTTAATATAAGTAATTTTTTAAGTAATTTTAACATATTTAATATTGCAGAGTTATTAAATATACATGTGCTTTCTAATTACCATACTATTTATTTCTAGTTACCTGATAGTAAATGCATAAATATTTTATTGAAAAGATTTATTGTGAGTAAGAATTTATTGTGCATTTATGAGAATTTTCAAGTATATTTTTTTTGTTTAAGAAGGTTGAAACTATGAACTTTCTGATAGTTTCAGATGCTAGAGTCTGATTAGCCAATCTGACCTTAACCCTTTTTTAGTCCCAATATTCACTGTCTTTCCTAAAACACTTTATATGATTTTTTGGATGTCCCATGGCCCAGTGAGGTGAGGATGATATGTATAACATGTAAATGAGATGTAGTCTTGTACTGACTCAGACCAACTATTCTTGAGATGTGTGGTTAATAGAACCCCAACCATCAAAGTACACTGGTATTCACTGTTTAGTATTCAAATCCATATAAAACCAACTTTTACTAGAATTTGAACCTCAGAACCTTCGACTTTGAAAATTAGCTGCTAAACAATTTATTTACGATGATGAGTTAACCACTACACCAGACCGCTGGGCCATGTGTTAATAAATTTATTTACATCATAACCATTTTTAGTTGCTAAATTATTTATTTTTTGGATTAAAGTACTTCATTTAACTAAACAGTATCACTATTAGCTTATTTTCTTAATGGTTCTATTTATCACTACTATATGCTGTTTTTTTGGGGCTGGGTCAGGGTGTATTGATGTAGTATTAATGATTACTGATAAATTGGTTTTTCGATATACACTCAGTCTTTAATTCATGTTTAACCTTTTTTAAGCTAATTTCTAAAAATTAGAATTTATTATTTTTAGTTTTAAAGTATGTTCAATATTTTTCTGAAAACTATTTAGTTTTTTAAATATTATACAAAGTTTTAAATATTTTGTATATTTTATTTGTATATTATTGTATTTTTTATTTGTGACAGATTGTAAATATATCTCTTGAATATTTTTATTATTTTAATCTAATTTTCACAAAACGTTCTGATGAAGTAGAGATATCTGTGAAAGTTCTAACTGTGGAGGAAAAGATAGTAGCAGCTTTTGGAAAAAATTATTTTTTATTATTAATAATAATTTACTGTTAGGGTCTATTTTGCTAGATTTTTAAATATATTAAAATATTATGTTTCAGTGTTTTTCTGTGCAAGTAAAAATGTAATAGTAATGGCAGTTGAATTTTAAAACAATGATGTATAAAAAAGATTGATTAAAATAGCCATATTTCACATCTGGACTTTATAATATAAATTAAAAAAAACAATAAAAATTTCACTTTTTACTTATACTAACAGTTAATAAAATATTATTTTGATAAAAAACAAATAAAGCAATTTTAACATATTATTGTGGCAGAATTATTACTATACTTATGTTTTGTAATTAAAATTACCCAGTAGTAAATGCATAAATGTTCAGTTGAGAAAATTTGCTGCAAGTGAGAAGTGTATGAAAATTTTCAGGAATGTTTTATTCAGTTGTTAATGGTTGACTGTTGTATGAACTTTCAGATGCTATAGTCAGATTAGCCAATTTGGCCTTAACTAAGTTCCAATGTCCACTTTGTTTAATATTGTATTATCTGTCCTTAACAATTTAGGTATGATTTGTTGGATGCAGTAGTTTGCAGTATACCTTTTATAAGTATGATTGCGACCTTGGTTTTTGTATTTTCTGAATGATAGCTGAAATTTCTACCATTCCTGAAATGGAATTGCCCTTTTCTATTTCAACGCTTCTTTTACAAACATAGCATTATTAATTTGTAAAATTCAGCTAATTTATGTCTAATCAAAATGAAACATTTTGTCTTGTTGATGTCTGAATTAGGCTCATCTTTTAACTTGATTTTTACTCCCTTTTATTTATACATGTTAATTGTTATTTTACTTTTTAATTCTTATACAGTTTCTATTAATTTAAAAACTGTTTCTTTTGTCATTGTATTTAGTTTGTTTGAGATGTAAAGTCATGGTTAAATTAAGTTATGATTGTTTACAGAGTGTAAAATATTTTCACATATTTTATAATTTATTGGTAACTGTACTAATTTCTATAAAAATAAAGGTGTTTTTATTTAGTTTTTATATTGTTGTTTAGTAACTTTGCAGCTTTTATTCAGTAGTTTTCTTTTACTGTAAGCAAAAATGGATGAATCTCTTAACTTTCAAGAAGATGATGATGATAGTATCACTGAATCAGCATACAATGATTTGGTGAAAAATAGTGAAACAATTAGTGGAAATAGTAAAACAGCAGAGATCTTCTATGAAAATGTTATTATTCTCAATACTACACATTGGTAATGCATGAACTTATACTACATATTACTATTATTTAAAAAAAAAAACTATATAAACAGTATTTTTTTTAGCTGCAAACTAGGCTGGTTTTTTATCATTAATTGTGTAATAAACAAACAAATAGTAGCTTTTTATAATAACTTAAAAATTTCATGACATTCAAAGGGAAGTGGATTGAATTTTTTTCTATTCATTTAATAAAAGTTTTATGAGACCAAATTTTTAGTCTTTATTTTCAGTATTTTCCATTCCATATTATGATATTGTATGAAATAATACCAAAAAATATAGATCTGTACTTCAGCTTTTAATTTAATTAAAAAAATATCAAATTTGCAAGATTGAGTAAATCTGACTAGTCTTTTTGGATGGATCAAATAGCAGACTGATTGTGATTTAAAGGGTTTACTGGATTAGAAACTGATTCGATCTTTTTTTTTCACACTGATGAATATAGAATTGACTGGTACGACTTAGTCCCATAAATGTAGAACAGCTTTGAAAGAAAAAAAAAACTGATTGATTTTTTTGTTTAAGTGGTTCAAAACATCTTTGAGGTCAGTGGAAAAATGTTATCTGTGTTTATTTTAAACTGAATGCTTACTCAGCTTTGAGAATTGTGTGTATGTTATTTACTTCATCAAAATTATGAAGGATTCTGGTATTTGTCTGATAATAAAGTGTTTAAATCTGAAAAATAAACTATATAGTTCTAACTTGTGTAAGGAATTTTTTCTGTCTAAACTAGAAGTATTTCACACACAAGAGTTGACTTCTGGGATATTTTTCTGAACATGTTTGAATAGAAAACCTGTCGAGAAGTGTATGGTTTTTGTTCAGTTGATGTAATGGAACATATTTTCTCAATATATCGCTTTTTAGAGAGTAATAGAATGACTATTAGCTTTTGAATGATAATGCTGTGGTGTGAGCATTGAATGGTTTTTTAAATCTTTCCATCTTATATAATTTGACACAAAATTGAAATTATTTCGTGTTAGACCTAATAATGGCTGATTTACTTCTAGAGGTTACTAGTGCTGAACTCCCACTGATGAAGAAAGACTTTTCTTCAATTTTGGTATTGGTTTATGAATTAAGTTTAGAGGAAGTATCCCCAAAATTATTTAAAACACTCTTAAGAATTGTATTTTTCCTGATAAGGTTTTTGGGATCTAGTTTATAAATGTGGAAATCAATAAGGCTGTTGATACATTTTATTAAATTACTGGTACAATCTGTTCAGGATTTTGAGTTGGTATTTGTAGGTAATGTAAAAATCTTTTGTGAAATATGATCTATGCATGATCGTATCAACTTAGGCTTAAATGCATGATCGCCTAGGCTTGTTGTATGATTTGAATGGATTGAAACTTAATTAACAACATGCAAACTAATTTATTTACATAACTCTGAAATCTCTTTTATAACTATAAAATAAATTTACATTCACCTTGAATATTTATGTTATGAGTATAGATGTACTCATAGAGTTAGAGAAATTAGAAGGAATATTGTAAGGAAAGAACAAGATGGAGGTTTATGAACCATTGCCCATCCCAGGATACTGGATAAAAGGAAAAAGAAGAAAATAAAAGATATCCCCTGCAGTAGGTCTCTATTTCTAAGAATCTGGATGTCATATGCTAAGCATTTATGAGTTTCTTGACCACTTAATTTAATGAACAGATATAATCAAATTTTAGGTTTCATGTTGAGAATGCCCCATAGCTTTTATGCATCGGATTCTGTATTGATATTTATGTAAATCACAGATACTCAGAGTCTGATGAGATATGAAACTGCAGTTTGGAACTAGCATTTTAACAACTAAATTAATACACTGAGCAAATGCAGAATAAATGTCTGGATTGCATATTCCATAAAAGCTTTGTTTTACCTTGTTCCGGAATTTATTCTTCTACAACATTCATTAGTGTGATAGATCTTTTTTTTTTGTTGAAGTATCATTCAGTTTTTTTCTATAATTACTATTACAAGTTTACTTCATTTTTTCCAATTTTCTGCTTTAAACAGTAACCCTTGTATTATGTTTTCTTCATTTCATTGTACTTTATATTAAAAAAAAATTCAGTTTATCTTGAATGGTATTTTTGTAATTCAGAAAAGCAAATGGGTGGAAAATCCCCTGTATACAACCATACTTTTTATAATAAATAATTTTGATTGAAATTTAATTTTATTTGTTACGTTAGCTATTTCTTTTAAATGTTTGGCGATTTTGAGATATTATAAACAATAAAGTTATTTCTAAAATATTTTTATTTTATTTATTTTTTAATCTATTTATCTTTTTCATTTTTTAAGTTTCACATGTCGATTCCTTTTATTTTTTTAATTTGAAAATTTCAAGTGGGTATTATCTTTTTATGATAAGTAATAAAATTTATTTGAAATAATTGTTGGTTGTAGATAAAGTTGTAGAATTTGTGAATTATATTGTTAATTCGATTATGTTTGATGCAAAAAATATTTAAACTGTGTGGTATATAAATTATGAAATTATTATTTCTTTTTATTGATAATTTTACATTTAGTCTAGATTTATATTACAAACATTTGCTATTGTTGGCTTATGATTAAGTTTTGTAAAAATCTTGTAGAGAAGTTATTTTGCCCCTTGGTCAGAAGTCATTTAAGTATCAAGAACTATCGTTCCTCAGATTGAGTTTGTTTTAGATCTCTGAAAACTTCTGTTCGGAGCGAGCTACCGGTTGCTGGGGTTACCCATTTTGGATGAAGTTTGATATTTCTCTAGGGAATATCAATTCCTTTTCAGCAACTGGAAGTTTGCCTGTATCGCTTTTTCATGTTCAGTGATATTCTGCTTCTGGAGGATCTCTGCCTGCTGTGGAAATTTTCAATGGCAGTTTCACATTCTTTATATTATATAAACATGATAATTTGTTAAAATTGTTTTATTAAAAAATATTTCTTTGTTTTATAATAATTTTTTTTAATAAACAGAAAAATTATTAAATGATGAAATACATTTATAAACGAAGTAAGTAGGATCTGAAAGGAAGTACTTTGTGCAGGACTCAGGAGCTGAAAATTGGAGAAGAGGATGATGAAGAACGACAAAAAGCTTTAAGATTAAGTTTAAGTGAGAGAAATAGCCCTTTAGTAAGAGAATCTGTCGAAACTGTGAATGTTGAAACAAGTGATTCTTCGGATTCTGAACTAGAAGCGGCTATCAGGCTTAGTTTAGCAACGCCAACTACACCAGTTTCAGCAATTGGTGAGAGCGATAGAAATGTAGATATGTTTCATTCAGTCATTTTATAGTATTTCCATTTTTATAGTAGTAGATCCTTTGCACTGTTGTGAAATATTTTTCCTTTTGCTAGATTTAATATAATTTTTGTGTTAATAACTAACAAGAATCATAACAATTTTAATTTTAATGTAATAGAATTTATTTATTTTTTATATTTATGAAACTATGAAGCATGACCATTTTGAAGTAAATTTGTGAAATATATATATACATTTTTATTTATTTTATTAGATCAACCAAAGTGCAGAATAAATAAAGTAGGATGACTTACCTTATTCCACTATATATGCATCATCAGGTGCATTATATATTCATCTCAAATTACATAAAAAACTTGTTAAATATAATAACATACATTTATTTATTTTATTTAAAATCTAAAACCTTTAATATTTTTTTTTTATTTGTTTATTTATTTTTTAACTTTTATTCAGTTAAATTAAAAATATGCAAAATTAATTAAAATTAACATTAAAAATTAAATTAAAATAATTTTTACATTGTAAAAATATGCTGTCTAGGCATAAAATAAAATTAAAAATTAATTAATTTTTTTTAATAGTAAAGTAAGTTCAGTTAAATGGACAACATGCATAATTACTTTACTTAAAATTATTTTTATTTGATTTTAATTTTAATTTTTGACGTCATATTTTTACAATTTAATTTAATTTAATTTTTAATCTCAATTTTAATTAATTTTTCATATTTTGAAATTTTGTTTTAATTTAACTTAAAAAAAAAGTATATATATATATATATAAAGATAAAGGTTTTAAATTTTAAATAAAATAAATAAATGCGTGATATGTATATTTTATGAAGTTTGTAATATAATTTGAGAGGAATATGTAATGCAGCTGATGTGCAAGTAAATCATAAAGCGCTCCTGCATATATAGTGTCATCCTATTTTATTTATTCTGTACTTTGGTTGATGTAATAAAATAAATATATTTGTATATAGTACAGAGAAGTATGATTCTTAAAAAATTCATTTTAAAATATATATATATATATATATATTGGGTGATTCAAAAAGGAATTCAGACTTTAAAAGCATGTAAAAATTTATTGAGATAACTTACAGATTTGGTTGAGGTCTCATTTCATAGAAAAGCACATCAAGTTTGTCACCCAAGGTTCTCTTTGGTTTGATATGGCTTCCATTTGTAATATGACATACATCCCTTCTGAAGTCAATTTCATTCCATACTGTAGGCAGCAAGTTGGGTGTTATGTCTGCAGCTTTGGTGTTAATTTGAAGTCTTAGCTCAACAAGATCAGCAGGTAAAGGTGGTACATAATGCAAACTTTAATGAAACCCTACAAGGAAAAATCTAGTGGGATCAAATCTGGGGAGTAAGGTGGCAGTGCAATTGTACCTTCCCTACCAATCCACTGATCTAGGAATTGAGTATCAAGAAAATCTTGAACTTCTAGGCAGTAGTGAGGTGGAGTCTCATCTTGCTGACAGTAACGGTGTCCATATTGGTCATCAACATCTAACTGAGGAATTAAAACATTTTATTGTTTAGATAAACGATACCATTTATGGTTGCCTCCTGGAAGAAGAACAGGCCATACAGTCCTTGTTTGATTAGAGCATAAAAACATTGACTTTACGGCTATTGTGAATGTGCTACAAAGTTTCATGAGGTTTTTCGCTACCCCATATTCAGCAGTTGGGTGTCCACCTTGCCACAGATATAAAATATTGACTTATCACTAAAAAATATATTGTTGTCCATCATTTCCAAACAAAACTGCAGCCGAGCAACTTTGTCATCAAAATGGCTTCAAGTACAGTCGTTTACATAATACATGCCAAACAGTTCTTTATGGAATGCCAGTCTCACGTGATGCATGTCGACTTGATTTCTTTGGATTACATGCTAAACTTTCTCAGAGTTGTTCCACAGCAGCTTCAGGGATGCATGGGTGTCTGGGATTTTGTATGTTCAACCTCTTAATGAAGGTTTGCCAAGAGTAAATTATATGTCTGCTAGTAGGCTCCCTACTGTACTCTGTATGAAAATGATGTTGAACTGCAGTTGCTGACTGCATATCATAAAATCAAAACACAACGAGCACGTTCCACACCAGTAAATGTATCCGTTTTTAACAATACTGGTGACACAGCGCTGGTGGCTGAATTTGGTACTAATGAACTACATGAGTCAAAACTTGATGTGTTTTTCTATGAAATGACACCTCAACCGAATCTGTACGTTATCTAAATAAATTTTTATATGCTTTTACAGTTGTGAAGTTCTTTTTAAATCATCTGGTATATTATATGAAATTTAAACCAACAAAACACAGTAATTAGATAAGTTAAACTTAACATAATAATTAATACATTAACTGGTTTTCCTGCATATTAAGTTGGTATTCTATATTTATTACATTAAAACATATTCTTTGATTATTTGTCATTTTTTTCAAAATTGCAATGTTTTCTATTGTGAAATTTTGAATAAGTGTACATATAATTTTGCTGTCCTGTACTTGAATCATACATATATGTATTAAATTTTATTAATATAAACCACCTAGTACAGAATATTGAAATAAGACCTATCTTACCTTAATTTTACAGTGAAAATATAATTTAATAGTACTGAGGAATGATAAAAATCTTTAAAAGATTAATTTCAGTAAAGAAGTAATATATATATATATATATATATATATATATGCATGGATTACTGCACATATATATATATATGCAGTAATCCTGAAACCATACTATATCTGAGGCTTTCTGGATAGAATCTGAATACCAATGATAAATAAGCAAAAATTATTCTTTTTTGCTAAATTAAAAAAAAAAACTTTGTCATTTTAAAACAATATGAAGTTCATTGTTATGATAGGCAACCAAGTGTCCTTGCTTCACATTT